>NC_081323.1:22552552-23177552 GCF_026419965.1 Kogia breviceps
CCACAACTACTGAAGCCCGTGTGCCTAGAGCCTGTGCTCTGCAACAAGAGGAGCCACCGCAATGAGAAGCCCACGCACTGCACCGAAGAGTAGTCCCTGCTCGCCGCAACTAGAGAAAAGCCCTTGTGCAGCAATGAAGACCCAACGCAGCCAAAAATGAATAAATAAATAAAAATTTCTTAAAATTAAAAAAAAAAATCAGTAGCCCTGAAAAATATATATACACCTTATTTTTGATAAAGGAGGCAAGCATATACAATGGAGAAAGCACAGCCTCTTTAATAAGTGGTGCTGGGAAAACTGGACAGCTACATGTAAAAGAATGGAATTAGAACACTCCCTAACACCATACACAAAAATAAACTCAAAATGGATTAAAGACCTAAATGTAAGGCCAGATACTATAAAACTCTTAGAGGAAAACATAGGCAGAACACTCTACAACATAAATCACAGCAAGATCCTTTTTGACCCACCTCCTAGAGAAATGGAAATAAAAACAAACAAAAAAAACAAATGGGACCGAATGAAACTTAAAAGCTTTTGCAAAGCAAAGGAAACCACAAACAAGACAAAAAGACAACCCTCAGAATGGGAGAAAATATTTGCAAGTGAAGCAACTGACAAAGGATTAATCTCTAAAATTTACAAGCAGCTCATGTAGCTCAATATCAAAAGAACAAACAACCCAATCCAAAAATGGGCAGAAGACCTAAATAGACATTTCTCCAAAGAAGATATACACATTGCCAACAAACACATGAAAGGATGCTCAACATCACTAGTCATTAGAGAAATGTAAATCAAAACTACAATGAGGTATCACCTCACACCAGTCAGAATGGCCATCATCAAAAAAATCTACAAACAATAAATGCTGGAGAGGGTGTGGAGAAAAGGGAACCCTCTTGCACTGTTGGTGGGAATGTAAACTGATACAGCCACTACGGAGAACAGTATGGAGGTTCCTTAAAAAACTAAAAATACAACTACCATACGGCCTAGCAATCCCACTACTGGGCATATACCCTGAGAAAACCATAATTCAAAAAGAGTCATGTACCACAGTGTTCACTGCAGCTCTATTTACAATAGCCAGGACATGGATGCAACCTAAGTGTCCACTGACAGATGAATGGATAAAGAAGATGTGGCATATATATACAATGGAATATTACTCAGCAATAAAAAGAAACGAAATTGAGTTATTTGTAGTGAGGTGGATGGATCTAGAGTCTGTCATACAGAGTGAAGTCAGAAAGAGAAAAACAAATACCATACACTAACACATATATATGGAATCTAAAAAAAAAAAAAAAAAAAAAAAAGGTTGTAATGAACCTAGGGGCAGGACAGGAATAAAGACGCAGACGTAGAGAATGGACTTGAGGACACGGGGAGGTTGAAGGGTAAGCTGGGATGAAGTGAGAGAGTGGCGTGGACATATATACACTACCAAATGTAAAATCGATAGCTAATGGGAAGCAGCTGCATAGCACAGGGAGATCAGCTCGGTGCTTTGTGACCACCTAGAGGGGTGGGGGAGGGAAGGAGATGCAAGAGGGAAGATATGGGGATATATGTATAGCTGATTCACTTTGTTATAGAGCAGAAACTAACACACCATTGTAAAGCCATTATACTCCAATAAAGATGTTAAAAATATATATAGAGAGATTTTCAGAATGTAAAAGAAGGCAACAAACTTTTAGGTGCACAGATTCTTCAAAAGAGTAATTTCACTTGCAGGAAGGAATGGCTCCCACAGTGATGCTTGCCCACATGTATACAGCCAGGTGGGGAAGGGTGCTGGCTGCAGCGCTGCTTGTAGCAGCAAGGCTGGGAACGATCTAAATGTCCCTGAGCAGAGGACTGGACAAACAACGGATGGTCCCTCTGTCAACGGACTGCCACACAGCCATGTGTGTGCCCACAGGGAATACCGACAACAGAGACACCCTTGTGTGAAGAAGACAAGGTACAGAACAGCAGGCAGTAGGTAATAAAAAGGGATGTACTGACACAGCTGCCCGTGTATGCAGAGTATTTCTGGAAGGAAACATCAAGACTGTTCACAGTCATTATCTAGGAGCCTAGGTGGGAGAGAGACTAATTTTTCACTGGACGCTTTTTTTTCCTACAAAGTTTGAAATGTTTAACCACATACATGTATTGCTTTCTCAATAAAAGCATAATTTTTGCACATAAAAAAATAACTCCAGCAAAATGTACCCAAAGAAGCTTCCCTCTAGGTCTCAGGCATCAGACTCCCTGGGGGCAGGGCCCAGACACCTGGATTTTGAAGTCTCCTCAAGGGCTGCTGGTCTAGTCTTGCAGAACAGGTGGTCAGCCTCTGACAATAGATGGAGGCAGCCTGGAAAGCACAGGCCTCTGGGCAGGGCAGAAAGTAGCAGGGAAGACTCAGAAAAACTTGGCTTTACGGCATAAGAAGGCTTTCAAAAGGGCTTTGAATGCTCAGTAGGTACAGCTGAGAGGGGAGGGTTCCTACAGGAAGGACTGGGGAAATTAAGTCAGGCTGGTAAGACAGGGGAAGGGGAAGAATAATGTCTCTCTCAATATGGGATCCGGTCCCCTCCAATACTTGGTTCCCACTCATGGGAAATGAGGGGGCTGGGAGAGTCCTTTCCAGACTGATATCCTAAGATATACCTTTATTGCATCTCATTTAATATTAAAGGAAGCAAGGAGGGTCTCCAGCTTAGCACATGGCCACAGGGCTCTACACCTGTGCAGACTGTAATCAAATATTTGGAGGCCGCAGAAAATTCAGGCCAGGATCTTAGGTACAGCAGCCCTTGGGCGACTTCCTCCCCCCTAGGGAGGAGCAGATGGCCTTCTGTAGAGATGCCCTTCCTCACCTTCTCGTTAATAATTAAGTCATTACCGAAGACCTCTTCTGTCACTTTTGAAGTTCAGTTTGCAGAGACTTGCTGCCTTGGCTTGCTTTACCATGATGCTCCAGGCTGAAGGCTCACAGGCTACAACAGTCTAGATCTAAGCCTCAGGCCCAAACTCCAGGGGTCTGCAGTGGAAAGAGCCCAGGGTGGGGGTCAGGAGAGCTAGGGTGGATCCTGGCTAGACCTTGATGATTCTGTGGACTCTGGGAGGTCAGAAGCTAAGTCTCTAAGACGGCTCTGCTTGCCACTGTATCCCCAGGGCCAGCTCATCGCCTGGCACACAGCAGGCACTTAATAAATATTTGTTGAATAAGTGAACAACAACTCAGCCAGTGAATCCCAGAGTGACCTTGGGCAAGTCACTTTCTGGAAAAATGACGATGACAAGAATAGCAATCCTCTTAGGGTTGTATAAGAACCTACTGAGATAAAGTAGATGTAAGTGCTTTGAAATTAAAAAACAGGCTACAAAAATATTAAGGATCCAGAAACAATGTGCTAAAAATGAAATGAAAAGAATGAATACCTATGAGAATGATCACATTTACAAGAAGGCACCTGGCAAATGGTAAAGCATTAATCAAGTGAATAACTACAATGGAAAAGGACAGCACAGGTCAGTCTAGCTCACTGTTCCACTATCCGAACATTTCTCAGGCTGTGTCTGTTCCAAAGGAGCACAAAAAGCCTTCATCAAAACCTCTGTCCTGATTTGGTATGAATCTGCCAGACTGGCAGAAGGGTCCTGGGGGTGTTTACTGGAGACAAGGGAGGTGGGGTGAGCGGAACACAGAGGCTGTGCCTGCCACGTGGCCTCACGACCCCAGGACAAGGCCCTGCTCAGGGCGACACACCGAGAATCCTGGCTGCACGCTGCCACCAAGCATTGCTGCCTCCCCCGCTAGCCGCTCTTAAGCACCAGTCCCCTTCCCTCTGCCCAGTGGCTATCCCTGGCTGCAGCCTGGAAAACAGGCTTCATCACCGTCATCACCTGGCTCTCCTGTGCCGAGAGCACCTCGGACAAGTCCCTCCCTGCCTCTGCGGCTGGGCCAGGGCCCACCCTGTTCGGTGGGGGCTGGCTGAGAATCCCAGTGGGCCCAGTCATGGACATGCCCACTGTTGCACTAGACACACACGAGGCCCAGCCCTGGAGGCTGCTCACAGTCTGGCGAGTAAAACTGCTGATGTGAAGGCCCCTCAATTCCCTGACTCTCCCACATTGAAGAAATTCTGAATTGGTACCCAGCCCCAATCTTCCAGGTCTTTAGAAAGTAGGGGGTTCTGGCCTTTAGGGGATATATTAGGTGCCCCCAATTCAAGGGGCAAGAAGGCTCAGATTCCTGGGATCCTAACAGTAGGAGGTTCCTTTCCAAGAAGCAGAGCTGAACTGTGGGAAGAGCCAGCATTTGCAGACAGTCAGCTTTGGGTCTGAGCCACATGTTCCTTGTCTGTAAAATGGGGACGGTAAGTCCACCTGCCTCGGGCTTGCTGTAAGGATTTCATGAGAGCATGCGTGGAGGCCCTGGCACAGAGCCTGGCATAGAGCAGGTGTGCGAGCATTGTGCTCAGACTGTTATTTCCTGCTCCAAGTAGCAACACCCAACACCTTTCCCGCTGGCCCATCAGGCCCCCCCCACCCCGGTCAGGCTCTCCTCAGGGAACACAACATCTTCTGCTACCCCAACGGGCCCTTCCCACTCACATGGGCTCCACCCGAACCCTGCCCTCTCCCTTCTCCGAGTTGCCTACAAAGCTCCTCCCTGTTGTCACTTTCATTCATTCCGATTCACCCAGCCTGACTCATCTTGAAAAAATCCTCCAGCTGTGCCATCCCAGCTCTAAAACCTTCCATGGCTCTCCAAAGCCTCTGCTCTTCAGCTCATGTTCTATGCTGCCTACAATCTCCTGGCTCCTCCCCGAGCCCCAATGCATCAGCAAAACTAGTCTACTCACTGTTTCCACAATATGCACTTACCCTGTCTAGCCGCCACACCTGTGCCTCTGCAGAAACCATTCCCAGGAACGTCAGCCCCAATGTCAGCCTCTGCGAATCCAGCCCCCTCACGAGGGCTCTTGTATCCTCTGGCTCATGCTCACTTCTTCCTTCTCAGACGATGCTTTCCTTCAGCAGATGCTTAATTACAGACTGTCACACAGTCTCTCATAATTGTAGGCCTTGTCTCCCTTGTCAGATCCTAAGTTCCCAGGGGCAGAGGCCCTGTCAGTTTGGTCTCTCCCATCCTCTCGGAGCCTGGCCCAGGGCTGGGAAGGCAGGTCCCTGGACAGAAAGTGTTTTCCAAGCCCAGTTCAGCTCCAGGCTGAGCCAAGTCCAGCTCCAACCACTTGGGACCACTTTTCTTGCTTTTGTCCTATTCACTGGCCAAACCAGACCTCCATGCACCAGCTCTCCCCAGGGTGACCCAGGCCAAGGACAGAGAAATGAGGGAGACCTGGGTGGGGAGACAGCGCTATGGCTCTCACCTAGCCCTGACATGGTCTTCTTCTGGGATCCGAGGCACATCCCTGTCCCTTTTCCTCCCTTAGCACGCTTCTTATAGTGAGACAAGAAACAATAATCTTTTAGCTCTAGAATATGGATTTTATTTGTCTTTAAGGTAGCCCTGGTTCCCAGGAGTGGGTGGGTGAGGAACCAGCTGATTCCAACACAGGCTGATGGAGGCGAGGCAGCCACAGCCAGGACGGGGAAACCTGGGAACCTGAGAGGCACTCACACCGCACACCTCGATAGCCTCATTAAATTCCTGTTGACGACTGGATTGCATTCCTGCCCAGATGTTCAATTCCACAGCCCTCACCCTGGCCAGGTCTGACAGTGTCTGCTGCTGGGACTGAGCAGGGGAAGGGTAATCTGCTTCTGGAAACAACCAATCCTGCCTGAAACAAAGACCATGATGAGGGGCCAGTCTCCTCACCTGTAAAATGGGGATAATATTGGGCCCTGTATCATAGGATTGTTGCAATAATGCAGTGGGATAATGCCAGAAAGTGCTTAGCACAGTCCCCGACACCCAGTGAACGGCAGTATAGCAGACAGGTTCCCATTTCTTGAGGGGCCTTTACGACACGAGTTTGCATCCTCAGAGCAACCTGTGAGGAAGGCATTTCCATCCCAGTCTGACAGGGAAGAAAACTGAGGCGCAGAAAGTCGATCAATCCAAGGTCACACAGCAGGGACAAGCCAAACTGTGACACCAACCCGAGAAACTCTCAGTTCAGCTTTATCCAGAGTGCAGCCCACAAGCTTTCAGCATCAGACTCCTCCAGAGGGCTGGTTTAAAAAGCTGATTCCTGCCCCCAGACCTGCCAAATGAGAATCTTTGGGGATAGAGCTCAGGAACCTGAACTTTGTAAAGATGAGGAGCCTAATTTTTATATATGAGGAAACTGAGGCACAGAGAGGTAAAGTGATCTCCAAGGTCACACTTTCAGCCAAGTATCAACCTGGGACCGAATTCACAGTCTGACTCCAGAGGCAGCAATCAGAGACTTCCTGGAAGAGGTGGCATTTGACAATGTGGGCCTCAAAGGGAAGAGATGGCACCAAGGGGGAGGGTACAGCACAAATAAAGGCTTGGAGCAGGAGAGGCCAGGCAACAACAGCTCAGTGTGGCTTGTGCTTCCAGATCCCTGAGGTGAAGAAATACATATGGAGTCACCACTGCCGCCTTCCCCTGAGAGCCCAGAGGGAGACATTCCTGAGCCATCCGAGCTTCTGGGAGGAAAGCCTGTTGTGTGCAGGGTCTACAACCAGCAGGTCTATGGCAGTGGCCCTCTGGGCGTGTCTGTCTGCTGCTCAGGATGAGAAAGACAGGGAAGGTGGTGACTCAGTCCCCACCCAACCTCAAGCTAGTCCCATTTAAATTTGAGATGAGCTCAGAGGCTGGGGAAATGCCAGACAAACCCTCCTTGCAGAAGAGACGCCAGATCCAGAGAAGGCAGGCTACCGGGCAGCAGCAATAAATTTGGAGCAATGCTGCGGGTTGCAGGGGGAGCCAGGTCAAGAGGCCTGGTCACAAGCCCTCCCTGGGCCCCTATTCTTCATTCACCAGTGAAACAGGGAGAACTCCACTGGCTTCTGACTTCCTCCCAGGACTGTTGTGAGGAACAATGGTAAGGAAAGAGCCTGGCAGATTACACAATTGTCCCACACAGCTAGCGAGAGGTTAGAGGATCACTGCTGTTACATATCAGAACAGCCAGGAGGTGCTTTCCTTGCTACCTGAACCCCAGCCACAGCGGGTAGAGGGAGAGGCTGGGCCTCTGTCTTGTTCCCACAAAGTAAAAAGGGATCCAGATATTATCTGGAGGTGAAAGTTCACAGTTATTAAACGCCTACTGTGTACTAGGTATTTTTTAATGTAGAATCTCACTTAATCCTCAGCACAACCCTGCAGTGTAAAAATGATTATCTTGCGTCCAGATGAGGAAACTGAAGCTCAACAAAAGTAACTAGCCCAAGATTACACAGGCAGCAGCGAGTGATGCAGACCAACTAAGACCAGGTGTCTGCGACCCGAAAACCCGCACTCTTTCTCTGCAACAGTTTGCATAAGAGGCAGAACATGTCTGGTTTAGGGGCCCAGCTCAAGCACTGCCTCCTTCTGGAATCCTTTTTGATCCCATTGCCCGGACAAGATCTCTCTCCGATGAAACTCCACAGCACATTAGCAGCACACACCTGGCAGCACTCAACACATTCTGCCTCTTATTTTGTGATCAAGCACACTTTTAACAGGTAAGATGAGATGTAGGTGCAAATAGGTGGCACTTCAGTTACCTTAAAATCCTCAAATGTCAGGGCCGGAAGCACCTAAGAGAGCACAACAACCAGCTTCCTCATTTTTTTCGAAGGAAAAATACAGACAGAGGAAGACGCCTGTCTGAAGTCACACAGCATCTTAGCATCAGAGCCGAGAATAGAAGCTTGGCATTCTGCCTCACAGAATTTCTTTAGGGATTCCATGATTTCAGAATCAGCCTTAGGACAAGGATTATCATTCCCACTTTACAGATAAGGAAGCGGAAGCCCAGGCGAAAGCAGCCTCCCTGAGAGGTGAGATGTGGGGACCACAACCCTGATTCCCTCCACTTTCAGGCCAGAGACCAAGCCCTTTCTCTTCCCGGCTGCAAGTAGTCTGTGTAGCGTGTCAAGCTCAGGGCCCACAGTAAAAGGTCAACGGATGTTGGAAATTGTCATTATACACCAGTGGGCAGGTGACACCAGCCAGACAGTGACCTCCTCAGAGGCAGTGCTACGGCAGAGGACACAGGAGTCCTGGCTGAAATCCTCTGTGGGTCCCTGGTCTCTCTGGACCCCGTCTGTAAGACGAGGGGGCTACAATAGCTGATCTTATCTCCTGCTCCAAAGTTCTGGGACATCTGAGGCTCCTCGACAGGAGATCCCAGCTGTCTGTGGAGCATCCTTTAGCTGGGGTCTTTGTTCCCCCACTCTACGGGAAGCTGGAAAAGCAGGTGGGGCTCTCAGCCACAAACTGACAGACTTTATTCCCAAGTGCCACTGGCCAAGCAGGGCCCACCCTTAAACAACAATGGGATGGAACATGGAAAATCCAACTGTCTCCACCACAGACATCCAGCTGGGCACACCCACCTATCTTTACAAACTGGCAAAGAGCAACCAGGAATGGGGGCATAAAAAGCAGCATCCTGCCCCCTGCCCTATTGGAAGTACAGGTGCATTTCTGAACAACCAGGTGGCAATGGAGTGGGGGAGGGCGGTAAAGAACTCTGGGCTGGGGAGTCCCAGGCCTGGATCCCTGTCCCAACTCTGCCGTGAACTAGGCTGTGTGCCCCGGGCAAGCTGCTTTCCCTCTGTGGGGCTCAGTTTAAAGACAGGCTGACAGTTCCCGAAGTGTCTTTACAGATGTTTCATTTGATTGTCACGACAACCTTGTGAGGCTGCCATAATTATTCCCTTTTTACAGATGGAGAAACTGAGACTTGGAAAGGCTGAAGGTCTCATTCAAGGTCACACAGCTTGAGGCTGGCCGCAGAGGTCTTACACCAGCAAACCCAATCCTCAAGGGTGGTCAGGTTAAGAACAACCCCTCTCTCCCCTCACCCTGATTGACAGTCTCAGCAAGACCAAGGCAGCACAGACCCTGGTTCACCTGCCCAGTCTGGTGGGTGGCAAAGTTCTGGCCACAAACCGCACAGCCCAGCTGCCTAGGAGGCCGCACCCCCGCCCTGCAAAATTTGATTACTCAAATTGGCAAGAACGCAGTCCCCACCCCCAATCGGGTCTAAATAAACGCCCAAGTGATATCACATCCTGCTGGCTCCAAAATAGCCCAGGCCTGCCCACAAGCAATAACAAAATGCCAGGCCATGCAGGGCCAAGCGGGCAGGGATGCCCAGCCCGTGGCACCGTCCACACACACAAGCAACTAAAGCAGAAGCCTCAGAGCAGGAAGGCTCCCCACTCCCACCTCTGCCAGACAGCCTGGCCCCTCCCTCCTTGCCCCCTTTGTGGGGAGGTCCCAGAGCCTCCTGCCCCAGCGCCAGCCCTCGCCCCAGCGCCAACCCCATGGAGCCTCAGCCGCGGCCAGCCTGCGGGCGGACTCCAGCCAGACCCGGACACCCCACCACTCACATTGCTTCAAGAGCTCCAGACACAAAGCCATGAGGGCCGGATGGGGGTCAGAGACCCAGAGACCGGCAAAGACAGAAAAGGGGAGAGGGAGAGACACAGGAGCAGAAAGAAAGGGAGACAGGGGACCGGGGCAGAGAAAGCAAGGGGGAGCGGCAAGAGCCCTGGCAAAGGAGTAGCCTTAAAAGGGGGTCTGCAGCGCAAGAGACATCGAGTGGTGACACCAGCAAGACAGATGCGGGGGCAGAGAGAGGCAGGGAGAGCAAAGCAGGGGGCCCGCGACCCAGAGGAATGAGGAGCGCGGAGGCCCGATAGAGAACAAGGAGAGACAGCGACAGGGAACAAACCAAGGGAAGGCAGGGAGGGGAGCTGAAGTCTGGGAGCTGGGGAGCTTTGGGGGTCCCAAGGAGAGACCCCGAGGGATCTAGGAGGTATCAGCATATACGGGGGACACCCAAAGAGGGAAAACCCTGAAGAAATGAGGGCTAAGAGGAGGCAAGACCCCCGGGATTTGGGGGGACAGATGGAAGGGAGGACCCTCAAGGGATGTGCGGGAAGCTCAGAGGAGAGCCTTGGGGGAGTGTGGAAGGTGTTTTGAAAAAAAGGCCCCCAAAGATGAGGGGCGCTCAGAGGGGGCAGGCTCTGAGGGATGAGACGAGCGCCTTGAGGGGGACCCGAGATCAGGGAGCGAGGGAGGGGCTGGGAGGCAGCGCGAGGGCAGAGACAAAGAGACAGCGAGCCAGGGAGAGACAAAGCAGGCGGAGCGGGGCTACGGGCCCGAGGGCTGGTGGCCGGACAGAAGGACGGAAGCGCGAGCGGGCGGGGGGACGGACGGACGGACGGACGGACAGAAGGGGAGGAGGGCGGGGGCAGGGCAGGGCCGGGCGGGGGCGGCGCCCGTCTCCTCGCGGGGCCGCGGCTGCTCCGGGCGGCGCTGGGCGGGCCCCAGGCGTCCGGGCTGAGAAGGCGGCGGCGACGACGTGGACCGGACAGACCGACGAAGTGACGGACGGGCTGGCGGCAGCTGCGGCCAGCGGCGGGCACTCACCCTCCTCCCTCACGCGGCCCGGCCCGAGGCTCCGGTTTTGTACGCCCGAGGGGCGGGGCCTCTGGGTTAAAGCCCCACGCCAGCCCCGCCCCGCCCCGCCCCCCGCGTCACGCGCGCGCGCGTCGCTCGGGACTCCCGGGACGGGCGGGGGCGCGCGCAGCCCTCTCGGCACGTGGCCGTAGCGCGCGCGCGGAGGGGCGGGTGCGCAAGCGCGCGGGGCGCTCAGTCCAGCCCACGCCCAGGCCGCCAGACCCCGAGAGGGAGCGCGCGCCCACGTCAGCACGCGCATGCCTAAGCACGGGAGACTCCGCCCCTCCAGCCGCCCCCACCAAACCGGTTCCAGCTGGAACTAGACGCATGCTCCCTGACGAGAGAGTGGCTCGGAGAAACTGTACCAGTTTACCGTAGCGACGCCTCTCTGTTCTCGGTGGAAACGGAGGCTCAGAGCAAGCAGTCTGAGGTTGTCTTCTCATCTCTGCGTGGTCAAATTAGCCCCCCCGGTACTATCGACTGTACGTCCTAAGTGTTTCTAGCTGTCCCCTCTACTCCATCCTCGCTTTGCTGTGCTCATCTGAGGTCCTCCAGGTTGGGTTAGAATCCCTGCTCAGCCTCCGGAGGGCTGTGTGACCTTGGACAAGATACTCATTCAACCTCCTAAGCCTTCGTTTCCTCCGTAGTAAAAACCATCACATCTAGGATGCCTTGGAGAGCCAAGTGCAGTAGGAGCTGCCTAAATTCATGTCACTCCCTTTACGGCTCATGGCGTTCCCAGTTCCCCACTTCTCCCCTGCGAGTCCCCCTACTCACAGCCCTGGTCCTTGGGGTCTCATCCCTCATCTGCACCTACCTGCAGATCCAGCTTCTGCTCCCCCACCTGCCTTGCTGGGTGACCTAGGCAAGTCCTTTCCCTTCTCTGTGCATCTCTTCTCCAAATGTAAAGCGGAGAAAAGAATCTTACTCAAGGGACTTCCCTGGTGGCGCAGTGGTTAACGATCTGCCTGCCAATGCAGGGGACACGGGTTCAATCCTTCGTTGGGGAAGATCCCACATGCCGCGGAGCAACTAAGCCCATGTGCAACAACTATTGAGCCTGCGTGCCACATCTACTGAAGCCCATGCTCCTAGAGTCCGTGCTCCACAACAAGAGAAGCCACCACACCCCAACGGAGAGTAGCCCCCGCTCACCACAACTAGTTTCTCTAGCCCAGGCGCAGCAACGAAGACCCAACGCAACCAAAAATATAAATAAATAAATTAACTTTTTTTAAAAAAAGCATCTTACTCAAGAAGATGATACAGTCTTTCCAATACCACTGTTTTGCATAAAGGTATAATAGTAACAAAAGCAACTGAGGGCTATTGAGCCTTTTTTGATGCCAGGCACTGTACTAAGCACTTCGAAAATATTAGCTTACTTTGCCCTTCTCACAGTCACTATGCTACACCTATACCATTCACTTAGTCTTTATCTTTAGATTGATTACTTAGGAAAATTCAGGAAGCCCCAAAGCACATGCCTGACTGTCTTGCTGCGTCCCAACCACACCAGCCCTGCTCCTCCTCCAATGCACTAGGCACCTTCCTGCCTCAGGGCCTTTGTACCCCTCTTCTCCCTGCCTGGAGTACCTCCCCAGCACTACTCCTTCCCTCACTTCCTTCACGTGCTTGCTCAAACATCTGTCTCAATGAGTTCTACCTGGTACCCTGTTTATGCTGCAATACCCCTCTCCTCCTGCTGCCGGCAAGCCCAGTGCTCTACACTGGGCTACACTACTTGCCCTACACTACTTGCCAATAAACCATATACTTATTTGAGTTATTAATGCTTATTTTTTTGTCTGCCTCTCCCCATATGCCCCCCCAAAAGTATGTAGTCTTTATGAAGGCAGAGGTTTCCCTTTTGTTCACTGATGTGTCCCTGGTGCCTAGAGCAGAGCCTGGCCCATTGAGGTGATCAGTAAGCATCTATTCAATGAAAGGGCTGCCTCACTGCAAGGCTCTTGCCCTTAACCATGGCCTCAGGGCCTCCGAGGTTCAACTTAAGCACCTTAATCTCTCCTCCTTTGGCCTGACCTCTCTACCCCTGAGGGAGTAAGGAATTTTTTTTTTTTTTAAATTATTTATTTATTTATTTCTGCTGTGCTGGGTCTTCGTTTCCATGCGAGGGCTTTCTCTAGTTGTGGCATGAGGGGGCCACTCTTCATCATCGCGGTGCGCGGGCCTCTCACTATTGTGGCCTCTCTTGTTACGGAGCACAAGCTCCAGATGCGCAGGCTCAGTAATTGTGGCTCACGGGCCTAGTTGCTCCGCGGCATGTGGGATCTTCCCAGACCAGGGCTCGAACCCTTGTCCCCTGCATTAGCAGGCAGATTCTCAACCACTGCGCCCCCAGGGAAGCCCAGGAATTATTCTTGTTCAAGAATCTCAAAGCTGGGGTTCCCAGCCTGCCCACCAGTCCTTAAGCCCAATCACTATTTCCCCCAGAAGGCTCAATGGGTCTGCCTAAAAATGGGACTTAGGAGAGTGACTCAGTTAACCAGGAACTTCCTGGTCCACGGCTGGGTGGGGCTGCGGGAGGAAGTCCACCTTCTGCCCAGTGCCCTCTGTGGAGAGGTGCCTTGTTTCAGGAGGTGGGAGTTCTGGCTCCTCATCACTCACTCTAGGAAGGCCTCCTGGACCTTCCCATTACTCTCTGACTCTATGGCCCCTGCCCAGGCCTCACTGTGCCTTGCCTGGACCACTGCACAGCTTCCAATCCATCCTGCCCATGTGGCCAGATAATTCTCCCTGAAACTCATGTGACCACACTGCACCTCTTTACCAGGACCTTGGATGGCCCCCCCAACACAGGATAATGGGGAACTCAAGCCAGGCAGACCAAGGTGGGAAACAGCTCCTTGACCTTCTAACTGGGTGACCCTGACTTGACACTCACCTCCTCTAGGCTACAGTTTCTTTGCAAAATATCTGTAAACGTGTATATGTGTGTGTGTGTGTGTGTGTGTGTGTGTGTGTGTGTGTGTGTGTGTGTGTGGTTAACTGGGCTAAATAAGGAATGTCAGATAAGTGCAACATTCCTGGACAAAGCAGCCATCACTAATCGATGGTGGCACATTTCTCTGCTTAACTCAATCTCAGTCCTAAACTCCAGGGATCAGAGGTGACATGTGAATTGAAGTCTATTTGCATCTCTGGACATGATGGCCTTTCAGGTTCCTCTCAGCCCTGATACTCTGGGGATTGGAGTGTCCAACCTGATAGGAGCCTGTAGTGTAATAACCGGAGATTGTGGGGGGTTAGGCCTGGGAGAGGGCTTAGGGGACAAGGCTGCCTGGAAGGTTGGCTGCTTACTGGAATTTTGTCAGCCTCCCTTCCTGTGTCTGTGGAGGAGAGAGTAAATCAGAGAAGAAACTGGAAGAGTTCTGGGGGAGGGGAGAGGGGACAAAGAAGGGAGGACAGAGCATTCTGTGACTCAGATAGGAGGTGTTTGGGAGTCCCCAGACCCAAGCCTCACAACATAGATGGAGAATTTGAGGCACAGGGAGGGGTCAGGACCCACCCAGAGTGACACAGCACAGCTGAAACTAGAACTCAGGGCCCCTGAGCAAGGAGCAAGGGTGCTCCCAGTCCAGGAACCTATCCCAAGCACTGCCAGAGAGTGACTCCAGGTGTGTCCACATGTGTGCATGTACACACGTGAACCCATGTGCAGCTGCGGGGAATGCAGTTGGTGTGGGGCAGGGGTAGGTGGCAGGTACCACCCAGCAGCCACCACTCCTAGGTGTTGTCACAGCCTCCCTTGTGATTCAGAGGGAGTGGGAGAGGCACAGAAAGGGAGGCTGGGGAGGGAGAAGGGCCAGAAATTGAGAAGAAAGAAAGGGAGAGAGGCTGCGGGGCAGAAACAGGGCTGAGGGAGACAGGCAGACAGAAGGCTAAGACGATGGAGGGGAGGGGAAGCTGGAAGAAAGGGATGGAGGAAGGGAGGGAGAAGAGGAGAAGGAGCGCTAATGGGGGATGGGCAGCGTCAGAGAATGGAGCAGTGGGACGGAGCGCGTTCTCTGTTCTTTCTTTTCTTTCTCAGAAGTGGAGAGAGAGGGGGCAGGATGGGGCAGACTGAGGGGGTAATGGCACCCCCGCGGGCCCTCCCAGGTAGGTCCTTTGGCTGGGGAGGGGCATGTATATGTAGCGAAGCTTCTGTTTCCCCCACCATCCCGGCTGGGGCCGACCCTGCCTGCCAGTCACCTGCCAGAGCTATTTCTGGCATGTGGAATCTGGGTCAGAGAAGGGGAGGGACAGAGGGGGTGCTGACAGCTGGGAAGCTGGCCAGCCCCCAGCGAGCGGGTCGGGGGGTGGGCAGCTCCATGCCCTGCCCAGGGCCACTCCGGAGGGGCCCGCCCCTCCCAGGTTCACACCATCTCAGTAAGTGGCCTCCACATCCACCTACCTGCTGGCATATGGCCTGAGAGCATATGTTGCCCATGTGAGGGTGACAAAGAGCTTTCGTGGCCCTCAGCGACTGGGGGCTCAGAACAGCCCTAGGTGGGGGACAGGCCCCGGACTGCTCACTTCTTGGAGACATATGCTGAGGACAGGGGGCAGCCTTCTGAGCAGGGGTGACCCCTGCAGGCAGACAGTGTCTGAGGGAGGGTGTACCTGTGGGTGGTGGGGTGTGTCTGTGAGGAGGGAGGTGGTTACGGGCCAGAATGCCATGGATGGTGGTGCAAGCTTTACACTGATGAAGGGTGCCACGTATAAGGGGGGTGCTGTTCACAACACAGACATAATCGAATTGTATATTTATTATGACACATCTGCGGCAGATGGCAGTAAAGGACATTATTCTAATAAAAATTGTGCATCATGATAATTTTCCAACAGATGACAGTTAAGTGTCTTTCCTAACTCAGCACTAAGGTACTGTAGGGACCAACTGCAGCTCTGGGCACAGGTCTGAAAAATCTGGTGGCTTTGGTTTTCCCTGCAAGGCAGGTGAGTTTACCTGCTGAGCATGAGGGGATCAGGGGTTGGAGGAGAGAGGAGCAAGTATGTGGTGGTCACTATGGAGACCTGGAGGGAGGGCTGAGTGGGGAAACACGGGGTAGGGGGGATTTTTTTGGTGGCTCCAATCTGTTAGGGGCATGATTTCCTTACAGGTGTGGAGGTGGCACGAGCCTTGAAGGAGTGCCACCTTGAAGGAGACACACACATATGTGAGAGCAATGTTCAACTGTATGTAGAGATTAGGTATATGTTTTGTGCATGTGAGAATATCAGTGTGTATATGTTTTTATATGTTTTCAGAGAGAGAGGTCTAAGGGTACAGAACCTTATATATGTCCATAAGTAGGTATATATGTGCATACATGTCTGGGTAGGTGTCAGATGTTGCTACCAGTACTTTCTTGAGTATCTTGGTTTGGGCTTAAGCCCCCAAACTGAGAATAATCGGAGCCCCACATCCCTACATGTAAAGCCAGAAATGCTGGATTCTTCATACAGGATGTGCTGAAGGGGCCGTGATTGAATTTTTGGCCTCAATTCTCAACCCTTCCCTGTGTTCATGCCCTTTGCAATGTAACTGCAGTTTCTCCCACAAAAGGTTGAGTGTATTTTCCCTGGACCTTGGCTTTGGGCTCATGTGACTTGCTTTCACCAATCAGATGTTCACAGGTGTGACACAGAGACTTGAAATGAGCTTGTACCGTGGGATTTGCCCTCTTATACTTCTGCCACCACCGTGAGAAGTACATGCCTTGGCTAGGGCACTGATTCCAGGAGTGTGCTTTGGTTCCAGGAGGAGAATATAGGACATGCAGAGCAGAACCAGCCAACCAAAAAACTCATGAATGAGAACAAATGCGCATTATTGCGTGCCTCTGAAATTAGATGTGCTTGTTTGTTACACGGCATTATTGTGATAATAGTTGATAGATAACAGAAATTGGTACCAAGAGTGGGGTGTGTAAGCAACCAAAACAGAAATATGTAGCATTGGCTCTGGGACCAAGTGGTGAGCAGTGAGCAAACTGTTAGAGGAGGCTTGAAAAAAGGTTACCCATACTCTGCAGAGACAAAATGCTTGGTAAAACTGTCAATCTACAGTAACTTGAAGAGAACCAATGGATTTGGGCAAGAGAGTTTCCAGGTAAAATGCTGAAAGCAAGAGCTGGCTCCTTTGGGCTGAATTTGATAAGGACTTAGAAGAAAGAGGAATTCTTCATAAAAGAAATAGGGAGTGTCACGGGGAGTGTTTAGAGGGAATACAGAGAGCCCAGAACTTGCTGAGTTGGACAAGAGATCAGTCAACTCCAGCTTCTCCAGCCAGTAAATCAGTTTCAAATTAATACACAGCCTGGGGACAAAGATCAGACCAAGATCATGGCCTTAAGGTACAGCATGTGGGCCAGATCAAATCGAGGATGTGGTTACAACATCTTTTATTAATACTCTAAAATAATAAGGTATCATTCAGTAGATGCTCTCAGCTGTTCAAAGGAGCTTCTAGAAAGCTTAAGAGCATGGCCCCACAGAAGCCTGATGCACCCAAAGTCATCATAATTGAGTTGAGAGAGACTGACATGACTCAAAAATAATTGTGGGTGTGCTTTTTGGTACATGGGGTTAAGTGGAATCAAATACATAGAAAACCCATAAAGTGTTTGAGGGAGGTGTGTGGCCAAAACTATGATCAGCTTAGGCTCAAGGGACTGAGACCACTCAAGATGTAAAAAGACATCTGGGTCCCTAACATTCTTCAGGCAAGAAGCAGACAAAGAAGGCTCTTGGCTGCCCAAAGGCCTATTCTCCAATGCTGTCTTTACACATGGCCAACAAGGCTAATGGAAAAGGAAGGGCTTTCAGAGAGCAGAGCCAAGAGCTACGGGAAACCATGGCTTAGGGAATCAACCTCAGAGCATAGAGCTTGGGCCTAGTCAAGAGACATTCCCTTTCCCAGAGTATTTGCCCAACATCTGCCCAGAAGGAGTTCAGAATAGCCATGGATCAGTAAGTCTCTGAACCCCTTCTCCCTCTTTCTGAACAGGAGTGTGGACTGCAGTCATTCTGTCCCTATTTTACCAATGTATGCTGGGTGTGTGTGTGTGGAGGGGGGTTGGGAGGTGGGAGGTAGGTATCTTTTTTTTTTTAATTTTAGATTTTAGGTTGCTTGATCAAGAGGAGCCACATCCATATCTGACACAGATCATGAGATGTTTTCTCCTTTTAAAAAAATTTATGGGGGGCTTCCCTGGTGGCGCAGTGGTTGAGAATCCGCCTGCCGATGCAGGGGTCACGGGTTTGTGCCCCGGTCCGGGAAGATCCCACATGCCGTGGAGCTGCTGGGCCCGTGAGCCATGGCCGCTGGGCCTGTGTGTCCGGAGCCTGTGCTCCGCAACGGGAGAGGCCACAACAGTGAGAGGCCCACGTACCACACACAAAAAATTATGTATGCATGTATTTATGTATTTATTTATTACTCAAGGAGAGTTGATTGACAATATTATATTAGTTTCAGGTGTACCATGAGATCCTGATGTTATGATTGGATGAGTCTTTTCAGGATCTTTGGGATAAGGGTATTTTCTGTGAGAGGGACACGAATAAATGTGGCCAAGAAAGTAGACCACAGTAAATTGAATTACTGACCCTGATTCTTCACCCCTTCCTCTGTCCACACGGTGGGAGGATAGTTCTCCATCCCTTGTTTTTGAGCTATGACTTCCTCTAACTAATAGGATTTGGGCAGATATTATGCAAGCAGGGACCTTGAAATGTGCCTGTGTAGTTAGGCTTGCTCTCTGTGCTTCCGCCATCAACATGAGAAGAACATGCCCTGCTAAAGCCACTGCTCCTAGGAGGACCCTTTGGTCCCAGGAGGAGGGTGAGAAACATGAGGAGCAGAGCCATTCCAGCTGACCCACAAACTTGGGAGCAAGAAATAAATGTTACTTGTTGTATTACCCTGATTTTGTAGTTGTCTGCTTTGCAGCACTATTGTAGCAACAGCTGACCCATACAGGGACCCAGACAGTTCTACCCATCACCCGTCTTCAGTCCATTCATGAGTGATTGGGGTCGGGGGAGATTGATGAGTGAAGGTTTATTTGAGGAGAATTGTTGACGTGCTATCTGATTCCCCAGGCCCACCTCCTGCTTAGAGAACTTTCCTTGGGCCTGATGTGGGGAATCTGATCCTTTACCCGAGACTCTTATAAGACTGTAACAGAGTGCCTGGGAGAGCCTGGCAGGGATGCCCTGGATTTGGAGGCCAAAGAAACTGGACCCCGACACCTGCTTTGGAGACTTCTAATGTGGAGAGGCTGGCAGGCTTAGCTGTGACAGCAGGTCTAGAAGGAAGGCTGCAGCAGACCAGCCTATCCTTTCAGAGTTCTGCAAGGCACAGGCCTCATTTTCACATGGGTTAAGTGGGAGCTGAGGGAGACAGTAGGGCTGGAGTTGTCATCAGAGGAGTCTGCCCAAGATGCCTTCCTGGCAGGGACAGGTCCCCTGGCAAAAAGAGGCTGAGTGTGGAGGGGGGGGACCACTGGTTGGAGAAGCTGAGGCAGAATAAGCAGCAGGGGCCTGGAGGGGGATTGCCCATGCTAGGAAAGAAGACACCACAAGGGCCCTGCAAGATAGGAGAAACTCTGAAAGCACCACCTAAGAGAAAGAGCTAGCAAGTGGCATCTGTCACACAGATACTCCTGACGCCAGACAACATCTGCACTAACGACCTTCCCCTCCCACTGGAGGAACCAGCAATGGCCCCTGATGAACAAGGAACAGAGAAGACACTGACCACCAAGCCCAGCTCCCCACTGTGGGCTTCTGAGCCCAGTCAGGCCCTAGCTGCAGGTGCATGAGGTCTGAAGTAGATGAGACTGATGTTTTGAAATGAGACCAGACTCTCAATACCTGAAAATGAGACTGTTCCTTAAGGTCTAAAAATGAGTGGAAAAGCTCGGGGATCTGCCCAGATATCAGCCACGACTTCAAAGGCAATAGTGAAACAAAGTGGTTTCTTGCTCTGCCCCCGGCCTTTGCAGTTCATTCAGTCAATAAGCTGGTTTCTTGTGTAGAGAATATCCATAAGATTCAGGCTCATTTCTTTATATCAAACACCAGTTGAGCGCTTGAAACATGCGTGTTTTCCTACAATAATCCAACCTCAATGCCTTTGATTGTCAGGAGGCTCAGAGTCAAGCCTGAGAACCAGTAATAACAGCTACACTTGTCAGCTCCTACCATGTGCAAGCGCCCGCCTAAACCTCTCCAGGCACAGCCTTATTTCATCTCCCCCGAGAGCTCTCTGGGGTCCGGCTTATGCCTCAGTTTATACATGGGGAAAAACTGAGGCTCAGGGAGGAAAACTCTCTAGTCAGAGTGAGATCAAAGTGCTCTCTACTAAGCCAGAAATTGTGCTATGATCTTCCTGGGTCTTGATGGTCATGGCTTGCTCTGGGACACAGGGTCCCCTTTTTCTCTGATCGTGCCTGGGTTATTGTCAGAGAATTTAGAACAAGTATCAGAAAGGATAGGTTGTCCCTGACTGTGAATATGAGAGAAACCTGCAAACCCACCCCTTTGAGAAGGCTCAATGCAGATCCCATCCTCTTCCCTGCAGGGGCCCACCCTCCGCCCACCCTCCCCACAGGTTTGCCTACCTGAACTAATCCAAACAGGTAAGTAGGGCTTCAGTAAGAGCCAGGGTCTAGAGAGTCAGGGGCAACCAAGTATCTCACAAGCTCCAGCCCTCACGACCCCCTCACCCCACCCCCAGTGCTGACATCTGCCTCTGTGACAGCACACCCCCCGCACCCCCCGCTGCTGCCATTTGAGCTCCAGTTCACCAGTTGGTGGGAAGTTCAGCCCCAAGGCCTCCTGCGTTTGCTAGCCACCCCTTCAATCCTGGCTCACCAACCATGGATTCCTCCCCACCTCCGGTCCACCAGGAACGGTCCCAGGGGTCCCCCATCTCGGTACTCACTCGGAAGCGTGCGACTATTGCTGAGGCTGCCAGTGCTGGGAGGGGGGGAAAGGGACTGCAGGGAAACACTGTCCTCCTCCTGCGAGCAGCCCGCCTGGATGGCGCGCAGGTAGCTGTGGCTGCGGGAGCGGAAGTAGCTGGGCAGCGGCAAGTCTAGAGCCTCCGCCGCGGTCGACTCTGCTTCACTGCAGGCCGACTCGCAGGCTGCCTCATACTGGTCGCTCAGATCTGCCTCCCGTACCTGTCAGGGCAAAAGCAGGCATCAGGGGCCAGCTGTGCCCACTGGGGAGGGATGGAGTGCTTGGTGGTCGGCTCAGCTGCAGAGCTGGAGTCTGTGGGGCCTCAACTTGGCCCACCCTCCTGCTCCCGTCTCACTCAGGACACAGGAATGGGCAGAGGGAGCCCTTAAGAAATAGACAGACTCTCTCACCTCTTTGAGCCTTGATTTTCCCATCTCTACAATGGAGGAGAAACTATTAAACATACTTTCTAGGATGTTAGCTAGGTTCTATCTTGTGTGTCCAGACTGATTAACTAATAGATTTTCAGGTCATATCTGAACTCAGCCAGAAAGAAGGCTATAATCAGTAATGTCTGCCCTGAATGTTGGAATGGGGAGGTGGCAGTAGATGTGCTAGATATTTACCATCTATGGTCCAATTCCTTCATTTTTATAAGCAAAGAAACTGAGGGCTACTGAGGGGAAGATACTTGCCAGTTGTACCCAGTGAGGAAGCAGCTGAATCAATACTCCAAATGTATATTTAAGGAAGATTAATCTAGCCCTGGTGTACAGAATGGATGTTGGATATAGGGTCTGGAATGGAGGCAGAGGCCAGAGATGAAGCTGATGCAATAGTCTGGTGAGAGAAAATAATACTGGAATGAGGGTAGTGGCAGTGAGGATTGATTAGTCACATCTGCCACGGGCAGTATGGAGAATGGAGGTACATATGCTATTTGCCATCTCACATCTAGTTCAACCTCATCTGGATGGTTTCTCTAAGTGTCCCTCTAGAGACAAGATCCTACAAATCTGCAGCTGGGGGTGTGAGCGTAGAGGGGGCTCACCATACATACACTCTCCAAGGGTTCTGGAGGGGTCTGTCTGACCCATGTCTCAGGCCATCTTGGTACCTGGGGATCACAGAGGAGTCAGCTGGCTAAAGTTGGACACTGGGTGGGGGTCCGGGAAGACACCTGGGCTACACGGGAGGGGGCAAAAGTTGACTGAACACCATGTGGAGAAAAAGATGAAGCTGGATATGGGGCCACTGTGCCCTGAACCTGGCTGTGTGACCTCAGGCAGGACAGCACTATCCTCTGGATCAGTGTTTCCCTATCTAAATGGAATAGAATGCCTGTGGACTCGTCTGGCACTGCATCAGGTAAAACGACTGGATGGCTCATCACCCAATTTTTTTTTTTTTTTTTTTCCTGGCTGCACCACGCGGCTTGTGGTATCTTAGTTCCCCGACCAGGGATTGAACCCGGGCCCTCGGCAGTGAGAGCGCGGAGTCCTGAACACTGGACTGCCAGGGAATTCCTGATCATTACCCAATTTGGAGTATATGTTTGGAAAGGTCTAAATTTGCTCTGTTCAATATGGTAGCAACTAACCATGTGTGGCTATTTAGGTTTAAATTAATTAAAATAAACAAAATTCAGTTCCTTAGTCACACTAGCCACATTTCACTTGCTTATGTTACCTTATTGGACAGCATGGATTATAGAACACTTCCAATCATCACAAAAAATTCTATCAGACAGCACTCATAAATTAAAATGTAGGCCATGTGACGTACCCAAAATTCACTTGGAGAGGGTATTAAAGAGATAGGTGTTTATCCTCCAAAGCTGCAACCTGAGGTATACTGAGAGGCCCTTGTGATTGCCAAGGGCAATGAGGTCTTGATTAGGGTTTGCACGGTAATGGCCCACCTCTGGAGCTAGACTGCCAGAGTTTCATTCCCGGCTCCATCATTTTCTCACAAAAGGAATATGGGCAAGTCACTTAACTGCTCTGTGCCTCAGTTTCCCCGTCTATAAAATGGGGGCTAATTAGAGACCAGATTTCACAGGATTGTGGTCAAGATGAAATGAGAGCATTCATAATCACAGGCTTCAAATAGAGTTGGAAAACTAAGCACCTGATAACCAGTACCTGTTATTACAGGCAACTTTGTGTGGGGCAAGTGCAAAGATTTGTCAATGTCGGTTAAGATGCTCCCAAGCTCCCAGGGAGAGGCCAGCTGGTTAGTGCTGTTGGTATGTATATCGTTGAGGATGTACTATGTGCAGGGAACTGCCCTGGGGGTTTTATATGTGAACACATCACACCCTTATCATGAGGCTATTGAAGGAAGGAAGAGGTCACCCAGACCACTGTGGGCTCCCCAAAGACCCTCTGCAACAATGTGCTCAAGAAGAATTATGATATGAAGGTGGGAGGCACACGAGGCATTCGTGGCTGGAATCAGGAGATGTGGAGCCAGTCACAGTTCTGCCCTGTAGGCTGTGTGGCCTTGGATCAGCCCCTTGCCACTCCTGGCCACAAGGACTTGGGCCCAGAGCACCCTCCCTGCCTCTCTATCTGTCCTCGGGGCTGGGGCCTGAGATGGAGGAGAGGACCACCTCCAGGGGCAGGTGCGTGTGGGATGGGGCACCCTTAGGACAGGCAGACAGTGCCAGGACTGGCGTCGTCTTCACCACCTTTGGTAAGCTTGAAAAGTCTCTGCACTCATTCCAGAACCCTAACATCCTTAAAGGTCTTGTTGGAACCCAAGAAAGGAGATAAGTCAGGGGATCTGGGGGGCTGGGATGTGAAGCCCAATGCCCCCAGCCCCTGATCTGTCCAAATGAAACAGTCTCCCCAGGCCTTTCCCAGGCTTTGGGGGATGAGAGGAAGGAGGGAGCTAGAAGCTCTCAGGGTACACCTTCCTTTATCTTGGGGTTATTATTTTAAAAAACATTTTAGAAATTCAAGTATAGTTGATTTACAATGTTATGCCAATATCCTGGGGTTATTCTTACCCCATCCATAGCCCATTCTTTTCCATTTTTGAGAAGAGGAAACTGAGGCACAGAGAAGTGAAGCAATAGGGACAAAGAGTGGAAGGTCCAGGCACCAACGTGATCCCTGACACCATCTCCACTGGAGGGGGCTTTCCTGGTGCTGGCTCTGCTTGCACCTGCCCGGCTCAGGGGCCAGGACCACTGAGGTGCCTGAGACCCAGCCCTGGCCTCTGGGATTGGGGGACAAGAGAATGGCAAACATACTGACCTGCTGCTCGTGGCCAAACAACTGGGGGATCAGGGAGGCCTGTCCAAAAATCTGCAGGAAAGAGATGGGGGAGGGTTATGGGGAGACCGAGGCTGGGGGCTAGGGTTGGGCATTCAGGCCCGGCTGCAAGAGAACTTGTGGCTGGCTGGTCTAACCTCCTCCCCAGACTGGTTGAGGCTCAGTTGCCGGGGGGTTTTGGCTTCCTCCAAGGGTGGGAGGCTCACTCCTTCTGGGGCTGAGTGTTGTTGAAGACTTGTAATCTGCTGTTTATAAGTCTTTCTCTTGGGTTGGCTTCTGGGACCATGGATGTCCTATCTGCTGCCTCTCACCTGGGCAGGCAGCCCCCAGGATGTACAGATTAGGGACAGAGCCCAGAGACTTCTCTTCCCTGGTCAGGGCTTACACAGTCCAGTGCCTGGTGGGAGCAGGGCTTCTTTTGGCAGGAGTGGAGGCCTCAGAGACACAGATAGAACTGGACATCTCTGACTCAGGTCACTCCAGCTTCACGGGATGAGGGTTTGGGGGTTCAGAGGACCCTGGGCTAGGGGAGAGCTGGGGCTGGGCAGGGGGTAGTGGGAGAGACCTGCTGGGGTCCCCAGCCTGGCTGATTCCGTGTACCTTTTTGTGTAGCCAAAGGACAAAATTGTTCCAGGTGCCAGGGCCAGGCAGAGGATAGAGATGGTGGGTGTGAGAGAGACAGACAGACCCAGAGAGAAACATGGAAATGAGACACACTGGAGAGAATCAGAGAAAAATGTGAATGAGGGGAGAGAAAAACAGAGGGAGACAGACACAGACCGACAGGGAGACTGAGGGATGAGAGAACAGGCAGGATGGGAGAGACAGGGAGAGACGCCGTCCATTCAGCAAACCTACGTGCCCTGTGCCACGTGCTGGGGACTCTGTGGGGACAAGACAGCAAGGTCCCCGTCTGTAGGGAACTCCCAGTCTTAAGAGTGAGACAGACATCAACTAACAAGTATAATTCCAGATAGTGAGAAGTGCTGTCAAGAAAATTAAGCAGAGTAAGGAAACAGGGGCCCGGGGACCCCCTGAGGCAAGTGATAGGGCAGGTCCCTCTGAGGTGACATTTGAGCCAAGACCTGGGACACGGAGAAGAACCAGCTGTGCAAAGATCTGAGAGAAGATGCTCCTGGGAGAGGCAGGAGCGAATGCAGGAGGCCTAGGGCAGGAATGAGGTGTGTGAGGAGCAAAAGGGGGCCAGAATGGCTGGAGCAGAGTCAGTGGCAGAGCACATCTCTGTGCTCTGTCGGGGAGCACATCTGAGAGGGAGGCCGGGCATCACAGCTCTGGCTTTCACTAGGGTGAGGCGGGAGCCATGGGAGGCTTCGGAGCAGGTGACGTGATTTGACTTCTGTCTTTTACAAGCTCCCTCTGGCCGCTGAGAATAGATTGGGGGTGGCAGGCACGGAGGCCAGGACAACGGTGCAGGTGAGACTTGGTGGGGCCTGGATGAGGATGGTAGGGGGGAGGGTCCCCTGGCC
The DNA here is from genome assembly GCF_026419965.1 of Kogia breviceps. Taxonomy (NCBI): domain Eukaryota; kingdom Metazoa; phylum Chordata; class Mammalia; order Artiodactyla; family Physeteridae; genus Kogia; species Kogia breviceps. The sequence goes on from NC_081323.1 coordinate 22,577,923, forward strand.
GGGGGTGGGGGGGCTCTCCCTCTCCCCACATCTGAGGTCAGTCTTCTTGGAGCGTGGGAACGACAGTGCTGAGGATGGGGGCTGGGGTGGGCTTGGCCGGGCCAGGAATATGGGGTGGTGGGGAGCTGGGATCTGGAAGTTTTAAGCAGTCCGTTAGCCCAGGCCGTGGGGCTGCACACAGTGGGACCTGGGGCCTGTTTCTGCCCAGAGAGGTGGCTGGGTCTGCACCTGGCTGCCTCTACTGCCTCACTGTGCTACTACTGGCAGATGTCTGCCCTCTCTGGGCCTCGTCTCCTCATCCACACCATGGGGGGAGCCCTCAAGCCTTGACTGGTCGTCCCTTTGCAAACTGTAAAGTACTGTGCACAACACGGTAGGGGCTGAGATCCAGGTCTGGGTCTGACAGCCCTAGATCTCTGCCCAGCTTTCCCTCTTCCTAGCTGCTGCGACCCCACCTATCTGGGCCTCAGTTTCCTCATCTATGAAATGGGGATATGGATGATAAGGCCCCCTCTGGGGGTGGCTGTGAGGGATCAAGGAGCTAGCTGATGGTTGAGGGAATTAATAGTATAGTACAGCGTGTTTACCGCTGTTAGTGGCAGAGCTGGCTGGGCCCTGGAAGTCCAACTATCCACTGATCAGGTGGGACATGAAGGTCCAGAGTGGAGAAGCAACTTGCCCGAAGTCACACAGCAAGATGACAACGCAAACCATCAAATGAGCCACCCTTTGCTGAGCACATTATGTTCGTTATCTCATTGATTCCTCACAACCCTTTGAAATATCACCCTCCGGTGGTAAATCAGGAAACTGAGGCTCAGGGAGGGGGTGTTTTGTCCTGGGTTCATATTGTCAGTGACGAGACTGGGACTCAAACCCAGGTCTCCAGCACCCTATCCTCAGGGCTGCTGGGTCTAAGGCAGTGTGGCACGGCCCCTTCCTCTGGGCCCACAGCTCAGGCCATCAGTGTGAGGCCCTGTGACTGCTCTCCAGCCACAGGACAGTCAGTGGGGAAGAGACGCACACAGGCAACTTCAGGAACAAAGACCGAACAGGAGCACAGGGCAGACATTCAGGGACCACTCAACAGAGGCTGGACCTGGACGTCTGTCCTTTTCCTGGGTGGGAGTTGGGGCTCTCCCAAGCCCACTGGTGGCTGCCTGCCACCCTTACCTGGCTGATGCAGCTGGAGTCGTTGAGGCTGTCGCTGACGGGGTTATAGTCCTCCTCCCAGCTCGGACACTTGGAGGGCAGCAGCATGTCCACTGAGTCCAGCCGGTCCAGACTCCTGGTGGGGATGGGGAGCAGATGGGGCTCAGCCCACCCTCTGTTCAGCATGGGAAACTGAGGCCCAGAGGGGGAAAAACGGGCCAGGGTTATCCAGTGGCAGAGGGTAAAACGGAAGTCACTGTCATCCCGGGTAGTATGGGGGCTGATGAGCAAGAGGAGAGCTGCTCCCAGCTTTTGGAGGCCTTGTGTCAGGAGGGTGCCGGTGTCCCTCACCTGTTATGTCCACTGTAACCATGAGGTGGCAGCACAAGCTTGCTCTTGACTTTTTCAAACCAGAGGTGGGCCACACCAGCTCAATTCTACAGCCCCCTCCTCTGCAGGTCCCGGGCAATTCCAGGGGCTGGACAGAGGAGATGGGTCAAGGCCTATATAGCCTTGACCTCTGGCCAGGGCTGCCCAAAGGTCATCGGTTTTGACACAATGTCCAGGTAGCCTCCACCAGGCCCCTGAAGACTCACCACTTCTCCCCATAACCCTGGCTCTTCAATCTTTCTCACATCTATCTGACCCTGGGCCTCCCCCCCTCCCCAACTCCCCCGCTCTGGAAATAAGGTCCAAGCCGCCAACAGCTCAGGGCCTTGACATAGACAAACTTGGATTGGAATCCAGCTTCCTCACTGGGTGACCCTGGAGGGGTCATCACCCCTTAAGTCTCAGTTTCCTCACCTATAAAGAGGGGGATGTCACTGTGCCTGCCTGCTGGGGCTGTAAGGAGGTTTCAGTGATGCAGATTCAAGGGCACTGGGGCAGGCATAGAGCCCAGAGCGCAGCAAGGGCTAACAGATGGCTCCCATTACTGTTACTACAGGAATACTCTTTTTATTGCACTTCACTTTACGGCATTCTGCAGATATTCTTTTTTTTTGTTTTTTTTTTCTTTTCTTTTTAACAAATTGAAGGTTTGTGGCAACCCGGAGCTGTCAGGTGATGGTTAGCATTTTTCAGCAATAAAGCATTTTAAAATTAAGGTATGTACTTTTTAAAAGACATAATGTCATTTCACACTTAGACTATAGTGTAAACATAACTTTTACATGCACTACAAAACAAAAAAGTTTCGTGTGACTCACTTTAATGCCATATCCACTTTATTGCGGTGGTCTGAGGTATACCTGTACTACTATTTTTTTTTTTTATTTTTTATTTATTTTATTTTATTTATTTATTTATTTTTTTATTTTTATTTTTTTTTGCGGTACGCGGGCCTCTCACTGTTGTGGCCTCTCCCGTTGCGGAGCACAGGCTCCGGACGCACAGGCTCAGCGGCCATGGCTCACGGGCTTAGTTGCTCCACGGCATGTGGGATCTTCCCGGACCGGGGCACGAACCCGTGTCTCCTGCATCGGCAGGCGGACTCTCAACCACTGCGCCACCAGGGAAGCCCCTGTACTACTATTATCAATTCCCTCTCATTCAAGGCCTGGGCCCTGGTCCTGCCCACCTCTCCCACCTCCATGCCCACAGGTCATTCAAGGAATTGCAGGATCTCAGGAGTAGAAGGGGTCTTAGAGATCATCTAGCTCAGCCCCCTTCACTTAAAGCTAGGGAAACTGAGGCTCAGAGAGGGTGAGACCTAGGAATGGCTGGTGGTGTCCTGAATTCCCACCTGGAGGCCATTCCCTGCCTCTGTCCCAGCCAATGAGACTCCCTGCCTCAGTCTACTGTCGCCTGCCCTGCTCTATCCCCTCTGCTGCAGTCCTCCCAGGCTACCTCCTCCAGTGGAGCTTTGGCTCTTGCCCCCAGGAGTAGAAGAGCTAGGACTAAGCTTGTTTCCTTTAACTCTTCCAAGTCCTTTGTTTCTGACTTGCTTTTGTTTCTCTTCCTCAGTGGGTTCCCAATCCCCTGTACCAACTTTCACCTGTTTTGCACTCATTCTTTTCTGTTCTAATCCCCACGGTGACTTCTGCACCGTGAAAGGCTCACTTCTCTCTCTAATATGTTAATTGTTGCTTCCTGTGTGCACGTGTTTCATTTTCCACACTTTCACTAACTCTTCCCAGTCTTAAAGCAACAGGATGGGGCTCCATTGGTGGAATGCCAGGCCGGGTGATGGGACAGGTGAAGGCTACCTATCTCCCTTTGACTTCAGGATCCTCCCTCATCCCCAGTCTCGGAGCTCAACGCAGGGGTCAATTACAGGGGCACTGGCAGAGGGGGCTCTGGCCTTCCCTGGGCAGTGCTGGCACAAGGGGTGGGCTCACTAAGGGCAGGGTTCTCTAACCTGAAGAAGAAGGTCTCCTGGGGCAGTTCCCCTGTATGAGTGGAAATCATCTGGGGATGTAGCTCCCGTGGGTAGGCTTTACCTGGGCCAATCACTCCCGAGAGACTCCCCTTATGATTTACCAAAGGATAAGGCTCACCTGTGGTCAGGACTTAACTGTGGGGGGCTTATGGGGTGGGTTCACCAAACGGCGGGGCTCTCTGGAGTCAACTCATCAAAGTGCTGGGGCCAACCTAAGGACGAAGATCTCAGGAAGGGGACTAACCAGGAAGGAGGGTTCACCTAGTGGGCCTGGATCATTGGGGGCGGGGCTTCACCTGGGTCTGAGGCTGGAGGGCAGGATTCATCTGTGGGGCTGGGATCTCCGGGCGGGCGGCTGAAGAGGAGGAAGGCGAGGTTCCCAGGGGTGGGGCATACCTGTGAGGGGCTCACCTAGAGGGCAAAGCTTGCCTGTGAGCCAGGGCGGTAAGAGTGTAAAGAGGCTTTCCCAGAGGAGCGCTCACAAGTGGGCGGGGCCCCAGTGGAGCAGGGTAAGCCTGCGGGCGTGGCTCACTTTAAGGGAGCGGTCCCCTTAGGGAGCAGAACTCACAGGTGGCCAGGGCTCCTGGTGCGGGGTTCCCAGGGGGCAAGACTCACTGGTGAGCAGAGGCTTCCTGGGGCGGGACTTGGACTTCGGAGAGGCTCTCCCACGGTGGGGCTTCTGGGGGCTGGGCAGGCCTGCGGGCGCGACTCTAGGGGGCGGGACTGTGCGCTCACCTGCGGGGATTGCTCTGCTCTCCCAGCGACTGCTGCGTGGCCCTCAGGTAGCTCTGGCGCCGCGCCGCCGTCTTGGGGGAGGGCTTGGGGCTGCCGCCGGACTCGTCACTGTCCTCGTCGCCCATGGCCTTGATGTAGCTGCCGCTGCGCATTCGCCGGCACGGGATGGGGCCCTCGCCCGTGGAGTCCGCCTCGCGCGGGGACAGCAGAGAGGTGGTCCATTCGCCGCCGCCTCCGGGCACCTGGGGATGGGCGGACAGCCCTCAGCAAGGGTGGCTCTGGGGGGGTGGGCAGCGCACACCCCCAGCGCGCCGCCGGCCACTCAGTCTCGGGCTCCTCACCTGGGGAGTGAGCTGCACGCTAGAACCCCCATCTCCAGGACCTTGAAGATCCCTCGCTGCCCACCTCGGGGAATTCGGCCTTCGGTGCTGGGTACTGCCACTAAAGGCACCCATCAGCAGGGCAGGGCCGGGGCTGGGAAGGACACCTGGGTTCCAGAGCCAGTTCTGCCGCAGCTTCACTGTGTGGCCTTCTCCAGCCTCAGATCTCCGTGGATCCCAGGCTGAGTGTGCCCCAGCAAAACCGCCCAGACAGAATGATCATGATGGCTTCCACTGCAGCTACCCTTCTGAGCAACCCCTGTGTTCCCGTTACTTCCCCTGCTATCTCAGTGGATGGCTTATAATCCCACACTGCCCAGATAAGAACAGCAGGCTTGAGAGAGGTCCCTGGACCCTAGGATGGTGGGGGAGGATGAGTCAGGGGACCCTAGCACATCAGTACCGAGGTGAGGTCTTTGGGGCCAAACAACATTCCTCATCCTACAGGTGAGTAAACCGAGGTACAGAGAGCACAAGGGCTTTGTGAGGTCTGGCAGCCATGTGGTGGGCTGGAAAAAGGGCTCAGTGTTCCCATCTGAACTCCAGGGACCCCATCTGTGGAAGGGGGCTGTGATAAGGGTAAGTAAGGTCACAGCTGTGAGGGCAGCCCTGGTCCTGAGTGGTTACAGTGGCAGAAACCAACTGAGGGGACCTCCCCTGCCCTTCTGAGGCCAGGCTCTGCCAGCTGCTCCGGGGCAGCACACACTGTCTACACCCTTGTTCACTTGATACCCACCGATATGTCCACACAGTGGATGTTCACCTCGTTACGGAGTATGCTCATCTCAGCTCACACGTACCTCAGCCTGAGCACAGGGTGAACACGCCGTGCCATGTACATGCACCTCAGAGAGCAAGCATACCCCTTCCCCGCACACCCCTCTCCCCAAGGATGCACCCCTCTCCCCAAGGATGCACCCCAGCCACTTCATCGTGTGCCCGCCCCTCAGTGAGTGCACGATGTGAACACAGAGCGTACACACCTCCTCACGTGCACACCAGCCACCACTGCACCGCGGACACATCTCAACTTGCCCCTCCTCACCGTGTCCCCGCCTCAACACAGACAGAGCACACACCTTCACTGGGTCTATACGTCACCACGGACACCCAGGCGCACATGTTTCTCAGTGTACAGAGCACACCCATTCTTCGCCATGCCCACAAGTGCACACCACACTCCCCAAATCACCATGCCTGCACAGAGCCACGTTCTTCTCAGTTCCCACATTGCCAGTGGCTGATTCTTTTTTTTTTTGCGGTACGCGGGCCTCTCACTGCTGTGGCCTCTCCCGTCGCGGAGCACAGGCTCCGGACGCGCAGGCTCAGCGGCCATGGCTCACGGGCCCAGCCGCTCCGCGGCATGTGGGATCTTCCCGGACCGGGACACGAACCCGTGTCCCCTGCATCGGCAGGTGGACTCGCAACCACTGCACCACCAGGGAAGCCCAGTGGCTGATTCTTGGCTGAGGGAGGGTCCCTGCCTGGGATTCCCATCCCAGGTCCCCCACCCTGCAGCTTTCCCATTAACACCCTCCTCCACAACTGACTGCCCAGCCAGTCACCAGGACCTGCACATTCTACCCCAAACCATTTGCTAGTCCATCCTTCCTACCTCCACCTGTCCCTTGGGAAGGTGGCTTTGTATATCCCTGCTCAACACCTGTTGCTTCCCCAGCCCTTACCCACCTACTTCCTGTTGAGCAAGTAGGCAGCACCACTCCAGGGCCTGCAGGGCCACCGTTTCCCGGTGTTTCTGAAGCATTTTCATGTGATCAGACCAAACCATATCATTTGAGAGGGAGCTAGGTCACACACCACCCCCTCTGATGTTTCTAAGCTAAGGAAGTAGTTTGAGAGCCACAAAAGCCTTAAATATACACAATACTGCCTAGATTTCCTTTCCCTCCTATTGAAAAAAATAGCCTCCTCCCCCCATAGTCTCACTGTCTTTGGAATTTTATACGGAATGATAAGAACTCAGGTCAGACTTTGATGTTCATCCGGTTCAAAATGCATCTAATGTGTTCCCAAAGGCTGGCCAGGCCTGTGCTGACACGCCCTCCAGGATGAGGTACTCACTACCTGCTGAAGCAGCCCCTTCCATCCGCAGGTGAACCGAAATCTACTTCCTGTAACTTTCACCCACAGCTTGGGCTCTGGTCCCGGGAGCCACCCAGTTCTCAGCCACTCACCCTGCCCTTGAGAGACCCAACACAAGTGTAGCAGCAGAGATGTCTCTGAGCCTTCTGCCACTTTCCAGGAGTGCAGCCTTGGTGCATAATAAGTGCCTCAATAAACATTAGTGTTTGAATGAAAAAAGCTAGTCCCCCAAACTGATTCAGGGCCTCGGGGGCTCCTGCAGTTCCCTGCTCATCTCCATCACATTCCACTCATGCTGACAGGAATGTCTGTTCATGTGTCTTTCTCTCCCAGCATCCTGATAATCGGGACTATGTCTTATTTATCTCTCACTCTATTCATTCAAGGGTCCATCTGTTCATCTACCCCTCTCTCCTCGCATGTTTCTTGAGCACTTCCTGTATGACAGACCCTGTCTTGGGCCCTGGGGACACAGAGCCGCACCAGATATGGTCCCTGTCCTCAAGGAGCCCCCAGTCTGGGGGCAGTACCAGGCAGGAGGCTGGCAAGCAGAATGCCACGCAATTGGTCCTAGGAGGGGATAGAAGGCACAGCTTCCATATTTTTCTTCTAAAGGGAAGGGACATGTTTTGGTCCCTACTCAGGGCCGGTCTCAAAAGGCTCCTAATCAATGTCTGCTGATAGCATGACCAGTGGAAGGAATCCTCTTACTAGCAAGATACCACCAGCCACCCATTTCCTCGGCGAGTCAACAGAGGCCTGAGTGAAACAACTTTCCCAGTCAATCTGCGACAGAGCTGGGCCTCAGACTGGTGCCTTCTCCACGATCCCTCACCCTACCCTGACCCTGGCAGGGACCCACCTGCAGGTAATGGTAGGCAAGACCTTGGTGGCAGGATTTGGACTTTAGCAGGCTCTTATCCAAGGTGGCTGAGGTCTTCTGGCAGACCTCATGGGCGTGGCTGAGGGTCAGGGTGGACCAGGAGCCCCGCTTGACATAGTTGGTGTCAGCGCCCACCCCAATGCTGGGGCAGGTGGCCGGGGGTGCCGGCGGAGGTGGCGGGGCTGTCAGCTCGGCGGTGTTGTTCTTGGCGGCTCTGAGCACGTGCCCACTGATGGTGTTGTAGGCGTGCGTGAAGTAGCGTGGCTGGCTGCGTTCTGTCTGGCGGCCTAGCGTCATCAGTCCAGAGGCTGGGCCACCGCTGCGGAAGGTGCCACCCTCACCATCCAAGTTGTCGTCGGAGCTCCACCAGCCCGAGATGTTGGAACGGCTGCGCCGCTTGGGCTCCCCAGCCTTGGCCCGCTCCTTGCTCTTGGACCTCCGGCCCTTGCCGTCCTCCAGGCCACCTTTCTTGCCGCCATTGCCGCCGACCTTGCCTGCCGTGCCCTCCAGGGAGGGCGCCTTAGTGAAGAAGAGCCGCTGGACTGAGTGGACCAGGTGGCGGATGCGGCCAGGACTCTCGCCCCGGGCCTTGGCCTCCCCGCGGGGGAACTGGAGAGTGCTGAAGCCATCGCGGTGGATAGGCAGCTGCTTCTCAAACTGGTCCAGGAGGTTGGCGGGCAGCCGGTTGATCTTGGTGGCCTGGGCGTGGCTGGGGAAGGGGCTCTCCTCTGGCACCTCGAAATGGGAGTTGTAGTGGATGCGGGGGAAGGTGCTGCTCGGTGGTGGCAGCTGGTTGTTGAGCGGGAAGAGCCCGTCCCCCGGCAGAGCATTCTGCCCGGGGAAGCGAGCCTCGCGGGCAAAGGCCTCCGTGGGCGATAGCAGGTAGGGGTTGCGATCAGGCCCTGCGAACAGGGGCTCGTGTGGTGGGTCCAGGCTGTCGGACAGGTGGCGGGGGCGGCTGTCACCGAGGCCTTTCATGATCCCGGCCCTCGGGGCAGGGGCCGTCGCCCTAGCGGGTTGCCCGGGTCTCCTCTCCCGGGCAGCAGCTAATCTGGGGAGAGAAGACAGACAGGCGTCAGCTGGATTTGGAGGGGATAGGATGCTGGGAAGGTCAGCCAGACCCCCGCAGATCTCAAGGTTGGAAGGATTTCTGAAGACTCCTGGCCTGCCCTTAATGTTGTGGGTCGGGAATCACGAGTACAAATGGAGACCCACATACCATACGGATAAATAAAAGCGACATCTCAGACTAGCAAGACTGTAAACAAAATATGTTCTACTCTCCTACCTTGACGAACATATTTTCACAATAACCTGGAAAGCCAGGTTCGAACTCAGACTTCCTGGTCTCCTCCGAATTCCATGGCAGCGTGTGGTCAGAGGGAAGCTGCCTGCCCTCCATTTTCCTCCTGTCTCTGACTCTGTTCCTCACCACGAGGAGCCCCACCCATGTGTGCACCCCCAGCTCACTCCACATGCCCCCCAAACAGCCACGCCTCAGCCCTAGGGCTGGTCCCACTGGCAGTGTAGGCCACCATGGGAGGATCTGTGCTGGCCCTGGAAGCAGGCCTGGGGTCTTTGGGGCAGGGAATTCCAGGCTGGGGTCTGCCCAGGGTGCAGAGTCTGGTCGAAAGGGGGATGTAGGCTCTGGGTGGGCATGTTACCTTGGCCCCTGAACGTTCTTTGCCTCGTGGGGAGCAACAAGGTTGAGAGAAGGCCAGAGAGGCCTTCTAAGGAGTGGGGCCTGGGGCCGGGGCCCCTCTTACCCAGGTCTGAGGACAGTACTGTCCAACTCTATTTTAGCAGAAGAATCCTTACATCAAATGTAAACCCTCTGTAAAAACCCACTCTGTCCTCAACAGAAGTCTACTGAGTGTGACCCCTGGGCTAGAGGCTGGGGGCTGCAGCCATCAGACAGGCCAACAAGCCCATCAGCCCATCCTTTCCTACTGGGATGGATCAATGACACCTGGCCTGGGACAGGGTTCCCAGCAAGTCAATAGCAGGAGCGTATCCTCAGGATGGCGTGTAGGTGGAGCCACTGTGCCTCAGTTTCTCTATTGTAAAATGGGCCTTCCAGCCAGAACCGTCCTGGAAATGCCAGTCTCACACTTAGGCAAGTCCCTTTCCTTTCTGGGCCTCAGTCTTCCCATCTGTACCATGGGGCAGAGGGGGAGGTCAGCAAGCTCTCTTAGCCCTGGACCCCACGAGTCATGCTTGGAGGAGTCCCAAGGCTTGGTCTGGCCTGTGTGCCTGGTGTGCTGAGGATCTGCAAGGAGTTGGTTTGGCTGGAACAGAGCAAGTGAGGACAAGGGCACTGGGGACAGAGGATATCTCAGAGGGGCTGGGCCAGAGTGGATGGGCTCTGGCTGAAGCCAGGTACGGGAGGCAGAATGATGGCTTCCAAGATGCCCAGTCCTAAACCTCAGAACCTGTGATTATGATACTTTACATGTTAAACGGGACATTGCAGATACGGTTAAGGATCTTGAGATGGGGAGATTTCCTGGGTTATCTGGGGGGGCACAACCTAATCACATGGGTCCTCGTCAGAGGGAGGCATGAGGGTCAGAGTCAAAGAGGGAGATGTGATGACGGAAGCAGGGGTCAGAGTGATGTGGGGTCATAAGCCAAGGGATGCAGGCAGCCTTTAGAAGCTGGAAGAGGCAAGGAGTCAGATTCTCCCCTAGAGCTTCCAGAAGGAATGCAGCCCTGCGACCCATTTTAGACTTCTGATCTCTAGAACTGTAAGATAATAAACCTGTGTGTTTTAAGCCACTAAGTTTGTGGTAATTTGTTACAGCAGCAATAGAAAACTCATACACCAAGCATAAGTTTAGGTGACCGAGACACCCTCCCACCCCGCAGGGCAGCTCTTAAGGCAAAGCCCAGACCCCACCAAACACTGCATGAAAAACACTGGCTTAGGTGAAACCCCCATCTTATAGATGGGGAAACTGAGGCCCTCTGAGGGGAAGAACTTACCCAAGATCACACAGTGTGTTCAGTAGCTGCGGCAGGGCTGAGACCCACAGCTCTTCCTAGCCCTCTGCACAGCTGCCACAACTGTCGCCTGGAGCTTGCTGGCCCTAAGACCCTCAGGGATCTGAGAATTACTTCCTTGGACCTAGCCATTTTCATGACCAAATATGCCCCAAGGCTTCCTAAGCCCTGAGACTTCTGCAGAGTCCACTGGCTGGAATTCTCCCCCTTCTCTGCCAGAGCCTCTCCCTGCCCCTGGGAGCCTGACGGACCCCACTCCTGAAGTGCAGAGCATTTTAGCAATGGTCCTTGTAGCTGAACAGCCACATTGGAAGCATCTCTGCTTCCACCAGGCGACTTGTCAGAGCATTTATCCCCAGCCTGGAGAGGGAGTCTGCCGACTCACGTTTTTACCTTCATTACAACAGCCACACGTGGTGGGGGACCATTATCTCCATTTTACAGATGGGGAAACTGAGGCTGACAGAAGCAGTTCTAGCCAAGGTGAAACAGGTAACTCAGACTTCAGCCACCCCGTCAGTGTCCCAGACTGTCAAGTATCCTCCTCCACTCCAGCCCGCAGCAGCTCCCTCTGGGCAAATCTCTTCTTGAAGACAATTTCAGGCAAATGCAAAACCACCCTCATATCCCTCCTGCTCCTGGCCTTTTCTTGGCCTCCTTGCATCCCCTCAGGGCTGCAGTGTCCCTGGACTCAGAGGCCAGCCTCCTTGGCTCTCCAGCTGGAGAACTGTGTGTGCAGCAATATGTCCTTGATGCCCACTCAAGTAAGGCCAATGATACTGAAAACTCAGAAGAGTTTGCAAACACAGCCCTCTGTCTCGCTGGCTTGGCAGGGGCCTGACTCCCTAGAAATATCACAGATGGAGAAGGCTGGTCACCAGGAGCAGAAGATAGCTGCAGAGCCCTGCCCCAGAAGTGCACACAACACTTCTCCTCCCAGTCCGGGGCACCTTCTCCAGCCCTCCCAGGGACAAGCTGGCTTCAATTTCATATGCCAGGCACTCCTGACCCCAGGAATCCAGAGTTGCCCCAGGAGGACCATGGGAACCTGGGCCCTGAGACTCAGACTATGCATCTGCCAACTGGGGCCAAAGGAGGAAGTGAGGGAGGGGGTAGGAAAGTGCTTGGTGAACTGTGAAGTGCTGGCACATCCTCATTCCCTGGGGGACAAACCCTGCCCTCAGTCCTGGTGGTCTTGATGATGAGGTTCCTTGCCTGGCTTGTGGGGGGAGGAGTTAGACAGGTCCCTGCCTTGGAGGTGCCTCTGGGATTAAAGGAGGGCGAGTGGGGGCTGCCAGCCTCAGGGAGACCTCTAGATACCAGTTAGAAACTTTAATGACCACAAGTGACCTCCCAACTGCTTTTCTTCCTGGGACTGGATCCTCATTGCTAAAATAGTCTCTGACTTCTGGGGCCCTGCGTGTCTATCCTTCTACCCCACCTTAAATGCCAGTGTATCCCAGGGCTCTGGGAAGGCCCATATATCCCCCTATCAGTAAAATGCTTCAGTGTCACCCAGTAGGGGCTCAAGCCAGACACCTTGGCACCTCCATGAATTCTTCTCTCTCGTGACCTTCCTTGTCTTTCCCCTCGTAACAGCTCCCACTGTGCCTGGAAAATGATTCAGGCTCAGTTCCTGTGGTCCAGGTGGAGCCAGTCCTATGCCAGAGCCCCAGGGGTAGACATATGACCCAGGCCTGGCCAATCAGAGCCCTGCATCCCTGAGTACTGACTGGCTCAGAGATGGGAACAGGATCCTTGTTAGCCAATGAGAGTCGGCCCTGGGATTATGGCTGAACTCTTGGGAAAGAAGTGCCCTCCTTCCTGTTAGGGCTGCTATCTTTGTCTGAGTGTCAGCCTTGAGTCTTTTGTCAAGATCTTGCCTCACGTCTCCGACATGAGACTTAAGAGACTTTTTGCTTAAGTCTGAGTTCGGTTTCTGTGTCTTTCAACAAGAGCCTGATACAGACCTCATGTCCAATTGGTCACTACAGCAGTGGCTGTGGGTACCCCACCCATATCTCCTGTGGCCTCATCACTGCAGTGCCCGACAGGCTGACTTCCAACTGTCACCATCTGCATCCCTGCCAGAGGGAGGGGGTGCGTTCTATAGCAGCTGGAGTGTGCTCTGCTCACACAGGGCTGGCAGGAACTACCAGAGAATTACCCACCCTACCCACCTGCCCCATGCCATCAGGCTGCAGCTCTCAGCCACTGACTGTTGGGGAGTTTGTGTATAAATACCCCAGGTCTTCCCCCCTTGGGTGGGACAACTGAGGAATGGGCTCTAGTCCTCAGTGGGATGGAGCTCCAGTTATGCACAGAGATCACTTGCCTGATAATGTTCCCTTCATTGGCAGCCTCCCTTCTCTGCCTTATCTCCCCCCCCACACACACACTGTGCTGCCTGTTCCCAAATAAAGTACTTGCACTTGAATCTTTACCTTGGTCATGCTTCTGAGGAACCCCAACTATGACAGCCACAGCGATTCTGCCTCAATTAATATTTTCTGATGCCATCCCCTCTCTGTATCCTCTGTCTAATGTCATTCCCACAGCTCACTTGGAAAATCACACCAACCTTCTCCCTGGTCTCTCTGCATCCACTCTAAGAGCCTTACAATCCATCTTGCAAATTGCAGCTGGAGTGATATTTCTAAAACGCCACAGCAATAGTGTTCTTTCCCTTCAGTGGCTTTCCATGGCTCTTGGGACGAACGCTCGACTCTGAGCCTGGCATTCAAGGCCATGGCGGAGCTAGTCTCTGCAGCCCTCTAAACTTCAGCTCCAGCCACGTGGCCTACTGGAGCTAAAGGAACTTTGAGACAAAGAGTGTCATCCTGGGGAAGGTGAGGCCTTTGTTGTAACTGCATCTCCGTTCAACTCCTCCCCCCGCCCGATCCTGCGCTCCTCACCCGTCACAGGTGTTCCCAAGAGACTTCCCATGCAAACCTCAGAGTCTGTTTCCTGGGGAATCTGACCCTAAGACAGGGTGTAACTGGGTTCTACTTCTTTCCTTCCTTACTGCGGGACATTCGGTGATTTAATTACTCCTCCTTAGCCTCAGTTTCTTCTTCTATAACATGGGTATGAGGATCTTTACTTTTCAAGATTACGATGAGGATGAATTGTGACGTCATACAGAAAGCCTCTAGGTGCTTGATAAATATCAGTCATGCTCCAGTCCTCACCTCACTGTGCTTCTTGGGGGCAGGCCAAGGTGTCCAGTGTAGGATGCTGCACAGCTTAGTGGAAAGTGCATGCAACTGCACCTGGATTCAAACTCTGGCTCTGCTCTGTACTTGCTGTGACCTTGGACTGGTCCCTCTCTCTGGTCCCTCTCAGTTTCCCACCTCTAGGCGGTAGAGGGTCTGCATGAGGGTGGTCTGGGCATCTGGCTACACAGATTCCCTGTGAGCTCTCTTGGTCAGGATTCCTGGAACTCTGGGTGCCAACCCCTCAGTCACCCGACACCCAGCGGTGGCAGGAGCCTCACCTTGGGGAAGTCTTAAAATAGGCAGGCCTCAGCCTTGCAGGGGAAGCAGCTGGCTGCCTTGCACTGCCTTTGTCTCTGAGCTATACTTAGGTCCATCCGGGTGCCCATAATTATCTCTCATTAATATAAGCCTCATTGCCCTCATGGAAACGTGGAGGAACCAGCAGAGCAGCTGCCTCCCCAAGAGCCCTCCCAGCTCCACGGAGCCTCTGTGTCTGCAGCCGCTACCCCCATCTGCACAGAGCGGGGCCTCCCTGCCCTACACCAGCTCATCCTGGAGCCGGAGTTGGCCAGTGAGCATGGGAGAGATAATCAGGGACAAGGTCAAGAACACAACCCAGCATGGCCCCTCCTGAAGCAAAACTCACTTGACGGAGCCATTTCCCTAATCTAGAACTTTCTCTGGATCCTCTTCCCTCCTCAGTCCAAACTCCTTGGTGGGGCAATCAAGACCCTTTTGCTGATCTAACCCGAAACCCCTTTCCAGACATTACAAATCCATTTCCTTCCTTCACAGCCCCTCCCTTTAACCAGTCCAGATCTCTTACTATTTCCTACCTACATCTGAATTTGGTGCTACCCAAAAGGCTGGTTTTGTCTAAGGTCACATTAACAGAGAAAGAGTCTAAATGAAGGGAGGGGATAGTCCTGTTCAATGCCGAGCCCTGCTGTTGAGAGAGAGAGAGAGAGAGAAAGAGAGAGAGAGAGAGAGACAGCTAGAGTGGGACATGGGAGAGTGAGTGGAGTGATGAAAGGCTGGCAATGATGTGGGTGGTAGGGCCGAACATTCTGGCCAAACAGAAGTCCATGGAGGATAGAGACACCGCCTTAGGCCTCTGAAGGGATGATGTGTGGAAGGGAAGGATGGGCTCTGTGGGGCCTCCAGGACCTTGATGCTACCTGGGGTAGGGGTGGAGGTAGAGAGAGGCAGGCTGTGTTACACTGTGACTTCATCTCTGGGTACCCCTCCCATTCTCCTCCCACCTCTCTTGCCACACATGCTCTATCTCTTGCTGGCTTCCCTTCCTCTGACCTCTAAATGCTAGAGGAGCTGGATGCTCCTTGCTTCTCTCTACACACCCTCTCCTGCTGATCGCATCCAGACTCGTGGCTTTAAACACCACCTATATCTGACAACTCCAAAATTTACATCTTCTGCCCAGTCTCTCTCTCAAACACCAGACTCTTATCTCTAACTGCCTCCTTGACATCTCGCCCTGGATGTCTGATGGGTCCAAAATCGAATGTCTGATCTCCCACCCACCCTGATCTGTTCCTCTGACAGTCTGGCCCAATTCAGCTCGTGACAACTCCATCCTCCTGCTTGCTCAGGTCAGAAACCTTGGAATCGGGACTTCCCTGGTGGTCCAGTGGTTGAGACCCCGCACTTCCACTGCAGGGGGTACAGGTTCGATCCCAGGTCGGGGAACTAGGATCCCACATGCTGTGTGGCACGGCCAAAAAAAAAAAAAAAAAAGAGAAACCTTGGAATCATACTTGACTCCTCTTTCTCTCACCCCACCCCCTCATCCCATTCAACAGCAAATCCTTCAAAAACAACTCCACCTTCAAGATATCCCGCAATTCCACCACTTCTCCCCACCTCCACTGCCCTGCCCGGGGCCAGGCCCCCATTGGATCTCCCCTAGACGATCTAAACTCCCATGGCCCTTAGACTCAAAGCCAATCTTTTTACTCTTCTTACTTCTTCTTCTTGCTTTCCCGATCTCATTTCCTGCCCCTACTCCCTTGGGCCTCCCTTCTGTTCCTTGAACACGGATCATTAACTCCCATCTTGGGGCTTTTGCCCTTACTGGTGCATCTGCCTGAAATGTTCTGCCCGCCTCTGACCACGTGTCTCCTCCTTCACTTCATCCAGATCTCAGCAACACAGGCTGCCTCCGCAGAGAAGCCGGCCCTGACCGTCGTCCAAAGCAGCCCCTTACCTGCCAGCCCTTTCTTCTGTATCACTCAGATTTATGTCCAGTGGAACCTGGGATAGCAGGGACAGGATCTGTCTTCGTCACTGCTGTGTCACTAGCACCCAGCAGAGGTCCTGGACTCGGTAGAGACTCATCAAGCTTTTGCTAAATGAAAGCGTGGCAGAAAGTCTTGGGGATGCCCAGAAACGATGAAGAAAGTGAGGCAGCGACAGGGTGGTTAGTTTTCAGCTCACGCTAATCAAAGAGACCCTTTCTTGAGTGCTTACTGGATACCAGGCACTTCCCATTTGTGAGCTCATTTAATCCTCACTGCAGCTCTTCCTGGTGGAGATGATGAGCCCACTGTGGTAGCCAGCCTCCAACATACACCCCAGTGATCCCACCTCCTGATACTCATGTTCTTATGTAGAGCCACCCCAACATGAACAGCGTTGACTGTATAACCAACAGGATATTGTGGAAATGACCGAGTATAACTTGAGGTAGGTCAGAACAGACGCTGCAGCTTCTTTCTTGCTCTCTTGGGTCATCGGCCCTGGGGGCCGTCAGCCGCCATGTTGTGAGGACACTCAAGGAGAGGTCCATGTGGGGAGGAACTGAGGCAGCCTGCTGACAGCCAGCATTCATTTACCAGCAGCATGAGTGAGCCACTTGGAAGTGGATCCTTCAGCCCCAGTTAGGACTTGACTTCAGATGGCTGCAGCCCCAGCTGACAACCTGACTGCAACCTCATGAGAGCCCCTGGGCCAGAACCGCACACTGCGGCTGTTCCTGGGTTCCTGACTCTCAGAAACTGTGTGAGATAATACATGTTTGTTGTTTTAAGCCACTGCTAAGTTTCGGTATAATTTTTTTATGCAGAAATAGGTAACGGATACATCCGTGTTAGAGAGAAGCTCAAATAGCTAAAGTCACATGCTCTAGGCCTCACAGCTGGTAGGGGTCAGAGCCTGGTGCAAATCAGTCTGACTCCTGAGCCCACATTCCAGGCTGAGGTTCCAGGATCCTTCCCATCTATGACACCTCCATTATCCTGATGGATTCAAGGTCTGAATTGTCTCCAGCCTAAGTCTGTGTCCATAGCAACTGTTTGAAAAGCATGACATTCAATCAACTGGTTGTTTGGTCAACGAGAGAGCAGGCAAGGGCTCCAGCAGACACCCCTGGATCAGGCTGCTCAGGACATGAGGCTGACACTGTCCCTACCTTGGGCTTCCCTCCTCTGCTCAAAGCAGAGGTGAACTCTGGACACAGGGCCCACGGTGTGGGTGCTGCAGCTCCTCTGGGGTAAGGGGCACAGATTTCGGGCTGAGGGGCTCTGTGGGGCTCTGTGCCGACAGGGCTGCTTCCCGGGCCTCTCTGAGACCACACCCCATTTAAACTGCCTGTCCTCAGCAGGGGCTTTGGAGGTCACAGACGCACCCTCCACTCAGCACTCACCTTTGTGTGGCAGACACAGAAAAGGCAGAAGGAAAGAGACCCTCAGAACAAAGGGACTACAGGGGCAGAATCACAGAGTCATCCTTTCAAAAACCCCAAAAGAACAGAATCGCTTCACCCAGTTCTCTTAAACCTCTTCAAGGTCTCCCCTCGCCCTCAGGCAAAACCCCATCCTCCTCACCCTGACTCAGCCACACGGGCCCCCTCATCCATCATTTCGCCGGCACCGCCAGCTCTTTGCTGCCGCAGGGCCTTACACATGCTGTTCCCCCTGACTGAACATTTTTTCCTTTCAATGCTTCACATATCTGGCTACTTCTGTTGATTCGAATCTCTGCTCAAACATCCCCTCTTCAGAGGCCTTCCCTGACCCCCGTGTCCAAGACGGTTCCTCTGTCCCACACTCCTCTCTCTTGACCCTCTTCTTGATTTCCTTCAAAGCACTCACAGGGTTTCCAGTTACCCTGCTTGATTCCTTGTGTACTTGATTAATATCTGTCTCTCCATTCTCTCTGGGTTCGGAGACGTGGGTGGGTGACCACGCCTGTTTCATTTTCAACTGTATCTCCGGTACTAAGGGCAGAGTCATCACATAGCAGGTGCCCAATAAGCAGTTGCTAAACAAATGAGGTAGTCGGACAGACACAGCCTCAGAGGGAGAGCAGCTGGAGAGAGCTGGAGCTGCCCAATGGGAGAGAAGGGAGTTGGTTATTGGGCTAACCCATTCCCCTTTCTTGCTTCTTCTCCATGTCTGGGTCCCAGATGGGCTGGTTTATTTCTGTTCCCTAGAACCTTCCTGAAAAATGCTCTGTCCCTAGCCTCCTTCCCCAGTTAATATCCTCAAAGCTCCGAAGAGACACCTCTTCCTCCAGGAAGTCCTCTCTGACCTTGCGGGTGGGGGGTAAGGCCTCCTCTGGATTCCCCAGTGATGGGAGCCGCCAGCCTGAGGAATCACAGGCCGTCCTGAGTGTTCCTCTGTACCAGAAGCAGGACCCCGCCCAGAGCTGGCACTCATAAATGTTCACGCATGAAGAGGGTGACATACATCGTGGTTCACTCGGATTCTAGCCCTTACCCTAAATCTCTGATGGCCAGTCCCTGTTTCATTCTCATAAGTGTCACGGTTTAAAGGATGAATCATGTGCTTACCCCATGCAAGAGGGAACATGGGGACACAGGCAAAGGAAGAGGTGTCTGTGGCTGAGATGGAGTAAATGAGGTCTGATCTGAGCTTCTGCCCCAAATTTCCAAGCCAGGACCCCCTCCACCCTAGGGGAATTAATAGGTCAGCCCACCCTGACCTGGGAAAATCCTGACTTGGGGAGATGAGAGGGTGATGATCATGACTATCCCCTCCCCTCCACCTCCGGGCCTCGCCGGGGGCTACCACTTGGCCCTCCAAGCTTCGTTACCTTCCTCCAGCCACTCCCTGCAGTGGCCCTAGGGAGGACTGAGTACAGCCCTCCCCCTGCATGCAGTGCAATATGGAGGCTGAGAACGTGGGCTCTGGAGGCAAGCTCCTTAAGTTTGAATCCCGGTGCTGTGTGACCTTGAGCTGGTTCCTGAACCTCCCTGAGTCCAGCATCCTAAAAGTGATGTTGGGAGAGATAAGTGAGTTAATACAGCCAGATGGCTTGGCACTACACCTGGCCCGGTGAGTGTCCTACACGTATTCACTATTGCTATCCTTATCAACAGGACATACCCACAGGCAGACGGGGCTGGACACCATCCATGTTTAGCTACTTAGAAGCTCAGAGAGGGAATGAGATTTGGCCTGGATCACACAGCATGTTGGTGGCAGCTGCGATTTGAACCCAGGCCTCTGGACTCCTAGGCCAGTGCACGCTGGAGGCCGAGAACCAACAAGGGCTGGGTGAGTTCTGTGCTGTGGGCACTTTCTGAGTGGCCCTCTCCCTTCCTCGTGTCCCCAGAGCCCTGGTGTCTAGACCAGCTCTAGTCATTTAATTAAACTTAAATAGAATTAAATAAAAACGGAAGCTCAGGTTCTCAGTCTCACTAGCTACATTTCCACTGCTCAATGGCCACGTTTCGCTAGTGGCTACCATATGCAGAGTGCGGATAGAGACCATTTCCACCAGCACAGACAGCTGGGACAGCACTGCCTGGAACTGGATCACTGCATGTGGTTGTTGCCCATGAGGCTTACACGGGACCGGAGGGGGACAGGGATGGGGTCTCGCCCTCTGCAGTGCCCATGGAAGCCTCTCTAAAGCCTACTAATCGTGGGATGTTCAGCACTGAATCTGTCGTATCTTGTCCAACCTTCTCATGATACACTTTGCTGACTGGGTTCAGGCAGGGGCTGGGACTCACCCAAGGTCACACAGCAGGTGGAAGCTTCGAGGGGCTCAGGTCTCCTGAATCTGTACTTGCTGTGCCCCAGCACCCTGTTGCTCAGGCGGGACAGTCAGCAGTCTGACTGAGGTGCTGGTCAACAGAAATGGTTTTTTTGCTGATGAACAAAAGCCGAGAAACCACTCAGGGATGGATGGCGGGGGACAGCTGGCCACAGCTGCGGAGCGGGTGCCCATCAGCACCACGGACAGCCCCCAAGGTCACACTGGGCCGACTATAGGGCTAAGCAGGGTGCAAAGGCAGGACCTCTCCCTTTCCCATTCCATCAGAGTCTGGAGGGACCTCAATAACCCCCTTGGCTGTCATGTCAAAGCATTACTTGCGCTCGTGGGGGCCGGGACCCTCAGTCCTGGCTGACTCACTGTGTGACCTCAGGCAAGTCACCTTCCTTCTCCACCTCGGTTTTCTCATTTGGAAAATGGAGAGGATTATCCCAACTGTGCGGGGCCCTTGTGAAGGGCCAAACGGGACTAGTTGGATAGGAGAGCGTTTGTCCACCAGGAGGTGCTATGAGAGGAAGAAAGCAAGTGTCGGATCCCATCCGACTTGAGTTTGAATGTGGCTCCACCTCTTGCCAGCAGTGTGACCTCATGCAGGTCAGCTGGCCTCTCCAAGCTTCAGTTTTCTTCACCTGGGAAGCATGGATAAGATACTTCACCTGCTATCCAATGGAATATTATTCAGCCATAAAAAGAACAAAGTACTGGTACACGTTCCAGCATGGATATACCTTGAAAACATTACACCAAATGAAAGGAGCCAGACACAAAAGCCCACATACTGTATGAATCCGTTTATATGAAATATCCAGAATAGGTAAATTAATAGAGACAGAAAGTAGATTAGTGGTTGCCAGTGGCTAGGAGGAGGGGGCAGTGAGGAGTGACTGTTAAATGGGTGCAAGATGTTCCTTAGAGGTGATGAAAGAGTTTTAGAAATAGATAGTGGTGATGGCTGTACAACATGGTGGATGTACTTAATGTCACTGAATTGCACACTCTTAAATGGTTAAAATGGTAAATTTTATGTATATCCGACCACAGTTCAAAACATTAAGATACTTCACTTGTAGGGTATGTGTGAGCTTCAGCAAGAGCGTGCCGCAGAGCACCCAGGAAAGTTTTTGGTAGGTGCTTGTTACAGGGACACCCCGCCCAACCCCACCAAAGCCTTTCAAAACCTTTCTGAAGCTTATTTATCAAGTGCTTCCTACATATGCATAAGCACTTTATATGAATTGTCTCATTGGATCCTCAAGTCAGCTCTAGGAAGGGTATCCCATTGTTAGTCCCACTTTACAGAGGGCACGAAAAGAAGTGACTTGTCCAAGGTCACATAGGTAGGACGTGATGGAGCTGGGATCTGAACCCAGTTTAGCTCCAGAGCCTGTGCCTCCAGTCACCTCCCTGGGCTACCTCTCAGCTTTCAGGTAACAACGTCCTGTCTGCCACCAGCTCACGGAACCCCAAGCTTGGATCAGGGGACACAACCTCTAATTGCCTGCTCACCATGGCCCTCCTGGGAGAGGTCTATTAGGGGAAGGTCATCCAAGGGACACACTGCCCTGTTCTCCAGCCTCAGAGGTCTGACTGTGGGCAGGTGGGCCCCAGAGATCACCTGCCTCAGCCTGTTTCATTTTGGGCCCTGCTGAGGGACCTTCCTTCAACATTTATGGAGCCTACTCCGCGACTCAGACGCTTCCAGCCCTTACAGAGCACGTGGCCAAGTGCAGGAGGCATAAATACACATGGCAATCAGACAACACAAAAATAAATTCCAAGAAGCATCAAGGCCAGAGTGTGCGGCCCAGTGAAAGGAGGGATTCATACTCACCGGGGCACCAGAAGGCTCCCTGGAAGAGGTGGCATTTCAGCCAGATCTCTGAGGACCAGAAAGATTTCAACAGATGAAAGTGTAGGAAAGAGCATTTCATAGAAGGGAAAAAGTGTAGGCAAATCTTGGAAACAGCAAGTTGTCGGTGTGGTGGTGAGGCAGATGCCTGGGGCCAGATCATGGGGGGGGGGGCCTTGGTGAACCCCAGGGACTCTAGATTTAGACTGTAGACCATCCACCATTAAAACAGAGCAGGTGTGGCACATATATACAATGGAATATTACTCAGCCATAAAAAGGAACGAAACTGAGTTATTTGCAGTGAGGTGGATGGACCTAGAGACTGTCATACAGAGTGAAGTAAGTCAGAAAGAGAAAAACAAATACCGTATGCTAACACATATATATGGAATCTAAAAAAAAAAAAAAAAAGGTTCTGAAGAACCTAGGGTCAAGACAGGAATAAAGATGCAGACCTACTAGAGAATGGACTTGAGGATATGGGGAGGGGGAAGGGTAAGCTGGGACAAAGTGAGAGAGTGGCATGGATATATATACGCTACCAAATGTAAAATAGCTAGGTAGTGGGAAGCAGCCTCATAGCACAGGGAGATCAGCTCGGTGCTCTGTGACCACCTAGAGGGGTGGGATAGGGAGGGTGGGAGGGAGGGAGATGCAAGAGGGAGGAGATATGGGTATATATGTATATGTATAACTGATTCACTTTGTTATAAAGCAGAAACTAACACACCATTATAAAGCAATTATACTCCAATAAAGATGTTAAAAATAATAATAAAATAAAATTAAAAAAACAACAACAACAACAAAACAGAGCAGGGCCCTAAAGGCCACTGCCACCAGCAATTCCACTTCCAGGAATTATCCAGAAGCCTAGCTTTAGGCACAGGAAATGAGGGTGGTGCACAGGGTTCTTCTTTTTTTTTTTTTGCCACACCATGCGGCTTGCAGGATCTTAGTTCCCTGACCCTGGATCAAACCCAGGTCCTCAGCAGTGAAAGAGCAGAGCCCTAACCACTGGACCAACAGGGAATTCCCCACAGGGTTCTTCTTGAAACGTTGTTTGTACTAGCAAAAGCCCGAAGACAACTCAAATGTCCATTGGGAGACTGGATAAGCAAATTATGATCTAGCACACTATGTAATACTATGGAGAATGAGGCAGCTCTAAGTACTGACATGAAAATCTCTCTGAAATGCACCAGTAAGTGGAAACAGCAAGGGCCTGTCTTAGTTTGAATTCTCTCAGAAGAAGACCCTTAGCCAAGGATTTGGGTCTATTTGGGAGGCGATTCTAGGAAGCACAGTGAAGGAGTGGGAAGCAAGGAAAGGCAATAAAGGATGCGTTCCTGACATGTGGGCAACTGAGCTCTGCACGGCAGGGAGAACTCACATCTCAGAGTCTTCCCTCCAAGGGCCGAGGGAGCAGGGGTGTTTACTTTCCACCTCCTCCTGCACAGGCTGACGGCTGCCTGGGGGCATGAGCTCTCAGCACTTCCGCCCTCCCTGTGCAAGCTGAAAGAAATCCCTCAGCTGGAGAGGTGCAGGTGTTTCCAGGAGGAAGCAGTTGACTTGAACAAGACAGTGAGGTGAGGGAAGGGCCTCTGTGGCATCTGCCACAGAAGGGTACCAATCATCTGAAAAAGGGGCAAAAGAATATTATTCATCTTTGCTTATCTGTGGAAGGGTAACCAAAACTCTAGGAATGAGGTGGATGGAAGAAGGGGTAGGAGGGGGACCTTTCTCCTATGTTTGTTTAGAATTAAGAAAAAATAAGCCTGTTGTTTTGGAATAATTTTAGATCATTCCAGGTTGCAAAGAGAGTACAGAGAGTTCCTGTATAACCTTCACCCAGTTTTCCCTAACGTTAGCATTTTACATAACAATAGTACATTTGTCAAAACTGAGAAATCAGCATAGGTACATTACTAGTAATGAAACTCCAGACTTCTTTATTTGTAGTTCACCAATCCCATTAATGTTCTTTCTCTGTTTCAGGATCCATTACCAGGATATCACATCGCATTTAGTCTTTAGAATTTTGATCCAGGCGAGTATATTATGTATTCCAAAATTTTATAAAACAATAACAAACAATAATAAACTGCAGCTCCTGGAGTCATCTGAAAGCTTCTGAGCTCGCAGGACCTGACCCGGGGTAAGCGGAGAGAGCCTCAGCACTGGATGCCTGTGGGAAGGTGAGCTGGGGCTGCACGAGCAGCACACAGGGGCTGGGTTTCCCGGCACAGGGATCTGCTGGTCCCTTTTCCCCAAAAGACAACGAAAGGACGAAATCTGTAGCAGATGCGGGCAGAGCCCTGCCCATATCCCCTGGACACTCACCTCCACCCACCAAAGGCGGCCTCCTGCAAAGACTGTGACTGTCTATAGGAGCAAGCTCAGCCCGGGCACAAGGCAAGCAGGAAGTAGCCGGGAGCTGATGCCCCCAGAAGTAGCCCTCAACCCATGATGGACGGGGAGCTAATGGATAACCCCCTCACCCTCCTTAGCGCTTGGGTGCTGGTAACTGTGAGTTGTGTGTTCTACGCCATCTCCCAGGCTCCCCCATTGTCTACAGCGGTACCTGCCTAGATAGCAATCCTTTACCGAGTCCCTTTTCTTCCCTTATCCACTCCCCAGTGAGGTTTTCCTGGGATCACCCCCAAAAAGATCCCCTGCAATCCCTGTCTCTAGATCTCCAGGAAAACACCAACTGAGATAAAACCCAAGCCCCTCGGCCTGATTCCTAGGCTGCCCGTGCCCCAATCCGTGCCTCCCACCCGGAAGCCACACATAAAGGGGCCCCCTTTGGGGCTCCCCGAACACGAGAGGTTCAGATGTCCACGACTTTGCACCTGCTGTTTCCTCCGCGTGGAGTGTCCCCCACCATCCCTGATTGCCCAGGAAACTCCTGCTCATGTCAATGGCCCAGCCCGAATGCTATCTCCTCTGGGAGTATTTCTCTGACCCTCAGCGGGCACGTGATGCTTTAGTCACCCCTCCAGCAAATCTGGACTCCTCTCTCCTACACCCTGTGAGCTCCTTGAGGGCAAAGATGCTCCCGAGTCTGACCTACCTCCCAGAGCCCGGTATACAGCAGGTGCGTAAGAAACTGATAAATTCAGGAAGAAGTGCACAACCATTTAGGACCACATGTTAAGGGGGAACAGCGCTCACTGAGGGCCTGCTGTGCACCAGCCTCTTAAAAGAATTTCTTTTTAATATATATATATATATATATATATATATATATATATATATATATTTTTTTTTTTTTTTTTTTTTTTTTTTTGTGGTACGCGGGCCTCTCACTGTTGGGGCCTCTCCCGCACAGGCTCCGGACGCACAGGCTCAGCAGCCATGGCTTACGGACCCAGCCGCTCCGCGGCATGTGGGATCTTCCCGGACCGGGGCACGAACCCGCGTCCCCTGCATCGGCAGGCGGACTCTCAACCACTGCGCCACCAGGGAAGCCCCAATATATATATTTTTAATTGAAGTATAGTTGATTTATAATGTTGTGTTAGTTTCTGGTGTACAGCAGACTGATTCAGTTATGTGTGTGTGTGTGTGTATGTATTCTTTTTCATATTCTTTTCCACTATAGTTTATTATAAGATACTGAATACAGTTCCATGTGCTATACTGTAGGACCTTGTTGTTATCACCAGCCTCTTCAGGACATGGTATCCTTGGGTCTCCCACCACTCTAAGGCTGAGGCATCATTAATTCTGATTGAAAGAGGAGGACACTTGGGCTCAGAGGTGAGGGGCTTGTCTGGTATGTAGCAGAGCTAGGATTCGAACTGGGGTCTACTGGACTCCTGAAGGCTTTCCACTGTCCCCCACCCTACAACTCCAGCAAGCTGGAGCACGGAGCCTGCCACCTGGTCCTGGCTGGGCCCTTAACCCACGATGTGAGCTCCGGCTGGCCCCTGCTGGCCTCTGGGCCTCAGTGTTTCCATCTGCACAACACGGGGGTTGGCTGGAATAGGAAGTCTTCAAGGTCTCTACGGCTCACAGCCTGAGATTCTAGTGTCTGCCAGCTGACTGCCCTGGGTGAAGGGGACTCAGCCCTGTTCCCTCCTCTTGGAGGGATGGGAAGGGAGGGTCAGCTACAGGACGCAGTAATTACAAAGCTGTGTTCCAGGGTCAAGAACCATCTGTGGTATCCGAACATCCTGTAATGAGCCATACTCCCCCCGTAGGTGCCCCGTCACCCCTTCCAGCTCTGAGACCAAGACAGACAGGGCATGTGCACCCTGCAGAGCAGAGGTGACTCATCCAACATGACTTCAGTGGTGAACCTTTCACCCCCACCCAGTCCCTCGCCAAGGTGAGGGACTGAACAGGTAGGACAAGGGGTGAGCTCCTCACTGTGGTTCCAGCTCCCAACAGTGACCTCCGTGACCTGGGCCGGCGGCCCCAGCCTCCCCATGGACACCAATAATTTACTTTGGTCGTTTTCTCAGCACCTTCGAGGAAGCATCCCTGGGCCCCGTGGACTATTAGCTTGGGCCCTTCTCTCAGGGACCAGCCTGGCATGGTTTCTTGGTGTCTCCTCCATGGAGGCCCCTGGTCTGGTGTGCATTTGGGTCCGGATGTTCCAACATGGCTGTGCCAACGTTGGGGTGCCCTCACTGTACCCTCTCCCTGTCTTCCACTTTTAACAGGTCATCAGGCCATTCTAGGGTGGCAGCATCCAACACCCTAGACCAGCCCTTGCATCCCTCCCCACATCCTCTGCATGACTAGACACTCATCAGCTCTGGTCCAACAATTCCCCAGCCCCCTCCAGCCTCCCTGGCCCATCCACCATCATTATTAAAATAGCACATGCCCAGGATGTGTTCAAAAGTTAGGAAGTCTCCCTCCCACCTGACCCCCCCAAGGAATTTCTCATGCGGTCTTTCAGAAACGGCCTACGTCTCTCTCACATGTGTATATAATACTTATAGTAACGAACCCTTAAATAGCCTCATCATGTGTTAAGACTCTGTTTCAAGCACTTTGAGCACATATACGAGCTCATTTTAACCTCTGACAGCCCCACGCGGCACTTAAGTACCATCAGCATCTCTATTTTACAGATGAGAAGTTGCCCAAGGTCACAGAGCCTGTCTGTGGTAGGGCTGGGATTTGAACCCAGGCCATCTAAGTCCAGAATCCTTGCTCTTAATGACTCTACATGTCTTCCTGACTCCAATCACATCCTCCTTTACCAAAGAAAGACCCTTCCCTGCCTGCTCCCCTGGCATTCAAGGCCCTCTGCAACCCTGTCCCTGCCCACTTTTGCGGCAGTATCTCCATCCCACGCCATCCACACTTCCCAAGACACACTCCTTCCAGGCTCTTGTGTGTGCTGTTCCCTCAGCCTTGAATGCCCTTCCCTTCCCCTGGACCTGGAGCAAGGCCTGGCTCACACATCACCTCCTCCAGAGGCACTCCCTGATCTGCTCACCCACCACTCCTCTCGCCTACAGCCCGGTCAGCTGTCTCTCCCTCCAGGACCTCCTGCTCCAGGCTGCTGGCGCATCTTGCATGTGCTGGAATGAGCTGTCAGGGTCCTCGCTGGACCAGGGGCTCCCCGCAAGTTGGGGTGGCAGCGTACTCATTTTTGTATCTCATTCGTTCATTCAACAAACATTTGTAAACACCTCCTGTGAGCTAGGCCAGTGCTTACCGGCTGAGCTGTCTCGTGGGGAGGCCAACGTCACACACAGAGCCCCATCTGCGTATGTCCATCCCCTCTGCAACCCTCACTCCGCTCTACCCCCTCATATGCCATCTCTCTGGAGAAGCTTTCAGAAAAAGAGCACTGGAAGAGGAGACGGGTGACACAGGATCTGATCTATGAGGGATCTTTGGGGAGCGGAAGGATGGGCCAGTTGCAGCCTACCTGTCCCTAGGACTCCCGCTATGCCTCATAAGATGTGGCCTGATGCTTAGGGATGACGCCTTCTGGGGGAACATCTTGCAGCCTACCTTGGTGCCCCTCGGGGACTCTGGGGTAACCATGGGTCAGTAGGAGGAGTATGTGAGCAATGTAATGATGATGACAGTGTAATAACACCAACGATTTCATTCACTGGGCACATATGATCCACCAGACCCTTGACACATATTAGCCCATTTAACAGTCCTGCAGGGGAGGTGAGATCATGCTTCCTTTTTCAGAGGAAACTAAGCCCAGAGAAGTGAAGTAACTTGCCCAGCTGGTAAGTGGTGGAGCTGAGATCTGAACCCCAAACAACTGCCCAGGTCGAGAGATATCCTGGGTAAGGGACAGTTCCTTTCTGCCAGCCTGTTTTCATCAGCAGAGCTCCGGCAGGGAACCTGGACCCGAACCGCAGTGACTCAGAGCTCTTGCCACTGGGGTGATGCGTGTCTTCCTGGCCCTGCTCATTCACAGTTGTGAACGGTTTCACAGCTCATCTCTTGAACAGAGATGTAGCATGACCCTGATACCTCTCTCCCCACTGCTCACTTGGCTCCAGCCACACTGGTTTTCCTGATCCTCAAACTCACCAAGGAAAGTTTCCCACCTCAGGGCCTTTGCACTTGCTGAGCCCTCTCTGTTGGGAATACTTTTCCCAATTCAGATCTTGGCCTCCAGGAGACCTGCCCTGACCCTTCAGTCTACAGTATGTGCTCCCTGTTTTTCTCCAACATAGCAGCCTATGATCTTTACAAAACTCATCTCCTGCAAAAGCGGTCTTTGTTTACATGTTGATTTCCTCCCTGATCATGAGCTCTGCAAGGGTGAGGACTGGCCTGTCTTGTGTGTCCCTACACCAACCACGATGCTGGCCACAGCAGCTACTTAGTGACTATCTGATGATGAACATGAACTTCCAGTGTGCCTAGCACCTTGGTCAGCACTGTCTGGGGAGGAGAGAAGCAGGACAGGAGTTTTTGCAAACCCATTTTGCAAGTGAGGCTGTGCAATTCCCAGGAAGGAAAAGCAACCTGCTCAAGGTCACTTGAGGGCTAAAGCAGCAGCACACGGCACAGACTGAGGGCTCCGTCTCTCTGCTCAGAACCACCTCCTTGGCCAAGACTGCCTGCACCCACCAGGGAGGTGGCTAGATGCTGCTTGATATTCTGCCTGGGACCGCTTGGAATGGAATAAAATATTTATCTGTGGCTGGAGGTTTGCAGAGGCCGTTTGAGATGGATCATGTTTTCATGTGCCTGTGAAATCTAATTGAACTCATTGTAGGATATTTTATTTCTTGGAATAGACACATCATTGTTCCAGGGAACGGAAGCCTCTGCCACCCAGGATTGGGTGGGAGCTGGTTTGGCCTCAGGCTGCCTGATTGGCTGGACCCAGTTTGAGTCTCAGTTTGTTCCGGGCGTGGATGGCAGGAGATCTGTCTTGCCTCTCTGTGGGGTGGCCTGATTTCCTCTGATGTTCCTAGTCAGAGATGGCCAGCTTTTCCAGCAAAGGGAGGAATTCCTCAAGAAAGAAAGAACTAAAGGCACATGCCCCCTCCACTCCCCACCCCCGCCCCCACCCAGTGCTCTATGTCATAGGGCCTATGACACATGCCTGCCTGGCCTCCAAATCATCTCCCAACTCTGCAGCGTCTTTTCATCCCCACTGCACCAGCCAACCCCCTCCTCTCACCCCCATTCTTCTGCCTCAGGCACTTCATTGATCTCCTGCCTCCATGCTCCCCCCATTGTAAAATGAGACAAATCTTCCTAAAACATAAGCTTCAAGTTCTGCCTGCCACTTGCCATATGAACAAAGGCGAGCCTCTTCCCTCCCTGGACCTCCGTTTCCCCACGAAAGGAAGGGGTTGGGCTCCAGCAGTAGTTCTCAACCCCGTCCAAACCCATCAGACCCCAATTCCTGTTTTTTTGGCCATGCCACGCGGCTTGTGGGGTTTTAGTTCCCTGACCAGGGATTGAACCCACGCCCTCAGCTGTGAATGCGCCGAGTTCTAGCCACTGGACCGCCAGGGAATTCCCTCCAATTCCCATTTTTATAGCAAATATTTGGTAATGTCCCCCTTTGCTATCCCGAAATGAAATTCATAGATAATATTACCTACCTACACATAATTTTTTAAAAATACAATGCCCTAACTGAAATATAATGGAGAAGTGAAAGGCAAGTAATTTATAATAGAGTGTATTATAAAGCATAAATGCTGGGCCACAACTCCACTAGAAAGCATAATGAAGGAGTCGGATGCTGGCCCCTACACACACACACAGTCAGTGACGGCTATGAACGCAGACAGAGATGTGCTGTTCAGTTACTCAAATACCACAAGAACCAAAAGTTAGAAGAGGGTGCAATGCTTCCAAAACGGCAACCAACACTTGGTAAAGTTCTGAACGAACAAGCCAAACATATCATTCCCTTTGTATATGTGATAGATATGCTCCTGCACAATTCGGGGTATGTTAAAACTGTGCCGAAAATACTTCACGCGTGTATACGAAATATACTGAGGGAACAGGCTCAGGGAATTAGAAACAGATTCTTTTGTCTGCTGGAATGACTGGTAGGAGATTTGAAAGTCATGTGGGATGCACGTGGGACAATTCTTCATTGTGAGGGGCTCGTCAGAGTATTCCCAGTTCTTTGCCCTCTGTGTGCTTAGTAGTGTCTACCCAATTACTGTGGTAACAAAAAAACGGTCCCTGAAGGGCAGTGCCATCCCGTTGAGAACCTCTGGACTACAGCCTGAATGGCAGCTATAAAGCTTTGCCACCACTGCTGTTTCTTGCACCCGTGGCAGACATGGCTAATCAAAAGCTCACTTCCTCACCGAAACCTCAGATTGGCACTCTGGGCAGCCCGCTGGAACTTGCTCATGAGCTGAAACTTGGCTCAGCGTAGAAATACCTTCAGCTCTTACAAATATTTACTGAACTGACAGAGCCGGATAGAGGATCTGAGAGGTTCTTCTCAGCTTCAGGCTCAGGATTCCCTGCCCATCCCCAGCTCCAAGCCCACCCAAGGCTTCCCACCACTGACAGAAGACAGCCCTGCTCCCCTGACCTGACATTCCAAGCTCTCCCTGAGTTGGTTCAACAATGACACCCACGTGCAGAGCACTTTAGAGATTACAAAGCACACAGGATCTTATTTGATCCTTACACTTCACTGTGAGGCAGGCAGGGCAGGAGGGCAGGCCCATTTTATAGGTAAGGAAACCAAGGCTCTTTGAGTGGAAGTGACTTGCCCAAGGTCACAGAGCTGGGAAGTAGTCAGCAATGGAACCCCATTCTCATGAGTATAAAACCCTCACCTTGTCCAGCCTGTGCTTTTCTCTCCATCCTGTCTCAGGTAATCCAAGCCCAGTGACAGTGGGCCACAGGTCATTCCCCAACAGCCCCATCATACCTGGGAAACAGCAGTGTAGTGGCTAACAGCATGGGAGCTAGAGTCAGACTGTATCTGGCTGGCTTCAGATCCTGGCTCTACCACTTGGAGCTGAGTGACCTGGGGCAAGTTACTTAACCTCTCTGGCCTCTGTTTTCTTATCTGTAAAATGGAGATGATAATGGTGTCTATTTCACAGAGCTATTGAGAGGATTAAATGAGTGAATTTATATAGAACTTTTAGCATGGTGCTGGGCAAGCAGTAAGAGCTCAACAGATGTCAACTGGAATTAGTATTATTACTCTCACAGATCCTGCCACCGGACGGGACATGCCCTTCTGCATGTCTATGTTAGTTAAAACTGGACTCATCCCACCATCCTAGCATAAATATGTCCTCCAATAAACATCACTCCCTGACCCCGCCACCTCAACCAGATTCATCTTATCTCCCCTGGATTCTCAGCAAGTTCTATCAGTGTTTCCATGTTTTTCTGCAAGTTACTCCTACCTCCATTCCTTTGCCCACGCCGTTCCCTCTAGGTGGAATGCTCTTCCTGTCTTGCTTACCAGGCTAACACATCTTTACGTAGCATCTCCTCCAGGAGGCTTTCACTGAGACACACAGGCTGCGTCGGGAGTTTCCTCTTGGCTCCCACAACCCCCAGTTCTTCTCTCTAATACACCAGAACTACTACTGAACCTTTAGAACACGTGGAAAACTCTGACCCGAACAATTAGAAAATACATGTTCTTTTCAAACATGTATGCAAATTTACAAAAACTGGCCGTGTTTTAGGCCATAAAGCAAGTCTCAACAAGTACAAAGAAACAGTATCATACATACATTTTTTTAGAAACCATAAAGCAATAACAAAAGATAACTTAAAATCACTCGTATGTTTGAAAATTTTTAAATACATACTTCTAAATAACTCATGGGTTGAGGAAGAAACCAAAAGAGAAATGAGAAAATATTTAGAACCGAATGATAATGAAAATACAATATACCAAATTTGTGGGAGACAGCTAAAGCAGTACCTAGAGAGACATGTATAGGCTTAAGCGCTTATATTAGAAAAGGAGAAAAAGACAGAAAAATAGTATGATGAACATCCAACTCGAGAAGTCGAGAAAGAACACCAGAATAAATCCAAAGAAGGTGGAAGGGAGGGAATGCTTGCTAGTGTCCACATCTGTGCCCCTGATCACACGGGGGGCATCTCTGGGTCCCCAGCACAGGCTGGCCCAGGGCTCGGTGTTGGAGGACTGTATTAAGTGTCAGCTGAATGCATGCTGTGGGTACAACAGTTTTCGTTTCTCACTATTCCGTTTTCTGTGTCAGTATTTTTCAGGTTGGGTTCCCAACGTGAAAACTGCATCAGATCACCTGGGCCCACCCAAGTCTAAATGAGCTGAGACCCTAGAACCTGCATATCCTAACAAGCTTTTGGGCAATCCCATATGTATCGACCTTGAGCCCCAAGGTGAGTGAGAGCAGGGCAGCCTCAGGAAAAAGTGTGAGGTCAGGTGTGCCTGTCAAGGGGACCTGCTCTTCCCTTAAGGACCCTCCACCCAGTGATGTTTTCATAACCTGCTCTATACCACGTTCGAGAAATCATGCCCCAAATCCGAGCCTCAGTTTACTTGTCTATAATAAGGGAATAAAGACGGTTACTTCCCTACACTTCGAGAGCCTCAGGATTTTTCTTCCTAGCAAATCTTCCCTGGGGCACAGGTCAACTTCCTAATACGCAGCAGTGGGGTACGGATGGGGGTGGGGTGGGCAAGGGCGTGGTTACTGCTGGAAAGTTGTCATTCTTCAAAAGGGCTCACAAACGCCGTGCTCATTCCTCTGAATCATTTGAATACAACAGCCTGGGGAGGGCAGGCAGTGCTTATTAGGGTCCCTATTTTACAGATGAAGAAACTGAGGCTGATTAAGGCTGGCTTTGAGGTGCATGGTCTTCAATGGGTCCCTGGAATTACCCCCAAAGGAGGTCAAACCTCGTCGTCCCTATTGCTCGTGGGGTCCTGGGGTGAGTGTGAGTGAGTGTGTGTGTGTGTGTGTGTGTGTGTGTGTGTGCGCGCACGCACACGCGTGTGCTGGAGGAGGGGGTTAGGCCTGGGAGGCCCCTGGCCCCAGGCTTTCTGTTCATTTTCTTAGACTTGAAAGAGGTCTCGAGCTGGCCGAGTGACCTCCCGGGGTGCTGAGGGGCAGATGCTGGCCCAAGGTCACCTGGCAACGAGGAAGTCAACCTGGGGTGGGAACTCGGGGTTCCCATTTCTGGGGCCCACCTTTCTCCCCGACACGGAGCCGCCTCCTTCCTCAGTGGGCTGGAGTGCCCGCTGCCAGGATACTCTATCAGTGGGGCTCCCAAGATTGCTGCATATGCAGGTGGTGGTCTTTAAGCTGGCAGGAAGCACTGGCTTGGAGCTGGGACTAGGCAGGCCTGGGCTCCAACTCCATCAGCCTGGCCAGCTTCAGGGACCCCTGGCAACTCACGAAGCCTCATGGATCACATGGCAACTCCCTGGGCCACGCAGACCCTCAGCCTGCTTCCTGCAACTCAACCGTTCATCATTTTCCAAACACACGTCAGGCCCTGTCCTCAGAGCCTCACATGTATCACCTCTTATCATCCGCACGGCAACCCATTTTACAGATGAGGACACAGGTTAACTGACCTGCCCAAGATCACACAGCAAGTAAGTAACAGGTGGGGTTGGGATTAGGATACAAGTCCATCTGACTCTAAAGGTGGATTGTGAACACAGCAGGGATCATGTTAGGCTCTTTTCCTCTGGGTCTTTAGAGCCCAGCGCACAGGACTGGGCTCAGCAATCAGTCTTCCAAGCAGAAGCATTGGGATAAGAGGGCAGAAATTACAAGGAGAAAGATTTTGGCACAATCTAAGAAAAATCCCAACAGTGCAGGGAGTTGCCCAAGAGATGGTGAACTTGAATGCGAGCAGAGGCCAGAGGAATGCTGGCAGAATTTGAGGAGGGGGTTCTGCCCCAGGAAGAGGTGGCCTGGAAGACCTCTGAGGTCTCTGACCTACTGGTGAAGGTGGTGTTAGTACAGGGGACCGTTCAGGGGTATGACCCCAAGTCGCTCCCTGCCTATCACCCAGGCCCTAAAGCCCACCATGGAGCCTTTGCAACTCATCGGAAGGACAGCCTTAAGCTGCCTCCTTCCTGGGGTGATCTGTATTTCGACTGAGATTTCTAGACAACTCAAATGGTGCACCTTCAGGCCCTGTGACAGGCTGTGGGAAAGGGATAGTAGGGCCTGCCCACTTGCTCACGTGGCACTGGTTATGGTGGGAACAGTTCTAACACCAAGCAGACCGCCTCTGTCAGGCCTGCGCTGAGCACTTTGCCCCTCACTGAATCGCACTCCCAGCCCACAGACTCAAGGGCCACTGTTCTATTTGCAAGACAAAGAGACCTGCGTTTAGAGATGGGTAGTGACTCACTGGCAGGTGCACCCGGGCTGAAAGGGAGTTGCTGCCCGCCTCCCGCGCCCGGCCCCTTCTGCTCTACCAAGGTGGGTTGCTGCTGGGAACAGTGTTCTAAGGCTGGTCGGGCCCAAGAGAGGGGGCAGCTCCGAAATGCAGGAGCTGTGGCTTCAGGTGGACTGTGATGAGGGCCCTCGCGGTGGATGTGGTTTGAAGTTTGGGGGGCTTTAGAGAATGAATAGAGTGGCTCTGGCCTTGGTCCCTGGGGCTGGCTTTGTCATGAAGGACACAGATTTTATAAATATCTCAGCCCTCGCCATGGATCACATGGCATGGGGAATTAGTTTGGAGGCAAATTGGGATGAGGGGGGAGGGAGGGTTTCAGCTGTGCTGGCAGCCCATTTGAGGGTGCAGAGTTCACGGTCAGAGCAGGTGGGGCTGCGTGGCTTGTCCATTACCCACGGATACTGGTGCCTACGCCACTGAGGCCAAGGCCAGGGAGTGGGGGCCAGGTCTTTGAGACAGAACCCTTAGGGCACAGTCTGAGTTAGGAACCACTAGCCTTCATTGGGGGGGGGTATCCTCAGCTGAGTTTCTGGCAGTTTCGGGGGGAAGGGCCAACCCCAGCTATTGATGGGCTCAGCCTGGAGAAGAGATCAGGATTCAGTCTTGGAGTGAGGTCAGGGCCCAGTGTGGGGCTAGGGTCAGGATATAGACTGGGATGAAAGTTGGGCCTCAGTGTGTATCCAGGACTCCCCAAGTGGGTACTTCACCTCTGATACCTGAATCTTACTTAGGGACAAGTCAGTTCTCTTGCAATGACACAGAGGCCCAGGAGCCAGGACTCTGCTCTGTCTTAGGGAAGGAGCTGTGACTGTGAGAAATTCAGTTAGACTAGGGGGGAGGGCAGCGGAGGTAGCCCCCCTCTCTTGGGGCTGCTATTCCAGGCCTCTGTAAGTCACAGCGTGGGAGTTAAATATAAGGGGACACCACGTGACAGGCAGTAGGTGGTTAATGACCCTGTAGGAGGCGAGCCAGAATCCAGAGAACGCGCCGTGGTGGGTAAGGGTGTGCGGAGGGGAGAAGTAGCCCTGGGCAGGGAGGCAGGACACTCGGGTTTGAGGCCTGCGATGTCCCTGCCTCTTTGTGTGACTTCAGGCTCATCCCTGCCTTCTCTGGGCCTCAGGTTTCCCTTCGCGGAGAAGACAGTTGAACTCAGGTCTCTAAGTTCTCTTTATCTGTGAAATGCCATGAATAGATACTCCTTCCCCGGGCAGGACCTGGTGGGGACCTCACGACCTCCACCTCCATCTCCAGTGGTCAAAGTCTGATCTGGCCTCTGAGGCCCCAGGGCAAATACCACTTCCTCCATGAAGCCTTCCCCCACTGAAATTAGCTGCCCCTTGGTCCAGTCTGCGCACTTCTGAGCCCCCATTTCAGCCTGGAGCCCACTCTGTCATGCAGTAGGGTTGGAGTGGTCCCAGCTCTCTCCCCCACCAGACTGGGAGGCCAAGAGCTCAGCCTCCACCGCCCACCCCTTGGTATCCTGACCTTCAGGGTCCCACAGTCACAGGCCTCACCCTCAGATCCTTCGGAGACTAGAGCTGTAGCAGCTCCCACTGTTTCTGTACTTACTATACGAATGGCACTGCAGACTTGGTCATTCTGCAAACACCTGAGCGATTAATTGCCTTCTTTCCCTTTCCTTTGAAAGGGAAAGAAGCTTCCTGAAGAAGCATCAGCATCTACATCTTTTTTGAAAAAATTTTTTTAAACATCTTTATTGGAGTATAATTGCTTTACAATGGCGTGCTAAGTTTCTGCTTTCATGCTACTTCTTGTATTTCTCTTTTTTGTCTATTAAGAAGCTCAGAGGCAAATTTATAGTTTTTTTTGTTTTTTTTTTTTTGCGGTATGCGGGCCTCTCACTGTTGTGGCCTCTCCCGTTGCGGAGCACAGGCTCCGGACGCGCAGGCCCGGCGGCCATGGCTCATGGGCCTAGTTGCCCCGCGGCATGTGGGATCCTCCCGGACCAGGGCACGAACCCGTGTCTCCTGCATCGGCAGGCGGACTCTCAACCACTGCGCCACCAGGGAAGCCCAAATTTATAGTTTTGCTATAAAAATTATCCAAAATTATACTTTGGATATTTCCAAAGTATAACCTGGAACTATCTCATGTCTGTCTCTATTGACTCTTCATCTGATCTCTCATTTATTTCTTTTTCTTACTTATACAAGGGAATTTTAAAAAAAAAAAAGAAGAGAGGAAGAAAAGGAACAAAGGAATGAATCGGGGAAATCATGGCTTAGACTCATAGCTGTAAGTGATAAATACTGAGTTCATACAGTAAGAGTGCTTTGCCCGTGACAGGCCTTAGTGAAGCCCATGACCTGGCATTCATTATCTCCTGCAGTCCCCAACACTCCCATAAGGAAGAGGTAAAACCAGCCTGCTTAACTACTGTGCTTTCTTATTTCCCCAGCCACAGAACACCAGGATCTCTAGGTTGGAGGGGTCCTCAGGTGTGTCCACAGCTGTGAATTCAGGCCCAGTCCAAGGCCTGACTCAATAAATATTTGCTTTCAAACTTTCCAAAGAAACTTTAAAAATAAACGGTTGGGTAGTGGCCAAATATTAAAAATGGGTAAGCCTGGAGCTGCCATCAGCAGCTCCACAGCCCCGAGGCCAGCCAGAGCAATTCCACCCTTCCTGCACAAAGAGACCTCTGTGAGGTTGCTCACGGTACAGTGAGTGAGAAAAAAAGGCAGAAACACCCAGTGTCCAACAGTAGGAGACTGGGAACATAATTTCCATTGAGCCATACTGTGGAATATTATGCAGCCACGAAAAAGAATAAGGTCCATTTCTATGTACTGACCTGAGAAGAAATCTCCAAACCATAGGATACCTGAAAAAAGCTGGCTGTAGGTCAATTAAAGCATGGTTCCATTTATGAGAAAAGCACACAAAATAAAACATCTGTGCAATTGCAGTGAAAAAGACCTAGGAAGGTCTTTTTACATCTCTAGCTTGGATCCCTCCCCTGAACTCTGGACTCATGTATCCAACTGTCCACTCAGCATCTCCACTTGGATGTCTAACTGGCATCTTTAACTTGACATGTCCAAACCTGCACTCCCGACCCCACAAACCTGCTCTCCCCACAGTCTCCCTATCCCAGTTGCTGGTAGCTCTACCCTCCTAATTGATCAGACCCAAACCTTGGATTCAGCCTTGACTCCGCTTTGTTATCCACACAACGAGCCCAGCAGCAAATCCTGCCATCTCGTTTCCCAGACAGAGGAAGCAGTGGTGTTCTTTGCCCTGGCCAGAGCCCAACTAGGTACTCCTTTCAGCTCTGAGCACCTCTCCTGATGGATGGGCATGGGACAGTGACTGTCACGAGAGTCACAGAGAAGGAATAACCACAGGAACAATGTTAACAGTTATCACTTCTTGAGCAATCCCACCAGGCCCAGGACTTGTCATGCTTCTAGTCATTTATATCTCTCTTGACCCTGTGAAATGGAAGGACCTATTATCACGATTTAACACATGGGGCACAGAGAGGTTAACTGACTTTCCCAGAGTCACACAGCTAATAGGTAGGAGGGCAGGAATTCTAACCCAGTGTGTCCAACAAAAATCCAGAGGTGCCTCACAGAACGTCATGTTATGGATTCCATTCTTGACAGCAAAGCAGAGCGGAAAGATCATGAAAAAGAAGAAGCAAGAAGTGGGGGAGGGGCTCGTCCTATCAGATATCAAACCACATTAGACAGCTATTTGTGGTGGTTCTCAACAGCGGGTGGAACTGCCCTCTTAGGGCATATTTGGAAACAATCGGGGAATGTTCAGTTGTAGCAATGACTGAGGGGGACGAGGGGAAGGTTCTACTGGCATTGAGTACCGAGGATTGGATCAGGGGTCCTAAAGAACCTATAATGAGCAGGATAGTCCAGCCCCCAAAAAGAATCGTTCTACCCCCAAATACCAACAAGTCCCTGTTGAAAAAAACAATGAGATACAGTAATTAGTGTAGAATTAAAATAGACAAAGGGGTAGACAAGGAGATCAATGAGACACAGCAGAGCTCCCAGAAATAGATCCATAAACACATGGGCACTTAAACATTAAACAGAGATGGTATTTCAAGTCAGCCAGAAAAGGATGGAGTATTTCACTAATGCCGCTGGGACAAGCTATCCATATAAACGTGAAATTAGATTCTCTACCTCCTACCACATGCAAAGATAAAATTCCAGATAGATGAAAGACCTCAATGTGAAACATGAAAAAAAAAAAAACAACCTTAAAATTATTAGAAGGAAATATAGCATATCTTTATGACCTTCGGTGGGGAAGTTGTAAACAAAAGCAAATAAAGGGGAAAATGATGCTTTGCTACATCAAAATGTTAAACTTCTGACTGAAAGAGACACAAAATTAAAAGAAAAGCAACACACTGGGAGAAAATATTTGCAACAAACATAACAAGGACTGAGATTCACATACATAAACCTCTTTAACAAATTAATGAGAAAAAGATAAGTGACCCTGGGCAAAGTATACGAACAGGCATTTTGCAGAAGAGGAAATGCAGATGACCGTTAAACATATAATGAAGCTCAGTCTCTCTGATAGTCGGTGATGCTAATGAAGATGAGATGTTTTCTCCCAGCAGACTGGCAAAATTGAAGAGTGATAAATCAACTGATGGGGAGGTGTTGAGGAAATGGGAACTCAGATACGTCACTAGCAGGAGTGCAAAGTGGCATAACCACCTCGGAGGGCAATCGGCAGCGTTTGCTAAAACAGAAAATCCTGATTCCAGAGAAACATTAACACACATCTACAAGGAAGTTCATGGCAGCACTGCTGAAGGTGAAGAACTGGAAACGTCGAAATGTCCACCAGAAGGAGGATGGACAAAATGTGGTAACAACGTATATAATGGAACACTGCTCAGCAGAAGAATGAATGAACTACAGATACACTTGAACTTGGATAGATGTCAAAAACACGGACAGTGAAAAAAGCAAAATGCAAAGACAATTCACTTCTTATGACATAATTTATATAAGAAAGTCATTCAAATAACACCCATGAGTTTGGGTCCGTGAAAGCTCCCTCTAGTACCTGGGAAGACTTTCAGCATTTTCTCCCTCCCTCCCTCCCTTCCTTCCTTTGCTCCCTCCCTCCCTCCCTTCTTCCCTTCCTTCCTTCCCTCCTTCTTTCCTTCTTTTCTCCCTCCCTTCCCTTGACATGCTTGCCCTGTGCTGACAGGGGCTGGAGATGAGGCCAAGGCCCCAGGTTGTACCCTTGCCATGAAAAGCATCCCACCGTGACCCCTGAGCCTGGCCCCAGACTAAACCCTCACCTCAGACCCCACGTCACATAATCTCTCGGAGGCTGTGACATGGACATGATCCTGCGTCCTGCTGGTTTCCCAGGCTGTTGAGAGCTTCACAGGAACGTGTGGATGAGGCGGGCTTGTGTCTCATAAAGTGCACCAGCTGACACCAGAGTCACCGAGGAGAGCGGCTGGTGGTGCTAAGTTTCTTGCCTCCCTTCCACCACCACCTCGTCCTCCTCTGTTATCCCTGAATCTTTCCTTTCTTTCCTTCTTCATCTGCTTTAATGCCTTGGAGCCAGGGTAGGGAGTAGGGGGAGGGTGAAGCCAAATCTCTGGGCCCAGGAGCGAATGCCTCCTTGTCTGGGCTGGGGAATTAGATCCCTAAGGCCATAAGTGGTCATAAGAGCAGGTGGCCACCTCTTCCCAAAAGCCAAACAGGTGCCAAGGACAGCAGCCATGGTCACATCCGGGGCCTCAGATGGCCACAATAGGGCCCTGGAGAGAGGGTGGTGGAGGACGGACTAATTGGGCATGACGGCAGCCCTGTGGGCGTAATTAAGCTTGGAGCTGTTAGGGTGGCTGGTGGAGGAACAGCCAGAGCTGGCCCAGCCGCAGACACCACCCCCCCCCGGGACACTTGGCTCTGGGGCTCGAGTCTGCTTGCCTGAAGGAATGTCCATAAGCTGGCGCTGCCAGGTGCTGCCCCAGCCTGGCTGCCAATCCCACTGGGTAGTAGCACTGGTGGTTCAGGGTGGCAGTTCTAGGCCCTTCTCTATGAGTATCTTCTGATACTTGCTGTGCTGTCTGGAGCGGGGGAGCTTCTCTCTCTTCTCTGGCTCTAATTTCTACTAACAACTAACCTTTCCTACCCACTGTCTCTTCTGATTCTCAAAACCACCCTGTAGGCCAGTGATTACAGCACTATTTTGCTCTGCTAAAAATGGAGGAACAGGCCCAGAGAGGGTAAATGACTTATCTGAGGCCACACAGCTCACAGATGGTAGATCCAGGACTTGAGTTCTGGGCCTCTTTGACATCTAGTCCCTGTTTGTGACACAATGCCCTCCCTGGAGCTTAGGCCAGTGGTGAGGGGAGGGTGGTGGTGCCATAGTCCTGGGAAAGGAAAGACACTAAAGGAAGCCAAATATCGTCTGAGTCCTGTTGCTGACCCTATGCCCCCAGCGGGTCACGTCCCTTCTCTGGGCTGGACCAGATGACACCCAGAGTCCTTTCCAGCCTTGATGTTCAAGTGTGTGGTTTCTAGTCTTCAAGGCTTTTTTCAGTTCTATCACTTTCTAGCTAAGTAACCTTGGGAAGTCTCTCCTCTCTGCCTTATATAGCTGTAAAATAGAACCAGTCACTCCTCCCTGGTGTGCTTGTGGGGGTTTGTCAAGTGCCCAGCATAGGGCCTGGCACGTAGTAGGTGCTCAGTAAATGGGCATCCCCTTGTTTTCCATACAATCCCTGAGCCTCACACCCTCTTTCAGATCTGGCTCAAATCTCACACCTTTAAGGAAACCCCATAAGGTCCTAAAAGCATATACCTAACAATCCCTTCTTGCCTTCCTCTGTGTGTAAGACTAAGGTCACCCCATCCACTCATCAGTTTACAGCCATTAGCTTGTGTAGTGCTACCAACAACCTTCCTATTATGACTGAGGAAACAGAGGCTAGAGAGAGACAGAGTCCTCAGTTCACTTAAATTCTCTGGGATTCAGTTAGCTCACATCTAAAGTGGGGATACATATTAGTACCTTTCCTGCAGTTTGATGTTTAGAAATAAAACAGCATAATACATTTAAGTTCTTAAAAGAGTGCTTGGTAGACAATAACCTGGTCCCGAATCCTACCTCAGATATTACGTGGATTTTATCAATGCCAAGGCCAAAGCCTCTGATGTCCCAACTGGGTTCCCAGAAAACCAGTCCCGGAAATGATTCATGAGAACTCTCTGAAGACAGAACCATGGACAGCGTCCCCAAGCACTGGGACAGGGCCAAACCCTCCTTCAGCACCACGGGCAACACTCCTGCCATCCACACCAGGGACAAGGCAACCATATCGTACGCACTCCAAATGGCCCAGTGCCAAGGTCAGTGTGACAAAATCCCCACCACCCATGCTGGGGTGGCAATGAAAGCCTCTGTTTTCCAGCTT
The DNA here is from genome assembly GCF_026419965.1 of Kogia breviceps. Lineage (NCBI taxonomy): Eukaryota > Metazoa > Chordata > Mammalia > Artiodactyla > Physeteridae > Kogia > Kogia breviceps. The sequence goes on from NC_081323.1 coordinate 22,619,994, forward strand.
GTTACCTGCTCCGGAATTTGTAAGGCCCAGAACAGGCTACTTCTTTTTCTATTTGCATTTGTAGTCATGTATGCCAATGGCCTATTTTCCTGTTTCTCACCCAGCGATTGGGGTACCTCAGGAAGGCTTTCTAAGGGTATTCGACTGGGAAAATCTATCTCCCTAGGCCAGGAGAGCCTCCCAAGCCTTTCCTTTTTTTCACTCCTGGCCTCACTTCAGACACAAGTAGTGATGGCCACCAGGCAGAGTGTCATGGCCAAAGGTGGCAGCAAGGGCCAGGCCCATTGCCACCTCATCTCAAGGGCTGGGCTCGTTGCTCTGTTCTCAAGATACTGAATAAAGAGGAAAAGCACTTCTGAGTGGAATGGATCCCACTCCATCACTCATCTCTGAGGCCACCTCCTATTGGCTCCTTGTCCATTTGATGAGGGCTAGATTCCTGCCCTACCCACCTCCATCTCTGACCTCATAGGCCACCCACGTGGTCTCAGAGCAAGCATCATGAGCTGCCTTGGGCCCTTCTTCAAAGATCTGCAGGGTTTCAGTTCAGCAGGGACCCAAGAAAAGCCAGAAACTCAGTCCTTCTGAGACAGCAGAAGGGGAAGATGAGGCCACAAAAGAATACCAGTGCCCTCCTCTGATAAACGGGAAGAAGGCCACCTTCTCAGAGTTGTGATAAAATGAGGTGGTGTGTCCAACACTGAGCCTGGCATACAATAGGGGCTTAGTAAATGTCCATTCCCACTCCCCAAGAAGGAAACTATAATGATGGTAATGATGATCACTACCAATATTGAGTGCCTACTACACGCCAGGTGCTGGGTCAAGGTCATCAGAGGCAGGAAAGGCAAGGATTATTATATCTTCTTTGTTGATAAGGAAACCAAGGCTCAAAGCGGTCAAGAAATCTGCCGAAGGTCACAGAACCAACCAAATGACAGAACCAGATTGCACCCTCAAACTCCAGGCTGCTTCCCCCTACCTCCAGGAGATCTCTGATAACTACAGTCCTACTTCTCAGCTGGGGGACCCAGCACAGCCCATTTGCTACTTGCCCACATACAATGTTGGAAGCTCCATGCCCGGCTACTTGGCTGTTGTCAAGCTGCTGGGCCCAGATACTGGAGCAGGTGAGGATGGAAGCAGAACCCCAACCCCTTGCCCTCTCAGGCCCCCAGCAGATTTCAAGGGGCTCAGATGCAGTCCCCTCCCTACCCTCTCCTAACATGGCAAGCTGGCACTAGCCCACCTGCCTATGTATTGCCTACATACCCAGCATCACTGAGATGCCACATAGGGCCCCTCACACTTGTCATACAGATGAGGACACTGAGGCCCAAGGAGGGTATGGGACTTACTCCAGGATACATGAACAGATGTGATCTCAGGACTCCAGACTCCTTCTCCAGTGCTCTTGACCCTAGACTGTGGGCTCAATGGGGGCAGAAGCCACAACACTCTTGTTCACTGCTAGGTCCCCAGCACCCACCTCAAGGCCTGGCCTGCAGCAATTTTCTTTCCCCACTTCTTCTGTGGGGAGGGGCGATGTGTCACCCACTTTCTCTATCCAACCCGAAGAGCCTTGCACACAGTAGGCCCCTAATGAGTATTTCTTAAATTATTTCATTCATTCAGAACTCTTTATTAAGTGCTTAAAGTGTGTCAGCCACGGTTCTAGGTGGTGGGACCACAGCAGTAAGAAAAACAGACATAAGTAAATGGACATGCCAATCCTCCTGTGACACTGATTGGACTGGAGTGAATCTGCCTGTTTCCTTGGCCTGTTTTCCCTACTCTTTGTGGAAAGGGCAAACACTGTTCCTGTCATGTCTCCAGGACTGTATACGGTGCCCAGAATACAATCTATGCTTGCTGAATCAATGAATGAATGAATGAATGAAGACAGTAGAGCAGCATAATAAAGGAAGCCACCATATACTGAGAGGGTGCTCTATTCCAGGTGCTAAATATTTTATACACATTAATAATCTCACAGAATCTTCCCCACAGCCTCTGTGAGGTGGGCATTTTAAAGTGGATCCTGCTAGCTATCTTGCTAGCGTTGTTTCTTTTTGCCTAATTAGCGGAAGTGTTCAGTTAGAAATATTCACATCACCAGCTACCCTTGCAGCAAGGATGGCCATGTGACCACATCTGATAAATGAGATGTAGTCAAAAGTCCACTGAGTGGGGCTTCTAGGAAATCTATTGGTTTCCAGATTTTAAGAAGGGCAGATTCAGAAAGCATGCACTCTTTATTTCCTTTGTTCCACCTGGAATTCAGATGCATCTGGAGGTGGAGCAGCCATGAGAACAAAAGACACACACTAAGGACGACAGAGGCCCTTGATCACTTGCTTGACCGCTTGACGCGCTGCACTGGCCCTGGCCTGCCCCTGGGATCCTTGTTACATGAGAATAATCTCCTGGGTGTTTGTATCACTGTTCTTTTCTTTTTTTCTTCTGTTAAATGCAGCCAAATTCAATTCCAATTGATTCAGTATTGTAACAAGTGAGGCTCAGAGAAGTCAAGTGATTTTCCTAAAGTCACACAGTAGGTAAACAGATCTGGAATTGGTCTCTAGGTCTAGTGCAGGGAAGTGCCTCAGCCTGTGCCCACTCCCTCACCTGTATGCTGTCAGTCCCAGGCCTGATACCCCACACCCAGCACCTGGCTCTCCTCTAAGATTCTTCCCGACCCCACTGGTGTCTGGCTTTAAGTTCCCCCATGTCTCCTCTCTCACCTGACTTCACGTCTCAAGTACACCCAGGTGCAGATCCTCCCTTGCAAACGTTCCTGTCTCAAGTCCCAGGATTCTGCTCGTCTCCTGACCCCAGTGAAGGGCTCTCTCCCTCCTCTCTGCTCACCCACCTCTACGTGGCCCGGAAGAGTGCGCATAGCGGGCTGTCAGTCAATCTTTGCAGACGCGTGTCCTGGTTCCCATCTCTTCCCCACCGGGCTCCTGCACCCGCCGCCAGAATGACCGTCCACAAGAGCAGTTCTCACTGGACCTGGTATCCGAGGCCTCCAGGATCTAGCTCCTGCCTCCTTCCCTACACTCCCTGTGCCTCCTGTCCTTTTACCCTGACCAGCATCTGCAGGGTCAGCTCCAACTGCAGGTCACAGAGAGGCCCCCCTGCCCGCCCTGCCTCGAGTAGGTACTCACCACCACCAGCCCATGCCACCTCCTCTCTCAGCCCCTTGGTCAATTGGAGCACAACCTACAATCTTGTTAGTTTGCTGTTTGCCATCTACAACCTCCCCCCATCCCCACGAGAACCAGAGCTTCTTGAGGGCAGGAAGCAGGCCCATCTTTTCCACCCGTTTCCCCATGCCTGGCCTGAGGCCCAGTACTCAGGCTCAGTCAGAAGGTGCTCAATGGAGCTCAGACTTGCTTCCCACGCCTTCCCGCCTCCCCCTTTCTACTCCAGCCGAACAGCACTACTCAGGCTTCCTGAACCTTCCTATTGCTGTCAATGCCCAGAGCTTCCCCCCCAACTCCGCCTCCAGCCAGGCCTTCCTCTCCCTTCCGTCCATCAAAACCAAGCTGTTCTGTGTCTCATGTCCTCAGGATGTTGCTTATATCTCAGCACCAACAGAATTCAAGCAGATGGGCATTCCAGACTCCAGCGGGGGTGAATGAAACTTTGGGACCGAGAGCGGGTGTGCGTGCGTGTGTGTTTGTGTGTGTATGTGCATACGTGCTGGAGTGTCTGGCCACCTACACTCTACCCTGGATGTGGCAGCCTCTGTATGTTCCTTTTCTTGCATTTCTGCTTCTGGTCACCACTATTGGAGCTCATTTTGAAACGCTCCGATATTCCCTAGGTAGCTGCCACTGCAAGAAAGAAGAAGAGAAAAACAGCAATATTTACTAAGCCTCTACTATGTGCCAGGCGTTGTTCTAAGCCAAATAATAATGATGACGATGATGATGATGATGATGATGACAGCAGTTAGTATTTGTTGAGCACTTAGCACGAGTCTGACACCATCCTAAGGGCTTTTACTCAGACAGATGCTATCATTATCCGCATTCTACAGATGAAGAAAAAGAGGTTCAGAGAGGTGGAGCCACCTGTCCAAGGTCACAGACACGTAAGTAGTCTTCTTTTTCTTTCTTTCTTTCTTTCTTTTTTTTTTTTTGGCCATGCCTCAAGGCATGCGGATCTTAGTTCCCTGATCAGGGATCAAACCCATGCCCCCTGGAGCAGAAGCACAGAGTCTTAACCACTGGACCGCCAGGGAAGCCCCTAAGTAGTCTTGAGTTCGGGTCTCTCTAAACCAAAACCTGCTCCTCTGCGAGGCTGATCTGGCAACACCCAGGGGCCTTGGCGTAGGGGAGGACGCACTGCTTCCACTTGCAAACTACTGCTGCCTCTGAATGCAAAGCTGGAAGCCACCCTTCCTGACCTGGGGCTCTCCAGGGGGAGAGCTGGGCTGGTAAGACTTACCCTAATCTGCAAGGCTGTAGAACAGTGCTCTAGCCCCGCCAAGGGCCAGGCCTGAGGAGACGTGGGGTGGACGGAAGTCAGTGAGCCTGGGCTCCACCTCCCCGGTAAGGCTGAAGATTTTCCCAACAGCCAGAGCCAAATTTATCTGCCAGTCCCCCGAAGAGCTGATTCCAGCGTCTGTCTGGAAATGTCAGCCCGTGTGGTTGCAGGAACGTGGGGAGAGTTTTCCTCTAAATAGCAGGAAGCATATGGGAGGCGGATGGCGCCCGCCGCCCCAACCTGCCAACTCTAGCTCAAGCAGGAACTAAAAGGGGCCCAGAAGGGTCTGGAATTCCTACCACCTCCAGGGGCGTGGGGGGAGGGGAGGAGCTGGAGATAGAGACAGTGGCAAGGAGAAGGCCAGAGACTGGGTCCTGAAGGGTGGGCGGGAAGGAACATCTGACCCACATACAGCAAGTCGAGGTCCTCAGTTGGAAGTGACACACCCAGGAATTTAGTAAAACATCAACAATTATGAAAACCACTCACAGAGCACTAGCTCTGCCAAATCTGGGTTAGGCACTTTATTTGGATGATTTCACTTAAACTTTACAATCAACTCGAAGACAGGGGCTGCTATTTTCCCTATATTACAGATGAGAAAACTGAGGCTCAGAGGAGAAAAAACACGAAGTCAAAGACTCTGTGGACTAGAAAGGACCTTCCAGATTCTCAGCAGAATTACAAACACTCTATGGACATTTTGGTCAAGTTGCGATGCAGCTGATGCTTGAATACTCCCAGTGATGGGGAGTTCATTATCACCAAGTTAGCCCATCTGCAGAGAATTCTTTGTATCCAAATGGTTTTCCTAACCTGAGCTGGAATCTCCTTCCCTGGAGCTTTTCCCCCGGGTCTGAGTGCCAGACCCTGACCGTGCTTTCCCCCACAGAGAGAGAAAGGCAGGGAGCAAGGCCCCCTCAAGGTCTCTGGTTTCGCCTCTGCAGGTGACACACCCCAGTTCCCTTGCCCACTTCTGCACCTGTGACCATGATTACCAGAGCAGCCCCCAGTCACCAGCACTTAATGTGTGCCAGGTTCTCTGCAAAGCCTGACCCTCCCCACAATTCCTGGGGAGGCACTATCATCACCCCATTTTACAGAGAAGCAAAATGAGGCTCCATGGGGGGAAGGGACTTACCTCAGTCATTTAGCGGGGACATGGGGACCCTGGAGGCCTCACTGGGCTGCTGCTCTAAATCTCATGAAAGCGGAAGAGGTCCCTGCTGGCCCCACCTGGGGACCCTCTCACTGACACTAAGCCAACCTTTGCCAGGATTTCCCTCAAATCTGGCCCACAGGGCCCCCAAGCCCACACCACCCCTCTCCCAGGATGGAACTCAACCCTCCCTCTCCCCTTCTGCAGCACCCACTAAGTCCCCAAGTCCTGTTAAGCCTCCTTGCTAAGCGCCTTTCTGAGCCATTCCCATGGTCCTGCCCTGCCTCTTGTCACCCCCAACTGTCACCAGCCCAATGTGCCGGTTTTTCTAATACCCAAACCTGCCCTGCCCTTGGCTCCCTTCTACTCCAAGGATCAAATGCAAACCCCCTGGCCCACCAGTTGAGGCCTTCCAAGCTTTGGCCTGGGCTGACCTCTCCAACTCTTTCTCCCCCCGAACCCCTCATGCCCGGTGGCCTAAACGCTTAGCAGGAAGCAGGCGAGATCTCTGTGTAGCCCAGTTCCTCTACCTGGTAACCTTCCCAGTTGTTTCTCATGAAGAACCCTTATTCATCCTTCAAGACTCTGCTCAGAGGGACAGAATCAATTGCTCTGGCCCCAGAGATCCCCAAGTGATCAGAACCTCCCTCTGACCTGCCATGTGTCACCTGCCATCGGTGATGGAGGCGCCTCTCTCCTTGTCTGAACTGTGAAGTCCCCCTAGGCAGGGGCTGCTCTAATGCATCTTTGTAGCCTGGTGTCTAGTACAGCGCCTGGCACATGGCAGGTGCTAATAAATATCTGTGGAGTGTGAGAGAGAATGATTAAATGGGGACCATGGGACGCAATGAAGTATAAGAGACGACCCATAAAACATGGCTCATGGGTATCACAGCGTTGATGTATCAGGAGCAAAAAATGCTGCTGTCAAAATAAACAGACACAAAAATTTTGGTCATGAAGATTTTGCTGGCTGCCTCCGAATTTAGAAGGGTATCAGGGGACGATCTGAGGTAGCTGGAGCTTCCAAGAAAAACGCTGTCCAAGTAGATGAAGTAACCAGGGCTCACCTGAAGGATGGTAGGAGGGCCCTGGAGGGGGCAGGGGTGGAAGAGACTAGGTCCATGTCCCAGACCTGCCTCTAACTTGCTCTGTGTTTTTGTGTAAGTGGCTTGGCCTCTCTGAGCCCAGTTTCTTGTTTGTAAAATGCAAAGGGCATTTGGAGAACTGCTGAGGCAGATGTGTGTCCAAAGGCCTAGACACTGCTCTGCTGTCGGGCTGATGTGACACTTTCTGCCTGTCCCTCTTCAAGCTCCCAGCAGGCTGTGCAGACACTCAGGGCTCCATGGCTTTGGAACCCTCTGGCCTGAAAATGCAGGCCCCTGGCAGCCCTCCCAGCAGGTCATTTGGGATAAAGACCTCGGTGGCAGGTGGGTGGGCAGTGTTCCGGGTGTGCCTCAGGCAATGGCAGGATTGTGGACTTGATCCTGTGCAGGCATTTTCTAACTAGAGGTGGAGGGAACACAGAGTGAGCTCCCCATCTCTGGAGGTATGCAAGAAGTGGCTGGATACATCGGGATAGGAATTCTGGCCCAGGGTGGGGAGGAATTTAGACCAGTAGATATCTAAGACCCCCTCTTAAGGGGCCACTGGGTCTCTTCTCTCCTTCCCCACATGGAGCCTCAACCTGACCCCTCCACGGTTGTACTCTCAGCACCAGCCAGGTTGAGCTTGCTGACACTTTCCTCCTTCCACAACATCCTTCAAACACTCCCCACTGCCTTCAGGATCAAGGCCAAGCTCTTATCCTGGCATTCAAAGCCCCTGTGATCAGGGCCTGCTGCTGTTCATCCACTGGTTGTTCTCCCACCACATGTGCCTCTATGTGCCTCATTGTTTCTTCCACCTACAATGTTCTTCCTGTATTCTTGGCTACTCAGCTTAGGTGTCACCTCCTCCCGGAAGCCTTCTTTGCTCCCATGCTAGCCCTTGTGTTCCCTCAGCCCCACTATGCCCACCCACATTCCAGATGAAGCATCTGGAATGGGCTCCTCTCACTCCTCCAAAGACTACAAGACCTTTGGAGGCCAGGACGGCTCCCCTCCCCTGACCCCCAGTGGGCCCAGAGTGGACTCTGACACAGAGAGCCGATGTCTCCTGAGCTGAACTGGCACTTCAGAGATTCTGACACTCTGATTCCAAGAGAGTCTAAAGGTGCCTCAGGGAGCTTCTGATTGTAAGGTCTGGGATCAGGACTCCTTTCAATAGTTGTATTGTTTTTTTCTGATTATGAAAGTTATACATCTTGGGAAATTCAGATAAGTACAGGAGGGGGAATTTGCTGTGTTTGGCTATTGTTGGGTCTACTTTAGGCCACAGCCCTATATTTTCTTTGGGGAAGCTACTCTTCCCCACTCTCCCCTGGTAAAGTTCTGGGTGTCAACTCCACCTCCAGTTGTGGGGTGGTACATAGGCCCAGGCTGCCAATCAGAGCACTTGATTAAGGAATGGGCGTGTCCATAAATTTGACCAATCAATGCCAAGACTGTTCTGGGACTTGTGTCTGAGCTATGTGGGAAGAAGTCTTGCATGTTCCTCTGGACAGGCATCTTATCACCTGTATGAGAAAGCCCTATGAGAACATAGGAACAACCCAGAGAAAGCAGAGTTGAGAAATGGTGACTAAAAATCAGGTCCTGGGGGGACTTCCCTGGTGGTCCGGTGGTTAAGAATCCTCCTTCCAATGCAGGGGACTCGGGTTCGATTCCTGGTCCAGGAACTAAGATCCCACATGCTGTGCATGGGGCAACTAAGCCCGCGCAACACAGCTACTGAGCCCGCGCGCTACAACTACCGAGCCTGCATGCCTCAACTAGAGAGCCCGTGTGCCGCAAACTACAGAGCCCATGTGCTCTGGAGCCTGCACACCGTAATGAAAGATCCCACGTGCCACAACGAAGATCCTGCGTGCCGCAACTAAGACCTGACGCAGCCAAAAATAAAATAAAATAAATAAATAAAAATAGAAAAAAAATAAAGTGTGTTTAAAAAAATAATAAAAATCAGGTCCTGGGGACTTCCCTGGCGGTCCAGTGGTTAAGACTCCGTGCTTCCACTGCAGGGGGCACGGGTTTGATCCCTGGTCAGGGAACTAAGATCCTGCATGCCGCATGGTGCGTCCAAAATAATAATAATAATAATAATTTTTTTTTAAAAGACAGTGGTAGGAAAAAAAAAATCAGGTCCTGGTGACAACGTCTGAGCCCCTGGATCCAGCTGAGCCTAAAGCTGGACTTGCCTCTGGACTTTACATTCACGAGCCAATAAATTCCATTTTTGTTTAAACCAGTCTGGGTTGGGTTTTCTGTCACTTGAACCTGAAAAGTACCTGAATGAAACAAGCAAAAATAAAAATAGAGCTTGTCCATATCTCACCATCCAGAGGAAAATGCTACGAACAGTATAATGGTTGTCCTTCTGGGCAGGAGCGTGCCTATATTTCTACATACATTTCCTAACAAAAATGAGATCATACAACATACACCATTTTATGACCTCCTATTTTTCCCTCAACAATGCACCACGGACATGTTTCCATGTCAACAAGAATAGATCTATGGCACTGTCTCCACTGCCGCTGAGAACACCATTGTCTGGCTGGACTGTAATTTATTTAACCATCTCTTGCTGATAGATAATTGGGTAGTTTCTAATTTATCACTGTCTTCAGGAAAGGTGCAGTGAACTTACTTGTAAAACGCGTATGTTCGCTCTTGCTGGATTATTTATGACTAAGATTCCGTGATTGCAAGAGTTTGACTTCACCAGTATAAGTTTCTCTGCCCGATATTTAAGATTCTCTGAGTGTCTGTAAGGTAGCATCTGTCTTCCCAGGCAGGGTAAATGGTTATCCAAAAAAGCAAATCCAGGGTGTCTCCATAGCAGTGTCTCTGGCGGGAGTGCTTATTGCAAGACGCAAGTGGGTTGGTGGGAATGTAGCTGGGGCTTGGGGATGGGGGCGGGGGGTGGTGCTGGCCTGGGGTCCAGCCAGCCATGTGCACCCCGTTAAGCTGCCCTCCTCCCTGGGCCTCATCCCCAACCGGGTCTGACTCTCAGTAACGAGGGGAAAGGAGAGTCTGGGGGACCAGTTGGCACTGAGGGTCCCGGCAGGACGTGACAAGCGCGCAGCAGGTAGGTGTCACCTCTGGAGGTCAAAGTGGTGAAAGCAGCGGCCACCAGTGATGCAACAATGGGACTGTTCCAGCCCTCTATGTGTTTTAACTCAGTAAAGCACCACAACCACCCTCTGATGCTGTTCTGTGTCACTCAAGCCCCCTTCCCCCTTCATCTTTATCACGTCACCATTAATTTCCATCGAAGCACCGATGGAGTCGCTGCGTATTCAGTTTATTTGCTGGGGTGTTTGTATAATATCTGTCCCTCCCTAAGGCTTGTGCTCTGCAAGGGGCACAGACTAGCAGGGACTAGCACTCAGTAAATGTCCCGGGAATGCAGGAGCCTCTGCTTTGGGGCTTGGAGATACCCTCTGCCGTGCGACCCTCCAGGTCATGTTCCCAGCACAAGTTTGGGGACCCGCAGGTCTGCCTTAGAACTTGAATCCAGTCATGGGCTGCTTGGAGCTTCCGTGCCAGGTGCCTGCTGGGCCGGGACCCCAGCCCCGAGCAGTGCTTGCTGCATACACAGGACACAGGGCCCTGGAGACAGCAGAGCTGGTGGAGCAGCTCCACCCCTCACTGGCTGTGTGGACTTGGGCCAGTCATCTCCTCTCTGGAGGCCTCAGTCCCCTCATCTATAAAATGGGGCTAATACCACTGCCATCTCAGGGTTGTTCTAAAGACTGAGGAAGATAATGGACATACTTAGCACACAGTGGGTCCTCAGGAAATGGCAGGTCGGCCCCACGTGCAGTTAGTTCAGAGGTTGGGTCTGACCCTGTCTCACCTGGATGATCTCTTTTTACCTTGAGTGATTCCTGGGTGAGCCCTGGCCTCCTGCCCTGGCCTGTCCCTAGGGAGGTCCCATTCCTATCCGTCAACACATTAGATGGCTAAATGCTCTGCTCTGACCCCTTGTCACGCTCTCAGATGCCTCATGTGTTGCCTACGGCCACAGACACCTGCCTGGCCTCCCAAGCCTTAAGAACGCAATGGCACCGACACACATCTGAGGGACAAATGGAGGATCCCCGGCCCTTTGGGGGGAACTTCCTGGCCCCCATTCTCGAACATGGGACAGTCTTGTGATGCCGGCCTGAGTCAGTCTGTCCTGTTTCTCATCCCATCTCTCCCACCTGAGCGCTCTTCGACAACATGGTAAATAACTCTAGCCCTCTAAGCCTCACTTTCCTCCTTTGTAAAATGGGTAGAATAACAGACTCTGTGAGAATTCAATGAAATAAGGTAAAATGTTTCGCAAAGAGCCTGGCATTTAGTAAGTGCTCAAGAAGTATTAACTATTCTTGTTATCATTGCTCTTTAACCTTTCTCCTGTGAAACCTAATTCATAGAGAAAAGTACACAAAACAAAAATGTTTACTGCAATAAATGATCACAAAACCACCTGGGTCAGTGAATAGACCACCGCTTACCCCTCAGAAACCCCTCCTGCCCCACTCTCAACCCTTATATCCTCTTTTCTTCACAAAGGTAATCCTCTTCCAGACTTTTATGGTGCTGTTCCCATTATTAATAATAGAAAGCAAATGAAAAGAAAGAATGTGTGGCTACCCTGTCCCTACCCAGCCAGCTCTGCCCTGGGCACGGAGACTCCCCATCCAATTTCCCAACTTCGACTTTGGCTGTTCTTTAAATAACCAGCTCGTTAGCAAAATAGCAGCAGTAACACCTCCCTCGCTGCCGCCCGGTCCTCCATCTTTCGGCGCAGTGCTGACGGCTGTGCTCCCAGCTTGTGCCAAGGAATCCCGTTCTCCGTCACTGGGCCACATATGCCAGGGGCTGCCAGCTACGCTGTGCTCTTGGAGGCCACGATCCTGCCCCTCTGGCCAGGCCTGGCTGGTGCGGGGCGGGGCAGGGAGGTGGGCAGAGAGTGGCCGTAATTTTCTGGAAGGACTAGAGTGTTGCCGGGCGAGCTCTCTCCCCCAGGTCCGTGCCTCAGTCTCCCTATCGACCTCCCACAGGGTCACTAGGAGCTTAACTGACATGATGAAGAAAATGAAGCATCAGCACAATGCCGGGCACATAGTAACTGCTCACGAAATGGCCGCTGTCATTCAGGTCGCTCCTGTCACATACTTAGTCCCTAGGGAGGGCATGCAGGGCCTAGGGCACCACCAGGAGTATCTGCATATGATTAAATCCCACAGACACAGCTCTCAGACCAGGTGGCCTTATCCCGTCTTTTCCTGCCGACAGCTCCTCCGCCAAATGTAACAGCTGTGTGTAGCCACTAAAACAGCCCAGGCCAGATCGGGGGAGCTGGGCCGGGGGGCAGTTAATTACTAGGGCCCCTTTCACAGTTATTAGTACTAAGAAGGGGGCACCGGACGAGCACGCAGCTCTTGCTCCTGAAGAAGCACTTTTATATACATTATCTACAGCGAACTCCCCGGGTTTTTATTATCCTATGACATTGGTATACTATCCCTATTTACGAGTCTTTTCCCTTCTCATAACCATCCCGTTAGGGAGGTTGACCAGTTGTTGGCAGACGAGAGAATGCGGAGCAGAGGGGTTGGCCACTTTGCTGAAGGCTCGAGCGGACTGCCAGTTCTCTGCGGTCAGCAGGGACCAGCGGGCTGGCCTAAAGGCCAGTGGGCTCTTGGGTCCTGCTAGAGGCTGGGTGGAGGGAGGTGAGAGCGCCTTCCTCCTCTCCCTTTCTCCTTCCTCCCACGTAGATTTACTATATACCAACTACGTGCCAGGCACAGCTGCTGGCTGTCCGGTAGGCAATGAATCAATGTTTCCTGACCCTTGGGTTGCTGAGGCCAGACTAGGAGGTAGATCTTAAACCAACAACCCCATGCAGCGCTGAGTGGTGGCTGGGTGACCTTGGGCGAGCCCCTTGAGCTCCCTTTTTTTTTTTTTTGGCTGTGTCGGGTCTTAGTTGTGGCACGTGGGAACTTTGTTGGCGGCGCATGGGCTCCTCTCTAGTTGTGGCGTGCGGGTTCCAGAGCGCATGGGCTCTGCAGTTTGCGGCACGTGGGCTCTCTAGTTGAGGCGTGCCAGCTCAGTAGCTGTGGTGCGCAAGCTCAGTTCTCCCGCGGCACATGTGGGATCTTACTTAGTTCCCCGACCAGGAACCTGCACGTCCCCTGCATTGGAAGATGCATTCTTTACCACTGGACCACCAGGGAAGTCTCCCCATGAGCTCCTTTGAGCCTCGGTTTCCTCATCTGTGAACTAGTCACACCTGCACAACCCGGGGAGGTGGTAGGAGAATAAGATGCAGGAAAGTGGTGCCCGGAGCTGGGTCGGGGCACCCTGCTGGGATCGTTGTTGTGGGAAGGCTGATCAGAGATGCTGCAGGGCCGGGCCCCTCATCCATGTTGGGGTCAGGCATGCTGGGGACTGGAGGGTTGCCAGTGGAACAAGCTGGAGGGGCAGGAACAACAGGGCTCCCCAAGATTCAGGAACTCTGATGGCCTCACCTCAGCCCCCCCGCCCCGGGATCTCATAGGCTCCATGGCTTCCGGCCCGGCCCGACGTTCCCCTTCCCTTCCTGAGCCCGTGTCACCAACCCCCCAGCCCCTTGGGTGTGGTAAGAGCTGGCCTTTGAGATGGGTGGTTTCTCCTCTCTGAGGCTGTTTCCTCTGTAAAATGGGCACAATCTGGGCTGTCGGGAGGACTGGACGAGACAAGTGGTTAAACTATAAATTGGGCCCAGACGTATGAAAACTCTCACTGAGGTCCCTTCACCAGCACGTGGGTGTCGCTGGGTGGGAAGGCCGGACATTTCCCAACTGTGCCAAGCACGGGTCCGCGGATGAGCAGCCCTGATTCCGTGTGTCCAGGCTGCAGACACAGTTACTTACCAACCCCGGAGCTACGTGCGGAGGGGAAATGGGAACCAGCGGGGAAGCAGCAGGCGTCACCTTGGGAGCGGGTGCTGGACCGAGGGCTGGCACGCACATCCCTCCGGGCGCTTGATCAGAGGTGCTGGCGGGAAGCAACGTGGGACGGGGCCCTCCAGTACCTGGAGTGACCAGGTTCTGGCCACCAGGCCCCTGGCAGTGGGGAGGCACGGGTGCCTGCAAGAATGAAGGAGAACGTCAATTAGGAGGTGGCCGGGGATAATCCCTCCATCCTGAGACCCCTGGACTGGCCCTGGGGACGCTGGGGAGGGGGACACCACGGAGCAATCAATCATCATAGAAACCCAAGTGTTTGCACAACACTACATTTTCCAAAGCACTCTGGCATCCCGGCTCACGAGGGCCCCTACATTGTTTTTCAGAGGGGTATTTGCATGTCATGCATATTTACAATGCTTTCCCCACCACCCACAGAATCCCCACAGCAGCTGGGAAGCTGGGGTTCCAAAGGCTCAGATCCTCCCCGTCTAGCTTCTTCCTCTTTTTCCCTGGATGGGGGCGGTCAGGAAAGGGGCCAGAGTCACACAGTCCCGAGTTCGAATCCCAGTTGAGCCCTCACACTCCCGGAGACACTGGGCAGGCAGCTGCCCCTTTCTGAGCCTCAGTTTCCCTGCTTGTCAAATGGAAATAAGAGTACCACCTCCGAGGTCTCCTGTGAGGATTAAGAAGATAATGCAGGTAGAATACCTGGCACAGAGTGTGTGCCTGAAAAAGACCCTTCAAAGAGGCTCAGTCCCTGTCCCCTGCACTCAGAGCAGGAGGCACTGCATCACCACCCCCCGACCTCCTACGTCACGGGTCTCGTCTCGTGCGAGAGGCACAGGGAAGCTAGGTGTCCCTCTCCACCCACCTCTGCTGAACAGGTGCTGCTGCTCCTGCTTGGATCTTTAAATCAGCGGGAACCAGGCCCTCCTGGGAGAAGCAAAAGGCACCCCCATTCCACACCCCCGCTCCCAGGAGCCTCTTGGTTGCTTTGGAGGCCTCAGTGGAAGCCCCCGCCCTTGTTCTCTCATTCTACAGGTGGAGAAACGGAGACACAGGGGTCATCTAGCTGATTTGGGGACACGGAATCCAAGTGGTTGGGCTGGGATCTGAACTCAGGCTTTCCCCCTCAGCCCTGGGAGAAGAAGTCCAGGGGTCAGTTCACAGTAGGAATACGGAGAAAGGGACAGTGGATGATGGGGGAGGTTCATCTTTTTCTCCTGGTTACACCAGGGCCCTGGAAAGCCCTCAGAATCTCTAACTTCTCTACATGTGCACCTCCTTTGACCTCATTTTCTCCTCACAGCGCTACAGTGTTATCTGCATTTTTCAAAAGGAGAAACTGAGGCTCAGAGAACTTCAGTAATTACCCACACCGAGGAAGAGTCAGGGCATCTGATTCCAAGACCTGGTACTTAACCCCAGTGTGGCCCTGCCTCCCTAGGTGGGGAAATCACCAACCCAGAAAAACAGGCACAACCGTCTGGATGAAAAGCGTTTAAATAGAAGGAAAAGAAAACACTGACCTCCAAAACATTCTGAATTAGCAGACACAAATTCTTAAAAGATCCCAAGATGCACCATGGGACGTGAAAATTGCCAGTACATGAAACTTCAGTGCTTGGGAGGATGCGTGCCTGACCAAGTTGTCACTTTTAGCCAAAATCAGTGGGAGCCCAAAGCGGAAGGAAGAGAGGTGACGGCAGAGGAGGCATCCTGTGCAGGGCAGTGGGGCAAGGGGTCCCAACACCTGCCCTGGAGTCCGCCCAACTTCCTTGCTGAGGGACCAGGGCAGGTCTCCTCCTGACTGCCCACTTTACAACAGGTGGGAGAAGCCTACAAGACAGCCTCTTAGGTTCTTGTCAGCTCTGATGGTGATTAAGATTCGGGGACTTCCAACAGGGATGAACCTCGAGAACATTATGTTAAGTGAAAGAAGCCAGTCACAAAGGACCACATAGGGTATGATTTCACTTATATGAAATGTCCAGAACAGGGAACTCTGTGGGGACAGGAAGTAGAGACGAGTGGTTGCCAGTGGGGAGATTGGGAGCGGGTGAAAGCTAAGGGGTTCGTGGTCTCTTTCTGGGAAAATGAAAATGTTCTAAAATGGATTGCAGTGATGGATGAACAGCTTAGTGAATATACTAAAAGCCATTGAACGGTACACTTTAAATGGGCACAGTAGATGTACAGTCTATGAATTCTATCTAGAATTGTACAGTCTATGAATTCTATCTCAATAAAGCTGTTTGAATAATCCAACACTAAAAGAAAGATTCTGCAACTTCCCAATGGACAGCTGTCCTCTGGGAGCCTGTGATTCCCTTGGGGTTCTTCCACTATGGCCTGGGAAACCAGGGAGTATTTTCCCAAGAATTCCCCCCAACACCCCTACAGACACTCTGTCCCAGAGGCCTTTGCGTTTGACATTTGCCTCCTCCAGGAAGCCCTCCCTGACCTTCCAGCCACTCCAAGTCCCCGGTTACTGGCTCCTAGGGCTCCCTCAGTTTCTCGCCACTTATCATGCTGATGTGAGGAAATCATTTCCATGATCATTGGATGACACTGCCTTCTCCGTCAGACTGGGAGCTCCATGAGGGCAGGGCCATCATCATTGGTCATCATTGTCAATGCTCAGTGCAGTGCCTACCACACAGAAGGTGCTCCAGAAATGTTTGCTGATTGAATGAATGGATCAAAATTCCAAACCCTATAATGCGACTTGGCTTCCCGTCCTGGCTTCACCTCATTCTGGCTGAGTGATCCGGAGCAAATCACATAACCTCTGAGAGTTTCAACACCTACTGCAGAGAGTAGCCAGGCCATTAAAAGGGATAACGGACATGGAAAGTACTTTATGAGGCGGCTTCCCCACAGCTGCCCCCATCGCCGTCAGTGGAACCCCCTCCTACCAGCCACTCAGGCT
Organism: Kogia breviceps; assembly: GCF_026419965.1. Taxonomy (NCBI): domain Eukaryota; kingdom Metazoa; phylum Chordata; class Mammalia; order Artiodactyla; family Physeteridae; genus Kogia; species Kogia breviceps. The sequence continues at coordinate 22,636,629 of NC_081323.1, forward strand.
CAAGCCCTGCAGTCATCCTTGATGCCTCTCTTTCTCTCACCCTCTACACCCAAGCCGTCAGCAGCTCCTACTGAAGCCACCTTCACGACGTATCCAGAAGCTGGTGCACCACCTGCACGTTACCACTGCTGCGGACTGAGCCATCATGACCTCTTGCCTGGGCTAGTCACGTCCTCTCTTGTCTCCTGCTTCTGCTCTTGCTCCGGACACAGAAGCCAGAGGAGCCGGGCTAGGACACAAGTCAGAGCCTGCCCCTCCTCTGCTCTAAACCCTCCATGGCCTCACTTCACCTCAAGCAAAAGCTGACAGCCCTACAGATGCCACGGGTGGCCCCTCCACCACGTCCGATTCTCCCCTTTACTCTCTGCTCATTACCTTTGCCCCAGCTACCCTGGCCTCTGCGTTGTTCCCCAAATATACCAGGTATGCTCCTGCCTCAGGGCCTTTACACTTGCTCTTTCTCTGCCTGGAATGTCCGTCGCCCAGATGTCAGTGAGCTTTACCCCCTCACTTCCTTCAGATCTTTGCTGAGACCTGACGTTGTCAATGAGACGCATTTCAGCACAATAGGTAAGACTCTTAACAGAAGAGCATGGGCTTGAGGTAAAAATCCAGGCTCTGCCAGTGACATAGCGGAGTGGCTGTGGGCAGGTTTCCTAACGTCTCTGGGACTCAGCTGCTCATTTCTAAAATGCGAATAATTACAGCACCTTCCTCGTAAGGTTGTAAGGCTTATATGCAAGTGAGCAATTTATCCTGATTACACCCTGCCCCTCCCACTAAAATGTCATCCCCGCGAGGCTGAGAGTTTGTCTGCTTGGTTTATTGCCAGGTCCCCAGTGCCCACCACAACACCTGGCACACGAGGTGCTCAGGGAAGGCGTCGCTCAACAAATGTTTTCAATGCTGAATAAATATTTATTGGCTAATTGTCACAAGCTCTGGGTTTTCCCTTCTTCCCTATCACAGACATTTATTCTTCTCTCCAGCCCAGCCTGCCCCTTGGAGGGCCAGGTCTGCAAAGCCGAATTCCCACTGGCAGCTCTGCCCGCCACCCTGTGGACATGTCACACGCCACGTGTCCAGGGTTTCCTCCAGAGATCTTGTCTCTTAGGGCATCATCTAACCAGGTACCTGGAACCAGCTCACGCTCTTCGGGAACCAAGATGCCAGGGGCTCCCAGGCACCTTCCTCCTCATTCAGATCACTGCACCAGCCCCCTCCCTGGGCACCCTGCTGTCTCCCTTGGTCTCTCTTCTTACTGCAGCTGACAGGACCTTCTCAAAACACACAAAAAACAAATGAAAGCCTCCCTCTGCGAGCCTGAGAAGTCGAAATCCTCACTGACTCGAAAAACAAACCAACTGGGGCTTTTCAGAAGAATTCAACTCAGGGCTGTTCAAACAATGAACGGCCTCACGAACGTTGCCACCCCAGGCCCAGGTAAAATGGTATTTGTTGTATGAACATTTAGTTTACGAGATGGATTTACACCGAACCTTAGTTCCATAAATATTTGTGGAATTGAAATGAAAAAACAGGTTTTCAAAATAGCATTTATGGAGTTTCCTCATGCGACTGGGGGCTTCTCACACTCCCACATCTCATTCGCTCCTCTCAGCAAACCAGGCAGGTGGCACTGATTCCAGTTTCCAGATGAGGCAACTGAGGCCCAGAGAGGGGAGGTGACTTGTCCCAAGTAGCACAGCACCCAGATTACCCCGGCGTCCTCCCAGACCCTGGAGGCTGTGGTCACAGGGTGCCAGATGGGGCAGAGAAAAGGTGTGGAGCCTCCTGTTTTCCAGCTGACTGGCTGCCGCAGGCTCCGAGGCCCTCAGAGTACGTGGACATAACTTGCCTATTTCTGCTCCCTGCCTTGGCCTGTGCAGTTTCCCTGCTCAGGGGAACCCCTCTCCGGGCTGGTCAAAACCTCGCCACCCTTCACGGCCCGTTTCCAGCACTGAGTCTCCTGCCCGCATCCCCTCGGCACTGGCTGCCCGCAGCACACCCACCGCCTGCAATGATTTATGGATGTTTGTGACGTGGAAGTGCCCTCCCCGCCTTGTGCTGTGTCCCTCCTGGCTCTTCTACCTCAGGGACCGTGGTTCCTCCGCCCTGCCTGACGGCTTGTGCTCAGGCCCTCAGTCCTGAAGCCATATGACCTTCCAAGTCTCTGTGAGGTCTGGCCTTGCCCTTGAACCTGTCCAAGGCTCATCTCCCCAGCTGCCTCCCAGACCTTCCCTCCATGGGCCCCTCACGCTCCCACACGTGAAATGGACCTCATCACCATCTCCCCCAAACCTGCTCCTCCCTGAAAATACCACGATCCTCCTAAGTCTCCAAGCTAGAAACTTGGCCATCGCTCTGGACCCCTCCCCGCCCCTCAGCCGTCTGCAAGCCCTGCTGACTCTGCCCCGAAATGTCTTCAAACTGCCGCTGCTCTCCACACCACTGCCCTGTGCCCAGCTCAGGCCCCATCTCGCCCTTGGCATTGAGCATAAGCCACCGGTCCACCCATCCAGTTTCCCCATCATCCATCAACTTCTACTCTCCCCTTGACTCACCATCCATCTGCTCCATCCATCCTTCCATCCACTCACTCATCGCCCTCCAATCCGCCACCCGTAATTTACCAAGACCTCCAATGCTCCAAGCCATGTGCTGGACGTTGTGACACAGAAATGCCTTAGGCCCAGTCCTTGGCCTCAAGATGCTCACACTAGAACTGGGTCCTGAAGGATGAACAGGACTCTGTGGAGGGTTAAGGGGATGAGGGGAGGATATCTAGGTCGAGGAATAAACAACGGCACAGGCATAGGAAGGAGACACCTGGGGTGTCTGAGGAACTTGACCAGACAGGTGGGGAGTGACCCGAGATGAAGGTGGAAGGGTGACCAAGGCCGGCTTTGCAGGGCTCTGCAGGGCCCTTCAAGACCAGGTAAGGAGTCTGTACTTTATCCAAAGCATAGACTCTGGAGCCTGGGGTCAGACCCCTGCTCCACCATCTCATAACTGTGTGACTTAGAACAAATGTCCTCAGTGTTCCCCATCTGTAAAATGGTAAGAGCAATATACCTATTACACAGGGCTGTTGCGATGAGGAAATGAGCTAATGCATATGTGTATTATGACTCTTAGCACAGTGCCTGGTAAATAGAAAGTGCTCAGTAAATATTGTTGCTATTATGTTCATATTATTATTAATTACTATCCTCTAGCCAGCTGGTGGACAGCAGAGAGTTTTACATAGAGGAATTGCATGCTCACTCACACTGCAAAGCGTCTTCCTCCGCAGCTAGGGGCTCAGGAGTGAGCTTCATTGCCCCTGCCCAGCCTCAGCCCCACCAGCTTCAGCCTTGCCCACTCCTACTGACTGCCCCCAGCCAGGCACGCCCACCAGCCGCTGCCCCAGACTGGCCCTCAGTGCCCGGAGGTGCTCCAGCCTGCCCTGTCCCTGGGCAGTTGAGCTCCAAGCTCCAGGAGCCTGGAGGCTCCCCCTCTGAGAGCTGCCGTGTGGCCGGTTCACTCGCTCCTGCACAGGACACCGAGAAGCCCTTTACAAGCTTTTTTCTCTGTCACGGCTCTGTGCAGGCATACGGTCTCCCAATCTGCAGATGAGGACACTGAGCCTCAGGGAGGAGGCGGAAGTCCCTTTGCTTCAGGCTGCACAAGTCAATGGCTGAGCAGGGATCCAAACCCACGTTGGTCAGGCTCCAGAGCCCCCAGCTCTCTCCCAGAAATCTTGGAGGTAAGCCCCCAAGATGATCAGGGCCTGAGATAGCGCATGGACATGAATTTTCCCGGCACTGAGGAGTGCTGTCCAAGACAGCTCTTCTGCAGTCATGGAAATGCTCTCATCTGCACTTCCCTTTTAGCGGCCAAGAGCCACATGCAGCTCCTGATCACCCCAAATGTGACGAGTACAACTAAGGAACTGAATTTTAAATTAAACTGAAATTGAAACAGCCACACGTGCTTTGTGGCTACCCTACTGGACAGCACAGGACCAGACAGCTTTTAGCGTTCTCAACGCCGAGACTGCATTTCCAGACGCTCACACTGCTTGAGCCACAACTTGCGAAACATTTTGTCATTTTTATTAGAAAGATTTCCACCGCGTACCACCTGGTCCCTGTTTTTACAAACTGAGGCTACCCAGCACCCTCAAGTTAACTGCTTCTCTACAACTCAAGGTCATTCAAGAACTAGCTGCCGAACTCCTGCTCTGGGCCAGGCACCGAGCCAGATGCGGAAGAATGATGTGCTTGGCCCCGTCCTCAAGGATCTCAGTCTGGCAGGGGGACACGTCCTACCTTAGGGTCTGTGACGGAGGGGATAGGTGCAAGAGTGAGGTTTATACACAGTCTGGGGAGAACAGGATGACTCACTCAGCTGGGGCGGTCTCTGGGAAGGCTGTATCAAGGAGAGACACTGACAGGGTGTGACAGCACTTTACAGTTTGTAAGGCACATTCACACCCATTGTCTCATCTGCTCCTTACACTAGTCCCAGGAGGGAGTTCAGGTCTGGTCTGCTTTCTGGTTTTCTGTGTACTGGATTCACATCGGCACCCGCTTCTGGAAGGAGCACTGAATGGGGCCACAGCCCTAAGCCCTAAGCCCTGGCATGTGGAAGCCAAGACCTCCACAGTGGGTGAGGTCCCCTGAATCCTCCACAGAAGGTTCACCCAGGACCCAGCCAGCTGGTGGCCAAATGTGTTTTCAGTCAAGGACTTAGAAATCAGATGTTCCCTAAATCCTCCAAAGGGCCAGTCTTGTAAATCCCTAAACTTTCCGGCAGCTCTGACGGGACCTGGTGGCCCCTTCACTGGCCATTTGGCCTCCTCTTGGCCAAATGGAAGGAGGCCAGGGAAGATCTTTATTTTAATGACATTTCCTCATAATCCCTTCATTTCTCTTCCGCACTCTCAAGGGGCCGCCACAGTGGCCGGCTCTCTCCTGCCCTACTTTTCCTTTCTCTTAATCCTGGGAGGCATTTCTCTGCACCTCCTGGAGGCGCTCTTGCCCGGGAGGCCCAGGCAGTTCCAATCCTTCCATCGCCTCTGTTAACACTGAGCCCAGAGGGTCCCTCCTTCAAAGCCTCGTCCAGCCAGGAGACCCCTGATTCCTCACGGTGGCTTTGGAGCAGAGGGCAGGGAACATTGTGCCCCATGAACATTTCTTGAGCCCTTAGTCTGTGTACGGCCCCGAGCTGGACCAAGCTAAGCGAGAAGATGAATTAGTCAGCGGGGGTAGCGAGTGTGTGAACAGACATGAGAGTCCGATATGACGGGGCTGCCGTGGAAGGAAGCCTGGGTGTGGCCCACGGGAGCCCTGATCAGCCTGGGAGAATCAGAGGAATATCAGAAAACAGGTGAGAGGGCTTCCCTGGTGGCGCAGTGGTTGAGAGTCCGCCTGCCGATGCAGGGGACGCGGGTTCGTGCCCCGGTCCGGGAAGATCCCACATGCCGCGGAGCGGCTGGGCCCGTGAGCCATGGCCGCTGAGCCTGCGCGTCCGGAGCCCGTGCTCCGCAACGGGAGAGGCCACATCAGTGAGGGGCCGGCGTACCGCAAAAAAAAAAAAAGCAGAAAAAAAAACAAGTGAGGCTCTGGCTAGGCCTTGGAGGATGCACAGGAGTCCAGAGGTGGACAAAGGGGGGAAGAGTGTAAGGAAGAGGGACACAGCATGCCACGTTTGGGGAACTGGGAGGAATTACGCACAGGTGGGGAGCTGGTGTGTGTGATCTGGGGAAGAGGGGGCGGAGCGGGAGGGGAGATAGGGCTAGAACTGCAGGGGGGGACTTGATCATGAGGGTCCTGCAGTGTCAATCAGGGAGTGTGGCCTTCACCCTGGGAGCAGTGGGGAGCCCAAGGGCTCATCATGTTTGGATGGGAGAAGGATCACCCAGCAGTTCTGTGGGGCAGCCTGGAGGTGGGCGCTGTGACCCACGTGACTGCTGACAGTGGTCTACCTGGGGCAGGGGTACTGGGGCTGCGGGACAGCAGACAGATTCAGGATTTATTTAGACTATAAAATCAATCAGACTTGGGGCAGATTAGATGTAGAGGATGAAGTAGAGAGGAGTCAGGGATGACTCCTAGGTTTCTATCCTGAGTAACTGGGGTACATACTGAATACTAAGCTTTGGGTTATAACAGAGGTTGACAAACTTTTTCTTAAAAGGTCAATGGTAAATCTTTGAGACTTGTGGACCATTCGGTGCTCCAAAGCTGCCATAGACAATATATAAATGAATGGGCATGGCTGTGTTCCAGCAAAATTCTTTTACAAGAACAGGCTGGCCATGGCCATACTTTGCCAACCTGAGCTATACACAACAACAGCAACAAAACCCGTTTTCAGCTGGCTTTAACATCAAGTGGATTAACCCATATAACTGAAAAAGTCCAGAATTGGTGGACTTCAGGCACAGTTCAGTCAGAGTTCCAGTTCTGTCTCATTGATATTTTCTCAACCCAGTACTTCTCCATTGTCAGCTCCATCCTAAGGCTGGCTTCCCATATGAGTGCAAAACAGCCGCAGCTGTTCCAGACAAGTCACATCATCAGGAGCATGAGGAGGGATTAACCTTCCAGCCAAGTCCTAAGTGTCACCCCCTTTTTTTTTTTTTAACATCTTTATTGGAGTACAATTGCTTTACAATGGTGTGTTAGTTTCTGCTTTACAACAAAGTGAATCAGTTATACATATACATATGTCCCCATATCTCCTCCCTCTTGCGTCTCCCTCCCTCCCACCCTCCCTATCCCACCCCTCCAGGTGGTCACAAAGCACGGAGCTGATCTCCCTGTGCTATGCGGCTGCTTCCCACTAGCTATCTGTTTTACATTTGGTAGTGTATATATGTCCATGCCACTCTCTCACTTTGTCCCAGCTTACCCTTCCCACTCTCCATATCCTCAAGTTTATTCTCTATGTCTGAGTCTTTATTCCTGTCCTGCCCCTAGGTTCTTCAGAACCTTTTTTTTTTTTTTTTTTTTTTTTTAGATTCCATATATATGTGTTAGCATACGGTATTTGCTTTTCTCTTTCTGACTTAATTCACTCTGTATGACACAGTAGGTCCATCCACCTCACTACAAATAACTCAATTTCATTTCTTTTTACACTGAGTAATTTGTATTTAATTTCTGATAGTTTGATTAATGTGTCTTGGCATGTTTCTCCTTGGATTTATCCTGTATGGGACTCTCTGTGCTTCCTGGACTTGATTGACTATTTCCTTTCCCACATTAGGGAAGTTTTCAACCATAATCTCTTTAAATATTTTCTCAGTCCCTTTCTTTTTCTCTTCTTCTTCTGGGACCCCTATAATTCGAATGTTGGTGCGTTTAATGTTGTCCCAGAGGTCTCTGAGACTGTCCTCAATTCTTTTCGTTCTTTTTTCTTTATTCTGCTCTGCAGTAGTTATTTCCACTATTTTATCTTCCAGGTCATTTATCCGTTCTTCTGCCTCAGTTATTCTGCTATTGATCGCTTCTAGAGAACTTTTAATTTCATTTATTGTGTGGTTCATCATTGTTTGCTTGCTCTTTAGTTCTTCTAGGTCCTTGTTAAATGTTTCTTGTATTTTCTCCATTCTATTTCCAAGATTTTGGATATCTTTACTATCATTATTCTGAATTCTTTTTCAGGTAGACTGCCTATTTCCTCTTCATTTGTTAGGTCTGGTGGGTTTTTACCTTGCTCCTTCATCTGCTGTGTGTTTCTCTGTCTTCTCATTTTGCTTATCATACTGTGTTTGGGGTCTCCTTTTCGCAGGCTGCAAGTTCTTAGTTCCCATTGTTTTTGGTGTCTGTCCCCAGTGGCTAACGATGGTTCAGTGGGTTGTGTAGGCTTCCCGGTGGAGGGGACTGGTGCCTGTGTTCTGGTGGATGACGCTGGATCTTGTCTTTCTGGTGGGCAGGACCGCGTCTGGTGGTGCGTTTCGGGGTGTATGTGACCTTATTATGATTTTAGGCAGCCTCTCTGCTAATGGGTGCGGTTGTGTTCCAGTCTTGCTAGTTGTTTGGCATAGGGTGTCCAGCACTGTAGCTTGCTGGTCATTGAGTGGAGCTGGGTCTTAGCGTTGAGATGGAGATCAGTGCGAGAGCTCTAGCCGATTGGTTTTACGTGGAGCCGGGAGTTCTCTGGTGGTCCAATGTCCTGAACTCAGCTCTCCCACCTCAGAGGCATAGGCCTGACACCCGGCCAGAGCACCTAGACCCTGTCAGCCACACGGCTTTTCACTCCCTTTAACACAATGCTGACATGACTCAGACTCAGATCCCCTCCTGGGGCCACACGTGCCTCTGGGCGACACCAGATGGCAGAGCTCCTGGTCTCCACGCTTCCTTCACGGTGGTCTTTCCGGATGCAGCCTGGCGAGGGTTGCCATCAGCTCCTTTGTCCGAGGGAAACTGTTCACGCCAGAAGCTTACCGACCCTCGGGCCCCGTGTTTAGTGCGGGTAGCTGTGCCCGGAGGCCCATCTTGGGCTCGGAGGCACCGAGGTCCTAAGTGTCACTCTGATTGGACTTGCTAATGTCATATGCCCATCCAGGAACCAGTCATTGTGCCTGGGGGATGGAACACACTGATTGGCTTAGCCTGGGTCATGTGCTCTATCCCTGAGTGGGGGAGGTAGAGTCAGTTTCCGGGGAACCACGTGGCCTCCCAGTGAAAATCAGGGTCTGGCAGGATGGTGGAAAAAAGGGAGGAATGCAAGAAAAGCAAAAGTCTATGCCCCTCCAAAGATCTGTACGTGAACATACATAGCAGCGTTATTCATAAGAACCCCAAATCCAAATCCCCATCAAGCAGCGAACAGATAAACAAAATGTCATATATCCATAAGATAGAATACCAGTCAGCACTAAAAGGGAAAGAAGTACTGATATGTGCAACAACGTAGATGAACATAAAAAACAATACGCTGAGTGGAGGAAGTTAGACACAAAGACTACATATTATATGTTTCCACTTATAGGAACTTTCCAGAAAAGGTAAAACTAGAAAGCAGATCAGTGGTTGCCTGGGGCCTGGGATGTGAGTGGGGATTGACTGCAAATGTGCACAAGGGGATTTGGGATTGTGGTAACTGTTGCACACTATGAATTTACTAAATCTCATCCAAATGAATAAAATAAGTAAACTTTAGGGTATGTAAATTATACCTCAATAAAGCTGTTTTTATTTTTATTTTTTTTGCGCTACGCGGGCCTCTCACCATTGTGGCCTCTCCCGTTGCGGAGCACAGGCTCCGGAAGCGCAGGCTCAGCGGCCATGGCTCACGGGCCCAGCCGCTCCGCGGCATGTGGGATCCTCCCGGACCAGGGCACGAACCCGTGTCCCCTGCATCGGCAGGTGCACTCTCAACCACTGCGCCACCAGGGAAGCCCAAAGCTGTTTTTAAAAAAGGCTGATAGGGGCAAAGAGGATGCTATGGCTATGAGGGTCCACACAGAGAACTATGGTGCCACTCACGAATCAGGGGACAGAGAAGCAAGGGCAGGCTTGAGGGCAAATGCTGAGGTCCCTCTGGACAGGCTGAGCAGGAGGTGCTTCTCGGCCATCGGGAGTGCCATCCAGCAGAGCTCCGGGTAAAGGCCAGGGATGGAGCTGGGGGTCTGGGGAGGGTGGGTGTTCAGAAGGACACTGAAGCGGTGGCAGTGGATGAGTCCCCCTGAGAGGGTGTGGTCTGAGAAGAGAAGGCTGCCACGATAGAGCCCCGAGAAGCAGAAACATCTAGTGGACCAACAGAGGAAGGGAAACCGGCAAAAGCGTGAGATACTTTGATAGCCAGAGAAGCTAGCAGAGGTCCCAGTCAGGGCACGTGCCAATGCCCAGAGCCTGGGGCGCTGTGGACTGAGGTGTGGCCACCAGGTGAACCACAGGCGGTCCTGGTGGCCTTGGCGAGAACAACGACCATGGAAGGGTGAGATGTGATCCAGGCTGCAGCGGGTGAGGAATACAAGGGGTCGGTGGGCATAGCCAACACCGCTGAGAAGCTCAGCTGGCGAGGGAAGGAGGAAGCGGGGTAGCTGGGGGCAGGGCGGAAAGCAAAGGCAGAAGCAGTTAGGTGTGGCTGGGCAGAGGAGGAGACGGGAGGTGTGGGGCAGCTGCAGCCACTCCAAGCTCCATGACACTCCTGGAACCGGGCCACCTGCCCGTCGCCCATGCCGCCACGCCCCATCAAGCCACCCCAGCTACTCACACTGCGGAGACATGGCTCTTGCTGGGGCTGGCTCCCAACCTGCCCTGGCCGCTGTCCGCTGACCAGCACGGTGTGGCCGCATCTCAAGTGTGGCCAGGCTGGACATGGAGGTGACGGCACTTAATGGAGCAGAGGATGGCTCTCGGGTATTGTTCCCACCTTTTCTCCAGACCCCACCCACAGGGTTCCTGGCCCTCGGAGAGAATTCTGGGAGTGCTTTGTGTGACAGCTTTGTGTGAAATGTCAAGTGGGAGGGAACTCCCTGGTGGTCCAGTGGTTAGGACTCGGCGCTTCCACTGCCATGGCCTGTGTTCAATCCCTGGTCGGGGAACTAAGATCCCACAAGCCGTGCTACAGCCAAATAAGTAAATAAGTAAAAAGAGGGTTAAAAAAAAAAACAAAGAAATGTCAAGTGGGAGAACCTTCTCAGCACTACCTTTACTTTTGGTCTGGGCATCACCACCCCCCGCCACCAGATAACCCAGATGCCCATCAGCCCGGGGGGCATGAGACTCGTACCGGTCAGCCTATTTTTCTAGTTCTACACACAGCTATCAGTTGGCTCCTCCCCACAGCCCTGACAGGTTGTCATTATTACATCCATCTGGCTGACAAGGAGAATGAGGCTCAGAGAGGTTGAGTGGCTCAGCTAAGGTCACACAGCAAGTGAGTAGCACAAGTGGGTTTGGCACCCAGGTCAACCTGCCTCAAGAGCCTGCTCCCTTTCCCCCACTGACCCTTGACAAAGGGTGTGGAAAACAAAAGAGGAGGGCAGGAGGGGTGGGGGAGGGGAGGATGGAGTTCTGAATGGCAAAGTGGTGAACCAGGTTGGAGCCCCAGTTCTGCCCCAGCTCCTGCGGCCAGGGTGAGTCACTCTCCCAAACAAGGCCTCAGTTTCCCTAGCTGTACAATGAGCTCTTAGGTCCCTTGTGGCTGCCACATGCTGAGTTCTGTGCCCAGGTGCTTATCGGAGACACTTCTGCCCTTTATGGTAGAAACCAAAAAAACGCCCCTGGGAAGGTTAGCAGCAGGGAAAGGCCATGGTGGGGGAAAAAGGGTCTCCTCTACCAGGCCAGGCCCTGGAGGAGCTGCACCCAGGGAATATGGCCAAGCCCAGCCTATATGCTGGCTCAGCACTTCGCTGGGACAAAGGCCCAGCCCGATATCACTGTGCCTCTTGCAGGAGCTGCCCCGTCTCAGTCATCCCAGCGGGACCTGCCACGGCTTTGCATGAGTCTCTCCTCTTTTCAGCTGTGGCCTCCCTGTCTGCAAACCTCCAGTGAAGGAGCTCTCCATGCCAGCTTTCTCCCCACCCTCAGCTCCCCTGCCCACCCCTCCTCCCTGCTTTCACAACTGCAGGCCCTCTGGAGCCTCACGGCTGCCCTAGTGTCTCCATGGGAGATGCCTGAAGGATGACCCATTAGTCAGAGAGTCAAGACCTTCCAAAAGGAATCAGCGTCCCAGAGAGGGTAGGTGCCTAAGCAAGGCCACACAGCAGACACGGGGGGCCGGCATGGAACCTGGGCCTCCTGACCACTCAGCTCATTTCTGTGGCCCGTTCCAATGGTTTTTATGATAGAAAATATTGTATTCTTCTTTATGTCTTTGTGTTACGTTTATAACTCAGACCCACATCCTAATTTTCAGTTCACCAGACATATTTACAGTCACTCAAATGTTGCTCCCTGAAGTGACCATGGCTCAGTCCCCTTTCTGCCCACACAGGTGACCTCACCCAGCCTTGCGGCTTTTAACACCTTCTCTCTCTCTGCCCCTCCCTCCTCCTCTTCCCTCCTCCTAGTCTCTCTCTCCTCACATTCAATCCATCAGGAAATCGTGTTGTCCCTACCTCCAAAACATCTCCAGAATCCAACCACCCTTTGCCACCTCCACCTCTACCACCTGGTACCAGCCACCACTGTCTCTCTCCTGGATTAGAGCTGTAGCCTCCCCATGGCCTCCCTGCCTCCAACCTTGATCCCTTCAGCCTGGTCTCCACATAGTAACCAGAGGATCCTGTTAAGATGCAAGTCTCTGCTCAAAGCCCTCAGGGCTCTCACCTCACTAGTAGTGAAAAGACGAAGACCATGCCTTGGCTTATAGGGCCAAACACATCTGGCCTCCATGTGCCCTCTGACCTCACCTCCTACCACTCTCCCCATCAAGTACCCTCTGTTCCCCCCTATACTGGCCTCCCAGCTCTTCTTCCGTCACAATCCACTCCCACCCCAGGCCCTTTGCACGTGCTGTTTCCACCACCTGGAGCGCTGCTCCTTGGATATCCACATGACTCCCACCCTCCCTCATTTCTTTGCAGTCTCTGCCAAAAGTCACCTCCTCAGAGAGGCCATCCTGGACCTGGACTCCCCTGTCTAACCGTGCTCTCATTCTCTGTCCCTTTGCCCTGCTTTACAGCATGCAACACCACCCGGATTCTAGTACATCATACCTACTGGTTGGTTCGATGAGTCCCATCCCGAAAGTAAGCCCAGCAGGGAAGACACTATCTTTTTTCCTTACTGATGTATCTGGAGCCCCCAGCCCAGTGGCTGGGACATAGAAGATGCTCAATAAATACTTATTGAGCAAATGACAGGATGAGCCCCAGCACCTGCCCTAATGTCTTGTAGGGCATCTGCCATTTACAGCATCATTACAATGACATGCCAGGTCCTGCCAACGGGCAGAGCTGACATGAAGATAAGGGTAATCCCAGCAGCAGCAGGTGCTACTCGCTCCTCTGTGCCATGTAATCGGGTCTCCCTAACTCTGTGAACCCTCTTCCATTATCCCCATTTTTCAGAGGGAACTGTAGGCTCTGAGATGCAAAATGACTTGCCTGAGGTCAGAGAGGCAGCATGCATTAGAGTTGGCATTAAAATCTAGATCTGTTGGGCCCACAGACACCCCACCACAACTCTAGCTTCCCTGGCCTGGCATCTGACCCCTCAGGTCTTCAGGGTTCCTGAGTTAGGGGCGCATGGTGCTGCCAGGTGACAGGCAGGGTGAAGTCACCCTGATGGGAACAGTGCCCCCCTCCCCCTGCCAGACCAGCCTCTGGGGGCAGCAGAGGCCTCGCGCCCAAAGTAGGAGGGGCCAGGCATCAGTGACTACATCCCTCTCTGGCCTCTCCAAAGGGGAGACAGAGCCCACAGCACATGTCACCTCCCTGCCATCTGCTGCTGGTACGCACTGAGTACTCACCTACTGTGTTGCAGAGGTCTGTGCTGACACCGTGGGAACAAAAGTGTATCGTCACCCACTCCCTCCCCCCTGCTGGTACTGTGGGCAAGCAAGCCCCTTGTCAGCCATCATGTCATCTGATCTCCCCATAGAAATAACAGCTGAGTAAGATCAGGCCCATTTTACAGGCCAAGAAAGTGAGGCCCACAGTTTCTCAAGCACCTGCCAATCCAGGCATCTAAAGAAGCTGAATTCTGAGCCTCAGAAGGGTCAGGACGGGGCAGGTGCTGGCATGAGGAGAGAATGTCCCCAGGGCCAGGATGATGGATGAGATCGCAGGAGGCCACCCCCACTGCCCTGCCCAGGAGGGACTGTCTTCACCACAACCCAGACACTTGCTCAAGTCCCACAGCCCCGAGAAACTCATCCGCCACCTCGTCTCTGCCCCCCCATCCACAGGGGAACTGCCTCCCCAGCACATAAGAAACTGGTGCCAAGGGTGGGATTGGAGCCAGCCAGGTCCAAGGTCAAATTGAGCAAGGGAGACAAACCAGGCTGGGCACATGCCAACCTCCTGCCTCCTTGTGCAGATCACTTTCCTGTCCCCAGGCACCTCCTTCAGAGACACAGCTGGGGAAATCACGCAGCCACCCAGGACTCCCATGCTGAAAATGTGGCAACTGTGAGATGCTGACACTCTTGTTCGCTTGGGGGCGGGGGGCTGGCATGAGCACAACTGTGCCCGTTGGGGCGGCTCCTCCAGGGGCAGGAAAGTGGGGCGAGGGCGGGGAGGATGTCGCTATGAGGAAGGTGGCCATCTCCTGGGGATACTGGAGATGCTGGGGATGCTGCTCTCCCAGAAGCACCTTAGGGAATGAAGCTTCCCAAGAAATAGCGATTATTGATAGACGCAACGACTGTATCATTTATCTTCCAAACCAGGAGCTTATAAGATTGAAAGGGAAGCTGTTAATAATTACTCCAGAACTGACCTGGGAAAATCATGACAGGGGCACATTAATTACTGAACACCTACTATGTGCCAGCATGAACGCTGGGTACTTTGCAGGCATCATCCATTTTTATCCTCATAATGACCCATGAGAAGGCACTGCAGCCACGCTGGCCTCCTCCCTGTTCCTCTGTCATGTCTGAGTTCCCACCACTAGAGCCCGTGTCTTGGGCTAAGGTACTGAAAAGTCCTGTTACAAGACATACCCCCTCACTGCCAGGACCCCATTCCCACCATAATCAACCCATTTTCAGCCACTGTGACTTCCCATTTCATAGGGAACAGATTTCAAGGTCAGGGTATGGATGAGAAAGAGGAGAAAGTGAATGGGGAAGGCCTGGGGCTGGGAAGGAGGATAATTGGGGTCAGGGGTTGAATAAATGGGTCCTAAGACCTTGTAGTGATGGAAGGAAGACAGAGAAAGGAAGTGAAAGGACTTGTATAAGGTGTGGCATTCGAGGTCCTCGGTGAGCCACATAAACCCCACCCACTTCTCTGAATATATCATCTACTAGCTCATCCCACACCACACACCAGGCAAGACCTGTTTTTCCTGCCTCCACCACTTTGTGTGTGCTGCTCCCCCATCCATGAGTCCATCTGCCAATCTCAGCTGGGCAACATCCTCCCCACTCTTCAAGGCCTGCTTGAAACACCACTGCCTCCAGGAGGCCTTCCCTGATGGCTCCTCTTTAGGGTTTACCCCTCCCTCCCCTGGGCTCAGCACCTTGTTCAGGCTTCCAGTGTCTGTGGAGTGAGGCCCGAGGTCCTGCTAAGGGTGAACAGGGCTGCCTTAGCAGCCCATCAGCCCGTCAGTCGGTGCTTGCAGGGCAGTTCACCACTGAACCCCTCTAGGCAGCCACAACAGTCTCCCACCAGTGATGACAAGCATGGGGTGCTCATAATGGTGCAGACCCTGGACTCTGCCCACAGAAGTTCACATCCCAGGAATCTCGACGGGGCCAGGAATCTGAAATGTCAAGTCTCTCCAAGGGATTTCAGTATGTGCTAAATTTCAAGGCCCTCTAACAAGGCAGGTGGGGAGTAAATATCTGCCGGAATGGAAAACGTCATAGAATCAGGAGGTGGCTGCCCCTGATGTCCTGAAGGAAAGCCCTCATGATGGGGCATGCTCATTCATGCACCATTTATCAAGTGCCCACAAACTAGTAACAGAGACAACACCTGACATTGGCTGGCGCTTGCCACCCACAAGCCTCAGCGCTACCAACTGAGCAAACGTGCAAAGCAACCCCATGAGGCAGGTGCCGTCATTCTCCCCGTCTCACAGATGAGGAAACTGAGGCTCACAGAGAAGTGAGCTGCCTGAGGTCTCAAACCTGGTAAGTGGCAGAGCTAGGATCTGAACCCAGGCCAGCTGGCCCCAGAGTCTACACCATGGTGACCACTGTGGTGTGCACTGGCCCTGGGATACGGCCATGAACAAATGACCCTGGCCCCAGTTTGTCTGCCAGCAGGGAAGAAACGCCAAACACACAAAAACACATACTTTTAAATTATGGCACACATGAGGAAGGAAAATAATCAATGCTTCCAGAAGACAACTGCAGGAGGACTTATTGCAGATCTCCCTGATGATTGCCCTTTGCCTCAATTTTCTCATCTATATAATGGAGGAGTGGGGCCAGCTGATCCCTGGAAACTTTCCAGCTAGCACATCCCAGGAATCCAGCTTTCCTTCCTCTGGGTCTTGGTTTCCCCATCTATACAGTGGGCTGGATGGAGAGCTGAGTCAGTGGCGACCCTTTCAAACTCAGCTCCTGGGTTTCCCAAGGCCAAGTCAGCCTGAGTTTCCTAGAGCCAGGTCTTCAGGTGTGCAACCGCTACCTGTTGCCATGGTAACGCTAGAGCCTAGGATGGGCATGTGGTGATGCTGGGACCTGGAAGTGGCACCCTGGCTCCTTGCCTTCTAGGAAGGAGAGCCTCTGTATCCAGTGGACTCATTGAGCCAGGGGAAGGGGTGGGCCCTTGGCTTTGCTGGCTCATCCAGAGCCCTGCTATCTCCATCTGGTGAGGATGAGGTGGAGGGTCCCATCCCCCTGAAGATGACCTGCCATCCTGGGCCCCAGCCACAGCTGAGAGCCATTTCGTTCTTCTCAGGGCCCGGCGGTCACTGGACTCTATCCATGGTGCTGAAACCCCAGCAGCTCTCCTAAGACAGGGTTCCCCTTGGCAAACACTTCCAGGAGCTGACTCTGCTGGGGTTTGGGAATTCAAGAAGGAAGATTAGTACTTGGGGACAGGCAGGGAGCCATGGCCAGTCAGGCTCCACACTTCCCAGCAGTGTGGTCTCAGGATAGCCCTTTGCCTCTCTGTGTCTCAGTTCCCTCAATGTAAACTGGGGACAAGAAGCGTTCTGACCTCATGGGTCTGCACTGAAGAGTGAATGCACAGGAAGTATGTGGTGCATGGAGGGGCCCAATGAATGTTAGCTATTAACGTTAGATTGTGTGCGTGTTATTATTTGTGAGGCTAACTATGATTGGGTGCCTGCTGTGTGCCGGGTCTTCCAAGAATTTTACCTGCATCTACTCACAGAAGTCCCACAAAGTAAGTACTAAAATGAGGATAAGAATACAGACATTCTGGGACTTCCCTGGTGGCCTAGTGGTTAGGATTCCGGGCTTTCACCACCATGGCCCGGGTTCTATCCCCGGTCAGGGAACTGAGATCCCTGTAAGACACTCAGTGCAGCCAAAAAAAAAAAAAAAAGACATTCTGAAGCTCAGAGAGGTGAAGTTAGCTGCTCAAGATCACACAGCTAGCAAAGTGGGGAGCAGAGATTCAGACCAATGGGCCTTTAAAATGACTAAATCTATACCACTCCACTTCAGCTGTTCAGATGGGAAAACTGTGGACCAGAACCAGAGAGGGACCTGACTTACCACAGGTCCCCAGGAAACCCAGGGTCCCATCTCCCAGTGCAGATCTCTTCCCACTGCTCCAAACCAAGTTCCCCGTAGCAAGGTGAACAGGACTCCCCCATGCCCACAGCAGCCAGAACCGCAGTCAGGCAGTTCCCTCCAGGGTGACCCGTTTGTTCTGCTGGAGGGTCCTCTGTTAAAAGCAGAGACGTGAAGTGGCCCAGAGACAACATGTGTCAGCTGCAGCCATGGGCCAGCGGCCACTCACTGCCTGCCAGTGCCCTTGCCAGCAGGCATCTAAGTGCCAGGAAGAGGGCGGGCCAGGGCAGCACTGCTGGGGCTCCTCCGGCTCTGGCCTGGTTTTCCAGCAAAGAGGAGGTCCAGACATGCACCCAAGCTGCTCCTGTCCCAAATTTCCTGCTGAGTGTAGTGTATGCATGCATATATGCACATGCAGATATAGTTCAAATCCACCCAATAGAGGGCTCCCAGCAGCCTCAAAACCCCATTTTTTTCCTTTCAGGAGGCCCAGCCTTGACCTCTGGTGGGGGATAAGGGGCAGGGCAGGCATTAAAGAGTGGGGGGAACCAGAAACCTGGCTTCCTGTCCCAGCTCTGCTCCTTCCAAGCTGGGTGACCTTGAGCAAGTCAAAAAGTTGTCTGATGTGGTACTGCCTGTACAAAATGGGGTTCTTTGGCCCTAGAGTAGGGCATTGAGGGGATCATGGACTGGAATGGGTTTTGAGACATTAGAATTGGTTGCTGCCCACACAGTGGTGAGAGGCTTAAAGGAGAATCCCAGGGACAAAACCCAGCTCCAAGGTCCTCCTTGGACGCCTTTGCCCCAGAGTCAGCAGCAGCCACCATCCCAGGCTCCCCATTTCCCCGTGGGCCCCTCCAATTCACTTTTCACATAGAGGCAGGAGGGGTCTTTGGAAAATGTAAAGCAGAGCTGTTCACATACCTCCAGAGCCTTCCCAGTGCACTTAGGAGGAGGCCCGAAAGCCTGGCTGGGACTTGGAAGACCCCTCGGGGGTCTAATCAGCCCCCGCTCTTCTCACCAGCATCACTAACCCTTCCCCTCCCCCTCAGCCCCTGTGGCCACCCTGCCCTCCTCGCTCTTCCCTGAACGTACCAGCCCCTGTCTCACCTCCGATCCTACCTTCACACAACTAGCTCCCTCTCATCCCACAGGGCTTAGCCAAAATATCACCTGCTTTGAGCGGCCTTCCCTGACGTCTTTTTTTTTTTTTTTTTTGCGGTACACGGGCCTCTCACTGCTGTGGCCTCTCCCGTTGCGGAGCACAGGCTCTGGACGCGCAGGCTCAGCGGCCATGGCTCACGGGCCCAGCCGCTCCGCGGCACGTGGGATCTTCCCGGACCGGGGCACGAACCCGTGTCCCCTGCATCGGCAGGCGGACTCTCAACCACCGTGCCACCAGGGAAACCCTTCCCTGACGTCTAAAGTACCTCCCAGCACCGCACACCAGCTCTGGCTTTTGGTTTCTGCTGCCAGTTAGAGGGAGACGCCTCTTTGCTGGCAAACAACAAGGGTACAAAATGGGTGCGCCAGGCAGCTTGGGGCATACAACTGGCAGAGTAACAAGCCCTGACTTTGAGGAATCCCTCTGCTGAGTGGCCCTGGGCATGTCACCTGCCCTCCGTGGGCCTCAGTTTCCCCACCAGGACCATGGGTCAGAGGAGTCAGTCTCCGAGCCCCTTCTAGTTGGCTGTGGCTGCCTCCATCCAGGCCCCACCCTGCTTGACACATTTTTCTGAGGCTTCTCTGAGCTCAGACAGTTGCTCCCTGAGGGGCCCAAAGCCATAAATCACAGCTAATTCCACCAAGTGCAGCGGCTGCTGGCGCCCAGGCATCTCGTGGCCATTAATCTACATTGGCGGGACTGAGGCTATTGCCGGGCAGCTTTGGCCTTCAACGTTAGGGTGCTTGCCAAGCTAAGACTTCAGCCCCTAACAGACTCCCCTTGTCCTGACAGGTCCCCCTCCCAGCCGCACTCACGTGCCCACCCTGCCTATTCCCTCCCCATTCGGTCAACAAATGCTCCCACTACTCCCTCTGGAGGCACCCCCTCAGCTTCCCAGGTCCTCACAGTGTGCAAAGACTGGAGCCATCCTGCACCTGCCATTTATCAAAAAGGAGTCTGAGGCCCAGAGAGGAGGAGTGACTTGCCCAAGGTCACACAGCAAGTGTGTGGAGGCCCCTGACTATAAAACTTCTGTTTTTTGCCCCTTTCACCAGGGAGACCCCAGCCCAGGGAGAAGGCATGCAGGGCCACTGCCCAGCTCCGTTCAACCCTGGGAAGACCCCTACTGGCTGTTGGGCCTGTGTTCACAGCCCCCTCTCCGACCTCAGGGGTCTGTTCCAGCTGCCAGAGGCTCCTGGGAAATTAAACCTCTTGTCCCGACATCCGGATCCAACAGGCTGTCTCCATTCCCACTCTTCAATCTGATGAGGAGAAAGCCTAATGAGGTGTCCCCGGAGAGCTGAGCCTGTACTGCCGGAAGGCAGGAAGCAGGGAAATTGTCGTGGTGCCCACTGGGTGCTGAGGATGATGCAACAGTAGCAGCCGAAAACACTGGGAGGTGGAAGCTGGGGTGACAGGCTGGCTCTTCCCTCAAAGTCTGGGTGGCCCTGGGAGGAGCCTGTCTTCCCATCCATTCACCCAGCCAATATCTACCAAGCACTTACTGTGTGCATTAGAGCAGAGGGAGTGACGAGGGAGAGCCCAGGTGGCCTATATGGAAGTGCAGGCTCTGGGCAGAGTGCTCAAGGCCAAATCCTGTCTCCTTCCTGCAGAAGCGTTCCTCATCTCTAAAACGGGAGTGATGGAAACTGTGCCTCTCTCAAAGGGTTACTGAGGGATCAAGGCCTCTGGAGGGGTTTGCATTGTGCCTGGCATGGAGTACATGCTCAGTAAATGCCGGGTATTTCTATTGTCATTGTTGTTCTACGCAGGTGCTGGGTTAGAGCCCTGCACGAGATGGATGTGGACTTGGAGCTCACAGCGCTTACCTTTTAGCAAAGGGAAGAGACAAAACTGGTAAAAAAAAAAAAAAAAAAAACCAAAAAAAAAACCCCATTATCAATCGTGATAAGTGTCCCAAAGGCATGGGACAGAGAAAACCAGGGAGCCAAGACAGGGTTACAGAAGGCCCCTCTGAAAAGGACAGCAATCTGAGAATCTTGATGGATGAGAAGGAATAGGGAAGGGTTTCAGGGACAGGAAAGAGCCAAGCAAGAGCCCTGGGGCAGGGAGCAGCTCGGTGTAATGTTCAAGGACCTGAAAAGAGGGCTGTGTAGGCACAGAGGACTGAGCGGTGGGGCGTGTGTCCCCTCTCTGGGCCTCAGTTTCCCTCTCTACGCAAAGAGGGTGACAGAAATGCCCCAGGTTCTCCTCGGAGCTACCAAGCAGCAGATGAATTGCTCCAGGAGGAGCCTGGGGGAGCAGTGGGGGGAGCTTGGGGAGGTCTGGCCCGAAATGTGACCTTGACCGGTCTCCTTCCTCTTCACCCCCTGGGGCTGACTCAAAGTGGGGAGGGGTGCCTGACTCACTACTTCGGTGACAGCTAATAATGACACCCCCTCCACCCATTGAATTGCAGCACCTGCATCAAAGCACTTTGGCTCCTGACCCCCTCACCCATCTAGCCTCCTGACCGCCCCCCAGGGGCCAGACCTAGCCCTGAGGACCGCCTGGGGTCTCACGGGAGGCTGGGTGGGGGGCTGTCTGGGAAGCAGCTTCTCCTCTCTCTTCTCACTTTTCTCAGCCCTGCCCCCTGGGGACTCACAGTCAGGGGCCCGGGTGGGTGTGGTCACAGGGACCGAAGTGCCTCAAGATCAGCGGAAACCCCTGGCCTCAGCTGGGTGCACGTGTCCAAGGCACTGGGCCTGGGGCTGGTGACGTAGGGAGCCGTGGCTTCCTCCCTGAGCTCCCCCACTCCCCGATGTGCCCCACGGAACGTGAGTCACTGAAGTGAAGCCGGCCACGTGCAGGCGAGTCACAAGATGGGGCCTGGCCCTCAGCGTGTGTGCGGGTGTCCCAGGGACACCACTCTCCCGTACCATCCGCACTTCCTGAACAGCCGGGATTTCCTGAGAGAGGGAGGGTGTGCAGGGACTGGCGGGCGGCCAGAAGGGAGGAGCTGACCCTGGGGACGTGGGGGGCCCCCACCCCTACTTGGGTCTCCACTTCCAGAAGGAGAGGGGGTTGGGATCTTAGGCCTCCTTCTACCACAGAGAGGAGACACCACCCCCCCGACTTCCCATCCCCGGAGTTATTAGCATATTCATGAGGCTCGGCGTGATCATGAATATGCTAATCAGACACCACTGGCTGCTCCCGCTTCCTTGCCTTCCCTGCTTCTGCCTCCAGCTCTGCTGCGGCCACAGGCTCCCCCCCTCAGCCTCATCCTTCTAGCTCTCACTCCACTGGCTCACCGCGCGCCAGCCTCGGAGGCTTTTCCCGGGTTCAAACTTGGCCTGCTTGCTCCTGCCTCAGCACCTTTGACATACTGTTCCCCCGGCCCTTCCCTCCTCTCCACGTGGGTAGCTGTCACTGATCAGAGCTTAGCTCGACTTCCCAACCCCCGACTAGGTTGGGACCCTCCACTTTATTGCACAGTTGCATTTATTTATTTTTGTGGTAATTGGATGACTGTCTCCCCCACTGGACTGGCTCCCTGAGGGCAGAGGCCAGTCTGCACAGGGCCTTGCACACACGTGGTGCTCGATAAATGTTGACTAAATTGGTGATTTTTACTATTGTTCCAGCAGAGTCCAGATGGGCCTCCCTGCCTCCCCCTTGCACTCGTGGCTGATTCTCTGCCAGCACCCAGCTCTGAGCAGACAAGGCTTCCCACTGCACACACGGTCTAAGAAGTAGCCGCCTCACTCCTCTGACCCTCCCACTTCCTGGACAGCTGAGGCCCCTGCGGCTCAGAGGCATAAACCACTGGCCTACACGATGCGGGCTGTAGAGCCCAGGGCAGGAACTCAGGCCTGCCAGACCCCCAATTCCCGGGCGGAGTAAGGGCTTCTGGGTGCCACATGGAGTCACCAGCTCCCCTCACGCCTGAGCCCAGGTGGAAGGCAGCACCAGCCTGGGCCTTCTTCCCCTGGGAGAGGCGCAAAGGGTAGAGGAGTGGGGCCTACCTGCGGGCCCTCATGGGACACGGCGGGGAAGGGAAGGCTGGGCTTAAACATCCCTGCGTGGAAGCTCCTCCTTCAGAGGGGAGGGGTTATCACTACAACTCCTACCTCTACTGCAGCAACCAACCCTTAGGATCCCAGAGCCAGGAAATGCCAGAGGAGCCCAAACCCCACCCTCCAGCTCCCAGTAGCCCTGAAACAGGAGGGGCTGCTGACCCACCTTCCCCTCAGGCATCTCTGTTCATGGCTGAAAGGCTCAAGCCTCCCCTCTACCTGGACTTCCCTCCCCTCCTTCCTCAACTGCTAGGGGATGCCTGATCATCCTTCAAGACCCAAATCTGGACTTTCTCGGAGCCCATCCCTAGCAGTCCCAGCGGCCTCCACTGCACCTACAACTGCCCTCTGATCCCTCCTCACAGCATGGCGCTGGACTCACTAATGTCATCTGAATGAATTCTTGGGTGACTGGGCAGTAACTCCTAAAACACTCCATGGGTTCTAGCTTTGCCCTCAGGCCTGGAACATGTCTGACCTCCCATGGACGTGTGAATAATGTGGGGCTTGAATCTGGGCTCTGTCCGTTGGGCAAGTAACTTAACCTTTCTGGGCCTTACTTTCTAATTTGCAAAATGGGTTTAGTCATCCTGATTGAGAATGTGGGAAACGCTGTAGCTACTGAGTCCTACCCTCCCCCATTTTCCCAGCTCCCCTTTTTTACCCCCAAGTCCAAAAGTCTCCAGTGGATTAGCTGTTAGGGGGAGGCAGGGGTGTGGGCACAGCAGGGAGAGGGCAGAGACAGAGACTAGGTGCTGGTGGGGTGTCTGTGTGGGGTCTGCCGGGCTCCAGCAGCCCCAGAAGGTCCAGCAGGTAGGAGCAAAGCTGGACCGATGTCCACTCTGGTTGGATTCAGGGCCACAGTCAGGTCAGGGCACGTGGAGGGAGCAAAGGAGACCAGTGCAGGGAGGAGATGCTGATGCTGCGGCCTCCTCTGGGGCACAGCTGGGCCTTCCAGTTCCCCTGACCCTGGGATTGTGAACCTCAATGCCTCCCCCCGCCACCCAGTCCCACTCACATGGAGAGTCTGCAAACCAGGAAAGTCACTCAGCCACAAACCTATTGGTACTGTATGCCAGACACCATTCTGGGGATTGGAGATAAGAGGTGAGCAAAATGAACGTGGCTAGTGACCTTGAAGTCCACTGGGAGAGATGGAAATTAAACAAACAACTGTATAATATTTCAAGGTGTGACCTCTGTCATGAGGCAAAATAAAGCAGGATAAAAGGTGGAACAGGGCTCTTGGAGGAGGTGACATTTGAACTCAGGACTGAATGAAGTGAGGGGGGAAGCTCTGCAGGTATCTTGCGGGCAGAAAGTTCCAGGCAGAAGGAACAGTGAGTGCAAGGGCCCTGGGGCAGAAATTTGATTTTGATGCAGTTGCCAACATTGGTCGAGGGAGTGAGCACCAGATGGAGCATCAACAGTTGTCAACTGGGTGACCTTGGTGGTGAAAAACTTCAGCTCTGTAGCTTTTGTCTCCTTATCCATCAAATGAGCACAGAAAGATGTCTTACGTTACAAGGATGAAAATGGAGGAAGTCAGTGGAGGAAGTACCCTGTAGCTCAGGGCAACACCAAAATAGATGTTCAATAAGTGTGGACTGGATTGGCAAATGTAACTGGGGAGGTGGGAGGATGGCCACAGGATGGGAGCAGCTCTTAGAAACAAGAGTCTTACAAAAGGGCTGTAGTCCTTCCCTCCATAACATTCCTCTTGACCTGATCTGCTAGGTCATGCAGGCACCTGACTTTGCAACTCTTGGGAATAAACCAGCAATTAAAGGCAATTAAACCAGGCCCCTAAGAGGGGGCAGCTCTGAGAACCCAGGTCCCAGGGAGGGGGTGGGGAAGGCTTCCCAGGAAGAATGGGCAAGGGTGGAGGGAGGCACCAAAGATGCGGAAACAGCACGTGCAAAGGTAAAGGGCAGGTCCAGTCTCCTGCGTGTTCTGGGACAAGAGGAGGAAAAGAGAGAAAGAGAAGAGTGACAACATCAGTGATAAAGGGCAGCTCATGTTTATAGAGCACATGCTGTGTGATCCTCACAGTCTCGACAATCACAACCACACAACCCTGAGTACTCACTGAGTGCTCAGTATGGGCCAGATGCTTGGATCTCCTCTGTTCTTCTCAACAACCTTACGTACGAGGCAAGAACTCAGCATTCCCATTTTACAGATGAGCAAACTGAGGCTGCGGGCTGTTAAGCAATTTGTCCAAGGGCCTGCAGCCAGTATGTGGCAAAGACAAGACTCAAACCCAGATGTGTCCCACAAGCTCTCCACCACCAGGCCCACAGCCTCCTGCAGGAGAGGGCACTAGGGAGCCACAGAAGGTTCTGAACAGGAAACGAAAGTCATGTGACCCGTCCTGGGACAATCTTCTGGCGGCATCACAGGAGGGCTGAAGCCCCGCAGTGGCTGCTGCCATGGTCTCAATGGCAGGGCCTCCTGCTTTCGTATTCCTGCGGAAGGGACCCCAGACCCCAGCGCAGAAGCCCCCAGCTCTGTAAGGCAGGGAGCAAGTACTCAGCAAGGTCTCCTCCCACCCACCCCAGGGGCTTGGGCACCAGCTCCAACCTGTAGCTTTAATTAAAAGGCTTTTTCAAACCATTAGCAGCAATAATAATAAAACCCCAAATAGGAACAATAAAACAGTATGACAGTCGACAGTCGGAGAATTAAAATGGGCACCTGGTGTTCTGCCATCCCCAGGGGGCAATTTTGGGTGCAAGCGGGAGGCACAATTTTCACCTCCAACAGACATGTCAGTTCTAGACACAGGCTGGGAGGGGATGGATTCAGAGAAAGGGACCACCCTGTGCCAGGGACGCAGTGGCCCCCGGGCCACTTTGGGGACCCTCACACGGAGGGCTTCAGCTGTGTGTCCTAGCCCCGGTCTTGGGAGCCAGTGTCCCTCTCCTGTCGCCCTACACAGCCCAGCACAAAGCCAACAGGCCCTGCCACTAAAATCTAATTGGCCCCTCACCTCCACATCCACAGCACCTGTCCTGATTTGGTCCACTTTTATCTCCCCTGAAAAACACACCAGCCTCCTATCCGGGGTCTCCATGTTCATCTGGGTCCCTGCAACTAAGCTCAAGCCGAATGCTGCCTCTACTGTCACCCCCTCAGATCTCACCAGTGGCTCCCTACCTCTTCTGGCACCCCGCCCCTGCCCTCAGGGACACCCCCCTCTCATTTGTCCCTGAGTGAGCCCAGACTTTCTCCACCACAGGGCCTTTGCACAGCCCACCTGGGAGACCCTGCAGCCCATACCTCCCTGACAGGCTCCCTCACCTGGTAGAGCTCAGCCTCAACACCATCTCCTGAAAGCCTCGGATATTTGCCCCCCTCCCCAGACCCCTCCCATCATTCTTTCCAACACTGTAGCATTTCTGTCAATTTCTTGACTGGCTACCCTCTGCCTCACATATGAGATCCCTGTGAGGGTACGGACTGGGTCCGGCTTGTTTGCAGCTTTGCCCCAGTGCCTAGCACTGTGCCTGGCACACAGTAAGTGCTCAATCAATGCTTCCTGAACCATCCAGCAACCATGACCTCCCTGCTGTCTACTGAGCCCTGCCCTCCCTCCCTCCCTGCCATCCAAGGAGCCACTGCTCCCCAAATATCTGGTCATCCTGTGGGTAGCTGGGGGCGGCGGCTTTCTAGCCTCCCTGGGTTTCTTGCTCCTGAGGCCTCGACAGGTGGTTCCATGAGACTTCCAAGCCTTTGCTTTCACTCTATAATGGCAGGGACGAGGGAAAATGGTCTCCAAGATTTCGGATCTAGGTTTTCACCCATTTCAGATCTAGGTTTTCACTGGCCTCCCTGGTGCCAGCAGTGAGCTGGGTACACAGGGTCCAGGGCCTGGGACCCACCCTTGGGGGGTTTACAGGCCAGCAGGGGCGATCAAGCCAGAAAGACCTGTGTTACAAAGTGCCATGGTGTGATACGCAGGGCAGAGTGGGGAGTGGTTTGGG
Organism: Kogia breviceps; assembly: GCF_026419965.1. NCBI lineage: Eukaryota > Metazoa > Chordata > Mammalia > Artiodactyla > Physeteridae > Kogia > Kogia breviceps. The sequence goes on from NC_081323.1 coordinate 22,663,133, forward strand.
GGTTGGGCCACGTAGCCACACATTCATTTGGATCCTCACGCCACTACTCACTTGCTGTGTGACTTTGGCCAAGTGACCTCACCTCTCTGAGCCTTAAGTTTCCTCATGAACATGTGGGACCACTGCATGAGGAATCAAAGCCATAGCCTGGGTTAAGAACAGAGCATAGCGCCTAAAGCACTGTTCATGCACTGGTGGGGGCTGCTGGTGAGGGAAGATGAACAAGGGGCTCTGAGAGAGGCAGGTGTGACTGCCTGAAGGAATCGGGGAAGGCTTCAGAGAGGAGGTGACATGGGAAATGTCTTGAAAAATGAACAGGAGTTCATGAGGCCTGAGGGGAAAGCACGTGCAAAGGGTGGAGTGAAGAGGGAGTGTCAGGGAGCAGACCCTCATTGTAGCCCCAGCACTAGAGAAGCCTGACTATGAAAGCCTGGGCTGCCACGCCCAGAAGGGGTGGCCCTCCCCGCAAAGGACATCTGCCTACAGAGTTGGGTTGTTTGTTTGTTTCTTGCTTTTAGTGTTTTTTAAAAAAACTCCTTTATTAACTTCTTATGAAAGCTTTCAAACATACACAAAGGCAGGGAGAAGAGCCACATTTATGTGGTGCATTTTAAGTTGGGTGAGTAGGTATCCCTGGCATGCGAGGCCCCCTCTGCACTCTGACCTCTGCTCTCTGTCACTCCAAAGAGGGACCAGATGGCCTTGGAGAGAGGACAGAGGACGCTACTCAGCCAGTAGCTCTGATGCCCTCCCAACTTCCAGAACCAACCAGGCAAAGTCTGATCCCATCATGTTCAGACGTCAGAGCTGGAGGTAGCAGTTTTCTTTTATCAACTCTGGTGAAAAAGGAAAAAGAAATAAAGTCTTTTCCCAGCCAGACTACATTTCTTGCCTCTGAGAGGGTGAGAATTTGCTCTTGGAAGGAAAGAAAAGAGGCTCCTGTCTGGAGCTTTGAACCTCCATGAATATACATGGTGGCAGGCAGAAGGTTCTTTGAGATGCTAACAAGATGCCTTACCTTGGGAAATTGAGGTCATTGGCTTCGAGGGGACCTCGAATGGTGGGGGGGGGGAGCTGGGATGAGATAGCGGGTGCTGGAGAGACTGGAGACCCGGGTGGCCAGCTCTGACCTTGGGCAACTCCTTTCCCTTCTGAGCCTCCATTTTCTCACCTGTGAAATGGGGACACTCCCTCCTGGGGCTGGCAGGGACAGAAGATGATGCTAAGTGACACGCCCAACATGGCACCTGGTACACAGTAGGCACCCAACACTTGCCGGTGCTTATTTCACTGAACCCAGAGCTGGAACAGTTAATAATGGAGAAGGATGGGTTTGGCAATCCATCCGACCTGAGTTCAAATCCTTGCTCTGCTTGCCACTAGTTCTGTGCCCTTGGGTAAGACACATCACCTCTTTGCACCTCAGTTTCCTCATCCGTAAAATGTGAAGACTTCTGTTTACCGACCCTGGCTGCTGTGGGGATGAAAGGAGCTAAGATATACGCAAACTCTGGTCAACAGTGACATACAAAGCCAATCTTATAGTCCTTGAGGTTCATGATCATGGCTTTGGCTCCTCACTGTAGCCGAGGCCTGGGATGGGTGGGACAAGGCATGGGCCGGGCAGCGGAAAGGTTGCAAGCGGACAGCAGAGGGGCCTTGTAGATCAGCGCACTTCTCGGTGAAGAGGATGAGGCGCAGAGACTAGGAAGGACTCACTGGAAGGACATGAACCCTTTGCCCTGCCCAGCTCCTTGGTCGGTCCTTCATCCCCACGGTAACCGCAATCCTAACTCTCAACACCTCCCTGGTCAATCTCCACACTGCTGGGATGACTGGCCCAGCCAGCCTCCTCGTGGCGCCCCTTCTCCAGATGAAAAGTCTCATGAAATGCAAATCTGATCACGTGGCCTCCTCGCCCCAAGCTCTCCAACGACTCTGGCTTGACTCAGGGCAAAGGCCAAGTCCTTCCTACAGCTATATGCCCCCTTATTTCTATGACCTCATCTCCTGCTACTTGCCCCCCATTCTTCCCAGCCACGTGCGAAGTATATGGAAGGTGCGGTCTCCTTGGCACACAGTAGGTGCTCTAGGAACAGCCTTTGAAGGACTGTGAGTCAGTAGGTGAACAGAAGTCAAGCCTTCCATTTCTGCCTCCGTCTTTAGTGACGTAAGGAACTCTGCTGCTAGAGAAACCCCCTCCTCTGGCCCCTCTCCCTGGGGACAGAGCAAGTACTGGGCAGAGGTTGTGCAGGCAGTGGGCCAGCAGTCTGGGTGACCCCTGCCGGGCTCCGACTGCATGCAGGGCTGATAGCTACAACTCCAGAGCAAAGTGAGTTAATGAGGAAGATTAATGTTCCCATGTTGCTCCCGTTCCCTCCATAGCCATCAGGGAGCTGGAGGAGGCACATCTGGGGCTTTGGGGCACCGGCCGCTGGGTGGCTGGGGAGCCTGACCCCACCCAGCCTGGCCACATGGCCTCTCCTACTCTTCTCCCTGACACAGGTGTCATCCACAAAGGGAAGGGAACCAACAGTAGGTGCCATTGGTGTGTAGGCATTGGACATGGGGGCCCGTTTATTATTCACATGTGGAAACAAGTGTCCCCACCCACTGGTCAGAGGGGGAGCCAGAGGCCCAGAGAGATGGGGTGGCCTGCCCAAGGGTCTCCAGATGGGTTGAGCTGTCTCTCTCACATCTCTCATCTTGTGAGGGAGATGGAGCCCTACTTTGGACTGGCCAGTCCCCGCCCCTCACCACCTGCACTAGAGGCAACAGTGAATGACTATAATAAGAATAGTCATAATAACAATGACAACAGTTGACGCTGTTCACCCGGCACTGTGCTAAAAACAAAACAGTCACTAAAGTCTCAACAACCCTATGAGACAGAGCCTCTTATATGCCCATTCTACAGATGAGGGAACTGAGGCACAGAGCAGCAAAGATGCTTGATTGAGGCACACCGTAAGTGGACCTTGAATTCTATATGCTCCCGCACCTCCCTCCACAGCCTCCTTTCAGATTCCAACCCAGGCTCTGGCCTTGGAGGTGGAGGACTGGTCACCTGGCCCTTCTCCAGCCCCGCCGCTCCCACCTTTAGCCTGGCCCATTGGGTTTCTCCCTCCTTTCAAAAGAAGTTTTGGAAGAATGACACACATTGTGTTTTAACTGCCATCTTTTTTTCCCTCCTCATTATAAAAGCAATATTTGTTCACTGTAGAAAACTAGAAGAAAACAGAAAAGCATTTAGAAAATAAAATGATTCCTCTCCCAGAGGTGACCATTTTTGATATTCTGGGCATGTTGTTCTCGTTTTTTTATTTTCCATATATAATCATTATCAAAACATTGCCCAGCAGCACAAGATTTGCTCTGTGCTTGGCCCTATGCTGAGTATCTGGTACACATTACCTCATTTAACCCTCACATGATCTCATTTCATCCTCACTACAGCAAGATAATACAATGATTAAAATCCCTATTTTATAGATAAGCAAATGTAGGTTCAGAGAGGTAAAGTAATATGTCCAAGGTCACAAAGCTGATCACTGATCCAGCCAGCTTCAAACTCACATCTTTTGGCTCTAATAATCTGAACTGTTTTCTTATGATAACTTCCTGGTGCTGGAATTGCCAGGTCAAGCATATGTAAAATTCTAAGCTTTTTAAATCCTAATTTTAAAAAATTCTATACCAACTTGTCCTAAAAAAGGGGGGGCCTCAATTTCTCAATTTGCACCTTTGTGGATCTGGGGCATGACTGGCCAGGGCCTAATGTCCTCCCAGCTGGAAGCCCCATGTCTCAACTCAGAAGGAACCGGAAGAGATGCTGAGTCAACAAGTTAAGGGTTGTACCGAGTTACCTGACACCTTAGCCACTCTGTCACTGTGTACTTTGATCTTAGAATCAAGTCCTATAAGGAAAACAGAATGCCCTCAAATGCAGGTATCCCTCAGCCTACCTGACAGGGAAACTAAGTCAGAAGTGGCTTTCCCCATGTTTTTCGGCTTGGTACTTCCTCTCTGTTCCTGAATGTCACTCTATCATATGAAAAATTGCAAACCTTCAGATCCAGTAAATTCAATGAATCCCAAGGACAAGAAGTATGAAGAAAACTATACCAAGGTAAATCATAGTCAAACTGTTCAAAACCAGTGACAAAGAGGAAATCTTAAAAGCAATCAGGTTAAGGGACTTCCCTGGTGGTCCAGGGGTTAACACTCCATGCTCCCAATGCAAGGGATCTGAGTTCAATCCCTGATCAGGGAACTAGATCCCGCATGACGAAACTAAGAGCCCACATGCCGCAACTAAAGATCCTTCATGTCACAACTAAGATCCCATATGCTGCAACTAATACCTAGTGCAGCCAAATAAATAAATAAATAAATTTTTTTTAAAAAAGCCATCAGGTTAAAAAGAAAAGTTACATACTGAGGAATAAAGATGAGAATGACAGCAGATTTCTTGCCAAAGATAATGCAAGTGAGAAGGCAGGGAACAACGTCTTTAAAGTTTTGAAAGAAATAAATCTGTCAACTTAGAATTCTATGTCTAGCAAAGATAACTTTCAAAAATGAAGGTTAAAAATAAAGACTTTTTCAGACAGAAAAGATGAAAGAATTCATCACCAGCAGACCCACACTAAAAGAAAAGCCAACATCCCTCAGGCTGAAGGAAAATGATACCAGAGAAAAATGTGGATCTACAAGAAGGAATGAAGAGCACTGGAAATGGTAACTACATAAATAATACATAGGATTATTTTTCTCATTATTTAAATCTCTTTAAAAGATAACTTACTGTTTAGACAAAAATAATAATAATGTCATGTTGTATTTAAAATATGTAAAAGTAAAATGCATAATATAATAGAATAAGAATGTAACAGTCTGGGCTTCCCTGGTGGCGCAGTGGTTGAGAGTCCACCTGCTGATGCAGGGGACACAGGTTCGTGCCCCGGTCCGGGAAGATCCCACATGCCGCGGAGTGGCTGGGCCCGTGAGCCATGGCCGCTGAGCCTGCGCGTCCGGAGCCTATGTTCCACAACGGGAGAGGCCACAGCAGTGAGAGGCCCGTGTACCACAGAAAAAAAAAAAAAGAATGTAACAGTCTTATATTATACATGAAGTGATATAATATCACTTGAAAGTAGATGGTGTTAAGTTAAAGATGTATACTATAAACCATACAGGAATAACTAAAATAACAAAGCAAAGAGTTATAGTTAAAGATGTATACTCTAAGCCATACAGGAGTAACTAAGATAACAAAGCAAAGAGTTATAGCTAATAATCAACAAGAGATAAATAGAATCATAAAAACATTTAATTAATTCTAAAAAAAAGGGCAGAAGAAGAGGAAAGGGGGAACAAAGAACAGACAGGACAAGTAGAAAACAAATAGCAAGATAAAAGATTTAAACCTAACCATATAACAATCACATCAAATGTAAATGGTCTAAATACTCCAACTAAAAGGCAGAGATTTTCAGACTGGATAAAGAAATAGACCCAAGTATATGCTGCTTATAAGAAATGCACTTCAAATATAAAAATAAAACCAAGTGGGTTAAAAGTAAAAGGATGGAAAAATGTAGATCATTTTAACACTAATCAAAAGAAAATAGGAGGGGGACTTCCCTGGTGGCCCAGTGATTAAGAATCCATCTTGCAATGCAGGGACACCAGTTCAATCCCTGGTCGGGGAACTAAGATCCCACATGCCTCAGGGCAACTAAGTTTGGGTACCACAATGAGAGAGAAGCCCATGCACCGCAACGAAGAGCTCAGGCACTGCAATGAAAGATCCCACGTGCCACAACTAAGACCTCTGGCAGCAAATAAATAAATATTATTTTTAAAAAATTAAAAGAAAAGAAAGAAGAAAACTGGAGGGCTATATTTACTTTAGAAAAAGTACGTTTAGAGGATAAAGAAAGTCATCTTATAATGATTAAGAGGTCAATCCATCAAGAGGAACAATAATCCTAAATATTTGTGTATTTAATAACAAAAGTGCAAAATACATGAAGCAAAAAGTGATAGAAATGCAAGGAAAACCAGACAATCCTCCAATTATAGTCAGGGATTTCAATATCACTCTCTCAATAATTGATAGAACAAGTAAAACAGAAAGTAAATAAGGATACAGAAGACTTGAATGACACCATCAACCAACTTGACCTGACATTTATAGAACACTCCACCCAATAACAGCAGGATACATATTCTTTTCATGGAACACTTTCCAAAATAGACCATACTCTGGGCCATTAATAAAGTCTCAACACATTTTAAAAGATTCAAGTCATACAAAATACATTCCATGATCACAGTGGAATTAAAGTAAAAATCAGTAACAGAAAAATCCCTGGAAAATCCCCAAATATTGGGAAACAGAATAATACACTTCTAAATAACCCATGGGTCAAAGGGATATCAACAGGGAAATTAGAAAATTTTGAACTGAATGACAATGAAAACAAAAACATCACATATCAGAATGTCTGGGATGCTACTAAAGCAGTACTTTGGGGAAACTTTACAGCACTAAAGGCCTACATTAGTGAAGAAGAAAGGTTTCAAACCAATGACTTCTGATTTACCTTAAGAAACTAGAAGAACAAATTAAACCAAACTAAGTAAGAACAAGGAAATAATAAAGATTAGATGGGAAATCAATAAAAAAGAACACAGAAAAGTAATAGAGAAACATCAGACACACCAAAAGCTGGTTCTTTGAAAAGGTCAATAAAATTGAAAAATCTCTAACCAGATGGATCAAAGAAAGAAAATATAAAAAGAGAGGGAGAGAAGACACAAATTACCAATATCAGGAATGAAAGAGGTGACATCACTACAGATTATACAGATATTAAAAGGATAATAAGGTTCAAAACTTATTATAAAGCTATAGTAATAAAGTCAGGGTGGTACTGTCATAAGGATAGATCAATGGAACAGAATTAGGAGTCCAGAAAATAAATAACTCTCACATTTATGGTCAGCTTATTTCCAACAAGGGTGCCAAGACCATTCAATGGGGGAAAGAACAGCCTTTTCAACAAATGGAGATGGCACAACTGAATATCCACATGCAAAAAAAAAAAAAAAAAACCTAAAAACGAAGTTGGACTACCTCACACCATGTACAAAAAATTAACTCAAAATGGATCAAAATGTAAGAGCTAAAACTATGAGGCTCTTAGAAGAGAACACAAGTGTAAATCTTTACAGCCTTGAACTAGGCAATGGTTTCTTATATATGACACCAAAAGCACATGCATCAGAAGAAAAAATAGATAAGCTGGACTTCATCAAAATTAAAAAGGCCTACAAAGGACACTACCAAGAATGTGAAAAGACAACTCATAGAATGGGATAAATATGTGAAAATCGGGGACTTCCCCGGTAGTCCAGTGGGTAAGACTCCACGCTCCCAATGCAGGGGGCCCGAGTTTGATCCCTGGTCAGAGAAGTAGATCCCACATACATGCCGCAACTAAGACCCGGCACAGCCAAAATAAATAAATATTTTTTAAAATGTGAAAATCATATATCTGATAGCAGACTTATATTCCAAAATATATAAAGAACACTCACAGCTTAATAATATAGAGATAAGTAGCCCAATTTTAACATGGACAAAGGATTTGAATGGACATTTCTCAGAAGAAGACACAGTGGTCAATAAACACAAGCTCAACATCGGTAGCCATCAAAGTAATGCAAATCAAAACCACAATGAGACACCACTTCACATCCACTAGGATGGCTATAATTAAAAAGACAGACAGTTACAAATGTTGGTAAAAATCTGGAAAAATTGGAACCCTCATACACTGCCATGGAAATGAAAAATGGTGTAGTCACTTTGGAAAACATCCTGGAAGTTGCTCAAAAGCTTAAACACATCATATGAATCAGTGATTCCACTCCTAGATATATAACCCCAATATGAAAACACATGTCCACACAAAAACCTATATACAGGGCTTCCCTTGTGGTGCAGTGGTTAAGAATCTGCCTGCCAATGCAAGGGACACAGGTTTGAGCCCTGGTCTAGGAAGATCGCACATGTCGCGGAGCAACTAAGCCCGTGCGCCCCAACTACTGAGCCTGCGCTCTAGAGCACGTGAGCCGCAACTACTGAAGCCCGCGCGCCTGGAGCCTGTGCTCCGCAACAAGAGAAGCCACTGCAACGAGAAGCCTACGCACCGCAGTGAAGAGTAGCCCCTGCTCTCCACAACTAGAGAAAAGCCCACACATAGCAACGAAGACACAATGCAGCCAAAAATAAATAAATTATTTTTAAAAACCTATATGCAATGTTCATAGCAGCATTATTTGTAATGGCTAAAAAGTGGATACAACATAAATGTCCATAAATTGAAGAATGGATAGATAAAATGTAGTGTATCCATACAATAGAATATCATTCAGCAATAAAAATAAATGAGGTACTGTTACATGCTACAACTTGTATGAACCTCGAAAACATTATGATAAGTGAAAAAAGACAGTCACAAAAGGCCATATATTGTATGATTCCATTTACATGAAGTGTCCCAAATAAGCAAATCAATACAGGTGGAAAGTAGATTAGTGGTTGCCCAGGACTGTGGGTAGGGGAGTGGGTAGTGGGAAAAGGGGAGTGGCTGCTAATAAGGATACAGTTACTTTTGGGGGTGATGAAATGTTCTAAACTTGATGTGATGATCGGTGTACAACTGTGTACAATGGTATTAAAGCCGTTGATTTTCACAATAAATGCTGGAGAGGGTGTGGAGAAAAGGGAGCCCTCCTACACTGTTGGTGGGAATGTAAACTGGTACAGCCACTATGGAGAACAGTATGGAGGTTCTTTAAAAAACTAAAAACAGAGCTACCATATGACCTAGAAATCCCACTTGTAGGCATATATCCAGAGAAAAACATGGTCCAAAAGGATACATGCACCCCAATGTTCATTGCAGCATTATTTACAATAGCCAGCACATGGAAGCAACCTAAATGTTCACTGACAGAGGAACAGATAAAGAAGATGTGGTACATATATACAATGGAATATTACCCAGCCATAAAGAGGAACAAAATAGTGACATTTGCAGAGAGAGACATGGCTGGACCTAGAGACAGAGTGAAGTAAGTCAGAAAGAGAAAAACATATATCATATCGCTTACATGTGGAATCTAGAAAAATGGTAGAAATGAACTTATTTGCAAAGCAGAAATAGTCACAGAGGTAGAGGACAAACTTATGGTTACCAAGAGGGGAGAGGGGTGGGAGGAACTGGGAGATTGGGACTGACATATGTACACTACTATGTATGAGATATACAAACTAATGAGAACCTCCTGTATAGCACAGGGAACTCTATTCCATGCTCTGTGGTGACCTAAATGGGAAGGAAACCTAAAAAAGAGTGGATATATGTATATGAATGACTGATTCATTTTGCTGTACAGCAAGAAACTAACACAACATTGTAAAGCAATTTTACTCCAATAAAATTTTTTTAAAACATTGATTTTTATACTTCAAATAGGTAAACTGCATGGTATATACATTATACCTCAATAAAGCTGTTATTTTTTAAAAGGGATAACAAAGTAATATGATGAACAACTTTATGCCAATAAATTTGACAACTTAGATGAAATGGACAAATTTCCTTGAAGATACAAATTACCAAAGCCCATGGAAGAAGCGATAGGTAACCTGAATAGCCCTATATTTATTAAAGAAGTTGAATGTTTAGATAAAACTTTCCCACAAAGAAAACTCATGGCTAAGATGGCTTCACTGGTGATTCTAAACAAACACTTGTATGCTAATTCTACACAAACTCTTGTAAAAGACTGAAGAGAGGGAAATACTTTCCACTGCACTTTATGGGGCCCTGATACCAAAACCAGACAAACTCAATACAATAAATGAAAACTACAGACCAATAGCCTTCATGAATATAGATGTCAAAATCCTAAACGGGGACTTCCCTGGTGGTCCAGTGGTAAAGAATCCGCCTTCCAATGAAGGGGGCTCTGTTTCCATCCCTGGTCAAGGAACTAAGATCCCACATGCTGCGGGGCAACTAAGCCTGGGCGCCACAACTACTGGGCTCGCATGCCTCAACTAGAGAGTCCGGGTGCCGCAAACTACAGAGCCCACGCACCCTGGAGCCTGTGTGCCACAACTAGAGAGAAGCCCATGCGCCGCAACGAAAGATCCCACATGCCTCAACGGAGATCCCGTGTGCCACAACTAAGACCTGATGCAGCCAAAAATAAATAAGATAAATAAATAAATCTTAATAAAAACACCAAACCTCCCTCTGCTTTACAGTACTAAAATGCTGTGCAATGAATATGATGTATTTTTAAAAAAAAAATCCTGGTACTTCCCTGGTGGTGCAGTGGTTAAGAATCCGCCTGCCAATGCAGGGGACACAGGTTCAATCCCTAGTCCGAGAAGATCCCACATGCCATGGAGCAACCAAGCCCAAGCGCCACAACTACTGAGCATGCACTCTAGAGCCCACTCACCACAACTACTGAGCCCATGCACCACAACTACTGAAGCCTATGCACCCTAGAGCCCGCGCACCACAACAACTGAGCCCACTCGCCACAACTATTGAAGCCTGCATGCTCTAAGGCCTGTATGCCGCAAGTACTGAGCCCACGTGCTGCAACTACTGAAGCCCACTCACCTAGAGCCCATGATCCACAACCAGAGAAGCCATCACAATGAGAACCCTGTGCAACGCAACAAAGAGTAGCCCCCACTCGCCACAACTAGAGAAAGCCCGCATGCAGCAATGAAGACACAACGCAGCCAAAAAAAAAAAAAAAAAATTCCTAAAGAAAATTTCAGCAAATCTAATTCAACAATATGTTAAAAGGCCAAGTGGGTCTCATCTTAGGAGTGTAGAGTTGGCTCAACATTTGAAAATTAATCAATGTACTTCATAACAGAATAAAAGAGAAAAACCATGAGATCATCTCAAAAGACACAGAAAAAGCATTTCACAAAATCCAGTATCCATTCCTGGTTTTTAAAATTCTCAGCAAACTGGGAATAGAAGGAAAATTCCTCAACCTGAAAAAGGCATCTACAAAAACTCCACAGCTAATATCATATTTAATGGTGAAAGACTGAAAGCTTCCTTCTAAGATCAGGAACAAGACAAGGATGTCCACTCTCACCACTCCTATTCAATACTGTCCTGGAGTTTCCAGCCAGGGCAATAAGGCAAGAAAATGAAACAAAAGGCATCCAGACTAGAAAGAAAGAAATAAAACTGTCTTTATTTGCAGATAACATGCTCACCTATAAAGAAAATCCAATAGATGCCACACACAAAAAAAAGCTAGTGTAACTAATAAGTAAGCTTACCAAGGTGCAGGATATAAAATCAATATATAAAAATCAATATTTTCTATACTAGCTACAAACAACCAGAAATTAAACATTTTAAATACCATATACAACAGCATCAAAAATATGAAATAGGAATAAATATGGCAATAGATGTGAAAGACCTGGATACAGGAAACTAAATTATTGCTGAGATAAGTTTTTTAAAAACACCTAAATAAACTGAGATATCTTGCTCATGGATTAGGAGATTCAATATTGTTAAGACGTCCATTCTCAAATTGACTTTTGACAAAGGAGCAGAGATAATCAGCAGAGCCGTAAGATTTTTTTCAACAAATGGTACTGGAATGATAGAACATTTATGAGTAAAATGTGAAATTTAATCCATATCTCACACTATATAAATTAACTCAAAATGGATCATAGTTATAAACATAAAACTATAAAACTTCAAGAAGAAAACACAGACTAAACCTTTATGATCTTGGATGAGCTAAAGATTTCTTAGATATGACAACAGCAAGCACAATCCATAAAAGAACAAATTGTTAAATTGGACTTCATCAAAAATTTTAAATGCCTGTGCTTTGAAAAGACAATCCATAGACTGGAGGAAAATATTTGCAAAACATATATATCCTTTATAGGACTTGTATCCAGAATACAAAAAAGAACCCATAAAACTCAAGAATAAGAAAACAGACAACCCAGTTTTAAAATGGGCAAGGGACTTCCCTGGTGGTCCAGTGAGTAAGACTCTGCGCTCCCAATGCAGGGGGCCCAGGTTCGATCCCTGGTCGGGGAACTAGATCCCACATGCACGCCACAACTAAGACCTGGCACAGCCAAAATAAATGATAAATAAATATTTTAAAAAAATAAAAATGGGCAAAGATGTTGTACAAAGAGACACTTCACCAAGAAGATATACAGATGGCAAAATAAGGACGTGAGAAGTTGCTCAACATCACTGGTCATTAAGGAATTGCAAATTAACACCACAATGAGATACTACAACTATTAGAATACTTAAAATTGGAAAGATTGACTCTGCAAAGTGTTGGTGAGGATGTGGAGGAACTGGAACTTCCACACGCTGCTAGTGTGAATTTTAAACGGTGCACCCACTTTGGAAAACACCTTCATAGGTTTCTTAAAAAATTAAACACACACCTACCATATCGTCCAGTCATTCCTCTCCTAGGTATTTACTCAAGAGGAATGAAAGCATAGGTTCATACAAAGATTTGTACACATAAATTCATAGACGCTTTATTTGTAATAGCCCCAAACTGGAAAGAAGCCCAAATTTCCATCAACAAGTGAATGAATAAATAAACTGTGGCATATCCACACAATGGAATACTACTCAATACAATAAAAAAGAACAAACTACTGATACATGCTACAACATGGATGAATATCCAAATAATTATGCTGAGTGAAAGAAGCCAGACAAAAAGAGTATGTATGAGTCCATTTATATAGAATTCTAGGGAACACAAATGAATACTTGCCTGGGGATGCGGAGGGACAAGAGTAGAGTGGGAGGGGGGAAGAGGAGCAAGAGGTAGGCTTACCTGGGGCCATGAGGAGACTTTGGGGAGGGATGGATACATTCATTACCTTGATTATGGTGATGGTTTCAGGGTGTATACATCTGTCAAAACCTATCACTTTGAACATTTTAACTATGTGTGAGTTATTGTATGTCAGTTATACCTCAAATAAACGCTGTTTTTTAAAAAGGGAAATAAATCAAAGTTACACTGGAAGCGGGGGGAGAGGATTAAACTAGAATACTTTGACTGGTTTTTTCAACTTAGAGGTTCTAACATTTTCTGAGTCTTGAAATGCTAAGTCTCATCTGTTCAAGGATTCATAGTCATTTATTTCCAGAGTATAAACATACCTCATTCTGTCATTTGAAGATAACTATACTGAGGTTCTGAGATGCATTGGGACCAAGTCAGAGGCTGTGATACTAAATCATTTCTCCTAAAATGTGACACCCAAAACCTGAGATTCCCATGATTCCATCGCTTTCTCCGTCTCCATTCTTTTCTTCAAACACGAATGGAGGACTAGAATGGCTCCTACTCCATCATTAGAATTTAAATCACCTCTCGCTTTGGGGAGCCACTGAACATGATGTTTAGGAAGGGTTCTAAGGAACACGGGGATGTGTTTCCACCACAGGCATGAGCAGGGAGAGGGAACAGAGGTGAAACACAGAGGTATTCTGGAGTGTCAGCCCACACGGAGGAGAAAAACCTCCCCAGACAGAACAACCAATCGGACATAGCTCCAAAGCTACAGCAGACACCACTCGTGATTTTTGTTTTCATCTTTTTCCTTTAAAAATTTTTTACATTTTAATTTAATTTTTCATTCTTAAATGAATAGGCTTTGTTTTCTAGAGCAATTTTAGGTCTACAGAAAAACTGAGCAGAAAGTACAGAGTTCCCATATATCCTTTCTCCTTCCTCCTTGTAGTTCCCCATGATTAATACCTTGCATCAATGTGGTACCTTTGTTACAACGGATGAACCAATACTGATACATTTTTATTAACTAAAGTCCATTGTTTAAACTACCGTTCACTCTTTGTATTGTAAAGTTCTATGGGTTTTGACAAATGTATAATGTCATGTATCCACCACCTCAGTATCATACAGAAGAGTTTCGCTGTCCTAAAATCCTCTGTGCTGCACCGACTCATCCCTCCCTTCCTCCCCTCGAATCCTTGGCAACCACTGATCTTTTTACTCTCTCTACAGTTTTACCTTCTCCAGAATGTCCTACAGTTGGAATCAGACAGTATGTAACCTTTTCGGACTAGCTTCTTTCACTTAGTAACTGTGTTTAAAGCTCCTCCATGTCTTTTTGTGGCTTGATAGCTCATTTCTTGTTATTGCTAAATAATATTCCATTCAATGGATGTACCACAATTTGTTTCCAGTCATCCACTGAAGGACATCTTGGTTACTTCCATTATTTTCCATTATATATACAGGTACACATGAATCAAGCCATACTATATACACATTAAGGATAGGGTACTCTACCACACATATGTTACACCTCAATACAAAACTTTTAAAGATAATAATACTCTGTAGTCATTGACTCAGAAAGATGGCCAGCATCAAGGGGAAAGGTAGCTATAGACACACAGGACTCATATGACCCTATTTATGCAAAATCGTGGACACATATGCATTTCACCTGCAGATGACTTCAAAACTATATGAACTAAAATTTATGAGGGTACATTGTGTACACCAAGCATTGGCTTGGTGTACACAATCCATTGTGTACACTTTTTTACATCATTTCATCCTCACAACCGTCTTATGAGGTTGGGACCACTACTGGCCCCACTTTACAGATGAGAAGACCGAGGCACAGAGAGATTAGGTAACTTGCTTGAAGTCAACTAAGTGGCAGGGTGGGATTTGAACTTAAGCCTTATGACACCAGTGCCCATGCTCTTATGTAAACCCTGACCACAACCTGACCACAGCCCCTGAGGCTGCACACGGTCTGGTCCCTGTCACCCCCCTCATGCTTTAACTCATCCTCCCTCCTCATCCCAACATTCCAGGCTTCTCCTCTTCCTTTCTCTTCCCTGAAAACACCACTGCCCTCACACTGCAGGGTTTGCACATTTGCCGTTCTCTCCACTAGGAAAGTCTTCTCATCCCTCCAGTCTCAGCCCAAGTGTCACCTCCTCCAGGCAGCCTTCCGGACCCCCAGCCTGGGCTGAGACCTCTCATTTGCATCCATTGTCCCCATGACTCTCCCCTGTGGACCTCATCACTGTTCTACCTGCTTTTTGAGTCTCCTGAGAGTGAGGAGGTGTCCGTTTCACTCAGATCCAGGTCCCCTCTGCCCACTGTAGGGCCTGGCGTGGATTGGGCACTCAACAAATATTTGCTGAAGGAATGAATAAGTGAACGAATGAATCCACCTGCCAGGTCAGATCGCCTTGGAGGGGCCTCTGGAAGGCTGACATCAAAATGTCGACGATGGTCACCACAGGGAGGTGGATTCCGGGGAATTTTTACTCTCATTTTTGTACTTTGGGGTTTATCCGGCTGGATAGTGTTCCTGGGGGCAGATATCATCTTCCAACCCCTCAGCACTTCCCCTGTCTGGGGGCACCCCCCGTCTGCCACCTTCCCTGACCCCTACAAAGTTCTCCCAGCTCTGCCTGCAGCCCCAGTGGGCGGTGTATTAATAAACGGAGGGAGAAGGTCACCCAGCTTGCAGGCACAGAGCCGAGCTGTCCTTGACCCAGGTGCAGATGAAATGCGCTGGGGGCGGGGGGAGGTCGGGCGTTGGGGAGTGGGGTGGAGCCGCTTCACCGAGCGCTGAGCACGTGTGAGCTATTTCTGATTCCCACCTGGCCGGGCACAGCGCATCTGCCGCAGGAAGCCGCAGGAAACGGAGCCAGCCCGGCAGGTAGAACCGCTGGCCAGCTACCCTGAACGCTCATCACACCAGACCTGGCCACTGACCTGCTGAAAAGCCTCCCTCAGCTCCCCAGCACCCAGGGTCGGGGGTGGGGGGGAAAGGGGAGGGCAAGACCCTCCACCTGGCATTTGAGGCTCAGCAAGGTCCCCGCCCACCTTCCTGTTCTCCACTCTCCCAAGTGCAGCCAGGTCCTCACTCAACTCCTGGCCTTTGCACGTGCTGTTCCCTCTGCCAGGAAGGCCTGTTCGGCCCCAGTAGTTGGCTCGCTCCCACTTAACCTGTGGGTCTCAGCTTGGAAAACTCCTCCTAGAAACCTTCGAGGCTCGTCCCCGCAGTCCTTGCCCCAGGGCTGCCTGCTATCACAGCACAGATCCTGATGACCTGGTGGCCTGTGATCCCTCTCCCAGCCTGTGATGTGGCCACCCCGTGGGCCCTCATGGTCCTCTCCGTGTCCCAGAGTCCAGCAAGGGAGTGGCCCATAGCAGACGCGAATCCACGTTTGCCCACTGACTACAGGAGGGAGAAAGTGCTCCTGGTGCTGAGAGGGACAGAGGAAGTGGGGGGCAGGGGAGCCAGTGATTGAGTGTGGCTGTGACCTGGAGGCCGAGGGTAGACAGATGTGGTCCTGGGGGCTGGGGCAGCATCCACAGTCAGCTGCAACCCCTGTCTGATGCGCTTGCCCTCCTCTAGCCAGCCGGCCCCAGAGCTCCAGGTACCAGGTGTGGCTGCCCGCAGGCCCTGCCTCCCCAGCCCTGACAGGCGCAGTGGACGTGGAATCTGTACAGAACAGAGCGTTCTGTCTAAATATATCTGCTCCCAACACAGGACACACAGGGAGAGAGTGGGGGGCACGGTGGGCCTGAGTGCTGGGAGAGCCTCTCGGGAGCACTCGCCCGGCCCACGGCCCCTGCCCTGGCAGCGGGAAATCCACCCTGGGGCCCAGGGTCAGGGGCGGGCCTGGGTGGGCTTTTCCAAGCAGGGTTCCCAATGCCTGACCTCCTACCCAAAAGCAGCTGCCTTGAATGTGGGCCAGGCACAAACCAGGCCAGCAGAGGAGGGAGGGGACACAGAGGTGGCACGTGGGGGAGGGGGACACGGAGCTGGGGGAAGAGGCCTTGGTCCCAGGCAGTCCAGACTCTCCCCACCACCTTGTAACAAAGGCACAGAGAGGGAGGCAACTCCAACAGGGTCACGTGGGGGTCTGGGGGCAGTGAGGGGTGGAGGACCCAAGTGTCTTGGCTCCCAGCCAACCTGAGGGCTTCTAGAATTCTCTTCAGCTTCTCCCAAGGATCTCTCAGAGTGGGATAGCAGAAAGAGCACTAGGTTCAGAGTCAAGAGGCTGTGGTTCGGGACTTCCCTGGCGGTCCAGTGGTTTAGGACTCCGTGCTTCCACTGCAGGGAGCGTGGGCTTGATCCCTGGTCGGGGAACTAAGATGCCGCATGCCGTGGCCAAAAAATAAATAAATAAAAATAAAAGAGGCTGTGGTTCAGCCCCATCTCCACCACTGAGGCCCTCAGGCAAGTCCTCTCTGGGCCCCTGATTCCCCATCTGCAAAATGGTCACAAGCACACGTCCCTGTGTGTGCAGGCACTCCGCACGTAGGAATGTCCACTTCTTGGCCCTCCCTTCCAAGCTGGTCTCATTGGGAGCCCGGGCCAAACTTCTGTGAGCTGGTCTGCACTGGGGTGTGGGGGAGGAACGCCAGAAGCCTCCAGAGTGTGTGTGTGCGTAGGGGTGGGGGAGTCATAAGAGAACACAACAACATCAGCTGCTTTTTCTTGACCACCTGCTATGTGCCAGGCCCTGTCCTAAGTACTGAGTTGGCCACAAAGTTTGTTTGGGTTTTTCCATAACATCTTACATCACCTCAACGTCACACCAAGGCTCCAAGGCAGGCAGTGACGTGTTATCCCACGGGGAAGAGAAGGGGAAACTGAGGCTCAAAGAGGTTTCTGTGACCTGCTGAAGGTCACACAGCTGGTGAGGAGAGCCAGACTCGAACTCGAGCCAATCCTCAGAGTCAGCTCACTTCCTCCTGTGGGTGGACGAGCTCACTGGTGGCCACCAAGGGAGGTCCATCCGTGGCTCCAGAAAGTCTCCCAGGGTCCTCAGGGCTGAGGCAGTCGCCACCTTTCCACTCAGTTTTGCTCTTTCAATTAAAAACAAAAGCAGAAAAAAAAATAAACCTGTTTATTGAAACAGCTGGACATAAACACTCGCTGCTTCATTTTTAAACAGGCACTAAGGCCCCACACAGCCGAGCCTACCTCCCAGCCCTCACCCCCTCTCACCCTAGGCAGGATGGTGCAGAGCCTGGATGCTGAGGAGAGCTGGTCTGGGTTCAAATCCTGACTCTACCAGCTGCTGGCTGGGTGACCTTTGGATTGTCACTCTCCCTCTCTGTGCCTCATCTCCCCACCTGTGAGAGGACAGTGGGTCCCTTGACCCAGTGTCGCTGGGTGTACTGGAGAGATGGCTAAGGCCAAGTTCTGGCCCACGTCCCACAGGAAACAGCCAGCGTCACTCTGGTTTAACCTATCACTGATGACAGGGTAAGATTCCCTAAAAAAAGATCCCCAGATTCCCTCAGAGTGGCTCTTGGAGATAGAATGTGTGTGTGTGTGTGTGTGTGAGTGTATGTATCAGAGAGAAAGAGAAAGAGATCATAAATGTTTATTACATTTTAAGCCATTAAGTTTTGGGATAATTTGTTATGCAGCACCAGATAACTAACACAGAGGGTCAGCCTTGAGAGGGGGTAGAGGAGAGGGAAGAGAGCAACTGGGGACTGGTTCCGGAGGGCACAATTTATGTCTCCCAGGCTGGGCATGCGGGGGTGCCTTCCTCTCATGCCTCCCCCTGACCTCAGCCTTCCCTCTACGGCTGCTTCCTATGACTGTTTATAGACACAAGAACAGATCAGAAAGAACTCCTCTAACCCACAGAGCCTACCATGCACCAGCTCAAAGCTAAAGGCTTTTGGACTTCCCTGGTGGCACAGGGGTTAAGAATCTGCCTGCCAATGCAGGAGATGGGTTCAAGCCCTGGTCCAGGAAGATCCCACATGCCGCGGAGCAACAAAGCCCGTGCGCCACAACTACTGAGCCTGCGCTCTACAGCCTGCGCGCCACAACTACTGAGCCCGCGCACCACAACTACTGAAGCCTGCGTGCCTAGAGCCCGTGCTCCACAACAAGAGAAGCCACCGCAATGAGAAGCCCATGCACCGCAACGAAGAGTAGCCCCTGCTCGACGCAACTAGAGAAAGCCCACGTGCAGCAACGAAGACCCAACGCAGCCAAAAATAAAAATTAATTACTTAATTAATTAATTAAAATTTTAAAAGATAAAGGCTTTCACATATCAGTTTTCACTAAATTACTTATTATGCCCAGTGCCTAGAATAATACCTGGCACATAATAGGTGTTTGTATTACTCTGTATGGACTGGGCAGCAGCGATAAATAGACCCCAAATCTCAGGGGCTTAAAGAACAAGAACTGTACTTTCAAACGGTTGGGCTTCTCCCCAGGTTGGCAAAAAACAGCCCTGGTGGGTCCACAAGCTAAAAGAGGGAGACCAATCAGCCAGCTTCCCACTTGCTCAGCCCCTGGGCACCCCCATGGCGCTCCAGATGGGCTCATGCAGCCACCGTCCCTGCTGCTGGTTGGGGAGGAAAGGCGCGAGGGGCCACAGTGGGATGTACAGGCTGGGCTCTGGTCTGAGGCACTTGCCACATGACCTGGGCTTGACCCGGACATCTCTGTGGGATAGGAGCCTGAGGGGGCACAGGCTGTACCTGGTCACGGGGCGCAACAGTGCTTGGCTGACACCTATGAGCTGTGTACCTACTGTGTGCCAGGCCTCAGGCTGGGCACGGTTAGGGGAACCAAGAGGCGCCAGCCTGGCCCCTGCCTGGAGGGCAGGAGTGACCCACGTGGGACGAGGGGGCCCGTCTCCTGGAAAGATGAGGCCTAAACCGAGTGGTAAATAACAAACAGGAGCTCCTGAGCAAAGACTCCGGGGAAGGGTTTTCCAGGCAGAGGGAGGCTGGGGGCCAGGGAACATGGTGTGCTCGGGGAGTCCCCAATCATTCAGCTGATCCGTAGGTGAGGGTGTGACAGGGGCAGGTGACAGAGGCGTGGACTGCTCAGGGCTCTGGGCTATGACAGGGTGTAAGGGGACGGGTGTGGTTCTGGATCCATCTCTTTGCCTGTGTGTGGAGGGTATATGGGCAGGAGACCTAGGAGAGGGCCAGGACAGTCATCTTGACAAGAGGCCATGATGTGCTGAAGTCAAAAGATGCTTGAGAAGGGGACATGGGGCAGGGAAGGAGCCCCACTTCTGCTTTGTAGCCGAAGCCCTAGTCCCACCCCAAGGGCTCCAGGCTGAAGGCTGCCTCCCCTCCCCCAGCCTCCAGGAATGGCCTTGTCATTTATCAAACCCAGCCTGGCAAATGGTTCCTGGAAGCCTCGGGGCTGCTGGCTGTGCGGTGCTGCCCCCGCCCGCCCACCCCCACCCCCAAAACAGGCTGCCGGCTGCCTCTGCCCCTGCCCCGTCCAGTGTCAGCCTCAG
Source organism: Kogia breviceps (assembly GCF_026419965.1). NCBI lineage: Eukaryota > Metazoa > Chordata > Mammalia > Artiodactyla > Physeteridae > Kogia > Kogia breviceps. Next base: position 22,683,577 of record NC_081323.1, read on the forward strand.
CAGGCAGGCAGATGGCCAACACTCCGTGCCAATGCCAGGAAGGCCTGAGGCGTGGCCGGCCAGGAGAACACTGTGGGTCTGCCCTGCTCCGGAACCTTCTGTGGCTCCCCAGTTTCCCTCAGTGGGAAGCACACTTGCAGGGGGAGCCCAAGAGGCTGGGAGGAGGGGCCCAGCTTCACTCTGACTTGCTGCAGAACCTCAGGCAAGTCGCTCAAATGACCTAAGCTGGACTCAGTGAGAGCCAAAAGCTTTCCCCAGGGACCCCTCAGGGATCCAACCCACATCTGGCCAAGTTTCGAGCCCCACCTGGACAGGCTGCTTCACTTCTCTGAGCCTCAGTTTCGCTGTACCTCAGCAGTGTACCGTGCGGTCCACCAGGCCCTGATTCCCCCTCACATCGAGTTCCTCTGAGCTCCCTCCAGGCTTGAGACCCTCACGCTCCCCATGCTGTCCCCAGGTCAGGGCCTTTGCACCAGTTAACTCCCACTTGCAGGTCTCAGCTTGAGTGTCGCCTCCCTGGGGCAGCCCTCCCGGACCGCCCCAGTCTAGGGCAGATCTCCTTGTGCTTCTCTGCAGCAGCCGCGCCTGTCACTGATGTGCATTTACATTCATCTAGGAGGTTAGGTTATGACCGCTGGCCTCCCAAGAGGATCGTGGGCCCCAGAGGGCTGGGACCGGGGGCTCAGTTCACTGATATGTACCTGGCACCTGCTCTGGGCACAGAGCAGGCACCTACCATGTTGTTTGTTGAATGAATACTTAGAAAAAGAAAGGGAGAAAGGGAAGGGAAGTCCAGAGGGATGATAATATCTATCTCCCAGTGTTAGGAGGATCTGACAATATGCAAAAGGCCGGGCCTGAGTGGAGGCAACATCACACCAGCCCCACACACCCAAACATATACATATCGCACACAGGGGTGGGAAGGGGCCCACGGGCGGCCCTACCTCCCCATCCACGCCCTCCCCGAGTGCCCTGATGAACCAGACAGACAAGGGTCAGATGCACAGACAGGCAGAGGTGGGTCTGGCCCCATGACTCGCCAAGACCACCAGGCTGCCCAGAGCCAACCAGCCTCCATCCCTGCCCGCTCTGTCCCTGGAAGGCCCTGCACACTCCCAGTCCTCCAGGAATCTCTCACACCCCAAAGGTGGCAGGCTTCCCCCCGCCTACCCAGGAGAGGCATGAGACACTAACACCTTCTCCCTGCCATCTCACCTAAGCTTTGAGGACCGGAGCTGCAGCTCAGAAAATTCCCAGCACAGCCAGGTGGGGGCCCAGAGATGGGCCGGGGCAGCCTCAACCCCTCCTACCCCATCCCACTCCTACTGCACAGATGGAGAAACTGAGACCCAGAGAGGGCATAGGGGTGGGGGTCATGGTCACCAGGCTGGCCTCTTGCCTGGGACTTGCCTGCCTTCTCACCTGGATGCCTGAGTCACACAGACCTGGCTTCAGATCCTCACTCTACCTGCACCAGCTGTACAGCCTCAGTTTCCTCAGAGATAAGATGAGGATGATCACAGCACCTTGCCCCCTTCACTGCGGGGTGCACACATGAAGAACACAGGTGGCAGAGGGCCCTGTCCTCCCGCAGCAGGCCGAGTCCAGCCAGGACACCTCCCGAGTTGCAGGTGACCCGCTCAGAGCCATCACTGCAAAGCTGCCTGCTCAGCTTCAGAATCCCAAAGCCTGGCCTTCACAGTACACCCTGCCCAGAAAAGATGGGCAAGCATGCCAGGGTCACACAGCAAGACCCCAGCATGCAGACACTTGAACTTGGGCCCAGTTCAGCTGAAACTCCAGCCCCGAGCCTCCCACCCCAAAGTGGATCTGGCAGAGCCAAGGAGGTGCCAGGGCTTGGCGGCAGCCGGAGGAGGGAGGGAGGGAGGCAGGCAGGCAGGCAGCTGGAGGTGGTGGGAAGAACCTTTTTTCCCCTGTCTTTAGCAAACTCGGGTCCCCGTTTCCAAGCTGCGCTCCAGAGCCCTCAGTTGCTGCGTCACTGCACGCAGTCAGCCCACAGTGGGCGGAAGGGAAGGCTCCCTCCCTCTGGCAGGGGCTGGGGGGCAGGGGGCGGGGTGGGGATCCAGGCAGAGGGTCAGGGGTGAGGACAGTGAGGGCTGCCTGACTGCTCCCAGAGGGAAGCCCAGCTGGGTTCACCCTTGGAATCACAGAGGGCTGAGTTGGGAGAGCCTCGGAGACTTAACCCCTAGTGTCCCACAAATAGATGGAGACCATGAGGCTCAGAGAGGTGCTGGGATTCAGTCGGCGACACACAGTAGCAAGCTAGCTCATCATTCGAATTCCAAGCCCCTATCTCCTAGCAACTGCAAAGCAAAAGCCTCCTGGACCCACCTCTGTCACCATGGGCTCATCTGTCACTGCAGAAAGAAAAATGTCTGAACTAGAGGCCTAGTTCTCACTCCCCGGCCCTGGCACCTGGAAGCACAGAGACCCCCACCTGCACGATCACAAGCACCTCAGTGGGGTGTGTTTCTGAGCCCCCTGTCGTGGGGCGCAGCACAGTGCTAGGTACACAGCAGGCGCTCAATAAGTGGTCTTGTACTCCATTTATGTGCCGGGATGCTGGCCCCATTTCTACATTGTCAAAGACAGAACCCGCCCACATCATGTGTTTTCTAAAGATGACCCCCTCATGTACCAAATGTCGCTTTAGCCATTTTTGAAGTAAACTCCGGGAGATGGGTCACCTGCACAGGCCTTCTTACGCTGAAGAGAGGAATACAAATGCCGTGCTTGCTTTGCTGCCTTCCCAGGAGCACCTGCACCCCTGTGACTGGGCCCTGGGGGCCGCGGTGTTTGTGTGAGATGGGTCTGTCCCCTCCCTGGACGGCCCCAGGAACCAAGCGCTTTGTTCTCCCTCTGTTCTGCACTCACGGTCACTTCTCAGGACCCATGTCACCTCCCCGTCCCCCGGGAAGCCAGGGAGATGGGCCACCTACCAGAACTGTGTGTTAGTGGCAACTAAAGGAGCTGGGCTCTTACTAACAGCATGCTTCCCCCGGGGCCTCCAGCAGGGCCTGGGAGGTGAGGCGCTGCTGAGTGAGTGACCAGTGACATCCACAGGCACTCTCAGACCAGGCTGAGCTCCACCTCCAGTGTATGTCCAGGTGCCCTCAAACCAGGATCTGGGTCTGCCACCCACATTTGATTCCCACAGCCTAATACCCGCCTTCCCTGCCCTCCACCCATCACTTCCGTTGAACAAATGGGAACTTTAGAATTTCCATAACACAGGACTAAGACTAGACTCTAAACTCTAACCCACCTGGATTCAAATCCTGGTGCCACCACTTCACCAGCTGTGGGGCATTGGACAACCTACTATAGCTCTCTTTGCCCCAGTTTCCTCGTCTGTACAATGGGGAGAGTAATCATAGGGTGGGACGGGACAAAAGGAGGGGCCGGATTTACGGTGCTCAGAGGCGGTGCTCACTCAAGAGGGCCCAGCACCGTGCATGGCTCCTAGGCGACGGTCACTGATGTTCTGTGGCATGAATGGGTGTTAGTCAATGATCTGTTGTCATTACTATTATCATCATCAACATCAGCAGGGATCCCCAAGCCTGGTTTTGCAACTAGCCCTGGTATAGGGTGTAGCAAAATTTTCCAAACAAAATTTGCTTCCATTCATTTTGGGTTTTTGAAAAGGCCACGTCAGACAGCTCGGCGAGGAGGAGGCGGCATTGCGAAACCCAGCACAGAGGGATCTGGGCCGCGCTCCTCGGCTCGGGAAATGATGTGTGATCCACGAGCAAGGGGGCCCTCGGAGCCGGCATCCCCAGGGCTCGGTCCAGGGGACTCCTGGGTTTATCCCCACTCTCTGAGTGACCCTGAGCAGCCACCCAACTGCTCTGAGCCTCAGTTTCCTCATCTGTCAAATGGAGACAATTTCTGTTTGTATGCATATCCCTCCCTGGGGGTGGTTAGAAGATGAGGGGATTAAATGTGTTCTGCAAACTGCAGAGTATCGCGCACACACCCTACAGGCCTCAGTCCTGGCCTGGGGCAACCACCAGGAGACACTGTGGAGTGGGTGTGGGAGCAGAACAGGCTCCCCCCCCCGGCCCCCCCCCGCCAGGCCACAACAAAAGAAAATCTAGTCACCTGAGTTTTAAAGGGTTCCCCCGACAAGAGTCTGATGAAGCGGGGAGTGGGCTTGTCTTTGGTTTAACACAGGAAGCCCCTCCTTAGTGAGAGCCTTTCCCAAAGAGGGTGGAGTGAGAGTTTGCATGGCAGGGGGCCCCCTCCCAGCTGAGCCAGCCTCCACACTCCCTTAACCGTCAGGATCCTCCACTAGAAAAAACTTCGGAGCCTCACGCCCAGCCCCTCAAAGCCTCCAAGCCCCAATGTGGGACAGCCCTCCTCACGTGCAAAGAAGAGGCAGGGCCCCTGAGGACTCCCTTCCCGGGCTGTCAGGATCACAGACTCCAGACTGTGGGTAGATGCAAGGCCCCTCTGAGTTCACCAGGCCCTAGCTTTCACTTTACTAAGGCAGTCCAGAGAGGGGACATGTCTCATCCAAGAGCACACAGCAAGGCACCAACAAGGCTCCTGGCACAGGCTGGACACCCACCATGACAGTGCATTGCCCACCTCTATGGCCAGCCTGCTCAGGAGGCTACCTCCTCCTAGAAGGCCACATACCCAAACCAACCCCAAGCCTGCCCAGCACTCGGCTGCCTCCTGGCCTCTAACCATGCAGTTCTCTCAGCCAGCAGTGCCCTTCTCCGCCATTCTCCATTGACCCAAATCCCTCTAATCCTCCAAAATCCACCCCAGATCCAGTGTGTGTCCTCCAGGAAGCACTCCCTGCAGGTCCTAACTAGTGGCCCCTTCCCAGCACTCGAGCAGCCCCAGCCTCCATCACTGAGAGGGGCCTGGCAGGATGACTAGAGTTTACAGAGCAGGGCCCTGTGGGGGGCCTCTGGGTCCCCATGCCTGGCACAGGGCTGGGCACTCAGCAGACCTCAGGAAGCACTGGTGGCCCAAAGACAGAATGGAGGTTTAGGAACTGGAGAAGTGAAGGAGCTGGTGGCCTAGTGAAAGAAAGAAGGGAGGAACCAGTAACTAGGTGATGATGTGAGGAAATGAACCAATTCAGGAATAAATGCCTGGCAGGATGGGCACAGACACACCACCGAAGATGTAGGGTCTCGCCCAAGTGTGGCACCTCACCCTCTTGTAGAGCCTCTGGGGGCTCCTAGAAGTACTGGGATTTTAGAGGCCACAGGCCTATCAGAGCCCAGCCAAATGCCTCTAGGTTTGCAGACCGAGCTGGAGGCCAGGAACCCACAGGGATGGTCAAGGTGGCGACTGGGACTGTCCAAGGGTCCCACCATATCCTACCACCCAGTCCTTGACTGAGAATGGCCTAGACCTGTCCTCAGCCCCAGGGGAACGACCCTGGCCCTCCCCACACCAACCACACTGAGCGACATCCAATAATAAGGAATGGTGACTGGGTCAGTGAAGGCAGAGGCCCGTGGGGCTGTAAAGGTGATTACAGGGACACACCTGGCCTGGGTACCAAGGAAAGCTTTTTTCTGGAGACCTGGATGATGAGTAGTAGTTAAGTAGGCAAATGAGGGGAAGGAAGGCAGGAGGTTCAGGCAGAGGAATCAGCATGTGCAAAGGCCCTGAGGATGGAGGGCACCTGGCCTGTTCCAGGAACTGAAAGCAAGCTAGGGGGACCCGAGCCAAAAGGTGGGGGTGGGGGGTGGGGCAGTGGTGCAAGATGTGGCTAGAGGAGTACAGAGTTGGGGAAGGAGGCTGGGCTTCATCCTGGGAGCTGTGGGCATTTATTGAGTACTTACTGTGTGCTTAAAAAAAATCTGCATTCATGATTTTATGAATTCACATTCCAGAATGTTTAGGTGAAAGTGTTTAAATGCACTGTAATCAGACCATGCTATTTTTTAATGCTTTTTTGAATGAATGAATCTATCAATCAATCAATCACGGATGTATAGGAGGGTAGAGACCACCTGCCCCCATCACACAGAGTGCCCCATACAATTCCTCAGGACCTCCCCATCATGGAGAAACGCTGGCACTGATGAAGCCAGTGGCCCATAAACCACACAAGAACCTAATGAGATGCCAGTGGGTGCCCCCGGTACGTCCAATACGTCACTGAGTCTTCTGAAAGCTCCAAAGTACACAATCTATCCTTAGTTTCCAAGCACTGCACAGCCTGTCTTCAAAAACACCAACTCGGGCTTCCCTGGTGGCGCAGTGGTTGAGAATCCGCCTGCCGATGCAGGGGATACGGGTTCGTGCCCCGGTCCGGGAAGATCCCACATGCCGCGGAGCGGCTGGGCCCGTGAGCCATGGCCGCTGGGCCTGCGCATCCGGAGCCTGTGCCCCGCAACGGGAGAGGCCACAACAGTGAGAGGCCCGCATACCACAAAAAAAAAAAAAAAAAAAAAACACCAACTCAGCTGCCAGGCAGCCTCACGCTCAGGGCACAGCCCTCAAACCCACAGCTCCACTGCAAGGCTGGCACTAGCAGGATGCTGCCCTGGGTCCCACATAACAGCCATCCATCAGCCCGCTCCACCCCACACCTCCTCTCCAGTCTGGACCTCGCCTTCTGTCCCCAGTGCCCAGCACAGACGGTCTCCCCCTGACAAAACAGGGGCTCCTCGAGGGTGGGGACCACATCAGGCCATCACATGGCCCCAGCACCTTGCACAGGCTTAGCCTGGCCTCTGATGGATGAATGAGGGGCGGGTGCCAGGGACACCACACACAAGCACACTCGCTGAAGTCCAGCGGCCGTCTCTCAGATCCAGGAGGACCCAGGAGCCCTGGTGCACCCCTGCCACGGCACAGGCACGAGCACACACGCCTGCCCCACGTGCACAGCCCGTGTCTCCAGGAGCTGCTGGGAACACAATTGGCATCTGCCGCTGACTGGCTGCCAACAGCCCAGTTCCGGGGCCTGGCGGTGGCTCCCGACACTCCAGCTACCAACGGGCTAGCTGGCTCTGCGGCCCCACCCAGTCCTGCTGCCCACAGGAGTCTGGCTCAGGCCCCTCAGGCCACCCTGGGGCCAGGCAGCCCACAGTCCCCCCTGTGGGACAGAAACTGGGCTCCTCCAACAGCCTCTCTGGGACGGTCCTGTACAATCTCGCTTCACCACCTCTGGCCTGGCAGAAGAGACAGCCCCCTCCTACCAGCGAAGGCCCACACGTAGAGGGAGACAGGACCCCAGGGAACTGGGCTGGGCTGGGAGATGCAACCGGGTAGAGGCAGGCCAGCCCAGCCTCCCTTGAGGCTGGGGACTGCAGCCCCCTCCCCCTCTGTCATTTCCACTTCCAGGCAGGTGTGGGTGCAGGAACCCTCCCCCCATTAGCCCTGCTTTCCAAGCTTGAAGCTTCCCATCCTAGGGGCACCTCCTCCACCCCATCATCCCCCAAGCCCTGCAACTGGCCTTCCCCATCCCATAAGCCCTTCCCCTATTTAATTTTTTCCCCACATCAACAGTCTCCGGCAGCCCCTCTGCAACACAGGCAGCGCCGAGGAAGAAGGGAGAAAGGAGAGGGATGAAGGGATAGAGGAATGGAAGGATGGAGGGGGATTGGAGGCGTTAGGTTTGGTCGAAAGAGGCCAGAGGCCATCACATGTCCAGGTAGCACATGTCCCCTCGCAGCAGGCCCGGCACAGCTGAACCCAGCTGGCTTCTCGGGCCACCTGGTCCACCCGCCACCCGCTCTGAACGCGAACCCCTTTCACCGCGGGGCGCCGCACGTGGGGGCCTCCAGTAGCCATGTGAGCAACCCCCCAGCCCAGGGGCCCGGGTCAGCCCGGCCCCTCCCGGGTACGCAAACAGGGAGGGGGTGCTATGCAGCCGGCGGGGGGGGGTGGCCCCTGCCCCCTCCCCAGATGCCAGGTCCGGGGAAAGAGCTCGGGAAGGGGGGAGCCGGCCGGGCAGGCTCCTGGGGCTACTGAGGAGGGATCGGAAGCAGCTGGGTTGAATGGAGGAATGCCCGGGCCGGCCGGCCGGCAGAGCCCTCCGTCTCCTCAGCTCCAAGGTTGGTGGGCAGGGAAGCGGTCTACCTGACCCCCCTGTCCGCCCTGCTGATGGAGGGTCGGGCCGGAAGAGAGGCTTCCCAGCTTTGGCAACCGGTTGACAAGGGGGTGTCCGCGGGAAAAAGAGGTGGAATGGGGGCCCGGCCCCGGATAGAGGGTTCCGGGCCCAGCGCCACCGCACCCCGGCTTGAGGGTCGGGGGAGACCTAGATTGGGGGATCCCACCCAGAGAAGGGGGCTTCCCAGCCGCAGAGCCGCCCCCTCGGATCGGGGCTCAGAAGACAGAACTGCAGGGGGAGGGGGCCTTTCTGCGCCAGCGCCGCCCCTCGGTTTAGGGAAGTCTGTCCGAGAGGAGACCGGATTTGGGGGTCTTGCAGAGGGACGGGGCTCACCGGCCCCGGAAAGGGGGTCCGGGCTACCGCACGCCACCCCCGCGCCCTCACCTGCGCCCGGCGTCCCGGCCGCCTCCGGCCCGCTTGGCCGCTGCGCTGCGCCGCCGCCGCCGCCGCTCGGGTCCACTCGCAGGTCCGCTCGCCTAGGCCCCGGCTCCGGCCCCGGCCCCGGCCCGCGGGCGCCCCATGCCTCTCCTCTGGCCGGCGCGGCGCCCCAGATGCGGCTGCGGGAGGAGGAGCCGCGCGGCCCCGGCTCCCCGAGAGCGGCGGGGAGGGGGCGGGGGGCGGGGGGCGGGGAGAGGCGCGCGGGGGAGGGGGCCGCGCGGCTGCGCCCAAAACCAGGCGCGGATGCAGCCACGGGCCCGGGGCTGGGGGTGGGCGGCCGCCGTTTCCAACGCCCACCCCCACTCACGCCCCCGCAACCCCAGGGGGGAGGGGGAGGGTCTCCGCAGCCGGCGACGCTGGGTCGCGCGCGAGCCGGAAGGGCGCTTGGAGATCCCTGGTTGGCCGCCCAGAGAGTGCAGGCTACTGGCACAAGGTCACACAGCGCGGGCTGCGGTAGCGCGGGAACCTGGAACTCCAGGCTGCAGAGTGGGTCAGCGGGAGCGTAGGTTGATGAGCGCCGGCCCCGTGGAGAAGAGAAACTGAGGCCCACAGAGGACGAGTTTGGTCTGGGCCATACCGTGCGAGTCAGGAGGCCCTTGGGATTCGAACCTAGGAGTCCTGCCGCTGGGAACGTGTGCCCCCTCCTGGTGACCCGTTTCTTGCAGAAACCTCTCTCCCTGGTGTCTTCTTGCCTATGGCAGCACGGGGGTTAAAAACAATCCCTGAAGTCGGATGGACCGGGCAGAGTACCTATCCTACCTCTCCTGAGGCTCTGAGATCAGAGATGAGAGACTGTCCTTTTGGAGCCCCAGTTTCTCCACCTAAAATGGGAACAACACTAGTATAGTATCCCCAACTGGGATCGAGAAAACAAGGAGATAATGGATGTTAAGCTCCTTGCTGGTGCCTGGCATTCAGTAAGTGTCGAATGTGCTCACTCTCCCTGGCTCCCACATCTCCCAAGAATGCCAGTTAAATGCAGTCAAAATGGTGTTAAAAGTTGGCATTCAAGGCTCCTTACAAGCTCTTTTTCCGGCTTCATTCACCACCCACCCCACCCTGCCTCATCCTCATCCCAGAAACGTCTGTTCCACTGCTTCTCTGCCTTTCCCTGTGTCTGCAATGCCTTCCCACCATCTCTACCCAGCAAACTCCTCTTCATCCATCAAAGCCCTGAGCAATCAGTCACATATCCCAGTTTCTCATACTCCCTATCTGCCCATCCATGCCTCCCTTCTCCTTTCCCACTGTCTGGTCTAGGTTTGTCTCTGTCTTCATGGGCCCTGACAACTGTGGTGAGAGGATGTCACTCAGAGGAGATGACACCATGAGGTCATGTTCCTTGGAGGAGTCAGCTTTAGTAGGGCCTGGAAGGAGAAGGGAGTCTGGAGTTCCAGGGGGAGGAAGGAGAGTGTGTGGCAGGCAAAGAGGTGGTTTATGTTTGGGCAGAGTGTCAATAGGGCCACAGAGAATGCACTGCCTGGAGCAGTTGGGAAGACCTTATTGTCTGAGCTGGGAGCCAGCAAGAGCCAAGAGCTGGGCAGTGACCTGGCAACATATGGTCGGGTTGAAGATGAGCAGGCTTTGCCCTGGAGAACACCTCACACAGGGATCCCAGGAGACTTGTACAAGGATGTTCATAGCAGCATAATGTGTAATCGTGGAAAGTTGGACACAGCCTAGCTATCCATCAAGTAGAGATGGGTAAATAGTGATGAATTCAGGCAGTGGGAAAGCTCTCCACACCATGATCTTCAAAATAGGTGAATGCATTTCCACATGCGTCTGTGAAAATAAATCTCAGAAAAACACAGTTGATGCAATTCGTGAAAATTCAGAGTTGTACACTTATGATTCGTGTACTCTTCGTATGAATTTTATACGTCAATAAATAAAAAAAATTTTAATACATCATTGGATAAAAAAGCAAATTGCAGATGGAAGACACAGTTTTTTGGTTTTTTTTTTTTTGGTACGCGGGCCTCTCACTGTTGTGGCCTCTCCCATTGCGGAGCACGGGCTCCGGACGCGCAGGCTCAGTGGCCATGGCTCACGGGCCCAGCCACTCCACAGCATGTGGGATCTTCCTGGACGGGGGCACGAACCCGTGTCCCCTGCATTGGCAGGCGGACTCTCAACCACTGCGCCACCAGGGAAGCCCAGAAGACACAGTTTGATGCCAGATATATAAAGTTTGAAAACCCACAATACTATATATTGTTTAGGGACACATGCATATGTAATATAAGTGTATTACATAAGAACACGCACGGCAGTGATAAAGAGCAAATTCAAGAGAGTAGTGACCCAGAGGGAGAAAAGGAAGGGAATGTAATGGGGCTTCAATTACACTTGAAATGGTTTATTTCTTAAGCTGAGCGGTGGGTACATGGTGTTTGTTATCCTGTTCTCTGGACTTTGTTGTGAACATGAAATATTCAAAATGTAATAATGCTTTTTTTAAATTAAAAATAATTATTTATTTATTTGGCTGCACTGGGTCTTAGTTGCAGCATGTGGGATCTAGTTCCCTCCCTGACCAGGGATCAAACCCAGGCCCCCTGCATTGGGAGCACAGAGTCTTACCCACTGGACCACCAGGCAAGTCCCTGCTTTTTTTTTGTTTTTTGAGAAAGTCAGGAGATGTCTGGGAAGGTAATGGGGAGCCATTGTTGGTTCTTAAGTGGGGTTGTGACATGGTCAGTGGACTGGAAGGGGCAAGACTAGAAAAGCAAGGTTGTGCGGAGGCTGGTGTGACAGTCCGGGGGACAGGTGTGAAGGCCTGAAGGAGGACAGAGTTATGGGGAGAAGGAAAAGGATGGGAGAGATTTAGAGGAATAAACAAATGGTGTGCTTAGGCAAGCGTCACCAACGTAAATGCTCACAGAGCCCAGGCAGGTCATTAAGCAGGCGGTGAGCATGCAGGTGTGGGGACTGTGACACATGGTCTGGCAGGGGAAGCTCCTACTCAGCACCAGCTTCTTGTTGCCACGTAGGAAAAGAGGCCCAGTGGAGTTACATCTTGTTTTTTTGAAGAGAAATCAGCAATTCCGATTTTTTTTAATACAAAATTTTTCAGATTTTTTAAAATATAAAATTTTCCAAATTTTAAATGATGGAACTCAATTGAAAAAAAAAAAAAATCAAAACTCTGTGGGGGCCAAGCCGTAAGGTTTGCAATCTCTTTGGTGAGGAAGAGCCTCCAGGAGATGAAATGAAGGGACAGTGACACCAAGTTTTCCTGCCAGTGAGGCCGAAGAGGCTCACAACCTGAGCAGCAGTCGTGAAGGGCTTTCTGGAAGAACTGACACTGGGCAGTGAAGGGGGAAGTTGTTTCAGGCTGAGAGAATAGCAAGTGCAAAGGCAGGGGAAGAGCTGAGTGAGCCCAGAAGAGCAAAAATCACCAACAGGGCATTTCACACAAGGGAAGCATGGCCGGTAAACACGAGGAGTTGCCTGACCTATTAGTCATCAGGGAGAGGTAAGTCCAGACATGATGAGCTGCCACTTTATTCCCATTCGACTGGCAAAAATGAGAAGGTCTGACAATACCAAGTGTGGGTAAAGATGTCGATCAGTGCAGCTCTCTGTACTGCAACACCACTGTGACCCAGCAAGTCCACTCCTGGAAACGTGTGCCCAAGAGAACCCTGCACACACAGCCTGGGCCAGTGCATCTCGAATTTTAATGTTCATAGGAATCCCCCAGGGATCTTGTTCAAAGGCAGATTCTGATTCGGCAGGTCTAATGCAGGGCTGGAGAGTCTACATTTCTAACAAGTTTCCAGGTGATGCCAACCCTGGAACACAACACATTTTTGAAGAGCATTAGGAGAAATGCAGATGAATATCCGCAGCAGCACTGTTCGTAAGATCAGAAAACCTGAAAACAGGGCTTCCCTGGTGGCGCAGTGGTTGAGAGTCCGCCTGCCGATGCAGGGGACACGGGTTCGTGCCCCGGTCCGGGAAGATCCCACATGCCGCGGAGCAGCTGGGCCCGTGAGCCATGGACGCTGAGCCTGCGCGTCCGGAGCCTGTGCTCTGCAGCGGGAGAGGCCACAACAGTGAGAGGCCCGCGTACCACAAAAAAAAAAAAAGAAAAGAAAACCTGAAAACAATCCAATTATCAATTGACGAGAGAAGGAATATAAATTGTGGTACAGTTACACATAGCCCTTAAAATGAATGAATCACAAGTACACACAACATGGATGAATTCTCACCAACGTGGCATTGAGGTTTTTTTTTTTAAAGACAACATGCTATACAGTATACTGTTTAAAATAATAAACAAGTAAAAACAAATAAACTGTTTAGGCATTCATACGTGTAAGCAGACTAAAATCAAAGAAACTAGGGAAGGACAAACTCAAAATTCAGAATATTAGTGACCTCTGGCAGAGAGCTGGGGGATGGGATGGGCTGGAGCACAGAAATGGATGTCAGATTTTGTTTCTGTTCTAGTTCTTGGGGCGGGGCGGGGTAGGCGACAGTGGTTCACAGACACATATGTTGTGTTTTATAGTGTATTGTATTATATACATAGGGCCGTGCATGGACCAATCCTGAGATTGTGTCATGAGCCAAGGATGCTCTTAACTCAATCATGAGTCCCTGAGGTCCGTATTTAAAAAGAGAGAGAGAAACTCATAGAGACAGAGACTCAAAGAGAGCTGGAGAGACTGAGAGAGATGGGGAGAGCTGAGGACAGGCATGGTCCATTTGGGAACGTGTGTTCTAACCCAAGCACAGCACAGAGCGGTCAGGGCTCTGAAGGGAACAGAAGTTGTGGGACTGTGGGATGTTTGCCTGACCCAGCCAGGGGCCAGAAAGGGGGTGATAGCGTGGGGAAGAGGCTGTGGCAGCCTGGGTGTCAGATTCTCTTCTGACTCCTGCTATCAGGCCACCAGCTCAGACCATGCAGAGCCACAGACTTCAAGAAAGACCCTAGGAGAGGACAGAATGACTCAAACCAAGTGGAGAGAGTCCACTTGGCAGCAGGAAACCTCCAGCCTTGGGTAAAGACCAGCTCTGGTAATGACTAGATCCGAGTGGTAACCACATCTAGCTAATGATGAGTCTTGGCTTGTGACCAAACCAGATAATGTCCATATCCGCCAAGATCGGATCTGGGGATGCCTGGCCCCAACGCTGCTCTCCAGGTCAACGAGGCACCTGGTCAGCCTTGGTCAGCCCCTGGGGAAAATGGAGAGCGAGGAAAATCCCAGGGCCCCTGCAGGCAGTGAGGGTTGGCCTCTTTCTCCTCCTCCTACTGCACACGATGAACTCTCTCTCCCCTACACAGCCCTTGGGTCTGGCCCCTCCTCCCCATTGCTCTGTCTCTGCCCTGGCCCAGCCTCTGCATCCCCTGACTGGACCACTCCAGCATCCTCCCAGGACTCCTGCTCCAGTCTCTCCCTTTCCAATACATCCTCCACAGCCTCAGAAAGATCTTTCTGTAAAACAGATGTGGCCCTCCCTTGCTCAGAACTCTGCACTGGCTCCCTACCACCTGGGGTGAAAGTTTGAACTGGTATTCAGAGCTAGCCTGGTATTCAAAACTCTTCATCATTTGTCTTTTGTACCCTCTCCTAATCCAATTCTGGTCAAATCCCATGACCCAGGTACAGGCTCTGCAGTTTCTCCCAAAGACAAGCTGATTCACACCTCAGCCTACGCAGGTCCTTCTACCTGGAATGCCTCTCCCCCATTGGATACTCATCTTTTGAAATTCGACTCAGATGTCACCTACTCTGGAGAAACCTGTCCTAACTTCTACGCCTCATTCCCCATTCCCAGTTTGTCACCCCAAATACTTTATTTTTTCCCCTTGGTATTACCAAGCATTTCTTTCTTTCTTTCTTCTTTAGCTTTATTGAGGTATAATCGACAAATAAAATCGACAAATAAAATCAACAAATAAAAAATATATAAAAATATATTTCAGGTGTACAACTCGATGTTTTGATATATGTATATATTGTGGAATGACCACCACAGTCAAGTTTATTAATATATCCACACCTCACATAGTTACCTTTTTTTTCTTGTGGTGAGAACACTTAAGATTACACTCTTAGCAAATTTCAAGTATACAATACAGTATTGTTAACTGTAGACTCCCCAGATGCTTTATGATTGCAAAGACACACCATGTCTCAAACTCCTTATAACAAATGCTTTTGGCACCCACCTTGGAGTCCAGCAGCAGCCAAGGTGGACAGCTCCCAGACACTGGCCCACTGGAGGCACCCAACAGGTCTCTCCAATTCTTCTGCCTGATGGCTTTTAAAAATATAATTGAAGTATAGTTGATTTACAATATTGTGTTAGTTTTGTATGTATGGCAAAGTGATTCAGTGATATGTATATTCTTTTTCAGATTATTTTCCATTATAGGTTATTACAAGATACAGAGTATAGTTCCTTGTGCTATACAGTAACTTCTAGCTGTTTATCTATTTTATATATAGTAGCGAGTATCTGTTAATTCCATACTCAGAATTTATCCCTCCCTCCCTTTCCCCTTTGGTAACCATAAGTTTGTTTTCTATGTCTGTGAGACTGTTTCTGTTTTGTAAATAAGCTCATTTGTGTTTGTTTGGGGTTTTTTTTGCAGTACACGGGCCTCTCACTGTTGTGGCCTCTCCCGTTGCGGAGCACAGGCTCCGGACGCACAGGATCAGCGGCCATGGCTCACGGGCCCAGCCGCTCCGCGGCATGTGGGATCTTCCTGGACAGGGGCACAAACCCGTGTCCCCTGCATTGGCAGGCGGACTCTCAAACACTGCGCCACCAGGGAAGCCTTGTGTTATTTTTTTAGATTCCACATATAAGTGATATCATATAATATTTGTCTTTCTTTGTCTGACTTACTTCACTAAGTATGATCACCTCTAGGTCCATCCGTGTTGCTGCAAATGGCATTATTTCCTTCTTTCTTATGGCTGAGTAGTATTCCATTGTATGTATGTACCACATCTTCTTTATCCATTCATGTGTTGTTGGGCACATGAAGGTTGCTTCCATGTCTTAGCTGTTGTAAACAGAGAGCATTTTCTGAAGTCACAAGAGCTCAAGCACAGGACAACTTGGAAATGCAGGGGAGTTAATGCCCTTAGGAGCATCCTTCCATCATGGGGTCAGGAATCAGTGGGTAAATGCTCCTCCTTCAGGCAGACAGTTCTGAGGCATCTTCTCCACTGTTCCTCGAAGGTCCCCAGCAGTACGGCATTCCAGTGGCCATGTGCTAATGCACACTTTATTGACTTTCTCTCCTCTCCCGTCTCACTCTCCAGACTCCCTCCCTCCCACTTCCTAGGATCACCTCCCAAATGAACTACCTGTGCACAAGTCACTGTCTCAGGGGCTGCTGCTTTTGGCGGGAACCCAAAGTAAAACATACCTGTTTGCTTCCATCTCTTACATAAAACTGGATACAGCTCCTTGAGGTCTGAGGCCACATTGAATTCACCTCAAATTGTGGCCAGCAATCTGGGTTCACATCCTGCTGCTTGCATTGTGTGACCTTGACCGAGTCACTTCCTTGAACACAGAGGCTCAGCAAAAGTAAGTAGGAGATTCCCAGACTGTTAATGAAATATATCCCAGGGTCGAAGGGGGGTGGAATATAGGACTTCACTCTTCCTTCTCTTTTCCTATGTTTTCCAATTTTTTTGAGTATTCACATATTCCTTTGCTTTGTTTTGCCTTGTTTTGATGGTGTGGAAGGAGTGTGACCTCTGGACTGAGCAAGCCTGGGTTCAGATCTTGGCTCTGTCACGTACTAGCTGTGACTAGGCAAGTCACTCAACCTCCCTGGGCCTCAGTTTCCACATCTGGAAAATGGACATAAGCATGAGCACCTACTTTGCAGGGTGGTTGTGACTTTTATGATAGAAGCTCGTTGTAAACCACAGAGTAAATTTCAAGCCTGGGTTATTGTTGTCCCTGGGGCTGGCATCAAGCCTGGCATGGAGGAGGTGTCTGGGAAATGTCTGGAGAACAAAAGGAGTGAAGCTAGTAGTGGAGCCCCAGGGTGTTCCTTATCTTGTTCATTCATTCATTCCATGCTCACTGATACCACTCGGGCCAAGCCCTATGCTGGGCACTGGGGATACACAGTTGTAGGAGGAATGTCTCTGGCCTCAGGAGCCTTGCCAGCTCCAGGCATGACCCAAGAAAACCCACCATTCCCAGAGGGGCCCTGACCAACTGTCGGGGGAGTGTGGGAAGATGTCCAGGAAGAGGTGACTCCCAAGCTGTGCAGGACTTAGTCTGATGAGCAAAGGAAGGACAGAGTGGACGTTCCAGCAAGAGGGGACAGTGTACACTAAGGCCTGGAGGCCAGGCCGGGCCCTTGCAAGCCACTGTGGGCAGCTCATTGGGGCTGAAGTCTCAGAGTTCAAAGATGAAGCCAGAATCCAGCCAGGGTTGGGTCATCACGACCTTGAAGTCCTCTGAGGAATCAGGATTTTCCACTGAAGGTGGTGAGGATCTATGGAAAATGAGGACAAGACCGGGAAAGAATCTCTGACTTCCTTTGTGAACCAGGGCAACTCCTTTTGCCTCTCGGAGCCTCAGCTTCCTCATCTGTACACTGGGGGAATAAATATTACAACAAGGATGTTCTGAGGAGGGCTGGAAATGACGTGTGCTCAGGGCCTGGCTGAGGAAGGCGCTCCATTCACTCATATGAATGGAATGAATGGACGAGTGAGCAAATGAATGAATGAATTTCTGCCAGGTACCTTCCCTCACACTAGTCTCAGCCTGGAACTCAGCCTCCTCCCCGCAATCCTACCTTCTCCCTGCCCTACCCCACTCAGTAGGGCCTCCTACTCGCCCCCAGGCCAAGTGACGAGGGCGGGGACTTTTCTAGGGTCATCAAGTGAGTCAAAAGCACAGCCAGGTCCAGTGTTCTGTCCCTGCTCTGTGACGCCAGAAATGCTTTTTTCTCTGTCCCTCAACGTAGATTCACCTCCAGGGCCAGCCCTCATGCTTTTGGGGACGGGAGATGCTTGGGTTCCACTGTCTCCTTGAAGGGCCAGACCACCTGCCTCAGCCTCCCAGATGCCCGAGCTACCATCTGCTCCCACCAGAGCCTTAGCTCTTTTCCTTAAATAGTTCCTCTCGTCTCCTTGGAGACATCTCTCACATGGAAGAAAGGAAGGGAGGGAGGAAGGGAGGGAGGGAGGGAGGGAGGAGGAGGAGGACAAGTTGGGTCCCATTTCCTGAGTACCTACTGTGTGTCCGGCTCTGACCCTCATCACACCGCTTGGACCTGGGGATCCCCCCTGTCCCTTTTCAGATGAGGGACTGAGGCATGGAGACCAGTGATCACAGGCCCCAAATTTCAGAGCAAGTAAGAGCACAGCCGGGATTTGAACCCGGGTCTGTAGGGCTCAAAACCGAAAGCCTGTGTGACATAAGGGGAAGGTGCATTTGTGCTGCCCTTACCCCATGTCCTAATGCCCTGGACAGGGCACTACCTACCCCCCAAGTCACCCTCCCTTACATGACCAATCCACAAACACTTACGGGCACCTGTTGTATGTTAGGCCCTGGGCCACACGCGGAATAGGAAGAGTATCTCAGATATGAATGGAACAAAGTCTTCTCCCTTGAAATAGAGTGTAGGGGAAGTGGGAGGGACAGAAGGACATTTATTTCCTGTGCATACACCAGACGCTTTGCAGGGACCATTTCAGCTGATCCTCTGAATACCGCAGTTGGTAGGATTTAAGAGCCCCATTTTTCAGAAAGGAAACTGAGGCCCAAAGAAGTTAATTCACTTATCCAAGGATATACAGGGAGAAAGTGGTGGAACCAGGATAAAGTCCCAGATTATGCTAAAACTTGCTGGAATGGCCCCCAGAGACCTGAACAAAGTGCTGCTGTGAGGTTGGGAAGGAGTGGTAGCTGGCAGCTCAAGGGCACTTGAGTGGAGGGGGAGAAATGAAAGGACGTGGACAGATGGGTCTCAACCCCTTTCTGGCCCCAGTCCTCTTGAGCCGGCTCCAAGGCTGATATCACCAGGGTATCTGACACCACCAGCTCAAGCAAAGAGGTGACCAGATCCCAGATGTCTTAGTATCTAGTGGATCCCACTCAAAGCATCTCATAGACATACCTCACCCCGTGGATATCTGGTCAACCCTAAACCCTTGTGTCCTCTGGTTGACCTTACCCAAGTAGCCCATCTGGTTGATCACACTAGTCTAAATCTTGGGTTTAAGAGGCAACTCTCACATCTGATGGTTAAGCCTAGGGGAGGAGAGGCTATTTCCAAAGATTTCTGGCAAAAGTGGGATCATTGTCATATCAAAATGCCTGCACGCTGCGTGTACACCTTTCACTCTCCTACTCTGCAGTGCACTACAGGGGCTGTGACAACCCCACAGCAGGCAAGGGAAGAAGGGAGGAAATGCTGGGTGGAGGGACTGGCATGAACAAAAGGCAGGAGGCACAGGGGATTCAGGGAAAAGCAAACAGTTGAGTGTGGGTGCGTGTGGAGAGCAGCAGAGCTGAGGCCAGAGCAGGGGTTTGATCAGGAAAGACCTTGAGTACCAGGTGAACAGCTCAGCCTTCATCTGGGAGGCAAAGAGATGCTGTTACAGGGTTTAGAGGACAGGGAAGATGTGATCCAATGTTGTTTAATGGTGGCCAGTGTAGAGGACGGCCATCAAGAGAGCATGAGGCTGGAGGCAGGGAGGCTAGTGTCGAGGCCGCTGCAACCATCCAGAGAGGTGATGGGCCTAGACTAGGCTGCAGCTGTGGAAAGGGAGAGGAAGGAGATAGTCGGGAGAGACGTCAAACAGACAGAATCAAGAGTTGTTGCTGATGGATCCTGATGTGGGGCGACGGGAGGGGAGGAGGCAAAAATGAGGCTCAGGTTTCTGGTGTGAGCGGCTGATAGGACAGCCTTGAGAGGGGAGGACTGGGCAAAAGGCAAAGGGGAGGAAGGCCACCTGGGCACCCGGGTCACGTGAGGGATCTCAGGGCACACGGGGCTGTTCTTCCTGCGGGATCCATATTTTACAGTTTTCAAAGGGCTGTCGATCCACAGACTCCCTGGAAGCCACCGCCCGCCAACAACCTGTGAGGTCAACCCCATTTCTCTCGGAGAGAAAATTCAAGGCTCAGAGAGCAGCAATGACTGATCCAAGTGGGTGATGGAGCTAGCTATTCTGCCTTCGATACCCAGGCCTTTCTCCTGCACCCAAGGGGCCTCCCAGTCACCAGACGTTTGTAAGGAGATGTCCAGGGAAATGGGAAATCAGGGGAGAGGCTGGGGCTGGAGACAGAGAGAGGGAAGACATGGAGTAGACAAAGTCACTCACGGAGAGGGCATCGAGAGAGACAAGAAAATCACCTGGGCAGAACCTTAGGAATCGGCAACCTTCAAGAGCTCAGCAGAGTGAAGATGGCTGCCATGTCCTGCCCCCAGGCCACCGCACACAGCCGTGTGTCATGCACCAGGACTTGCTTCAGACAAGTAAGCTCCCTATTCATTAAACCATTGATGTCTCTGTTGCTGACTCTGGGCTCTTTCTTTGGTCTTGAAGTTGGGCAAGCACAGGCCTTGTCGGCCTGTGGGGTGCAGCCCAAGAGGTGCACCTAAACGACCATCTTCCCGAGCCCATCTAGGAGGGATGAGAAACCGACAGTCTGGGTATCCCTACGTGCAGAACCCAGCTCCTGCCTACATTCCAGCTCATCTTGCCTGGTCTCCTCATCCGTCGGTGGGGCTGTGGCCTCCTCAGCGGCCAGTGGGGCTCCCAGCCAATGAAGCAGCGATGAAAACTCTCACGCAGCATCTCCAGGGACACTCTGGACTTCAGTCAATAGCCCAGGCCTTCCAGCCGAAGCTGAGTTTAAAATGTGAAAGGATTTTTCTAGAAGTGACAAGATGCTGTACATGGAGAGTTGGATGTTACTTGGTTCCTCTATTAGAAACAGTTTGTTCACCTTATTGTGAAAAGCCGAAGCTGAGTTTAAAATGTGAAAGGATTTTTCTAGAAGTGACAAGATGCTGTACATGGAGAGTTGGATGTTACTTGGTTCCTCTATTAGAAACAGTTTGTTCACCTTATTGTGAAAGTGAGTCCTACAGTATTTCAGCAAAAGGTATTCATGGCAAAAAAAAAAAAAAAAAAGTTGAGCCAAAGAGGCTAAAATGATGTGAGCAGAGAAGTAGAAGAAAGATCAAGAGACTGCTGGGGGCCGACCTGGGGAAGGTCACGCTTCCAGGAGAAAGTGGCCGACGGTGTTGCGAATTGAGGACTGTTTTTCCTGCGCTGCCCACACCTTGGGGGCTGGGGCAAAGCTCCAAGGAGACTGTGACTGTGTACTTCAGTACTGTGGAGTGCTGGACAAAGGTCAGGGGTAATTGTTCTGGTCCTGGCTCTGCTACCACCTCTCCAGGTGACGTTGGACAAATCCCTTTCTCTCTCGAGACCCCTGTTTCTCTCTCTATCTAATAAGAGGGCTCCAGTTTCTGGAAGCATTCCTTTATTTGTTCAATTAATTCAATAAGTATTTACTAAGAACCTGCTATGTGCCAGACACTGTTCTAGGAATTTGGGAGACTTCAGTAAACCCAAAAGATAAAGATCCAGCCTTCCTAGAGCATAGGGGACTGGTCAATAAGCAAAAAACATAATGAAAGACATGATACAGTTTATTAGGTGAGTATAAGTTTTACGAAAAAAAGGAAGAAAAAGGTAGATATGGGTAAGAGGAGTAGGAAGTGCTAGAGTTGGAGAGTTGGTGCAGATTATTAATTTTAAATAGAGTAGTCAGGCAGTGCTCACTGAGAAGGTAATATCTGAGGAAAAGAGTGAAGGGGATATGACATCCCTCCAGGTATCTGGGGAAAAGCTGTCCAGATAGAAGGAACAGCCACTGCAAATGCCCTAAGGTCTGAGATACTAAAATCTTCCCATTATTAAACATCTAAAAAATCCTAGATTAAAAAAATATGGAAATGGATAAGTCTTAAAGAAAGTAGAGAAATCCTCAAATTGGGAACATGAGACCAATGAGGAACCCACACTGAATCTGTGAGATGCCACGCAGACACCTACAGCTCAGGTAACATAAAGTCTATGGCCCACATAGAGCAGAGAGCCAAATGAGTCAGAGATCATCCTGCATAAATTATGGACTCAGGAAGGGCTACATCACAGAAAAAAAAAGGTGAATTTAGGGCTTCCCTGGTGGTGCAGTGGTTGCGAGTCCGCCTGCCGATGCAGGGGACACGGGCTCGTGCCCCGGTCCGGGAAGATCCCACATGCCGCGGAGCGGATAGGCCCGTGAGCCATGGCTGCTGAGTCTGTGCGTCCAGAGCCTGTGCTCCGCAACGGGAGAGGCCACGATAGTGAGAGGCCCACGTACCGCAAAAAAAAAAAAAAAAAAAAAAAAAGTGAATTTAAAAGAAATTCTGCCACACAGAGGCAGGCAGCAAAGACAACTGTCTGTCTCAGCCTGAGATCTGTGTGAGATTAAAGGAAAATCTCCCCTGCGAAGGTATGCACATTGACTGGCCCTCACATGGATTTTAGGTCTGAACTGTAAGTATTGATGAGCTACCAAAAAAAAAATTCAAGAGAGAATTGCTAAATTAGCAAGATCTCTGGATAAAAAGTCAATATTCAAAAATTAGTTGTATTTACATGTATGAGCAATAAACAATTAAAAATAAAATTTAAATAAACAGTACCATTTACAATAGCACCAAAGCCTATAAAATACCTAGTAATAACTCTAATGAAAGATGTGCAAGACTTCTACACTGAAAATTACAAAACCTTTCAGAGAGAAATTAAATTAGACCTTAACAAATTGAGAAATATACTATGTTCATAAATTGGAACACTCACTATTTGAAAGGTGTCATTTCTTCTCACATAGATCTACAGATCCCAATCCAAATCAAAATCTTCTCAAGGTTCTGATAAGTACATTCTAAAATTTATATGAAAGTTCAAAGGACTTTCTATTGTAGAGACTATATTGAAGAATAATAAAGCTGTAGGACTAACAATGCTAGATTTCATAGACTCACAGATTTAGAAAACAAACTTATGGTTACCAAAGGGGGAAGATGGGAGGGGGAGGGATAAAGTAGGAGGCTGGGATTAACATATACACACTACTGTATATAAAATAGATAATCAACAAAGACCCACTGTACAGCACAGGGAACTCTCTACTCAATACTCTGTAATAACCTATATGGGAAAAGAATCTGAAAAAGAATAGATATATGTATAACTGAATCACTTTGCTGTACACCTGAAACTAACACAACATTATAAATCAACTATACTCCAATATAAAATAAAAATGTTTTAAATCTTTAAAAAATACTAGATTTAAGGGTATATTGAAAACTATACTTTGGAGGACTAGTTCTAGAGTATATAAAACTCTAACAGTAAAAAACTCAACAGTAAAAAAAAAAATCCAACTAGAAAATGGACAAAAGACATGAATAGACATTTTAGCAAAGAATACATGCAGATGACAAACACATGAAAAGATGTTAATCATTAGGAAATACAAATTAAAACCACAATGAGCTATGACTATATACCTATCAGAATGGCTAAAGTAAAAAGTAGCGGGCTTCCCTGGTGGCGCAGTGGTTGAGAATCCGCCTGCCGATGCAGGGGACACGGGTTCGTGCCCCGGTCCGGGAAGATCCCACATGCCGCGGAGCGGCCGGGCCCGTGAGCCATGGCCGCTGAGCCTGCGCGTCCGGAGCCTGTGCTCCGCAACAGGAGAGGCCACAACAGTGAGAGGCCCGCGTACCGCAAAAAAAAAAAAACCAAACAAACAGTAGCAACAGCACCAAACGCTAGCAAGGATGCTGAGAAACTGGATGACTCATACATTGCTGGTAGAAATGTAAAATGGTATAGCTCCTCTGGAAAACAGTTTGACAGTTGTTGTTGTTTTTTTAAAAAAATAAAGCTACACATGAACTCCTGGAACTAATAAGAGAATTTAGCAAGGTTGCAGCATACAAGGTTAATATATAAAAGTCAATTGCTTTCCTATACACCAGCAATGAACAAGTGGAATTTGAAATTAAGAAATTCAATACCATTTACACTAGCATCTCCCAAAAGGAATTACTTAGGTATAAATCTAAAATATATATATACAAGATCTTTATGAGGAAAATTCTAAAACTGATGAAAAGAAACTGAAGAACTAAATAAATGGAGCGATATTCCACATTCATGGATAGGAAGAAAACACTGTCAAGATGTCAGTTCTTCCCAACCTGATCTATAGGTTTAATACAATCCAAATCAAAATCACAGCAAGTTATTTTATGAATATTGACAGACTAACTCTAAAGTTTATATGGAGAGGCAAAAGACCCAGAATATCCAACTCAATATTGATGGAGAAGAACAAAGTCAGAGAACTGACACTACCCAACTTTAAGACTTACTATAAAGCTGCAGTAATCAAGACAGTGTGGTATTAGTGAAAGAATAGACAAATAGATCCATGGAAAAGAATTGAGAACCCAGAAATAGAACCACATAAATATAGTCACCTGGTGTTGGAGTAAAGGCAATACAATGGAGCAAAGATAGTCTTCAAAAAATGGTGCTGGAACACATCCACAGGAAAAAAAAAAAAGAGTATATACACTGACCTTATACCCTTCACAAAAATTAAGTCAAAATGGATCATATACCTAAATGAAAAATGTAAAATTATAAAACTCCTACAAGACAACAGAAAACTTAGATGATCTTGGGTGTGGTGATGACTTTTTAAATACAACATCAAAGGCATGACCTGTGAAAGAAATAATAAGCTAGACGTTATTAAAATTAAAAATATTTGCTCTATGAAAGACAGTGTCAAAAGAATGAGAAGACAAGCCACAGATTGGGAGAAAATATTTGAAAAAGACATGTCTAATAAAGGACTGTTATCCAAAATATGCAAAAAATTCTTAAAACTCAACAGTAAGAAAATGAAAAATCCAACTTAAAAATAGGCAAGAGGGGAATCCCCTGGGAGTCCAGTGGTTAGGACACAGCACTTTCACTACCAAGGGCCTGGGTTCTATCCCTGGTTGGGGAACTGAGATCCCACAAGCCTCATGGCACGGCCAATAATAATAATAATAAATAAATGAAAATAATTAAAAATAGGCAAGAGACCTGAACAGGCACCTTACCAAAGAAGATATATAGATGGCAAGTAAGCATATGAAAAGGTGTTCAACATCATATGTCATTAGGAAATTGCTGATTAAAACAATGAGATACCACTACCCACCTATTAGAATGACCAAAATTCAAAACATTGAAAACACCAAATGCTGATGAGGATGTGGAGCAATAGGAACTCTCATGTCATTGCTGGTGGGAATGCAAAATGGTAGAGCCACTTTGGAAGACAGTTTCTTACTAAACTAAACATACTCTTAGCATATGATCCACCAGTTTCACTCTTTGGTATTTACCGAGACAAACTGAAAAGTCAGGTCCACACAAAAACTCCACACAAATATTTATAACACCTTTGTTCATAATTGCCAAAACTTGGAAGCAACCAAGATGTCCTTCAATAGGTGAATAACTGTGGTACATCCACACGATGAAATATTATTCGGTGCAAAAAAGAGATGAGCTATCAAGCTCATCTCGAAGAGACATGGAGGAAACAAATGAATATTACTAAGTGAAATAAGCCAATATGAGAAGTCTTCGTACTGTATAATTCCAACTATATGACTTTTTTGGGGAAGGCGACTATGGAGACAATAAAAGGATCAGTGGCTGCCAGAAGTTGGAAATGGGAGGGATGAATAGGCAGAGCACAGAGGATTTTTATGGCAGTGAAACTACTCTGTATGATACTATAATGGTATACATGTCATGCATTTGTCCAAACCCATAGAATGTACAACACTCAGAGTAAATCCTAATATAAACTATTCACTTGAGGTGATAATGATGTGTCAATGTAGATCCATAGATACAACAAATGTACCATTCTGGTGGGATATTTTGATAGTGGGAGAAGCTGTACAAATGCAGGGGCAGGGGGTAAATGAGAATTCTCTGTACTTTCTACTCAATTTGCTGTGAATCTAAAATTGCTCTAAAAAATAAAGTCTGTATTTTTAAAAAACTAAACATGCTTTCACCATACAACCTAGAAATTGCACTCTCGTGGGCATTTATCCAAGAGAAATAGAAATGTAGGTTCACACAAAAACCTGTATATGAATGTTCATAGCAACTTTATTGATAATAGCCCCAAACTGGAAACAATTCATGTCCTTCACTGGGTGAATGATTAAACAAACGGGTACATCCACACCCTGGAACAGTATTCAGTAATAAAAAGGAACAAGTTATCCATAGTGTAACAACTTGGATGAATGTCAAGGGAATTTATGCAGAGAGAAAGAAGCCAATCCTAAAAGGTTACATACTATGTGATTCCATTTATATAACATTTTTGAAATGGCAAAATTATAGACATGGAGACTAGATCAGTGATTGCCAGGTGTTAGGGATGGTTGATATCGTGGGGAGAGAGTCTGAGAGGGAGGTGGATGTGGCTAAAAATGGGAAATTCTTTTTTAGGGGATTCTTCTGGAGATGGAACTGTTGTGTATCTCAATGGTGGTGGATACATGAACCTACACGTGTGATAAAACTGTATAGAACCGAAAACACACACATACACACACACACAAATGAGTACAAAACTGGGGAATTCTGAATAAGATTGGTAGATTGTATCAATATCAACATCCTGGTTGTGACATTGTATTATACCTTTGCAAGATGTTACCACTAGGAGAAACTCGGTAAAGAGCGCACAGGATCTCTCTGCATTATTTCTTACAACTGTATGAGAACCTACAATTATCTTGCAATTAAATGTTCCATTATTTTGCAATATATATAAATATCAAATCATTATGTTGTATACCTGAAACTAATATAATCTTATATGTCAATAAAAAGTGAATTTAAAAGTTTAACTTAAAAATAAGCTATAGTAATTAAGACAGTGTACCATTAGTACACAGATAGACAAGTAGATCAGGAGTACACAAAACAGATGTACACATATATGAACACATGGGTATTGAGGTGACCCTGAAATTCAGTGGGGGAAAGGATATGTATTTTTCAATTAAGAATACTCACAAAAAAATGTATATTTATTTTTTATTTTCAATAAATAGTGCTGTCAAAACTGGATATCCATATGAAAAAGAAAAAAAGATTTTTGACCCTTACCTCACGCAAAAATTAATTCAAGATGGAGGATCATAGATCTGTATGTGGAAACTAAAACAATAAAAGTTCCAGAGGAAAATATGGATACATATCATCATTTCTCAAAGATTTCTGAAAAAGTATAAGAAATACTAATGATAAGAGAAAAGAATGATGAATTAGACTTTACTGAATTTGAACCTTTCATTTAGGAGAGGTCAGAGCAAGCCTCAGAGTGGGAGAAGGTATATTTTCAATACGTGTTTCCAAGGAAAGGCTCATATCCTGAACAAAGAGCTCCTATGAATCTATAAGGAAGAGACAGACAACCCACTTTTAAGAACACACATCAGAACAGTTTAATGATGAGGGCCTGACAAGAGGGGCCACTGACCTACTCACACCTCATAAAGGCTCAGCCACCATCCCCTGGTCCCTGGGCAGGAGGGCTCCCCTTGGACTGGACAGCACCGGACATGAGGTCCATTGCACCATCCACTGCCCTTCAGAGAGAGATGGCCAAATCATGGTGCTCCAGACACGCTCTAGAGGAAGAAACCAGGTCTGAGATAGCTCACAGTGGTGGATTTCAAACTCTCGTCAGGATAGGAGGAGGCCTGGGATGGGATGTTTCTCAGATAAGGACAGGATTTCCTGAGGGAGGGGATCGGCCTTGGGCCTGAGCACCATTGACCAAGCAGCTGCCCTAACCAGCCACTGTGGGCACAGATTAGCAAGGTAGAAAGATGGAGGAACACCACAAGCACCAGTTGTGGGCAATGTAGGTCCTCTTGTTGCCATTACAAAGTGTCCGCCCTATATCGACCCATGCTGACTGGTCCAAGATACTCAGTGCAACCTGGGGTCTCAGGCGTGAGGAAGCCCTCAGCAGGCAGCTCAGAGATAGTCCCCAGGAATTCCATTTTTTGTAACCTCAGTTTTCATCATCAGATGAGGAAACTGAGGCACAGAGGGATTTAGTGTGTAAGTAAGTGGTAGAGCCGAGATTCTCATCTGGGCAGCCTGATGCCAGAACCTTCTATGGGAAGAGCTATGTGACCTCTGGGTTCACTAGCTCCAGAAGCCATGTTCTGAAAGTCTCTATTCCACAGCAATGTTAAAATAGAAATAAAGCCAAGGGGACAATTAATGGAATATTTCATGAACTTTAAGCTGTAGATTTCCAGGACTAGAAGGGACCTCGGAGGTCAGTTAGCTCAAAATCATTGTTTGCTGCTTTGTACACAAGTCCAAGAGGATTTCCTGACGTGCCCTAACAGCACCAGCAGACCTTCAAACAGTGGACTAGAAGCAGTTACAGATCCGCTATCTTTTATGTGCGATGCGAGAATCCAAAGAGCTCTGTAAACCCAAAGTTCTTTTACAGTTAATTGGTGGTTGACTCACATGCAGGCAAAAAAAACCTGACCTCAATGGATGTGAAGCTTGTTTTATACCAATTAGTGTGAATATTTACATATTTTGCTGCAGAAATATCAATTAGTTTCATTGGAGGTGCTATCCCAGACATAGTGGTGTCCCAGAGCTGATCGAGACTGGCTCATGAGAGCGGCTTGTTAAATATTCAGGAATTTTGTGAGCCATTCAGTTGGTAGCTTGAAATCGGCTATGGTTGGAGTATTTACACCACAGAAATCAGAATGCTACAAATCAGGCTATTTTCTACTTCCAAGAGCCAGTATCCTTGCACCACTGCCCTACGCTCTGCTGGAAGTGTTACATAATGTGGAATATGCACCATTTTTACTTTTCCAATGAATTCCAATTAAGCCTAAGTTCACAAAAAGGAGGGCAAACAGATTTGGACACACACCAAATAGGATATCAAAATGGCCAATAAACATAAAAGGTGTTCTACAGCATTA
The DNA here is from genome assembly GCF_026419965.1 of Kogia breviceps. Lineage (NCBI taxonomy): Eukaryota > Metazoa > Chordata > Mammalia > Artiodactyla > Physeteridae > Kogia > Kogia breviceps. The sequence continues at coordinate 22,712,295 of NC_081323.1, forward strand.
ATCATCAGGAAAGTACAAATTAAAGCCACGGTGAAATACCACTACATCCCCACCAGAATGGCAAGAATTAAAAACACCCAAGGCCAAAGGTCGGTGAGGATGTAGAGCACTGGGAACTCTCATACATGGCTTGTGGGAGGGTAAACTGGCACAACAATTTTGGAAAACTGTTCAGCAGTATCTACTAAAACCAATCATCCATATACCCCACCACCCACCAATTTCATTCCTGGGTATATTTATCCAATAAAAATAAGTGCTTGTGTTCACCAAAGGTAATATACAAGAATATTCACAGCCGCTTCATTCATAATAGCATCAAACTGGAAACAACCTAAATGTCCATTATCAGGACAATGGATAAGTGAATTGTAGTATATTCATACACTGGAATAGTACACAGATTCTCACAATATACAATAGCATGAATGCATCACATCAGTGTTACATCAAGATGAGGAACCCTGAATTATTCCATTTGTATAAAGTTTCACAACTAATCAGTGATGGTAGAAGTTAGAATAAGGGTTCCCTCTAAAGTCTTGTGGACATTACTTTTTATAGGAAATAGTTCAATTTTTGAAAGTATAAAATTTACAAAAATAAATTCTGTGGTGCTCCCAGGTGCTCAACAGAAACAAAACTAAATCCTCCCTGGAAGAAAATACCCTCAATCTAGTCTTCAGTGAATCTCCACAGATATAGGTCCAACTGACAATTTGAAAGATTCAAAGCATTCAAGAAACATGCCACCCTGAGCAAGGCGGGAGAAACCGCAAACAATGGAATCAGATCCCCAAAGACCTCAGATGTTTGTATTCTAGGGTTGAAAATATAAAACAAATACATTCCATGTGTTCAGAGAAGTAATAGAGCCAGTTGAATACATGAATATGGAGCAATAGACTCTCCCAAAAGAACAAGCAGATTTGAAAGAGAAGCAGGTCAAACTTCCAGAAGTGAAAAATATAATAATAGGAATTTAAAAACTCTTAGAGAGAAAACCATAATTCAAAAAGACACATGGGGCTTCCCTGGTGGCGCAGTGGTTGAGAGTCCACCTGCCGATGCAGGGGACACAGGTTCGTGCCCCAGTCTGGGAGGATCCCACATGCCGCGGAGCGGCTGGGCCCGTGAGCCATGGCCACTGAGCCTGCGCGTCCGGAGCCTGTGCTCCGCAACGGGAGAGGCCACAACAGTGAGAGGCCCGCGTACCGCAAAAAAAAAAAAAGACACATGCACCCCAATGTTCATAGCAGCACTATTTACAATAGCCAGGACATGGAAGCAACCTAAGTGTCCATCAACAGAGGAATGGATAAAGAAGATGTGGCACATATATACAATGGAATATATGACTCAGCCATAAAAAGGAACAAGACTGGGTCATTTGTAGAGACCTGGATGGACCTAGAGAGTGTCACACAGAGTGAAGTAAGTCAGAAAGAGAAAAACAAATATCGTATATTAATGCATATATGTGGAACCTAGAAAAATAGTACAGATGAACCAGTTTGCAGGGCAGAAATAGAGACACAGATGTAGAGAACAAATGTATGGACACCAGGGGGGAAAGTGGCAGTGGGGCTGGTGGTGGTGTGATGAATTGGGAGATTGGGATTGACATATATAAACTAATATGTATAAAATAGGTAACTAATAAGAACTTGCTGTATAAAAAATAAATAAAATAAAATTCAAAAAAAAAAGATTTTGTTCAAACATCCTACACTCACAAAGCCCTCCCTCATGCTCTTCCTATCCCACCACCAGCGATCTTGTGCCCTTTGATGCTCCTTCAATTTTATACAGACTTGTATTTTAATACTCTCATGGTATTTTCCATATTACACTGTAATGATCCGTTTGCATGCCTGTCTCATTGCACTTGCCATAGACAGAGCATACTGAGGGCAGGGACCAGGTCTTACTGTGTCTGTGCCACCAGGGACCAGCCCATCTCAGAGAGGTGGGTCCCATCCCATACAAAAGGTAGGAAAGTCAGCATGAAAGGTGACACATGAACAGTTAAAATTGCCCTATGAGATCCAATCAATCCCCCCGAACTGTGGCATTTGTGGTTTTGCTTTCACCACCTCATTTGGTAGCATGTTCCTGTATGATGATCTGGAAACTCTCGTGGCTCAGCTCACGTTCCCTCAGGGGCAAACACCCACTGAGTGGAATGGCAGGTAGAGTCAATTGTGCTTTTAAAATTAGTTTTCCCTCTCTCGGCTTGGCTAAGGATATGGTTGAATTTATGTAAGTTCAACGTGCATATGATACAACTGTACTGTTGAACAAAGGAAAGGACAGGTGGATAGAAGAGTAGGTAGGTAAATGGATAAAAGGATGGATGGTTGGATGGATGGATGGATGGATGGGTGAAAGGGTGGCTGTACTGATGCAGGGATGGTACATAAACAAATAAAATAATCTCTGTTCCTCTTTGCCAGATCAAGCCCTGCCTTGTTACCTCCAGCCTTGTTGCCTAGACCTCAGAAGTCAACCTCAGCCAAGCTACTTATTGTCTGACCCACTCAGGCTACCCACCTCCCATTCTAGCATTCACAATGCTGGCCCCATCTCCACTCAGGGCAGCCACTCACTCAAACTGGTCTAATACTAGCTTTGACAGCCAACACCCACCTACGCCCTACAGTAGCAAATGATGTCTGTAGCAGATTATGTGACAGAGGTGGACACAACAACATCTCCAATTCCACATGCTATCCCATCGAGAGGTAAGGTCTATGTTCCTTTCCCTTGAAGCTGGGTGGGCTTGTGATTATTGCAGAAGTGACACAAGGCTATGTGATTGCCAAGGTTAGGTCATAAAAGGTGCTGCAACTTCCACTTGGCTCTTTTGGGGTGCTCACTCTTAGAAGCCAGCTGCCATGCTGTGAGGAAGCCCAATCTAGTCCAGGGAGAGGTGGCATGGAAGGGCCGCAGGTAGTTGTTCTGGCTGACAGCTCCACTGAGGTCCCAGCCGACAGACAGCATCAGCCATCAGACATGTGAGTGAAGGAATTCCAGGTGATTCCAGCCTCCAGCTGCCGAGTCACCCCCAGCTACTGAGTCTTCCCAGAGGAGGCCCCAGACATAGTGAAGCACCCATCCTCACTGCGCCCTGTTCATATTCTTGACTTACAGAGTCTGTGAGCATAATTAAATGGATATTTTGTGCCTCTACGTTTTAGGGTGGTTTATTTTGCAGTAACAGTAACTGGAACATCCTCCCTCCACCAGCCAGGCCCTGCCTTCACTACTCTTGGGGAGGTGAGCGGGAGGGTCTGAGCCCTGAGCCGCCCTGATCCTGTTATCAGTTGCATCTGAGGCCCAGTGAGCGCCTCTACCAAGCTCTCCCTCCATGACTTTTCAGGGTGGAATGAGGTCGGCTTCCAGGTGTCCTGGATTCCCTACAGACAGGGGTCAAGACCAGGCTGGGGCCCCTGTTGATGAGACGGGGCTTCTGAGCAGGAGCTCGACTCGAGCAAAAGCGTGTTCTGGCTCCATCTGAGACTGGCCTGGTTTGCTCCCAGGTTTTGTTCTTTTTAAAACTGGTTCACTCAGTGGGTATTTAAGACAAAAACCACAGGCTGATTCAAGGGGAAAAAATAGTATTGGGGTCTGGGAATCGACAGATCTAGGTTGAATCCCAGCTCGGCCACTTGCCAGCCGTATGGTCTTATAAGTTATATCACGTTTCTGGGCCTCTTCTGTGTAGTGGGGATAAGAATAGCTACCTCGTCATGGGTTTGTTGTGAGAAGAAATGAGATGAACTTTGGAAGGCACCCTACTCAGTGCCTGGCACACAGGAAGAGCTCAATAAATTTCAGTTACCTTTCCTCACTCCCGAGTGGAGTATAGCTGTAACCCATCTCTCTTCCATCCACAAGGCCTAGTTCAGTGCCTTGTATACCCTAAGCACTCAATAAATGTATCTTAAATCAATGGATGAATTTCTCAAAGTCCTCTCAAGTCTTCTCAGCTCCTCTCTAACCTCAGTTCACAGGATGACATATCTCTTCCCCAGTTGACACTGACATCCCCAGGGGCAAGGATACTCACTCTTATTCACCTTTTTTATCCTTTTGTATCCCCAGCATACAGCAGGTGCTTAATCGGTGATTACTAAAGCAAAGCAAGTGCCTTCCTGGTTTGGCACAGGTCCTCAGTTTAGGATCTGCATCGGGTTCCCGACAAGGGTTTGAGGTGAAGCTGCCACAATACAGAGCTCTCTGCCACCCAGCTTTCCATTTACCATCAACTTCTCTTTACCAGAACCATCTGCTGACCAGCATGTCCCCACCTAGCGCCACAGGCTCCCACATTTTTGTCATCACAGCCCCCATGATGGATGCAGTCCCTTGAGCATCTGCAGGTCCTTGACACCTCTCAAAAATTTTTGTAGGTCAGGAAAGCACACATGATTTTGGAGGGTGTCTTAGGCCACGTCCCCCCGGTGAAGATCCTGGATGAGGACTGGGGTGCAATAGTCTACTTGCGATGAGGAGAATAAGCCAGGAGAGGGAGGAACGTCAAGAATGGGGCTAATACTCAAGTTACCACTGGGGGCGATTGTCCCACTGAGGGGTGAGGAAGTCTTTCTCCACCACCCCTATCCCCCATGGTTGAGGGTGGCTCCTGGGGCATTAAGGCCCCGGCGCTTCTGGCTGAGTGTACCCACACAGTGGAGAACACCTTCGGGCAGAGAGGCCATCAGCCGGCACCTCTGGGAACGTGGGCAGGGCACGCCAGCCCCTGACAGCGCCATATTCATACAAGCCCTTTTGTCACAGGTAAGTGACTGCCAACACACATCACTTACTCATGGCTTGAGGTACAGGTGAGAGGCGCCAGGTCCTGCAAGCTCCAGGTAACTCTATTCCTTTATCTTCCACTCAAGGACGCAGGTGAGCGGGGCCTCACAGTTATCTCTGTGACTTTGAATCTACTCAAGTTGATCAGACTTAAAGTAAATCACTTGGCGAGTCTAGGACTTTAACAGTTATTTGTATAACAAACCTCAGATCCCAGTGGAGAGGTTGGAAACCACTGCCCCACAGGACAGAGATAATAATGATTCCCCAATGCCTTCTGAATCACCGAAGTTTGATTCCCTTAGATCCAATCTGCTTTAAGTGGGCTGCAGGTTCCAGCCCCTCTGATCTCTCTGCAAGTCCAAAGTCCCCCAGATGACAAGAGGAAGAGGCTCTTCCAGGCACCCCCCCGACCCAGGCTGTGGCTTGCTGGGTAGCCCAGAGGTTTTGTAAACAGGTCTTTGCAGGAAACCACCCTCAGCAGGAAGCCCCTTTTCTTGTCACTTTAGCAAAGCTATATTGTAACTAATTTTTTTTTTGGGGGGGGGGGCTGTGTGGCATGCAGGATCTTAGTTCCCCAGCCAGAGATCGAACTCAGGCCCCCTGCAGTGGAAGCACGGTGTCCCAGCCAATGGACTGCCAGGGAAGTCCCAGTAACTAACTTTTAAACCAGGCACCCCCATGCTCTACGCATCTCTGGCCCAAGCACACCTTTCAAATCTTTTAAGCACGCAATTGTTTGCCTAACTTGTCGGTTATTTCCATAGATCAAAGAAGTAGAAATGAAGAATAAGAAATTAACAGATGACCAGACCTCTTCCCTAGATTCCCCTTCAGTAATCTCGCAAACAAACTGTGTGACCAAACTGTGTGAACAAGATAACATCTAGAGGAAGATCACAAGAAGCCTTTGAGCCTGCACGCAAGCGGATGGCGATGACTCTGACCTCCTAGCTCAGTGATTAACTGAGATTACTTCCCTTCTTCCCTTTAAAACTTTCAAGGCCGAGCAGAATCTTCTGAGGTGGTTTTTGAGGGACATTGAGTCCATCATCTCCCCAGATTGCCGGCATTCTCATTAAAGGCATCTTTCCTTTCTATCAGCACCTGTGCGTATTGATTTGCTAAGTGGTCAGCAAGGGGACCCCCGATTCGATAAGATTCTGTAGTTGTGCCCAGATGACTCCTCCAGAAGCCAGGTCTCCTCCAACCCGCTCCCTTACTTCTTAGCAGCCACCTGTGGATTGAGGCTTCTTGCATTTTCTAGACTTTTCCTGAACCCGTTTCAGGAAGGACCAGCTCTAAATAACAGACTTGCGACATGACAGTTATAATAACAAACATAACAACAATAATAACAATACTTGCCTCCCTGAATCCTTTTTACAGCAAGGCAGAACACAGAGAAAATAGTATCTAACGTTTATTTGGCATTTTGTAGCCTACCAGCTGCTGGCTCAGATACGAATAATTTACCAAGTGACAATTGCTGGGGTCACAGAGGTAAACAAGGTGGACATAGTCCCTGTCCTCATGCAGCCCACATTCTAGTGAGAAAGATGGACAAGAAGTAAGCAATTAGACAAATCGTGATGAGAAGTAGTAGCATTTGATGAGAACTTGCTGAGTGCCAAACACTGTTAAATTCTTTGCATGGATTGCTTCATTCAATCCTTACAACAATACTATTTTGAAGTCATAGTATTTTGTCCTCAATATACAGACAAAGAAATTGAGGAACAGAGAGGGTAAGCAATCTGCCTGGGGTCACACAGCCAGCAAGAGGCAAATCTGGGAATTCTGAACCCAAGATTTTCTGATTCCAAAACCCATGTCCTCAACCAGGCTATCTTACCCCTTTGCTCTCTGCCCTCAGTTTCTCTATCTGTAAAATGGAAGCAAATAATGGTAATCCCCTCATAGTACTGTCGTGATTCACCAAGATAGTGATGGGAAGACTATGTAAATGGCCAACTGTGATCTGCTGTTTTTCTTATTCCTGGCTGAACCTCTGGTCTTCCTTGCCTGCCCCTCACCCCTGATGGCTGCCTGTGAGTGGCCTAATACACAGCCACCTGGCAGGGCTCTTGGTCACTGTTTCCCTCACCAGCCCCCTAATGACAACATGGTTCTGTGGCATCTGTGCTGATTTAATTATAGATTAATCAGGAGAGCCAGGGCGGGAGCTCTCCTCTTTTCTCCAGCAAGCTGGAACATGACCTCTGAGCGCACACACACTTGAGGGACAGAGGTTATCCCCCTCTGGCTCCCTGCCTCAGGGACGAACTGAAATCAGTCCTGATCCCTGTCTGGGGCTCGTGGTTCTCCCAGCGCCACCTGAACAACACCTCCTAAGCCGATTTCCCATCTCCGGGCCTTTGCTGTCCCTTAGACACCAAGACACCTTCTTATTCCATCCTGTCTCTTTACGGCCACATTTTCAAGGCTCAGCCTAAATGCCGCCTCCTGCAGGAAGCCTTCCCTGATGCTCCAGCTGGGGTGGCTTCTTCCACTTTGCTTCTGAATTTCCACAGAAGTTGATCTGGCTTCATATGAAGGTCCTGACTATTCCCTACCCTGAGCTCACCTCCCTCACAGGATGAGATCTCCTTGAGGATGCATGTCCTCAGAGCCCAGCAGGGGTTGGCATCAGTAAACTGACAGAATGAATAGTAAACAGAGTAAATCTACAGAGAAATTCCCATGGGTGACAACAACCTGGAGCCAAGAGCCTGGCATCCTTCCAGAGCCACAGCCTCCTGAGGACCTGCTGGCCCAGGAAAGGGCTCAAACATCCACATCTGTGGCCTTTCCTCAGAGGCTTGGATGGCTTCTTTGGGCTTCTCCTGCCTTCTTGGGGACTGGCCTCCCAATGCTTTTATCAGGGTTATCAGCAGGCAGGCACAGGCTGGGGAGATATACCACCCCCCCCCTCCTTCCCCCGCCAGAACAGACCTAGGCACCACCCTGCTGCTGCCCTATTTCTCCCTGGGGAGCCAGACCAGATGAACGACTGCTCAGCCGTGACCATAATGATGATGGTAGAACATGTTGATTGCTTATACCGCTCCTACCCCATCCCACCCCACCACCGTGATCACTGACGTGTATTCCCTTTTTCAAGCCTTCCAGTGACCCAGGGCAGTGCCGTTATTGGCCCCCTTTGCAAATGAGTAAACTGAGAGGTGAAGCGACTTCATTAGCGACAGCAGAGGACTTAAAGCCAGTTCGACTCCAGAGCTTGCGCCTAGTGACTCCCCACACAGGCTGTACCCTAGGCCACCTGCCTCGCTCCAGTCCGGGCCCTTGACCACTGACCCTGGGGCGCCCTTGCCGCGGGTGGGATCCGTGGGCCCAGGCCGCTGCCCACGGCGCCTGGCACCTGGCATCCTCTCAGGTGGCATGAATGAACCGGCTCATGAATATGCAGGCAGGCCCGCGCGCAGAGAGCGCTCTCGGCTAAATCTGATCACAATGCGGGATAAATTAAGCGCCAGGATAAATGCATTAAAAATCACGGTCGGAGGAACACGCCGTTCAGGGAGGGGTCTGTAAAGTGGGGTGAGGAACAGTGGGAGAAGCTCCGCCAGGCGCTGCCAGCTGCTCCCGAAAGACTCAAATGAAGTTCCCTTCCGTGGGAGCGGCCCCTCCCCCCTCCCCCCCCCCCGCCCCCCGGTTCCTATGGAAACGCAGAAGGAGTTTAGGAGGGAAAATGCCTGGCGATGGGTGATATGGGGAGGTACCAAGAATAGCTGCTGGGGCTGGGATCGTGTGTCAACAGGGCCTCTTTCCCGACTAGGGATGAAGGGGAGGGCATGGTCCAGCCCAGCAGCAGCCCCCAACCCCTACCCCAAGCCCCGGGCAGCATCCAGAGACAGGGGTGTGGGGAGAGAACCACGTTGGTCCAGACCCAGGTTCCAATATGGGTGGTAGGTGTCCTTGGGTAATAACATCGTAATAATAGCAGCTAGATATCCTCAGAGCATTTGTGCAGTGGCCCCACAAATGGGAGGAAGGCACTATGACATCTCTCTTTTACAGGTGGGGAGAGTGAAGCTCAGAGATGTGGAGTGACTTGTCCAGTGTCACACAGGGAGGACTGGACCACGCAGCCTGGCTCCAGGCCTCTCTCTTAACTGCACTGCATGCCTGCAATGGCACCACTTCATCCAAGCAGCGCCTCTTCTCAGGGCAAATCTTGTTCAGCAAAGATTTATTGAGCAATTACTACGCTGCAAGCACTTATTCTAGGCACTGGAAATGCCAGGGAGTGAGACAGACAAAGCTGACTTCAGGGGGCATACTGCATTGGATGGAAATGGGTGGCTTACAGATTTCCTCTCTCTGGCCCAGACAAGGGGTGGGTTCCAAGGTCTAGGCCAGAGAAAGAAAGGTTTTGGGGAGCCCAGGACGGACTTGAGGGTTTCACAGAGCTCAGATGATATAAAGCCTGATTAGTGTTTGGTTGGCTCTGGGTGACAAGCGTGGGCTCTAAATCCAGCTCTGCTACCTGCTGGCTATGAGATCTTGGGCCAGGTCCTTAACCTCTCTGTACCTCACTTTCTCCATCTATAAAATGGGCATAACAACAGGAGGCAGGGTCAATGTGCCCCTCTCTGTGCCTCCAGCTCCCCACTCACCTGAGACTGTGGACAGCTGGAGAGCAAGTGTGACATGTCACCATTGCTCTGAGGAGAGGAAAGATGCAGCCAGGATACTGCCAGTTGGCAGTTGGTGCTTAGAGACAGTAGGGTGGATGGGAGCCGCTGGCCTTGCAGGGCATGGGGGGCCTGGGGGGCAGGCCTGAGGGGTGTAGGAAGGGGGCTGAGCTCCACCAGAGGCTGAAGGTCACCCTGGGCAGAGGAGAGAATGGGGGTGGCCAACACAGAAGGGAGGTGACACTGCCTAGCTGAGGTTCTCAGAGCAGGAAGGGCCAGGAGCCAGCCCGGGACAGTGGGGCAGAACAAGGCGAGAGAGTGTGGAGGGGGCTCTGCCTAGAGCTTCCTGGCTGCTGGGGACCAGACCAGCCCAGGACTTCCTCTCCTCGTTCGGTGCCCCTCCATCCCGCATGGCACTGCTCTGTTCTCTGGGGGTCTCGCTCTGTTCAGACTTGGGAGAGGAAAGAGCCATCTGAGAAAAAGGCAAGCTTAGAGCCAACAGGAAAGAGAGGGAGAAAGAGAGGTGGGGGAGGAGGAGGGAAGGGGGGAGGACGGAGGGGGAGGAGGAGAGGAGAGGCAGCCACCCAAGAGAGGAGGCCTGCCTGTTCTACAGATCGCAGGGCCTTCCCTGTAGCCCCCAGCAGAGCCTGGTCAAGCCTCTGTGCCAGCTTGGTGTTTGGAGTTATGGTCAGAAATGATGCAATAGCAAGGACACAAAGCCCTTGACCCAGCAAGTTCACTACTATCGAGCCTAAGAATGGATGTGGACGAGAAGCAAAGATGCTTCTCCAAGCATGTTCATTACAGAACTGTTCATACTGGAGCAAAATCAGAAATCTGCTCCCCAGCAGTAGGAAAGCGGTTCTGCCGGGGTACATACCTACAATGAAATACTATGTGGCCGATACAAGGGACGCTGTGAATGTAACTTTACTGACATGAACAAATAGTCAGAATTTTACAAAACAGCATGTTCAGTGGAATCACATTATTTATATGTGTGTATGTATACACACACACACACACACACACACACACACACACACACACACTGCGTGCACGCATATGAAAAAGCCTAGTGTTTTACAGCAAAATTCTTAACCGCAGCTTGGTGGTAAGAATCAGGGGAACTTAAGGAGTTTTTTGTTTTGTTTTGTCTTTGCGGTATGCGGGCCTCTCACTGCTGTGGCCTCTCCCGTTGCGGAGCACAGGCTCCGGACGCACAGGCTCAGCGGCCATGGCTCACAGGCCCAGCCGCTCCACAGCATGTGGGATCCTCCTGGACCGGTGCACGAACCCACGTCCCCTGCATCGGCAGGCGGACTCTCAACCACTGCGCCACCAGGGAAGCCCAAGGAGTTTTTTCTTCATTTGTATTTTCTAATTTTTCTTTATCACACGTTCGTTGTAGGAAGAGAGAATAGAGTTATAATTTTGCGTTTATCTTTTTTAAAAAAGTGTAAATCCTTTGACCAGTCGTTCCAATTCCAGAACATTGTCCTAAGGAAATAATTAGGATAAACACAAAGATTTAACTACAAGAATCAATGATTCGTTGCTTCTCATGGGGAAAAAAAAGGGACATAAGCTAAAATTTTCAGCACTGGGGATTGGTTGAGTAAAGTGTGGTGTAGTCATATGCAGCATGCTATGCAGCCACTAAAAATCATGCTGTAGAAGTTCAGTTGTTGACTAGGACAGATGTTTGTGAATATATGATTGGGAGAAAAAACAGGTTTTAGAACATTATGTACTGAAATCAGCCCTTCTTTCTATAATATGTGCTTGATCCAAAGTCTGGAAGGATATATGTTTAGATGTTAATGGTTGTTTCACTGACATCAGTTGATTACAGGTGATCTTAATTTTCTTCTTTACACTTTCCCAATTATTATACGATAAATATATATTACTGCATATGTATTATTACATAGAGTTTTAAAAATTAATTTTTTAAGAAGCAAAAATAAATAGCCTATTCTGAGAGCTCAGACACTGAGTGGTGGGTGCTGGACCCCATCCCTACTCCCCTAAAGGGTGGGCAAGGGCTGAAGCACCTGGGGAGAGGGCTGGGGGGTGGGCAGCCAGCTCTGCGCCTGCCCAAGGAGACTCCCTGCGCCTGCGCTAGCTAAGGAGGCGCCCCCCCCACCTCCCCGCCAGGCCTGCTCTCTGCCATTCACCCTCTGGAATTAGCTTGCAGAGACCATTTTAGGAAGCCTGTGGGCGGTTGGAAGCAGCTTGTGAGCAGAGCTGGGGGCCGGCTGAGAGCTGCACAGAATGAGTGCCCAGAGGAAGACAAGGCAGAAAATAAAGGGAAGCCAGCACCCTTTCCCATTTTTCTTTTTGGTTTGATTTTTCAAAAACAGTCTCTGGAAAATCCTTGCTTTGGTCCAAATGTTTCCTCCTCCGTCTTCCCCCACCTCCTCCACGCCTCCATAGATGGGCCAAGTCTAAGCCTGTGAGGCCAGGACCAGGGTTCTGGTCTCAACACTTCCACTATCTTGCTGTGCAACCTCGCACCAGTGGCTCACCCTCTCTGGGCCTCAGTTGCCACTTCTGTCAAATTGGACTAGGATGGACTCAACTTTCTCTTCCCACTCGGAGGCTCCGTGTTTGGGATCCCATCCTAGGAGTGAGGCAACTGGACCAGATATCTACTAGGCCTCCTTACAGCTCTAAGATTCTGAGATTTGTGCTTTGAGATCCTTGAGAGTCTAACATACGCTGGCAAAGCCTCGGATTTTGCAGTCCATGGTTCTAGAATGCAACGGTATGAAATTGCTAGGAGTCTAGTTCAGGTTCTAGCGGAGGGGCTGCTCACTGTTCAATATCAAAGACTGTTTCTGGAGACATCCCTCTCCTAGCCCCCTAGGCCGAGCCCCACCTTTGCCAGGGGCTTGGGAGCTGTCTTCGCCAAGTGGGGAACACACATTCACAGTCTTGAGCCCCTGCAAGGGAGACACATGGGTTCAGACCTCAGGTAGCCTCCTGAAGGAGACGTGGAAATGACAGCTCATGAATAAGGGCCCTCACCATATGCGGGGCTGCAAGGAGTGAGTGGCCATTTGGTGGCTGAGCCTCTGCCCTGAACCAACAGCAATATCTCCATTTACTCCACACCACTATGTGCCAGGCCTGCAGGCTACAGAGATTACTGGATCTAAGCGGTACTATGTTTATGCCCATTCTCCAGATGAGGAAGCTGAGGCTCAGAGAGGTCCAATGACTTGCCAAGGTCACAGAGCTAGAAGGAGGTAGAGCTAAAGCTTGAACGCAGATTAGCTGACTTGAGAGCCTGCTGAATTGCTCTGCCGCCTCCCTGCAGACCCCGGCCCTGCTGGCCCCGGATGGGGAGTCAGTCATGGGAAGAGGCAGGAAATGGCTTCCACACAATCAGGACTTCCAGAACTAGGACCCAGCGCACACCCCCCGGCCTGCTCACCTTCCCCAGCCCGGGGGCCCACGTTTGTGCCTGCATGCACGTGGGTATCTGCGTGGCTCCGGGAGGGTGTGTCTCTGTCTCTGTGTGGGTGTCCCTGTGCCCATCGTGTGTGCACGTCTGATGTGTGTGAGTAGTTTGGATGTGGGTGCTGCTGTGTCTGTCCCGGCACGGAGCGTGTGAGAGAGACAGATGAGTGTGAGCTCTGTGGAACCCGTGAGAGGAAGCAGGTGCCAGAGAGTTCCGGGCTATGCTTCCTCCCATCCTCCTCGTAGGGGGGAGTAGAGGCCTTCAGAGGTCCATGGCATTGGGCCCCTGAAAAGCTGCCTGTCCCCCAGCTAGCCCCACATATTGCCAATTTGAACCTAGAGTCCACAGTCCCCACGCCCATTGCTTTCTCTGGCCCTCACACCCAGCACCATCAGGGGAACCTCTTGGAGATTAGGATCCCGCATCAGCCTTGGACTTGATCCAGGGAGGACCAGTTAAGCCCCTGCAGAAAGGCAGCTGTGTTCCAGAATCCCTGGTTCTGAGCCCAGCTGTGTGTTCACAAACAACTTTCCTTTAGCCTCTGGACTTCCCTTTCCTCTGCCCTGAATTGGGTCTGCTATTGCTTGTGTCTGTCTTGGGGGGGTGGTTTGAGGAGAAAGTCCTAGAAAAAAGGAGATTTGTGGTCAAAGAACTGGAAGAGAACTTCACAACCACCTAGTGAAGCTACTCTCCTGGTGGATATCTCTGTTAGCCCCATTAAGCTGTCTAGGTTTTACTTGCATACCTCTAAGAACGGAGAACTCACTACTTCCAAAGAGCCCATTCCATTCCGGGCAGCTTTAACTGTAAGTTCTACCTCATACTGAGATTTTAGATCTGCCTCCCATAGCTTCACCCCACGGGTCTCAGCCCTGCCCTCTGAGGCCCAAGTGGCTCAACCTTGATCATTCCTGCTGAGGTCGGGGTAAGTCAGTACAAAGCCTTGTGGAGACCCTCAGGTCCAGAGACTGTTTCTGAGGCCAGGTGATGGGTTGAGAACCTCAAAGACACGCCAAGCTGAGCAGACACGGGGAGGCCAAGGGCTGGTCATTCTGTTAGGGGCTGATCCCATGGCTGAGGAGATGAGACTCCCCAGTCCTGCCAGGCCAAGGATGCAGGGTGAGGCCGCTAATGCCTGAGGGAAGCTTGGGGGTGGCTGCCCTGGCCGGGCCTGGGTCAGGGTCTCAGGGACAGCTCTGAGCTCTGGGGGTCTCTGGGAACCACGGCTTGGAGAGAAGGGCGTGTGCGCATACTGAACAGATGATGGGGAGGGGGTGTGGCTCCCTCCACAGCACAAGGAGGTCGCCAGGATGAGCCATGACATGTGCAGGGAGATTGGCACACGGAGGGGGCTGGATGAGCACTGCTGTTAGGATATTATTCATCCATCCACCCATTCATTCACTCACTCTCCCCCTCTGTGCCAGGCCCAGGGCTGAGGGCTGGTGACCTGGAGAAGAAGCAGGTGCAGCCCCACCCGTCCCCGAGGACTAGGCGGAAGGGGACAGACTCCTCTCTGGCGAGTCATCGTGCATCAGTGCATGCCCGGCGCACAGACCCCAGCTCCAGATGCAGTGCACAGAAGGGGTTGTGAGCATTTTCAGCTCAGTGCCCTGCTTGGGGAGGTGGGGAGCACGCAACCCCTTATCCTTCAGGGACTGGGCACCGGGGATTCACAGGCCTGGGGTACAGCCAATACCCTATATGCCAGAGGAGAAAACTGAGCCCCAGAGAAGAGGAAGGACTGGTCCAAGGATTACGGCAGGGTTAAGACTCCCGACATGCTTGCAGAGCTGAGGCTTCCTGGTGGGAAACGCAGGTGAGAATGCAGATCTTGAGCTTGGGGCACGTAGATGAGGCCGCAGGACACTTGCCCTACTGAGCAGCCTCAGCCCCACGCTCTGGGCTGCATAGGGCAGCTGGGATGCCCAGCCTGACATGAACATGCTAGGTGACCTTGGACGAAGTCTCTGCTCTCTCTGGGCCTGTCTCCCCCTTGCTCTAAGACAAGGGTACTTCAACTGGATCAGGAAAGACAAGCAGATTTCCCCTTACATGTCAGCTTCCTGCATTGGCTGAGGCTGCTTGGGGCATCACATTGAGAAAGAAAGGGTGTCATGATCAATTCGTCACATCTCCGGTGAGGGACTGGAGTGGCAGCGTGTGTCGGGGCACAACCTGTCTGGATCAGAGAATCACCAGGAGTCCCCACCTCCGGGCAGCGTCGGCGTCAAGTCCACAAGCCTGAAGCCTCCACGAATGCCCGCCAGGGACCCTCCTTGTTCCATGGGAGGCAGGCAACGCGTCGAGCCTCTTTCTGAGGAGCACCCAGGGCATCGTGTGCTATGGCCCAGCCCTGCCCCCAGAGGCCACTGAGGCCAGTTGGCTTGTGATCTTGGGCCCGTCTTCACAGTGACACAGCCCTGATGCACGGCCAGTTCCCCATCGCTTTCCCCTCTGATCGATTCCGTCAGAATCGATTAGAGGGGACACTGCCTGCCTTCAGTGTGGACTGAATACAAGTGAAGAGTCTGAGTGAAGGCAGTAAGAACTATACCGAGAGTGAAGGGCATGAACGAGGTCTTCCCCTTGCCTCCTGGTTCTCGGCACTGTCCTGGACAGATTGGGAAGAAAAAGACTTATTGTGTGCCAGGCACTCCCACATTCTGTACTTCATTTGCTCTTCACTCTTATCCTGAGAGGTGGCTACTACCCCCATTTTACAGATGAGGAAACTGAGTCCCAGAAAAGTTCAGTAACCTCCTTAGTATTATCATTATGAGCAAGGCTGGAAGTCTGTCATTTCCAGAATCCAGGTGTTTCCTCTTTCTAGCCAAATGGCCATCAGCTGGGTAATACGGTGATAAGAGCACCTCACCTATGGCTCAGAAGGACCTCAGATCTAGTCCCAGCGGCTCTTTCGCTGAGTTACTGTGGGATGTCGACCATTTACATTGCCTCACTTGGTCTTCCGCCCTCACCTGTAAAATTGAATAGTAAGTCTCTTCTGCTGTCTCGGCTCCCACCCAGCCCCCACTTCTGGTGCTTCGCCTTTGAGGCATATTTGAGAGTGAATGAGTGTGGGCCCGGGCAGGGGCAGGGCCTAACAATATCAGTTCTCCCACCAGGGGATGGACAGAGACCCCTGTGGGTAAGAATATTGTTCTCCAGCCAAACAAGAGTAGAGTAAAGCAGAAAAGTTGCAATCCACAGGCTTGCAAATGTGCTTTTGGTTGGCTTGTACAGTGCTGTTTTTTTAAATCTGAATTTGTTGCCAACACTTAAAAATAGAGAAGTTTCATATAAAAATCCAGGTTTCTGGCTTCTCTTGAAAAGCTGGAAGCTTTGACAAGTCTGCCTTGAATTGGCCGCCCCGGGCCAGAGCTGGGGAGCAGAGGTGTACTCCCGTCCACTCAGCCACGCACCTGCCTGACCCCTTGTCAGCATCTGAGTTCCTTTCCCCTGATGCAAAGGGTGAGACCATGGGCTCTGGAGTCAGGCCGGCCTGAGTTAATCCAAGCGGGTGACTCAATTACAGTGTGACTATCAGAAAGTCCCCTAACTTCTCTGGGCCTGTTTCCTCTCTGGTGAAATGGGGATTCCCATAGTACTTCCTTTATATGGACGCAGCAAGTCTTCCATATGAAGGTAAATGTACATAAAGCTGCTGCTATGGTTGAAGATGCTGCCTGGCACATAGTGAGCGCTCAGTAAATGGCAACCCTGGTCTCGATCATGGCCACCCTCTCCCGACAGGGGCCGCAGGGTCTGGAACAGCAGAAACAGCAGCACTTGACGCCCTCCCCAGCCTGGCCTGGGCCCATCCTGGAGCTCTCCCTCGGCTGCACAAATGCTTGTGGGGTGGCGGCAATCCTGTCTGGTGATGCATCCGAAAACAACAGATCAATAGCCACTCAGCACTCCAATGCCATGGCTGAGGCCTGTGGCATGGTCCAGGCTGCTGGCCAGTGAGTTCAAGCTCTTTTTCTGTTTGGGCAGAAAACAACTTACCACGTAACCTTGAATGAGTCCTTTTTTCCTCCTGGGACCTTGGTTTCACTAACAGGAGGGTCGGCCTGTGGTCTCTAGTGCTCCTTTGAGCTCTGACATCTTGGGAGTTTTGCAGATGGGAAGGCAATGAAGGTCAAAGCCTCACAAATGCAAGAATGAATTAGTCAGGAAACTTCTGGTTGCAAGGGCAGGAACCTGTCACAAAGGGCCTTAAAGAAAAGAGATATTTGTCTTTCTGTGACTGGCTTATTTCACTCAGTATAATGTCCTCAAGGTTCATCCAGCTTGTCACATACCGTAGAATTTCCTTCTTTTTTAAGGCTGAATAATATTTCATTGTATGCATATACCACCTTTGCATTATCCATTCATCTGTCGATGGACATTTAGGTTGTTTCCACATACGATTGTGAATAGTATGAAGTATCAAAAACAGTCAAATTCATAGAATAAAAGAATGGAATAGTGGTTGCCAGAGGGTGGGGGGAGGGAGAAATGAGAAGTTACAAGTCAATGGACATAAAGTTCCAGTTAAGAAAGATGATTAAGTTCCAGAGATCTGCTGTACAACATTGTACCTATAATCAACAATACTGTATTTTACACCTAAAAAATTCTTAAGAAGGTAGATCTCATGTTAAATGTTCTTACCACAATAAAAGAAAATTTAGGGAAGAAAAAAAAGGCATTATATTGGCTCATTTGAAGGAATCCTGGGGATTGTGGGCTGCAGGTGGTGCTGGATCCAGGTGCTCCAGTGATGTTGTTGGCTCTCTCTCTCTCTCACTCTCATCTCTCATCTCAGCTTCCTTCTGTGCTGTCCTCATCCTCATTTCTGGTGCAAGGGCTTTTTTTTTTTTTTATGGGTATGATGAGTCCTATTAGGTCCAGCTAAGAGTCCTCTACCACCATAACTCCAAAAGCATGCAGTATCTTTCTGCACCTTCCAGAAGAAGCATCCCAGGGAAGGTGACAAGTGGCTTAGCTGAAGTTATGTGTCTATCTCTGCGGGTAGAAGGATGGAATGAGGTCCCATGATTGGCACTCCTACCAAAGATGACATGGAGTAGAAAAAGGCTTCCTCAAAGCAAAGAAGGCTTGACATCAGAAGGGCAGTGAAGAGAAATGGGTTGTGCAGTCTACAAAACAGCAACTACTGGCCATTCCAGGGCCTTTAGTGCAGGGACGGAGCCTTCTCAAAGAGGGAGAGGTAGTCTTCCTATCAACAAAGCATTGAGGATAGACTTTCCCAGACTACTAGGAAGTCAGCCCACAGTTCTGGCAGCGACACTTCCCTCTAATATCTTCTTTACGTTCTGCCTTGTGTCTGGAGATTCTTTTCCAACCCACGTTCAGACCACGACATTTGGTGGCCTGTACGGGGATCTCCAGGGGGCATCTCTTTCCCCACCTCCTCTCCTCATTCCTTGGGACCCTCTGTGAACAGGCAAGTTGCTGTGGAAGCAACGGAGGAACTCTGCCCTGGGCCACACCCTGGTGTGTTCCAAAGGCTCCACGGTTCACTTCGCCCCAGTCACTGCTGCCCAGAACGGGTGAGGGTCCCTCTGTCTTCCTTCTGACTGAGGACTAGGCCAAAGGGTATCGTGCTGGCCCGGGTCAGGCATTTAAAAGCCATTAGGGCGCCTGCTGCTTGAAGACTCCCGTGAAAGGATAAGGGGGTCACGGAACAGACCAGGCTGTTAGAGCATCTGCCCCCTTCAAGCCAACTTCTGGGCAACACGAGGAACATCATGGACAAAGCAAAACACACAGCCCCTAGTCCCTTGGCCACCGCCTCCTCTGTAGCGTTAGAAGGAGGAATCCTAAGTCCTCTTTTCTGTCGCTTCTGCTTCTTTCTCCTTGGCTTGGACTGACTCCAAAGAACCCCACTGCCTCTAGATCGTCTCAAGAGCTCCTTCCCGTCTTCTAACGGTGAGTCAATTTCCTGCTGGCTTCCTGGAATTCCCTTTTCTGGTCACTGGTGCCTTAGTCACACAGAGATGTCACTGAGACAAAGAGGGATGCCTTTTTGCCCATCAGTGATTCTCAGTACCCCCATTCTACGGCACTGAGGCTAAGAATGTGTTCAG
Organism: Kogia breviceps; assembly: GCF_026419965.1. NCBI lineage: Eukaryota > Metazoa > Chordata > Mammalia > Artiodactyla > Physeteridae > Kogia > Kogia breviceps. The sequence continues at coordinate 22,731,347 of NC_081323.1, forward strand.
GTATGTCTATTCCCTTAGACTCACAAATTGGAAGGAATTTGACCCAGACAATCTCAAAAAGAAGAGGCTTATTTATTTATTTATTTATGGCTGCATTGGCTCTTCGTTGCTGCACGCGGGCTTTCTCTAGTTGCGGCGAGCAGGGGCTACTCTTCGCTGTGGTGCACGGGTTTCTCACTGCAGTGGCTTCTCTTGTTGCGGAGCACGGGCTCTAGGCGCACGGGCTTCAGTAGTTGTGGCTCGCGGGCTCTAGAGCACAGGCTCAGTAGTTGCGGCGCATGGGCTTAGTTGCTCCGCGGCATGTGGGATCTTCCCGGACCAGGGATCGAACCCGTGTCCCCTGCATTGGCAGGCGGATTCTTAACCACTGCACCACCAGGGAAGTTGACATTTCTTTTGTAATATGGCTTGGCCCCAATACAAACTGAGAGAACAAGAACAATGGTCTCTTAATGGGACGATAAATTACAACGCGGTCCTCCAACTTGATCTCTATTGTCGGAAACCAGGAAAGGATTCTGAGGTTCCATATATCCAGGCCGTCATGGCCCTCAGTCAGAATCCGAGCCTGAGGGACTCCTGTCGCATGTGTCTCTCCATGACCACTTTAATGCCTCGCCCTCCCCCTCTCCTCCTCCTTCAGCTTCACTACCTCGTCCCTCTGCATCTCCCCCTCCACCAGGTATCTTGGATGAGCCTTCTTGTCCCCGGTCTCCCCAGCCTCCTCCTCAACCTTCTGCCCCCCAACCCCACCTCCATACCTGGAAGCAGACCTTCCCTCTCCTCCCCACGCTCGGTCACGAGCAGCCCAACGCTCTGAATCGAGTCCCAGTATGCTTCTCCTACGAGAGGTCGCTACCGGAGACCTAGGTACTATCAGAGTTCATGTCCCCTTCCCCATGTCTGATCTCTCTCATATTCAAGGGAAACTGGGCTTCTTTAGCCAGGACCCCTCCATGTTCATCAGGGAATTCCAGGCCCTAACTATAGCCTTTGACTTAACTTGACAAGATATTCATGTGGTCCTAACTACCCGCTGCATCAGGAAGAAAGGGCCAGGATCTGGGCCTTGGCTCAGGCCTAGGCAGGTGAGACACATGCCCGAAATCCTAACGAGAACCGAGCTGGGGGAGTTCCACGGGCAGACCCAGGATGGAGATACCAGGCAAATGAAAATGGGCCAGCAGGAGGGCTCGCTAGGAGAAATTACATGATTACCTGTCTACTAGAAGGTATGAAAAAGGCAATCATCAAATCTGTCAATGATAATAAACTCAGAGAAGTCACACAGGAACCCTCTGAGAATCCAGCCCTTTTTCAGGCCTGATGAGTAGAGGCTTTGAGGAAATACACCAACCTAGACCCTGAGACCCCTGAAGGTCAGCCTATACTTGCAGTTCACTTTATAAGCCAGGCATCCCCAGACTTAACACAGAAATTACAGAAACTAGAGCAAGGGCCACAGACCCCATTTTCTGTCCTACTTGACACAGCCTTAAGGTCTTCAACAATAGGGAGGAGGTTTCTAGGAATAGACGAGAACTAAAAGAGGAGGAAAAATTAAAACGGCACGCTCAATATATGGCTCTCGCCATTACTCAGTCCCTCCCAATCAGGGACCCATGGGAGCCCCTCTCTCGTCTCAGAAACCACCGCTGACCTGCTACCAGTGCAGTCACCAGGGGCACACTGTCAGGAACTGCCGCACCCCACCACCCGTTACCCCGTGCCCTTACCGTCGCCAAAAGGGCCATTGGAAGAGGAGTTGGCCCTCCCACCCTCAAGCGGGTAGGCCAATTCCACAACCACTCAACACCCGGGGTATTTCAGGTCCCAGCCCCCTGGGCCGAGGTCAAGGCCAATTGCCCCTGTGAGTGGTAACTGACCATCAGGATCAAGAACTGGATTGCACTCTAGATCTGGGGCTCCTGGAAGCAGATGACTGAAGGTTCCTGAGGCTCAATCTACAAGCCCCTATGTTCCCCATAAGACCAGAGGAGCCCCGGGTAACCCTGGATGTAGCAGGGGCTACTGTAAACTTTCTAATTGACACTGGGGCTACTTATTCAGCCCTGACCTCCTTCTCTGGTCCCACTCGCCGTTCCGCGATTCTCCTAACAGGGATGGGAACGGGCTCAGCTGGACTTTTAAACTCCATCTTCACTGCCCGACAGCTCTCTCTTGAACTCACACAAGAGACTGCCAACCTAGCAGCTCAAATTAACACGCTACAAGAGCAAATAAGTTCTCTAGCAGGAGTGGTTTCACAAAATAGACGAGATCTGGACCTCCTAACAGCCAATCAAGGAGGGACCTGTTCAATGTTAAAGGAGGATTGCTGTTTTCTTGTCAACCAATCAGGCAAGGTCCAGACTCATCTTCGAGCCATTATTGAAAGAGCTAGTGGATTCTACAAGGAAGGAGTCTCAGGGGGATTCAACTGGTGGGACTTCAAGACTAATATCTGGTCCTGGTTCTCTTGGCTAACTCCCTTCCTAGGCCCTATAGTGGCTTTTCTACTTCTACTAATCTTCAGGCCATGTATTTTTAACCTCCTTGTTAAGTTTGTCTCTTCCAGAATACAACAAATAAACCTCCAAATGGTGATGCAACAAGAATACCAGCCAGTCAACACTCGTACAACCCTTGAACAAGCCGCCATCACTTTCCATGCAGCCCGCATTCCTCCCTAGATACACCTTGACAGAGCAGGCAACGGGAACCCAGGGACCCATGACGCCTCCACTCAGCAGGAAGCAGCCAGAGAGTTCGTCGTCCCTTCTCACAAAAAGGGGTTCCCGAATGCTTGAGAGGGAATTAGGCAGTTAGGTAGGTATGAGCAGAGTATACAACAGGGCCAAGGAATTGGCCCTATAAATAGAGGGGGGAATGTGGTGCTCCAAGGACAATGGTGCTTCAAGGACAAAGGAAAACCTGCCTGAAAAAGTTTCAGCATTACACTCCCTACCGGACTCTTAATCGCCCTCCCCATCATGTTGCGATGGTTACGAAATTCCTGAGCCCACGTGGGCAACGGGACCTGTCCCAAATAAGGAAAGGCATATGCCCTGTCCCACTCCCACCCTATAGAAGGAAGGTATATGTGCCTCGACTAATCAGTAAACAAAATTTTCACCTCGGACCAGTGTTTTGTTTTCTGGCTATAAAAACTGATCTATAGCACCTGTTCGGGCTCGACTCTCACAGACTACTAGGAAGTCAGCCCGCTGTTCTGGAAGCGACCCTTCCCTCTAATAAATTCTATCTTCTTTAAAAAACAAAACAAAACCCCAAAGCATTGATGTACTTAGCCCCATGCTTGGAGCAAGGCAGTATAGGCTCATTACCAAATTATTCTAGCCTTGGGAAGCAACAAGAAAAGCACTCCACATCACCAGACTGTAATACCAAGGGCCAGATATGGGCGTGGTTCTGGCTGTAAATGCTGTGAGGGGATCAGGAAGGCTTATGAGAAGCCCTTGGTGGCTGAGGAAAGGAAAAGGACAGAGGCGTGAGGCGGTAGTTAGGACTTAAAATCTGGAGAGGAAAAATCGAGAACGGATGTGAAGTGTGAAAGGTAGGAGTGGGGATGGATTAAATGGGGCTGAGGAAATATGGTTTTAACTCTGGCAAAATACAGAATAAAAAACCGTAACACTGAGAAATCCTAGAACAAAATATAGGTTAGTATATATTTCATCTTGATATGGGAATAGACTTTTAAGCATTAAAGCAGTGGGAAAAAGATCAAATCAAAAAGAACAAGCTTGGCATATTTGACATAAAGTATACATTTCAAAACATCATAAAATTAAAAGGCAAATTGGGGGAAATATTTCTAATATTAAGATATAAGACAAATGTATATTTTTAAAAAAAAGAAGATCCAAAAGAAAAATGGGCAGAGGACATAAATAGACAATTTCCAAAAGGGAAATGGACAATGGTGTAGCCTTCTTCAGTCAAAAATCGAGAAGAAGAGACACCCCCTCAATCCCCTACATCCTGTTCTCTACCTTTGGGCTCCTAGACTCGGAACAAAACAGCTTATTGATCCACGGAGGACGTCTGGGCATTAAATCAGCGCCTCAGAGGCCCCACATCTGGCAGTAAAGCAAAGACCTTTTGCAAATTCAATAGCTACTCTGGCAGGACAGGGTGGGAGAGGCCTCTACTCAGGCTCGCCCCAGACAGAGCAGCCCCTCAGGGCCCCCAGTGGTCCGCAAAGAGTCTAGAAGAAGTCTCCTTCTGGACCACATGCTGCTCCCCTCCTACCACACCCAGGTGCCACCTCGCCTGAGCCAGTCGGTCCACTGTACCCAAGGCCAGATCCTGATACTAAGAGTCTGGGTGGAAACATCAGCAAGCTGTCATGAACCAAGAGGCCAGTGGGGCCTGCCCACCACCCTTGTAAGTGGCCGACACTGTCAGTTATCAGCCTGGCAGCCTTGGATCCACTGGTAATTATCACAGATTATGTAACCGTTCTTATTAAGGAGAGCTGTGTGGTGGCAGGGCCGTGCCGGACTCAGACAGGCTGGGATTCTGGCTCTGAGAATCGTGAGCCTGTGCCTCACCTCTCTGAGCCTTGTTTCCTTGTCTGTACGATGAGGAATGATAAGACCTTCCTTGAAGACCTACAGCTCTGCCTGAATAAGGTGAACAAAGGATCCAGCACGTTCCCAGCAGAGAAGAGGGAGCACCGCCCCCCTCCATGCCGGCTCATGTTAGTCACCTCGAAGTCCATGGACATTCCCTGGTGGAAATGGGTGCGTGAACGCTTCTTGACCAGGACAGATTAGCGCCAACAGCCCTCAACGCTGTGAGTCACGAGAACCCCCGAACAGCAAGTGTGTGACCCCCCTCAGCACTCACTGGCAGCAAGAACAGCCGCACGGGTGCTGGCGGTGTGACCAGAGCCTGTCGCGGCCCTGACTCATTTATGGCTTCTCAACAGAGCCGTCGAGTCCCCTGCCTCCACCCCGACCGGTCCCCCAGAACTCCTGTGAGTTCCTCCCCAGCCCTTCACCATTGCCTCACCTGCCCTAAGGTACCATGGACATCTGGGAACAGGCAGGGCTGGCAGATCCCTGATGGCACAGTAGACAGGGGACTTGTAGGGTGGGGGTGGGAGGACCCAACAAGTCAGTATTCTGCCCAGATTCTGAGACTTCAGAGGAGAGGTAATCAGGCTAGAAGGGCCCTTGAAAGACATCCAGTCCATCCCTGATCTGAGTCACGAATAGCCCCAGTGTGCATACCTGATATCACTCTGAGTCAGCGTCGTCCCTCACCTCCACTGCACTAGCCTTCGTACTGGTCTCCCTGCTTCTACCAAGCCCCCTTCAGTCTATGTCCAACAGGACAGCTGATGATCTTGTTAAAACAAAAGTCAGACCACGCCACTCTTCTGCTTAAAACTCTCTAATTGATCCCATTTCACTGACTAAAATGCAACATTCTTACAACAGTCCCTAAGCCCTGGACAATCTGATTGCTCTGTACCCTCCGAGATGTTCTCTCCTTCCATTCTCTTCTTGATCACTCCACTCACACCATGCTGACCCCCTGGTGCTCCTCCAACACATCAGACATGCTCCTGCCCCAGGGCCTTTGCACTCACTGTTCATTTTGCCTGGAACACTTCCCCCAGATACCCACATGGCTCCCTTGCTCACCTCCTTCAAATCCTTGCTCAAGCGTCACCCCATTTAAATTGCAACATGTCCCCTTACCCTGCCAGGACTCCCAATTTCCCTTATCCTGCTCTGTTTTTTTCCAGAGCATTTCTCACAACTAACAATACTCTTCAGTCTATTTATTATGCTTACTGCCTGTCCCTCGCCCCACTGGAATGTAAGCTCCCAGGGGCAGGCGCTCAGAAAGTATTAGTTGGGTAGAGAAAGAATGAAGCCAAGCTCTGCCCCCTGCAGTTTCTCCCACGGGTCCCAGCTCTCCCTTCTAAAGGATGCAGAGACCTCCTCCTTCAAGATAGCTCTCCCAGCCTCTCTGCTCTTTGATGTAGGCCCCACATTTTTCTCTGCTTCTCATGGCATGGCTCCCTCTCCTCAAGATGAAACTCCACCTGTCGGCATCCCCTTAGCGGTGCAGAGTCCAGACTTGAGCCAGGTAAGAACGTCTGGAGGCGGACAGAGGGAAAATGGAGAAACTGGGGGAGGGAAGAAGCAAGACAGAGATCCAAGGAAGAGACCCCTGTGGAGTTCCTTTCGAACAGGCGTCTGACGTTGGACTGGGAAGCCGCCGCCTTCTCCCACCTTCCTCCCACCTAGCCTGAGAACCCTGAGGATCCCTGTTTTCCAGAGAAATCTGTTGAGTCTACACAGGTGAGCACCAGACTGAGGACACAGCACAGAAGGCCTAGCAGGTGGGGGAGGGCTGGACACACTCCTCCCCCGCCCCCCAGCAGGGAGCAGCTGACGTTACATTGGCTCTCAACCCCATCTCAGCAGGGAGGCCAGTCCACAGCAGGAACCCAGGGTTTGCGGGGAGAATGTGCCACCTCGGAGACAGACGTTGGATACTGAGGAGAACGAAGGGTCTAGAAGGGCCTACTGACAACAAAGCCTGCCTGGGCCAGATGCGGTGAACTCCGAGGTGAGGCAGTGCCGTGGTCAGCGGGGGTGGTTCTGCAGAATCGCAGGACCACGCGGCCCCCAGTATTAGCAGGTGGCTCAGGTCAGCTGCCCAACTCTGTCCTGCTTTAAGTCTAGTGGATGTGACTCAGCGATGGCTTTGCCATGGCATCCTCTGCGTTGCCAGCCCCCGTTTCAGCAGGGGATGGCATCTTGGTCAAGCCAAAGTCTGATTAGTTGGAGAAACCAACATGTCAGAGCACCCTGAGAATATTAAATAATATTTATAAAGGGATGACGTTGGGAAAATAATTACCGATGGTAAGAGGCTATCAGCGGCGGGAACTCCTCCACTGCTCAAGTGGTAAGAAATTAGATGGACCGGGGGCCCTGAGCAGCGAGGGTTTGTCACGGGGACAGCAGAAGGGGTTGGAAAGTCACTACCTCTGCTGATTCTGTTAATAGGATAAAGCAGCCTCGCAAACAAGAGCCAGACCCCAGGAGGCCTGCATTTGAGGGGATTTTAAAATCAGGCCAGCTCCTGCCAATAGCTTCACTTTTAGATGTGTTAGAACTGGAAGGGAGCTTAGAGATCAGCAACACCACTGGTTCTCAGTTTTCAAGGTTTCTGCTTTCCAAAAATACTGCAAGTATTAAGTAATAATTAATTTGTTTTCACATTTTTTATTCATCAAAGACACAGAGGACTGCCAGCTGGGAGAAGCAGAAGACACAGCATCGATGTCACTCTAGCCCCCAACAAGGGACCTTTTTTTTTTTTTTTTTTTTGTCAGCCCAGCCATATTATCTCATGTAAATGTAGTTTCCCTTTGAAAACATTTAAAACGCAAGGGTCCATTTTTAAGTGGAGGGAGCCTGAAGGAGTCTGGAGTATCTTCACCAGAAATCTTCAGTCCAAACTCTTACTTTATACAAAAATACACTGAAGCTCAGAGAACGTAAGTGGCTTGCCCGAGGTCACACAGCTGGCTGTCAACAGGGCCAAGGCTAGATCGGGGGAAGCAGGAAGAAAGGAAGGCTGTCCTGGACATGCAAGAGTAGGGAAGAAGTAAATCACAGCAGTGAATGCAGTGCTGAGTGCGGACCCTGGACACCAATGGGCTTGGTTTGACTCTTGAGCTCAATCCTTACGAGCTGTGGGACCCTAGCAAAATGACGGAAGCTCTCTGAGCCCATTTTCCTATCAGTAAAATGGGGATAATAATAGCAATTACCACAGACTGTTGCGAGGATTAAGTGAACTAACAGAACAGAGCACTTAAACATTGTAGCTGCTTTTCCTTAACCCATTTGTGTGAACGGGGGCGGTTGGGGTGTGTGTGTGTCTGTGTAGACATAAGACCAACAAGCTTAGAGAACAGGTCACATGATCCAACTTCCAGCTGCTGCCCTGGCTAGGCCAGTGGGAGACAAATTGTCCCAGTGGAGCTCTAGGTACTAAACAGCTCTAGTGCTGTTACTTCTAGGTAGTAACTCAATATTGAGTGTGCCTCAGAACCCAGGCTGCATCCTGATTCACTGCCTCTGAGTTCCTGTAGCGTGGGACTTGGGAGTCTGAACTTTAAAGTTATTATTTAGATATAATTTACACACAGTAAAATTCACCATTTTAAAGCATACACTTGTATGGGTTTTAATGATACTCATACGGTTGGGCAACCACCACTACTACCTACTTCCAGAACCTTGTCATCACCCCAAAAAGAAAGCCAGTACCCATTAGCAGTCACTCCCCCTTTCCCACTCTCCCATCCCCTGGTAACCACTAATCCCTCTGTCTCTACGGATTTGTCAACTCTGGACGATTCATAAGAATGGAATCATACAACACGTGGTCTTTGCGTCCCACTTCTTTCACCCTGCACAGCGTTTTCAAGGTTCGTCTATGCTGCGGCAGGGATCAGGGCTTTATTCCTTTGGAATCTGCAATTTTAACAAGCTTCCCAGTAGTTCTGATGATTGGGCTTTGGGGAGAAAAAGAACAGCAACTTCACACAAGGTGAACCTTCTGGTTGCTATATAGATACAGGGCCTCAATCCTTCCTTCAGCTGTGCCCATCTCAGAAGCCCCGCTGGTGACAGGAGACATCGCTGGCCACTTGCCTCCTCCAGAGCCTGCAGAGGTTGGGCAGGGTCTCCTGGTACCCGGTAGGGAGGACATGTGCATCTAAGGACAGTGCCTGGCTGCGCTGGGAACTGGGCAGATGAACTATAAGAGAGACTCACACAAGGGGATTTAGTCTCAACTCCAAGACTTTAATGTATGTTATGCTCTTGGAAAAACAATTCCAAGGAGACAAGTGGAACCGAAAGTCTTAACTGGAGGGGATTCTTATTCAGAAAGCTAGTGTGAGCCGCAGCCTTGGGAGAGAGCAGCACAGGGACACCGATCACAGCACAACAGTCTGAGGTCAGGGTGGCAGGGCCTGTGTGCATGATGTGCGAGGCCTCAGGATTCCCAGGAAACCGGAGCGCCATCACTCCTGTGGCTGACAGCCCCACAGCAGGATGGGGGGCAGACCCAGGCTGACCAGGTCATCTCTGGAGCTCTGAATAAAGGCACAGAACTTCAACAGGGCCAAAGAAGCCTGTACAAAGCAAGAACCTTTCTCTTTGTTGTTGAATCTCCAGGTCATCAGAAACACTCGTGGTGGCTCTGGTGAGGGAGGAATGGGGCCATACAAGAGGGTTGCCAAGGCCCACTTCTGGGTCTGAGGCCCTGGAAGGGAGCAGATGGGAGGGGTGTGGCACTAGCAACACCTCTGAGGTCAGGGGCTGCAATGATCTTGAAAGATTATCCACTGGCACCTCTGGACAGGAGAAAGGGACTTAAAGCAAAAGCTGACCACTCGTCAGATTCAACCTGTCTTCTGTTATGCTCCCCCCAACCTAGGGCTCCAGGGTGGTCACACGTCCATGTTTTCTGTGATGTATTCCCATCCAACAAGGGGCAGGCAGAAATCCTGGCTCATCTCCCTATTACCCTCTGATTAACTTTTAAAAAGTCACCAACTGACATCTCAGACTCCTGGGCAGTCCAGGGTTTCTAACCATTCTACCGAATAAACAATCGGTTCTCCTGGGCTTTTGGCTCAACTTCTCTTCTGGAAGGAAGCAAGCTGCTGCTGAGGCAGGTCTCTCCCAAGAGCTCATTTGGAATTCAGTTAGGTTATAGCACCAAGACCAGGCTGACGGGGAACCCACAAATGTGCCTTCTAGATGGGGTACAGCCTCTCTGGCACTGAAGGAACTTATTTATTGGTAAAGGAGGGAATTCTGGCTCCATCTTTGTAGAACCTGGCAGGGCTGCTGCCCCAGGAAGTCCCAGTAGGACAGGTGAATGGAGGAGCCAGGACCACAGCCGTGGGGAAGGGGCCTCCTCTGGCTGAGAGCTTTTCCAGTTAGCCAGTCCCCACACCCTCGGGAAGAACCACCACCACCGGGGCGCAGTCCTCAGGCTCCGCCTCAAAGTCCCACTGAAACTTCTTGGTTAGGTGAGCTTGGAACTTTTCAGCTTTCTGCCTCAGGGTGGCATCCACGGCAACGCTGCAGGCGGATGAAAAGAAAACCTACAGAGAACAGAGGATAAGTCACTCCTGAGAATACAGAGGGGCTGAGAAAGCTGTGGAAATTTCCTCATGGTGTTCAGCTCTCCAGGGTGGGTGGATCAGTCGCTGCTGGCACAGGCTCAGGACACCTACTGTGCTCCCCCCAAACCAAGAAAGAAGGTCCAAGCCCAGCTGAGAAGCTGGGGCAGGACCAGAATGGAAAATTACTATCTTGGGCAGAGATGCCCCACTGAGAGTAAGGCCAGCGGGGCCATCACCCTGGCCCTGCTCTCCGGGGAGATCTACTGGGCACCTGGGCAGTAACTTAGAAAAGGAGGCAGTAGCTACACCAGCCGGTACTAAGAAAGGCATGGGGGTGCTTATAAGCCCCTGGATCCCATAAAATCCCAGGCCCTAACCCAGTAAGGGTGAACTGCTGCTCTAATCTAAATGGGCCCCAGGCTGCCAATCTGAGGTTTCTATTCCCCTTAAAAGCTTTGATTATTTTAAAAATTGTGGTAATATATATATAACACAAATCTACCATTTTAAACATTAAAAAATGATCATTTAAAAGACTGTACTAAATACACATAATATTTACCATGTTAAGAGTATAGTCCAGTGGCATTAAGTATATTTACATTATTACACAACCATCACCACCAACCATCTCCAGAACTTTTTCATCTTCCCCAGCTGAAACGACACCCATTAACTCCCCATTCCCCGCTTCCAGCCCCTGGTAACCACCATTCTACTTCTGTCTATGAATTTGACTACTCCAGGTACCTCATATAAGTGGAATCATACAATATTTGTCCTTTTGTGCCTGACTTATTTCACTTAACATAATGTCCTCAAGGTTCACTCATGTAGGAAGTGCCAGAATCTCCTTCCTTTTTAAGGCTGAATGATATGCCACTGTATGTAGATACCACATTTTTTCCCCCACTCATCTGTCAATGGCCATTTGGGTTGTTTCTACCTTTTGGCTATTATAAATAATGCTGCTATGAACACGGAGTCACTGCTTTCAATTCTTTGGGGTATACACCCAGAAGTGGAGTTTCTGGATCATAATGTAATTCTGTTTAATGTTTTGAGGAACCACCATACTGTTTTCCACAGTGGCTGTGTCATTTTACATTCCCATCAGCAATGAACGAGGGTTCCAATTTCTCTACAATCTCTTCAGCATCTGTTATTTTCTGTTTTTGTTTGTTTGTTTGTTTACAATGGCTACCCAAATGGGTGTGAAGTGGTGTCTCATTGTGGTTTTTATTTGCATTTCCCTAAGGATTAGTGATGCTGAATATCTTTTCATGTATTTATTGGCCGTGTGTATATCTTCCTTGGAGAAAAGTCTATTCAAGTCCTTTGCCCTTTTTTGATCAGGTTTTTTTATTTGTGTTGTTGAGTTATCGAAGTTCTTTATATATTCTGGATACTAATCCCTTGTTTTGATGTTCTTTAAAATTCAGTTTCATCTAATATAAACATGGACGGGGGCAAACAGAGTAATTTTCCCTACCTCTGAAACTCATTCCAGATTGTCCCGGATCTCAACTGCTTCTCTAAGAATGACAGCAAACCCATTACTCCTTCTCACACTATTTTATTGTTCTCAAAGAAGTTTCATAGAGTAGTCCAGTGGATCCTCACAAGGCCCTGGGAAGACACACTAGGATGCCTATTTTATGGAAATGGAGGCTGAGGGGAGTTAAATGGCTGGGTCAAAATTACCAGAAAGGAAGGAGCAGTTTTTCCCAGACTACCCGTTGGCTCCCTGCAAGACCACCCCAGACACAGGGGCGTGAGGGTGAAAGCAGCAATCTGATCCACATCACCTTCGTGTCACAGCTGGCCCACAGACCACCATGGAAAGAATCTGGGCTCCAGGGGCCTTGACCTGACAAAGGTAACAGGTGTACTCTGCAGCTGCTTCCAGGGACAACCCCCCTCCTAACCGCTTCTCCACTGTCTTTCTGTTACCAGGAGGAGTGAGGCTCATGGTCAGTGGTCTTTGTTTGGAGACACTTTGTAGGGGTGGCAGCAGGGACAGAACTGACGGGGAGGGGAGTTCAGAAGCAGAGGTGGGGGGTTACAGAATTTGGTTTCATTACTTGGGAATTGACTAAATACAGGAGCAGGAAGCACAGCTACAACAAAATACCAAATCAATAACTAATTAGAGGGGCTGTGTGAGCTCAGTGGTGAGAAGGCAGTGGGGAAGCCGGTGGCCTGTCCATAGGCAGCTAATGGAGCTTGCTCTAGAGCACTGAACGTGAGGCTGGCTGAACTCTGCGGAGGGGCCTGGTATGGGAAGCAGAGAAGCCTTGTTTCAAACACCATTAGCGCTGGAGGCCCTGTGCACCCATGGGTCTGCCCCCAGAGGTCCTGGAGGGGCCTGCTGGGTGAATTAGCAAAAGCCTCTTCCCGTTCTCCCTCCTTACACGGTAAATTGTACTACTCTCTACACAGCCCTTCCTCTCCTGCCACATTGAGCAACTGCCCAAATATGCTCCATTGCCTCTTCTGTGCCTCTACTCACACAGGCTTTTCCCTCTGCTTATAACACCCTTCTCCACCCCTGCTCTCTCCTCCTTCACCTACTAATTTCTACTAGTGACCCAAGCTCAGTTCAGATGCCACCTCCTTTGGGATGTCTTCCCAGACCAAAGACGGAACAGGTGCTCCTCTGTGCTCCCCCGGTGCCCAGGGTTACCTGGGACATAGCCTCACTCTCAGTCAGTAACCGTCCATTTACCGTTAAGCTCTCCCAAGAGACAAGGAGCACCTCCAAAGCAGAGACTCCTTTTCCTACCTGCATCCCACTCCCCTGGCACAGAGTCTGCCATATAAAAAGGACTCATTGGATGTTTAATGAACAAATGAACAAAGAAGACCATAGGTTCTATGAAAATCTATTTCTGGGTCCCTTTTGCACAGTGCCTGTACCAAATGATTGCTCGATAATTACATGATAGTGCTGGACAGAATAAGGGACTTGTCCTGGGGAGGACGTGGCTTATTTACCAGGCCCCTGAATGCCACCTGCTCACAAGCCACCTCCTCATGACAGTTCTCTTATAAAAGCCCAACCTGAAAGGAACTGCTCCAACCTCTGTTACCCCAGTACTGTGCCTGAGCATCCCTTATGGCATTTCTCACACTCTGCTTGCATCACAGTGATCTGTGCCCCTTCAGAGTAGGGGTCACTTCCTAATTATCAATGTGACCCACACAGCAGATCGCCCAGGGCCTGGCACAGAGTTGGGGCCCACAGGATGCTCACTGAATGGATATGAATGAGACGTAGGGATGGCCAGCAGTGAGAGACTGGAATAGGCTGGGTGCATACTCGTCAGTCATCCTTCCCACCCACCCACCTCTCCAACATTGCCATGGGGGTAACATCAACTAGAGGCAGGTATAACAGAAGCCTTCAGTCTGAAAAATAAGGGTTCTAATTTGAAAAGTGCCATGTCCTTTTTAAACAACTTGTCAGTCTAATCTTTACTACAAACTGGGAGGTAGGATAGGAAATTACTATTCCCATTGTACAGATAAGGATGGTGATAAATGCTGAGCAAGTGATAAATGTCAAGCAAGATCCAGTCCCAGTAGGGAAATCGAAATCCTTCTTCCCTACCAAGACCTTCTTTTTGTCTTGACACAGACGTAATACATCCTTGATATTTTCAGCCGTGTCCTATGGGGAACCAAGGGGCTTGGAGACCAGGTGCTTCTGGAACTGTCCCTTCTGCAGGCCTCCAGGACCCAGGTCACAGCCTAGGTTGTCTGTTTTAAAAAACCAACTTCATTGAGGCATAATTTACGTACAACTAAATCCATCCATTTTAAGTGTTCAATTCATTTTGATAAATGTATACACCCATGCAACCACTATATGATGTAATCAAGATAGGTATCTGTTTATAGCTTTTTCTTTTGGTATCCAGGCTATGAGTTTAAAGGCCCATATACCATCACAATCAGGATACTGAACCGTTCCATTACTCCAAAAATATTCCCTCACACTGCCCCTTACAAATCAAATCCTCCCCTGACCCTAGCCCCTGGCATCCATTGATCTATTTTTGTCCCCATAGTTTACAAACTTTTTATTTTAAAAATTCACAATTCAGAAGAGATGTTTAGACAGTATCTGGTTTCCAAACAACAATTTACTTTTATTCTCTTGTTTTTAGATTCATTGTATGCCTTCTTATATAAATTTAGTAATGATCTGGTTATTTTATTTACTAAAGTGAAACAAGTACACTTTTAAAAATCACTGAGAAATGAATCATCTTAATATGGGAATATTAATCCTGGATATTTAAAAAATACTTTTGAAATAGGATAATAACATTTCACAAACATCTGCATTTTAGAACTAAAAGCACACCCATTGGGTATTTTTCTTCAAATTAAAAAAAAAAGGTATTAATACTTTTACCATTAAGTCTATATATTGTAAAATCGTACTTTAGTCAGAAATGTGAAAGCTTTCTTTTAAACCCCAGTTAAATAAATTGAGTTCAGTCAGGTCACCTTGAGAAATTCAAAATACCACGGTAGATAGCTGAGTCACTGCTTATCCTATTTTGTGGCTAGACCAAAAAGATGAAACTTCCTAATTTTTTCAATTCCCACATGATTATTCAACTTCGAATGAAACTAGCCAGAGGTAATACATTTTATTTCCACTTGCAGAAGAAGAAAGTGGTGTTAAAAGCAAGACTATCACTTCACAACAATTACCAAGAAGGCGAAAAGCAGCAGAATCATGTTTTCTGAGGTCAGTTTAAAGAATTTGGGATGTTTCATATGGGGCTCTAATCATATATGGGAGCCCACAGTGGGCTTTAGAATCAAAGTTCAGCCTTGCCACCCACTAGCTCTAGCAAACTCAGGCAAAATTATGTGACCTCCCTGTTCCTGTCTTCTCATCTGTAAAATGGGATTATATACTTAACTTCTAGCATTGTTGTGAGGGCTAAATGAAATAATGCACAGTAAGTGTGCAGAAGTGATAGTTGATGGCAGGAGGTGTAGGAGTAGGTAGGTGAAATTTATCAGAGCTTGTGTTATGACAAAAACACAGGCATACATTGTTTTATTGCACTTCTCAGGTATTGCATTTTTTACAAATTGAAAGTCTGTGGCAACCCTGCATTGAGCAAGTCTATGAGCACCATTTTCCCAACAGCATTTGCTCACTTTGTATCTGTGTCATATTCTGGTAATTCTCAAAATATTTCAAACCAAAATGATTACGACTATACCTAGGAATAAACCTACCTACGGAGACAAAAGACCTGTATGCAGAAAACTATAAGACACTGATGAAAGAAATTAAAGATGATACAAACAGATGGAGAAATATACCATGGTCTTGGATTGGAAGAATCAACATTATGAAAATGACTATACTACCCAAAGATTCAATGCAATCCCTATCAAACTACCAATGGCATTTTTCACAGAACTAGAACAAAAAATTTCACAATTTGTATGGAAACACAAAGGACCCCGAATAGCCAAAGCAATCTTGAGAAAGAAAAACAGAGCTGGAGGAACCAGGCTCCCGGACTTCAGAGGATACTACAAAGCTACAGTAATCAAGACAGTATGGTACTGGCACAAAAACAGAAATACAGATCAATGGAACAGGAATAGAAAGCCCAGAGATAAACCCACGCACCTATGGTCACCTTATTTTTGAAAAGGAGGCAAGAA
The DNA here is from genome assembly GCF_026419965.1 of Kogia breviceps. Classification (NCBI taxonomy): domain Eukaryota; kingdom Metazoa; phylum Chordata; class Mammalia; order Artiodactyla; family Physeteridae; genus Kogia; species Kogia breviceps. Next base: position 22,747,257 of record NC_081323.1, read on the forward strand.
TATATAATGGAGAAAAGACAGCCTCTTCAATAAATGGTGCTGGGAAAACTGGACAGCTACATGTAAAAGAATGAAATTAGAGGGCTTCCCTGGTGGCGCAGTGGTTGAGAGTCTGCCTGCCATTGCAGGGGACACAGGTTTGAGCCCTGGTCTGGGAAGATCCCACATGCCGCAGAGCAACTAAGCCCGTGAGCCACAACTACTGAGCCTGCGCATCTGTAGCCTGTGCTCCACAACAAGAGAGGCCGCGAAAGTGAGAGGCTCACGCACCGCAATAAAGAGTGGTCCCCGCTTGCCGCAACTAGAGAAAGCCCTCGAACGGAAATGAAGACCCAACACAGCCAAAAATAAATAAATAAATAAAAGCCATTTCTATTAAAAAAAAAAAAAAGAATGAAATTAGAACACTCCCTAACACCATACACAAAAATAAACTCAAACTGGATTAAAGACCTAAATGTAAAACCAGACACTATCAAACTCTTAGAGGAAAACATAGGCAGAACACTCTATGACACAAATCACAACAAAATCCTTTTTGACCCACCTCCTAGAGAAATGGAAATAAAAACAAAAATAAACAAATGGGACCTAATGAAACTTAAAAGCTTTTGCACAGCAAAGGAAACCATAAACAAGATGAAAAGACAACCCTCAGAATGGGAGAAAATACTTTCAAATGAAGCAACTGACAAAGGATTAATCTCCAAAATTTACAAGCAGCTCATGCAGCTCAATATCAAAAAACAAACAACCCAATCCAAAAATGGGCAGAAGACCTAAATAGACATTTCTCCAAAGAAGATATACAGATTGCCAACAAACACATGAAAGGATGCTCAACATTACTAATCATTAGAGAAATGCAAATCAAAACTACAGTGAGGTATCACCTCACACCAGTGAGAATGGCCATCATCAAAAAAGCTACAAACAATAAATGTTGGAGAGGGCATAGAGAAAAGGGAACCCTCCTGCACTGTTGGTGGGAATGTAAATTGACACAGCCACTATGGAGAACAGTATGGAGGTTCCTTAAAAAACTAAATCCCACTACTGGGCATATACCCTGAGAAAACCATAAATCAAAAAGAGTCATAGGGCTTCCCTGGTGGCGCAGTGGTTGCGAATTCGCCTGCCGATGCAGGAGACACGGGTTCGTGCCCTGGTCCGGGAAGATCCCACATGCCGCGGAGCGGGTGGGCCCGTGAGCCATGGCCGCTGAGCCTGCGCGTCCGGAGCCTGTGCTTCGCAACGGGAGAGGCCACAACAGTGAGAGGCCCGCATATCACAAAAAAAAAAAAAAAAAAAAAAAAAAAAAAGAGTCATGTACCACAATGTTCATTGTAGCTCTATTTACAATAGCTAGGACATGGAAGCAACCTAAGTGTCCATCCACAGATGAATGGATAAAGAAGATGTGGCACATATAATACAATGGAATATTACTCAGCCATAAAAAGAAATGAAACTGAGTTATTTGTAGTGAGGTGGATGGACCTAGAGTCTGTCATACAGAGTGAAGTAAGTCAGAAAGAGAAAAGCAAATACCGTATGCTAACACATATATATGGAATCTAAAAAAAAAAAAAAAAGGGTTCTGAAGAACCTTGGGGCGGGAAAGGAATAAAGATGCAGACATAGAGAATGGACTTGAGGACGTGGGGAGGGGGAAGAGTAAGCTGGGACGAAGTGAGAGAGTGGCATGGACATATATACACTACCAAATGTAAAACAGATAGCTAGTGGGAAGCAGCCACATAGCATAGGGAGATCAGCTCAGTGCTTTGTGACCACCTAGAGGGGTGGGATAGGGAGGGTGGGAGGGAGATGCAAGAGGGAGGATATATGTATACGTATAGCTGATTCACTTTGTTACAAAGCAGAAACTAACACACCACTGTAAGGAAATGATACTCCAATAAAGATGTTAAAAAAAAAAAAGATTACGACTCACTGAGGGTGCAGATGACGGTTAGCATTTTTTAGCAATAAAGTGCTTCTTCACTAAGGTATTTTCTTTTAAGACATAATGCTACTGCACACTTAATAGACTATGTATAGAGTAAACATGACTTTTATATGCACTGGGAAACCAAAAAATTCATGTGACTCACTTTTGGTGATATTCACTTTATTGTGGTAGCGCAGCACTGAACCCACAATATCTCCAAGGTATGCCGGTACTACAGACATCATTGTCAGAGCTAGTGTTTTCCCTCGAGAGTTAAAGATGGACACTAGTATTTCTAATACTGGCAAGAAATGAAGCTGGAGAGCCTATATGGCTTATTCCGACTAAAAGTATTAAAAAAAAAAACAGGTTACATGACTATATGCCTAAATGCTATGCAATCAGTAATAAGAATTCTTATTTTGTATATAATTCTCTTTATAACATACTATTAAATTCAGATTATCCTTTCATTGGTTTTAAACAAATTATGATGACTCAAGTTCTTTCAAATAAAAGAAAAAACTGTATCTATTTTTAGAAAACAAATAATTTTTATTCAAGCTAATCCATGGGATTTGTAAAAACCAGTGGCATCTATTCAAAGGGGCCTCTAATGGCAGAGGGCATTATGTGGCTGATTTTACACAAGTTAATGTGGCTGTCTTTAAGGGCTCACACACAAACAACAGTCCCTCTCCATGGGTAGCAGCCATTTAAACTCTGAAGTAAGAAAGCCAGTTCCACTTACTTGAGGACCTGCGGGGAGAGAAGGTAGCTGGCTAAGGAAGGCTTTTATGGGCTGATTCATTCACTCACAAACACCCGGAATGACTGCCTGTGTGTAGGGTGACAGGCTCTCACTGCCAAGATGGCATCAGTGTAACTTGCCATCAAAAAAGAGAAAAGTTTTGTAATACCCTTTCCGCATTTTGCCTGTTGAAATCTGTGTCATCCTTCAAGCTCATGGTCAAATGCCCTCCTTCACAAAAACGCCATTCTTGACCCTCTGTCCCCTCAAATCTCAACCCTAGCCTGAATGAACCAACCAACCCCTCTCTGGTGCTCCTAATGCCCTTTGACCAGACTTCACTGTTTACACCTGTCATAGCAGGGTCATCTGTTCACACTGCCACAGGAATTATGCACTAAAAACACCCAATAACACAAAGTGAGATCAGTGCTAGGCCTCAAGTAGGTGTTGAAGATAACCAGACAAACAAAAAATAGGCTTCTGGTAAAAGCCCATGGCTCAGTGGGAAAGCCAGGCAGACAATATATACATTTCAGCAGGCACAGCCTGTGCAATGTAATAGTGACAAGTACAAAGTAGGCTAATAGCATGGAAAGGAGGGAGATATCAGGGATGGCACCACAGAGAGGGATGCCTAGAGGGCATCCTGTAGGATGAACAAGTACATAGCAGGTGGAGGGAAAATCAGGTTCGGTTAAGAAGACATGAAACATGGGTATGAAGTTTCAGTTGTGCCAGATGAAAAAGTTCTAGAGATCCTCTCTGCTTATAGTTAACAGTACTGTACTGTACACTTAAAAAATTAAGAGGGCAAATCTCATGTTATGTATTTTTTTACAATTAAAAAAAAAAGAGGAAGGCGTGGAACAGCAAGACATGTCTGGCAACTTGCAAGGAGACCACTGCTGCTGGAGTTGATGGTGGAAAATAGGGAAAGGAAGGAAAAGGTGGAGAACAGATTAGGAGCCCGATCAGAATGGGTGTTATGACCGAGGTTTGGGCTTTTAACTTTTTAGGCAACGAGGGCCACAGAGAAATAGAATCAGACGTGCATTTTGGTGGCAGTGTGGGAGACAGGTGGACTGATGGGGGTAAACATGGAAGTTGATAAACTCTGATGCAGTCTAGATGAGACCTAAAGGCCTGGGTTAGGAAAACGGTACTGCCTCCTAAAACACTTAGGGCTACCTGGATTTATCTGGTTAATTCTTTTGTTTACTTTCCCACAAAATCTAAACTCCAAATCAGGGACTCTGTCTGCCTTGCCCAGAGCTACATTTCCCATCCTAGAACAGGGCCTTGTATACAACAGGTGCTAAGCAAACACCTGATAAATCAATGAAGAGATGCTTCTGCACAAGTCCTTCAACTTCAGAGGTTTATGTCAGCTGCCTGATCACAGGGACTCTTCCAACAGTATGCAGGTTTTAGAAAAGTGCTCTGTACCTCTGAGAAACAGGTTAACTCATATATATATTCCTCAACACTCTGAGGAGAACGCTGTATATAAAGAAAGGATGCTGCTGAAAAAACAGGTGTTGATATATATTTTTTAAGGCACATGTCCTGGATTTTTCCAAATAATGACATCAAATCTTCTTGGTGAAAAGTCCAAAGACAAAATTCTTCTAATCATCAGCTTTGCACACCCTACCTGGACATCAAGCAATCCAGCTGGGCCCTTTCTGCTTTGTAAATCATTGCTGGCAACAAAGTCTCAGCAATGAGAGCTCAGCTGCTGGTCATGCTGACAATGGTTGGACAGCCAACGACACACTGTGGCCCTCCTATGTTTGCACGACGGCACTAGCGCATGTCACAAGGGCAGCACGTACTCCCGCTGCCAGAGGCCAGTTAGCAGGCTGCTGCCTCCTACTGCTCTGCAACCCATGACCCAGTAACTGGGGCGATTTTCCCTGCAGAGGAAGGCTAAAGGGATTTAATTTCGCTGTGATATCAAGAACCAATAAAAGGGCAGTTTTATAACTCTCATGAAGTGGAATACACCAGGCTCAAACCATCAGCCTGACTGACTCATCCCCATGGTCCACACAAATCCTTCAACTTCAGAGGTTTATGTCAGCTGCCTGATCACAGGGACTCTTCCAACAGTATGCAGGTTTTAGAAAAGTGTTCTGTACCTATGAGAAACAGGCCCCTGATAGTGTGTCCACTAATGTCAATCAAGACTCTTTTCGGGGGTGGGGGAATCTACACTATACTCGGTATGTAGGGGCATAAGCATAGGACTTAAACCAAGACTCAGGCCTGGGTACAAATCCTGACTCTGCCACCTACCAGCTGTGTGACCTTATATTAATGATTTAATCTTTTTGAGTCTCAGTGTTCTCATTCGTAAAATGGGAATAATCCTCCCTGTCTTACATGCTCCAGAGAGATTAAATGTGGGAACCCATATAAAGAGATAAGCATGGTGCCTATTAAATGCCAACAGGCATTTAATGACTGTTCATTCCTTCCCTTACCATGGGTGAGAGTGGGAGGTTAGTGAATAGCCACCTTTTAAGGAGCAGGCCTGTGGGGGGGTCTCACACACAGTGAGAAAGAAAACACTCATGAAACAGAAAGTATGGAAACTGACAGCCTGCAGCTTCTGCCTCTTCTATACTTGAGAAAGTTACACAATGTGAGTGACAGAGGCTGTCCCAAGAACATAAAGGAAGCTAATCTGTTTGCAAAGGGAGGAAATAGCACAGGATGAAGACTGTAAGTTGTTTGAAGCTTCTTCCCTAATTATCACTCATAATGAAAATTTAATTGCTGAGTTAAAAGCAAATTTCACTTTTTCTGTCAGAGAATCTCTGCAGAAACTGGCACATTTTGTTTGAACAGGAAATCAAAGTTACTTTAATGCCTAAATGAGATCTAAGGAGCTGCAGATGCTTCCTTGGGAATAACTAGCTTCAAAACTCTGTCCTACTGGTTTGCAGCAACTTACAGCTACAGGGAGGCAGAAATAAAAACTGTTTTGAGCGGAGTTGCTCAAGGGGTGGGGCTGACTCAAATTCCAAGTACCCCAGTGCTAGGAACCTTGGGGTGTGAGGTGGGGAGAAGGTGGTACACAGAGAGGGTCTCTGGAATTAAGGAGCTTATAATCAAGTAGGAGAGAGAGAACCAGAGAACAGCCTACTACTAGGAAACTGAAATTAAGAAAACTTGGCTCAGGAAAGAATAGCAAAAACCAAAAAGGTAAGCCTCCAAGGGTACTTTCACACACCGTGGCCTTAATTCTGACCCACTTGGGTGTCAGCCAAAAGCCTGCTCACCTGTAAGGTGCTGGTGAGGAAGTTGTCCTGGGAGACGATGTCCACAAAGAAGTCGGCGGGGATCTCGCCAAGCTGGTGGTACAGGATGGAGATGAGGTTGACATAAAGGGTGTGGTGCTTCACCATGGCCTCTTCTGACCGGCACAGAAGGTTCAGGAGCCGCTTCCAGTGCTCGAATGCCTCATAAACGTTCCCCAGCAGGAAGCATACAAAGGCAAACTGGAGTTCACCTGAAATGTGCAGAGAGGAGAAATGATCCTGAGGGAGAGGAGTACTGGCTGACACTACTAAGCCATCAGTTCCACTGGGCCTCAGCAATAAGTGGCTTTCTATCCTTGTCACTCTTCCAGTGCCTGGCACAGGCTTTTGCACCTAGCAGCTGCTCAATGAAAGTTTGCTGAACTGCTATAAACTCAAGCCATGAGAAACCAAACTGGTTTTGGATTTCTGTGATATCTGACTGCAAGAGAAGAGGCACACATAATATTTGCCTAGCATTTAACAAGTTTACAAAATGTGTCCATGGATATTACGCCAAGTGGATCCCCAAACTGGCTGTCCATCTGAAATACTAAGAGAACTTGTTAAAAATAAGGCTGCCCAAGCCTCACCACCAGAGATACTGGTTGAGGACAGATGATAGGGCCTCAGTATCTGTAGCTCTAACAAGCTTCCTGGGTGATTCTGATGCACACGGTCTGCTTCAGGGTCAGGGAAATGCTGCATTACACCACATAATCCTCAGCCCAACTCCACAAGGTGATCAGGGAAGGTGGTATTTGCCTCATTTCATAGATGAGGTCAAGCAAATTGCCCAAGGTCACACATCTAATGCTTAGCAACTGAACAATGGAAAGAAAAAACAGATTTCTTTTAAAAATTTATTTATTTTATTCATTTATCTTGGGCTGCATTGGGTCTTCGTTGCTGTGCGTGGGCTTTTCTCTAGCTGCGGTGAGTGGGCTTCTCATTGTGGTGGCTTCTCCTGTTGCAGAGCACCAGCTCTAGGCGCACGGGCTTCAGTAGTGGGGCTTCAGTAGCTGTGGCTCGTGGGCTTAGCTGCTCCGTGGCATGTGGGATCTTTCTGGACAAGGGCTCGAACCCATGTCCCCTGCATTGGCAGGCAGATTCTTAACCACTGCGCCACCAGGGAAGCCCTAAAACAAATTTCTGTCGGGTGGGAACAGTCCTAGAGCCTCCCTGAACAAGAAAATTCATGAGTACTTGTTCCAGGGTTAGCCTGTCAGCCAAATTATTTTTGTTTGTTTAATCACAGGGCTCTGTGACTTGATCTCTATGAGCAGCCTGTGGTTAAGAGCATGGGCTCTGGAGCCAAAATGCATAGGTTCAAATCTCAGCTCCACCACTCTGCAGCTGTGTGACTTTGGGCACGTTACTTAATCTGTTTATGCTTCAATTTCCTTATTTGAGGGTTGTAGTGAAGATTAAATGAATCAATATAGTACATATAAAGCATTTCGCATAATGCCTGGCACAAAGTGTCACTCAAGAAATCTTAGTTATTATTCCCACCAGATCCCTGTTTCAAACAGAGACCTGGTAATCCAGAAGCCATTGTCCTTGGGCAAGCAGCTGGGTCTCTAGTTGCCAAAATAAACTGTTGGTGATCAGAGATGCTCTCTCTGGCTTCAAATTTTTTTTTTTTTTTTGGTACGTGGGCCTCTCACTGTTGTGGGCTCTCCCGTTGCGGAGCCCAGGCTCCGGATGCGCAGGCTCAGCGGCCATGGCTCACAGGCCCAGCTGCTCCGTGGTGTGTGGGATTTTCCCAGACCGGGGCACGAACCCGTGTCCCTTGCATTGGCAAGCGGACTCTCAACCACTGCGCCACCAGGGAAGCCCTCTGGCTTCAAATTTAAGGAGGGCTTCTGTGGTATATCTACGTGTGGGCCATAAGAAGAACAGATGTACTCAACACTAAATACCTCTTTAAACGCATGGTGTCTGATCTGTCACCTCTGGAGACCTGGAAAAACTAGTTCTCTGTTCCTAGGCTTGTGGAACCAAGTTTGATTTGTGTGGATAGCTACCTGGGTCTAGATATTTTGAACATTTGATAAATATTTTCAAAATATAGTTAAACTTTCTATAGGTTAGAAAATTTAACCTTTTCTAGAGGTTAATGATTTGCTTCTTCAGTTGGCTTTACCTGGTTAGTTTGTGAAAATATGAGCTTATTCTCTGAATTTAGGGCATTTGTTTAAATTCATACATTTCTGGCTTAGTCTAAAATTAAATTATGATCAGAAATAATTTCAAAGGGCTGTCATAAAGATACAGTAATCCCTGAAACAGACCTTTTCACAAGATTACTTTGAAGAACTGAAATGTTTAAGAGGTAGAAAACAGGATTTCTGTTCTTTTTTTTTTCTGTTTATTTTTAAGCCAGAATTTCAAGTGTTACTTATTAAAATAGATACACCCCATAAAATGTCCCTTTTTATCAGCTAAGCCTATTATGTAAAAGGCCCTATATTCAAAATTCTCACTGATCTTCCAGTAGAAAAATATGTAAATATTGGACAACTTATAAAAGAAAAAATATTAACAGCTATTAAAGATATGACAAATGTTTGCTGTCACTAGTAATCGAAGAAATATAAATTGAAACAAGATGCCATTTTTCAGCTATCCACTTGGAAGAGACCTTTGCTAAATTGCCATATCAAATGCCAAGTCAAAGGTGATGGGCAACAGCCTCACCAGCTGGCAAGGATGCATGACCTTCTCCTGGCAACATGCACACTCTAATCCAACAATTTCACCCTGAAATGTATGCAGAAGGGCACACAAGGATATTCACTAGACAACACTTATAATAGGGAAAATAGGAACATCTTAAAGATCCATCAACAGGGGTTGGTTCAATTACTATGGAACATAAGTAGCCACTAAAGAGAAGTGACCATTTCAGTGACATGGAAAAATGTTTATATTAAAGCAAATTACAGAATAATATACTGTAGTCTTATTTTTGTAAAAATATCATATATACAAAAACACATATAATTGAATAAAAAAAGACTAAAAGGAAACATAAAAATATTAAACTGAGAAATACATAAAATATATATCTAAAAGATGGAAAATAAGTACAACAAAGTGTAAAAAAATGGTTATTTCTAGGTGGTGGGATTTGGAATTTTATTTTTGTTTTTTTTCTAGGATGAATATATGTTATTTTTTTGTAATAAGGGGGGAAAACAACAAAAATTATGACAATTAAAAGAAAATCACTGGGACTTCCCTGGTGGTCCAGTGGTTAAGAATCCGCCTTCCAATGCAGGGCACGTGGGTTCGATCCCTGGTTGGGGAACTAAGATCCCACATGCCATGGGGCAACTGAGCCCGTGCCCCACAACTAGAGGAGAGCCCGTGTACCGCAACTACTGAGCCCACACACTCTAGAGCCTGCGTGCCACAGCTAGAGAGAGGTCCACACACCGCAATGAAAGACCTCACGTGCCACAACTAAGACCCGATGCAGCCAAAATTTTTTAAAAATTAAAGAAAAAGAGTTGGACCTTTAAAAAAAAAAAAAGAAAAAGAAAATTACTCTTCTGGATGAAGCCTTGAGAGAGTCAGGAGCAAACTGAGGGGGGAGGTGGGAGGCCCCCAGGAACATGGGTTGGCCTGGGAACCAGGAGCCCTGGGCTTTGGTCTCACTTCGACTACACCACTTAGCAGCCAAATCCTTTCCCTCTATGGACCTCAATCTGTAAGATGCGGTGGCAGGGAGGCTGGGCCACACCATCAGTACCCAAACACAGGACTGTCTGCATCAGGTTCACCTACAGTGCTTGTCTGTTAGGTAGACAGAGAGATAAATTGCTGGGGCCCCAATCCAGATCTCTTGAATCAGCCTCCAGGGGTAAGACCTGGGGATCTGTATCTTTAACAAGCATTCTGGGCAAGACCGCCTCCTAGCCAGGTTTAGGAACCACTGGACTAGATAACCCAAGATGTACTCCTTGTTCTCAAGCCCTCCTACTATACACACCTCCCCTGGCCCACTCTCAAAGCCTTGTTCCTCCTCACCTAGCATGTCCTGGGGGCTTTGGGGGAACTGCTTGCTGAACACGGTCTCCAGAGCATAGCTCAGGTCCATGCTGTGCCTGGTTATCTCGGCCGGCGTGGCACCTGCCGGAAACATCTGTGTGGGCAGCTCGGAGAAGCGGATCTCTGTGCCAGCTCTGGGCTTCATCTCGGGCAGCCGGGCCAGGCCTTCCTGGTAGCTTTTGCACTCAGTGCCGCAGCGGGGTAGATTCTGCCCCACCCGGTCCTTGGTGTACTTCATGGAGAGCACAGGCAGCACCTCTGAGAAGGCACAGATCTGTCGACTCTCAGGCTGGAGCTTCTCCACTGTGGCCTCGCTGATGAAGTTGGTTAGTGAGATCCACTTCTTGAGTGTGGCATATGGGTAAGGTCCCAGGAACTGGTCCAGCTCCTGGAGGTTGGCCCTCATGGCCTCCACCACAGCCTCTGGGGCTGGGGACAGGTCTACCTCTTCCTGGACTGCATCCCAGCGCAGGACCTTCAGCCCCCGCTGCTGTAGGCTAAGGAAGAAGCCCATACGGGGGCCCACCTCCCTGGGATTGGTCCTGTCCACAGAGCTGTAGTGGAGGAAGTGGATGCCCGGAGGGATCATCTTCACACCCCGGAACTTGGGCCCCACCTCCCAGGAGTTGTAGTCAATGCCAAACTCTGTCCCCTTGGGCATATTCAGGATGACCACAGTGGCCCCTTCAAAGAAGAGGTGCTTGGCAAGCTCAGGATCCATCTGCATGGCAGCCATGGGACCAGTGGTGAGTGACCAAAAAGAAAACTTTTCTAGTTTTCCAGAACAGCTGAAAAAGAAATATATCAGAGTTAATCAGAACCTGGGGAAGGATGCTTCATTTGCTGAGCATTCTCTGTGTGCTAGATATTGAACTAGACCCCTGACATAATTATCTTCCTTTATTTTCACCACAACCCCACATTGTTTTACAGATGAAGAAAATAAGACTCAAAGAGAAGAGGGGTTTTGTGTTTTGGTTTAATGAGCAAGAACACTCACTTCACAGCTGGAAAGACATCACTTAAAGAAAAGTGACATGTTCAAGGTCACAGAGGACCCAATTAGAACCTGGGTACCCTGCCCTCCAAGGCCAGTGTTCTTTCCACTGTTCACTCAGGATCTACTCTCAGATCTCCTCACAACAGTGAATGAAGGCAGAGAAGGCTTGGCTGGTCCATTCTAAACTATAACTCTTCCTAAACTGTCTTAAACTATAACTCTGTCTAAAACCTATTGCTGGAGATTCCCCAGAAGAGTTGAGAAGCACCCACTCAGTTTGCTATAAGCCTCAGGGAAGGCCCAGAAATGGACCAAAGGTGGAAAGTGGGTGCTCAGCATCTAAAATTCACAAAAGGGTTGGGCAGTGAAGAGCTTTTAACCACAACCACACCCTTCTTCTTCTCCTACTTATAAAAAACCTGAAGTCCAGGGAGTGAAACGACTTCCCAAAGGGTTCACAGTTAGTAACAGCTCTGGACTGCTCACCCAGAAGGGATTCAGGAGGCACAGTTGGCCTTGGATCCGAAGAGAAAGACCATAGAACATTTATTTTGTCTACCTCTGAACTACCCATGAGGACACACTGATAAAACTTCTGTAAGCAGACACACACTGCCTCTGCATTTATAAGAATGGTTCCAGCATGAACTAATTTAAACAGGACAATTATCTAACCCTCTAGTCCCAAGACACCTACCTATTCAATTCAACAAATAACCCCAGAATGCCTGCACTGTGTCAGGATCTTCGCCAGGCACTAACAGAAATATTCACAGGGTAAGACAGTTACTGCCCTCTAGGCACTTCCAATCTAGCCAGACATACAAGCAAGGCCCCAAAACTTCACAAACAGAAGGACCAGTTGCCTGTTTAATCCTTTTTACTCATTTTATTTAAACAAACGAAACAAAATAAAACCATGAGGAAAGGAAGAGCAACCCTCTTCCAAAAATGTTAAGGACACATTTTATTGTCTTAACCTAATACCCAACACAAATGTCTCTCACTCTAAATCAGCATTATTTTTCCAAACTGAAAGTCACAACCTGTTAATGGGTCAAGAGATCATTTTAGGGGATCTCAATCAGCATTAACTTTTTTAAATAAAAGGACAGAATTTTAAAAATCAGAATACATCATAAATATTAAAGCTAAGTACTGTTTTCTGAAGCTTTGTGTGTTTGTATGGACTCTTGGTCACAACATAAAATGTATTTGTTACTGTAGATCACAATCAAAAAAGACTGAAAGCCACTGCTCTGAATAATTTATATCATTTTCCTATTCCTAATCTTGAATTCAGAAGGTACTTAATAAATATTTGCTAGATGAACAGCTATCGTGTTTAGAATAACTGCTCATCAATTAGCCAACTTCCCTGGTGGCATCTGTATGCCCCTCCTTGATAATGCCATTCCTTTCCTTCTATTTCCACCAGACTGTAATTCTCCTCACTATATCTTCAGCAGCTGGCACATGGCCTGGCACAAAGAAGATGCCTTGGGAGGCAGAAAGTCACATCCACCCACTTCTCTCTACCACCTCCTTAATCTAAGCTACCATATCCCTCACCCAGAGAGTGATCGCCCCTTCAATCCCTTCTCCATCCAATAGCTGGAGTGACCTTCCTTCTCAAAGCACTAATCTAAGCATATCACCACCCATACTTAATATCCTCTGAGAGGCTTCTCATGTGGCTCTTGGCAAACTAAATTCCTACCACGACCTACAAGGAAGGCCTGCGTGGTCTGGTCCCCGGCAACTCCTCCAGCTTGTGTCATACCATGCTTCCCCCACACGCTCTCTGTTGCAGCCAAACTGACCTCTTTCAGACCCTCAAACAGGAGGCTTCCCTGATAGAAAACTCTTCCCTCCCCTCTTTCTCAAATCATTTTTCTGATCTCTGCTCAACATTCATCTCCTCAGTAAAGCTTCTTTGACCGGGGCTAAGTCAGTTCTCCCGTAATTCGCTCTCACGGGCGCCTTGTATCTTTCCATGTCACTTATCACAGCTGCAATTTTGCAAATGTTAATTGAGGGCTGTCATCTCCAGGAGACGTGGGTCTTTTGTATCTCTAGCACATATTAGTCACTTGGTAAACATTTGTTTAATAAAAGCATTATACCCATTTTGTAGATAAGAAACAAAGCCTCGGTTCGGAGAAAAGACCTTAGCCGAAGTTACAGAGAGTAGCTCAGAACCACGTCAGGCGGAGCCACGGCCTCCGGCCCGCAAGTTCTAAAGTTACGTAAAAAAGCAAGTTACCGCGGGTGCCCCAGGAAGTCCTGGCGACGGTGTATCTGGTGACGGTTTCTCAGGAAGCAAGGCCTGTAGACACAGGTGGGTCCCACCACCGGCCCACAGTCCCCGCTAGGTGCCCTAGTGCAGGGCCCTCCGCGATCCCGAGCTGGGAAGAGGGGTGGCCGAACCACACAGACAAAGAAAGCAGAGGAGTTAAAAGAGGACAGGAGGCCGCGCTCACCGACTTGCGTCTTGCCTCAGGTTCAGGCACCGCGGAAGCGCACCGGAAGTTCCCCCTCTCTGGCGCCGGACTGGAGCGATGGGAAAAGGGGCCGGGCGGATCTCTCGGTCGCGGGAGAAACGGTCCGGGTCTTCAGGTTCCGCCCCATCAAACATTGCCTTTTGCTACTTTTAGTTACTGGTTTTAGCTTCTGAACAGTGGATAATAACTTTTATCAAACGATGCATTTTATATCCAGCTCCAGAAACACGTCCACCAGCCACGGTTTTTTGGTCTCAATCAGTCATGGTTTCTGAGGCTGTGGTCAAGTTCATGGCTGCCCAAGTAGCCACAGACAGAGGCTCAGTCGTGGTCCGGGTCACTCGATCTCTATCCGAGTGACAGTGTCACAGCTGGCCCGTTATCACCTGGTTCCAGCTTCCAACCATACTCAGCTGTGGAGGAGAGCTTCAGAAACCCAGCCCAGAGAGAACCAGTCTCACAGCAGTAGTCACCGCATCTGTCCCTCTAGCTATAACCACCCAGTGTCCTCTGACAGTGCAGGCCTAGTACGATATCTCAGTCAGGCTGTAAGCGCACCTTGAGGGAGGAAACCTGCCTGTCTTGTTCTCCACTGTTTTCCTGGAACCTAGCACAAAGCCAGGCACAAAGGCCCAGCTCAATACATATATTATGCATTTAATTAATGACAGTAATTCTTTATTAATTAATGGCTTCTATTTTGGAGCCTAGCCCTGTGCTGGGTGGTTGTATCAGTCAGGGTTCAACCAAAGAGGCAGAGCCAACAGGAGGTATATAAGAGCTTTATTACAAGGAATTGGCTTACATGATTGTGAAGACTGCCTAGGTAAGTCCAAAATCCATAGGGCAGGCCACTTGTGTATGATTTCTAATCCTTGCACTAACCCTACTAAGCAGACTTAGCATTCCAATGTACAGAAGAGAAAACTGAGGCTCAAAGAGGTTACACAGCCAGAGTGGCCGGGCTAGGAGGCAAACCAAGGTCTGACTGGTGACTGGCTGTTCTTGTTCCTATGCTGCTCTTTAGCTTGCCTGTCACACTTCTTCAGTGACAGCTGGCCATGCCAATCTGTCTCAGTCAAAATTCATCTCTTAGTGGGTTACAGACCAGACCGGGCCCTGCAGTCATGGTTGATCACAGTGAGCTGCTGCTGGATTAGCCAGAGATGGCCTCCATCAGTCACAGTCATGCGTGTCAATCTGTCTGTCATGTCAGTTCCATTTCCTGCATGACGAAGCTCAGCTCCCTCCCCACCCCTCCCCATTTCCAGCCTTAGGTGCTGAGCTCCTTGGTCTGTTTTCAGAGCTCCCTATTCTAGCAGGACTCACCATCTTCTGAAGCTTCAGGACACTGAACTATGGGCACAGGAGCCGTAGATGGTAGCTCAGGAATCCCAGCTGGTGGGTTGCATGTCCACCCAGATCAGATTTCTCAACCTTGGTACTATTGAGATTCCAGGCTGGATAATTCTTTGTTGTAGGGCTGATGTCCTGTGTGTTGTAGGATGTTTAGCAGCATCCTTGGTCTCTACCCACTGTATGCTAGTAGCACCTCTCAGTTGTGACAACCAAAAATATCGCTAAATGTTCCTTGAGGGACAAAGTCACACACATGCGTGCACACACACACACACACACACAAGTTAAGAGTCACTGATCTAAATGAATCAGCCAGGTTATTCCTAAGCAGCTTGGAGGCTGACTCTGTATTTATGGGAGACAGAGACACAGATCCAGGGTGGTTGGGAACCCAATGTTTGCAAACCTTGTCCTATTCCAGGACCCCAGGTGTGACAAATAACTAAAAGAAACCTACAGGGAAAATTCAGGGAAGCATTCACAAAACTCCTGGAAGCAATTGCCTCTGACAATGGACAGGAGTCTGGAGAAAGTTGAAGAATGGCTTTTCACTGCATAGCATTTTGTAGCATTTAATGAATTACCTTTAGAAAAGACAGTATTTAGTGTTTGAAGTTATAGGGAAATGCTCAGGACTTAAGTTTTTAAAAGTATTTAGAATGGGGGACTTCCCTGGTGGTCCAGTGGTTAGAACTCCGGGCTTCCCCCGCAGGGGGCCCAGGTTCGATCCCTGGCTGGGGAACTAAGATCCCGCATGCCTTGCACCACAGCCTCCCCACCAAAAAAGTGTTTAGAACAGCATGTACAAGGTGACTTCAACTCTGATAAAATATATATACATGAGAAAAGACTGGAAGAAAATGGACCAGAGAGTTAGCAGTGGTTCTTGCTTGTGAGATTTGGGGTAGTAAAGAAAGGTGGTTTGGGGTGAGTTGTCTGGTAGAATGAAAGCACGTGTAAAGCCAAAACCAAGACCTGGACCACATTGGGATCTGCAAATATTTCAATGAAAGTGTTGTAGGTTGAATGAAAGTGTCCCAGTTGGGATCTCTCCACCCAGTTTTAGCCCTTCCCGCAATGCCAACTTGTCCTTGTAGCCTAGGTCAGAGACAGAGAGATGCCAAGGCAGTTTGTGGTTCAGCATCAAACACATTTATTTCACTTTTATTGAGTATACAAGAACAGAGAGCACACGCATACAGCACGGAGCACTGAGGTGGGGGAGCGCGAGGACAAGAGAGGAGAGAAGGGTGCGAGTAAAAAGGACCAGGACAGCATCGCAGTTGGTTGGGAAGGTGCTTTTGGGAAAAAAAAAAAAAAAAAAAAAAAAAGGTATATATTTAGAGTGATGTTGTTCATGCAATTTCAGGCCAGTCTTGGAATGTGCTTTGCAGGATTCAAACACTGAAACAGGTCTTGGCACCTCCTATACCCTCAAATGGAAAAGATCCCAAGAAAGCAAAAGAAGGGAAAACAAAGATCTGTAGGCTGGCAGGGTGGCAAAAGGGCATGGAGAGCCTCTGCTTTATCCTCTTCGTTTTGCACGTGAGGAAACTGAGGCCCCGAAGCGGGAATGGGACAAGCTCAGTGGCACGTGATGAGTTAGGGGTTGAGCCAGGATGGCACCCCAGAACTCCTGACTGCCCTCCAGGACTTTTTCCACCATGCTACATGGTCTCCTGGGTGGAGAGGTGGCACAGAAAGGATGTGAAATGTAAAAAGGAAAAGTAGGTTGAAGACAGACAAGACAAACGTCTATATTCCCTATGAAGAGGAGGATGGGGAGGAAACAGTGCCCTAGATTTCAGCTTCGCAGCTCCCCTCCTCCCTGCTGGCACTGCCTGCCTCTCGGCGGAAGGTCAGAACATCTGTGGGATGGAGAGCTCCACAAACGCTGGCTGGCCCACAAGCTAAGCCTGGTCACATCTTCCCTGCCCTAAAGCCACACACTTAGGGTCTGTAGGCAGGCACAGAACCCAGAACAAATATTCTCTCTCTGAGGTATGTCCAGTGCGCTCGGGACACCTGGTTCCTGAAAAGACAGGGATGCCTGAGCCCAATTCCAGGTGGCCCGGAGAGGGTGGAGCCACACCAGCTCTTGGCCCAGAAACACTGGGGGCTCTCAGGCTGAGAAGGACAGGAAGGAGGTTCTGTGGCTTCTCTCCCAGGACTGTAAAAAGAACCTGGTGCATTCAAAGTGTGCCTTCGCTCTCAGGGGGAGTTGGAGTGGGCCACCAGCCTGCCCCAGAGGGGATGTGGCTGACTGTGCCACCTGAGCCCCAGGTGCGGGGCTCTCTCTGTCCTCTCTCCATCCCATTTCTGCCCGTAGAGGCAAACGCTGTTCTGGTTTCTTGTCCTGCCTCAGCTCAGCACCAGTTAAGCAGCTAAGCATATGTGTCACTGGCGTAACTAATAAGCAAGCCAAGCCCCTCTCTGGGACATCCCTAGGCAACGTCTGATAATTGGAGAGAACTTGGAAATGTTCTCAGAGGGATTAGAGATGTAAGGCTGGCTCAGGGGTCTTCCCAGGTCCCTCTGCCCCCGCCCCCACGCTTTCTCCTTGAGCCTGATGATAGTGCCTGGTACAGGTAACTACTCAATAAATATTTGTTGAGTGAATTTATCGCCTGCTTTAGAAGCAGGATGGGGGAAATGAAATGGGACTGAGAAAGTAAAGGGCAGTGGGGGAAAACTCCCAAGGAAGGGGCCTCATTGAGCTCAGGGAAGCAGCTTGTGTCAGGAAAGCCTGGGAAAGCCCACATGTGCCAGAGGGCAATGCCAAGCTTTTGATGGGGGTCTTCTCCAAGGGCTTCTGTGGTCTCAAGGCCATTTTGGGGGGACTCCGAGGGCACAGGCTCAGAGCCTGTGCACAGGCTCAGAGTCGGCTCAGACGCCCGGCTGAAGGCGAGGTCTCTAAAGCCAGGGTCTTATGTGTAGATCCTTCTCAGCTTACTCTGGGGCAGGCGAAGCCTTTGGGAGTGCGGTTTTGACCTATCAGGGCCTGCCCTGTGTTCAGTCTCTACCATGGCTGCTTCGGCACAGGAAGCAGAGAATGATTCGGACAGAATACAGGAGTGGCGAAGGAAAAGACTGGGCTGGGGACGTTCAGACAGCCAGGTGGAAGCCACCATCTTCCGCAGCAGCCGGGTACGTCACCTCCCTCGGGATGGGAGTTAGCTGTCACAATGCGGTCAGGTAAAGGCAAGACGCGGCAAAACAGAGATTGAGAAAGGAGGCAAGCCTCCTCCTAGGGAGGCGGGGGGCGCTGAGCCGGGAGACCTGTGCAGCAGAATCCTAACTCTGGACCCCACGCCTGAGCACAGACCAGCCCCCAGTTGCTACTGCCCAGGGGGAGAAGGCATCTTGAACCACACCCGTGTTGCTTCCTTCTTGCCAAAATCCCTGCCTCTCCATCTGGGGACCCCGCCCCTCCCCACCGATCAATGAATTACGAACACCACACACTGTATTTCTACACTGAACCGTCGGCTCCTACTGTGAGCGACCCACAGCCAGAGTCCGGGTCTCCTTGGCAGGGTCGGTTCGGTGAGATCTAGGAACCTTGGGATACATCGATCACAGTCAGATAATTATCATCTTAAAGTGTCAGCTTCATACTTACCAGCACTGTTTATTTTAATATTTGTTTCCTGTTATATGTAATATACATAACTTAAAAGCACATCCATACAAATCTACGAGCTGCACCTTCATACTGAGAACCCATAACATACAATGTCTACTTCACCTCCTGTGGCTTGGTTTCACATTCTTCCTTTGCTTTGCTTTTTCTCGCTTCCAATGAGAGTCATCTGCAGTGGCCCTCAGCAGGACCAGGACACAGAAGGTGAGGCGGGGGTGGGGTGGGGGGGAGGGAGGAGGGAACCCAGACAGAAAATGACTGACAAGATGTGTGACAGTCGACGGGGAGGGGAAGCGGAAGAAAGGAAGGTGGATTTTGCAGCCCAGTGTCAAGACTCAAAAAATAAGAATCTAGTGTTCCTCCTCCTCCTTTCCGAGCAGGGAATTTTCTCTCTTTCTTGGAAAACGTTTGACGGGGCGTGTCTTGCTGCTGCAGCTTCTCTTGCTTGGCTGCAAAAGTGTTTTCCTTTGCATTTGAGTGGGCAACAGATGCAGGAGAAGAAGAAATGGAATGCTCGTCCACTGAATGGAACGTGTAGAACCCGAGTCGCATTGTACTTCTACAATCAGCGTGGTGTGGCTTGCCTTGGTTGTTCCGCGGGGCTTCAAGGGGGGTGGGACAGGCGCGGTGGGGGGGGCGGGGGGGGCGCAGCAAGGGATTATTGTTGTTATAATTTATTTTTCTGAACAATCCCACCAATTCTTCAATTTGTCTGCAAAGGAAATGTAGGCGTTCAGATGTTGGCCGTTGCTGTCGGCCGAATGCTCGGCCAGCCCCGGCAGCAGTGCAAGGACGTGATGTTTCCTGTATATATATCTATATCTATATATATCTATATATATATGCTTTTCCTTTCCCAGTCTCTTGTCAGGGACAGTACGTCGCAGCTGGGACGTCGGTGTTGAGTTGGAGAATCCAGAATGAAGGCCCCTTCTTTACGGTTCTCTGGCTTGGGTTGGACCAGAAACGCCAGCATCTCTTCACAGAGGTCAGGATTCCTGAAGCCAGAGGCGTTGCGGGGAGGAGATGCAAAGGAAGGAGGAGGACGAGAAGAGTTAGTAACTTTTGTCACTCATCTTTAAATACATAGCAAGAGGTTGTTCTCCCCGTCTTTATCGTGTGCCCTTTATTATGACTCAGGAAGATAGAGTGACTTGTCCAAGGCCACACAGCTTGTAAGAAAGTGGCCACTGAGAACTGAAGCCACCTCTGTCTGACTCTCTGACTCCAAAGACCATGCATGTTTGCGGGGTTGTTTCCAGGCAGGTGGTATCTTTTACTTTGGCTGGAATATTTGTCCAAGTTTCCTTGAACACTGAAAGCTAAGATTATACTTGTTTCATTTTGTCTTCCTATCTGCTCTCAGTTCTGAGAAATGTTTAGTCGTGATTGCAGATCTTCTTTTTTTGTCTTTCCCTTCTGTTTGCCACTGCCTGCTGTGTCCTGGGGGTTAAACCCCAGAGAGGAGTGTTTAAGTAAAGAAACTGGAGTCTGGATTCCAAGTCAGGTTTGACTCCAAAACTCAGTGGTTAAGGGCCATGGGCTCTGAAATCAGACAATCCTAGCTTCAAATCCCATTCCACGGTCTACTAGCTCTGTCATCTTGGGCAAGTCTCCTAACCTCTTTAGACCTTAGTTGCTCCCTCTGTAAAATGGGTCCCACCTCACGAAGTTGTAGTGAGGATTCAAGACAAGGCTCAGCATATAGTAAGTGCTGAGTAAATACTGGCTGTTCTTATTACTATTGTTGTTAACCACATACTATTTGATCTCACTGAGGGCAAGGGCTGTGTTTTACTTATTGGTGTCTTTCCAGGGCCCAACACCATGACTGACACCCAGCAACTACCCCGAACCATTTAACAAGTGGCATATTGCCCCTGTCCTTTGCCACTTACATATGGTCAGGTGCTAACGGAGTTGTAGAAATTTGATCCTTCTCAGCTCATGTGACAAATGGGAAAACTGAGGCCCAGAGGGTTCAATGACTTAGCAAGTTGGTGGCAGAAACAAGGTGAGAACCCTAGGCTCCTGCTTTGGAATAGGTCACCCCCACCCCCATTTAATTAAAAATTTGAGGGCTTCCCTGGTGGCGTAGTGGTTGAGAATCTGCCTGCTAATGCAGGGGACATGGGTTCAAGCCCTGGTCTGGGAGGATCCCACATGCCGCGGAGCTACTAGGCCCGTGAGCCACAACTACTGAGCCTACGCGTCTGTAGCCTGTGCTCCGCAAGAAGAGAGGCCGTGATAGTGAGAGGCCCGCGCACCACGATGAAGAGTGGCCCCCGCTTGCCACAACTAGAGAAAGCCCTCGCACAGAAACGAAGACCCAACACAGCAAAAATAAAATAAATTAATAAACTCCTACCCCCAACATCTAAAAAAAAAAAATTGAAAGTAAGAAAGCTCTGGGAAGCTGGCTGGATGCTGCCCTCTTGCTGGCAATGTTTGAGAGACAGGTCTTGCCTGAAAGAGACGGGCCAGTGAACAAAGATGGAGCAGAAGCCACACATCTGGCCTGTGAGTTGCAGGGAGAGAAGAGAAGACTGTAAGATGGGCGTGATTTCACACTCACAGCAAGAACTTCAAGGAGGAAGAACTTCATAAAGAAATCTACTGGAGCAGGGACAGGTGTTCCTGGAGGATTCAGGGAGGGGAGAGAAGATGAAGACTGGCAAGATGGATGCCCATGTGGAAACAGGGCCTCGTGCACCAGGCTGGTGATAGAAGTTTAGGGTCTGACTTGCTCAAGGCTCTCATCAACCCCTCAACATGACAAAACTATTGGGACAAGGAAGCAGTTTCGCATCGCCGAGCACCTTCTGTATGTGAGATACCACCTGGTACATCATTGCTATGGACTGAATGTTTATGTCCCCCTGCAATTCACATGTTGAAGCCCTAACCCTCAAGGTGATGGCATACGGAAGCGGGGCCTTTAGAAGGCACTCATAAATAGGATGAGTGCCCTTATAAAAAGAGACGTGAGAGAGATAACTTCTCTCTCTGCTCTCCATCACGTGAGGACACAGAGAAGATGGCCGTTGGCAAACCAGAAGAGGGTCTCACCAGGAACCAGACTGGCCGGCACCTTGACCTTGGACTTCCCAG
Source organism: Kogia breviceps (assembly GCF_026419965.1). Lineage (NCBI taxonomy): Eukaryota > Metazoa > Chordata > Mammalia > Artiodactyla > Physeteridae > Kogia > Kogia breviceps. The sequence continues at coordinate 22,768,946 of NC_081323.1, forward strand.
CCCCCATAACCGTGAGATATTAAGTGTGTGTTGTTTAAGCCACCCAGTCTACAGTGTTCTGTTATAGCAGCCTGAGAGGACTCTGACACTCACAGATGTTGTTTAATTATTACAGCAGCTCCAGTTTATAGATTAACTCCATTTTGTAGATTAGAAAACTGAGGCCCAGGCAGGTTCCTCTGGGCACATGTTCTGAGTCCAAAGCTGGGTGAGTTCCTTCTACTCCATTCTGCTACTTTCTGTGGATTTTTTCTTACAGTGCCGGCTTCACCTTAAGTTTCCTCATCGATTAATAAAGTGCCTGCCCAAAACTCGGTGTAAACATGATTCTGGGTTTGTGGGATATCTTCTAAAGCCCACAGACACTTCAGAAGGACCGGGGACATCTAAACAATAGTGTATGATCATGTATTCTTCTGTTTATTACAGCAGAGTCCAAACGGGCAGCATTTTCTTAGCTTACTTTGTGTTAATAGTAATGATAGTCGTAATTAACTCTTATTGAGCACTTACTATGTGCCAGGCACGGTGCATACTACTGTAGATGTATGATCTCAGTAACCCTATGAGATGGATAATACGAACAGTCAGCGTGGTCAGGAGATTAAGGCCATAAGGCAGCTTTGGAGTCTAACATGAGGTTTGACTCTAACCAATTCTTTGTGTTCCCAGCTCCAAATCTGTGAGCAAATCGCCTAACATCTCAGAGCTTCAGTTCCCTTCTTTGTAAAATGAATGAGCAGGTGACAGTACTGCGCCTAGTGCACAGCCAGGTGCCTGGAAGAGCGTAAGGACTCCATAAGTTACCGCAATTGTTACTATGTCATTGTCATTGTCATTTGGCTGATGAGGAAACACAGGCCAAAAAGGTTAAATAGCTTGCTCAAAGTTGCACAGCTAATAACGGTCAGGACTGAGACTCGAGTCAGGACTATTATGCCAGGTGCCAGGATGCATCCATCCATCAAACCAACATTTTTCAAGTACTTTAAAAAAGAGTTTTCTAATTGAGAGAAGACCTCTCCCCCAGAATTAGTGAGTCTGACTATATTAAAAGTCAGAGGTGGTTCCTACTTGGCGATAACTAATGGGAAAGCAGGTGGGCAGAAAAGGCAAGGGAGAAACTTCTGTTTCTCCAGGACAACAGAATAAGGTGACCTTTACAGAAGGATCCAAAAGAGAGAGAGGGGGGGTGTGGTGATGTGTGGGACAATGGAAGCAAAGAAAGGACTAAAAGAGGGGCAAGGAGGAGGGAATGAGGCTGCAAAGGGAGCAGTGAGGTGGGCAGATGTGAAAGACTGCATGGGGTGGGCAGGACGTGGAGGCTGGGACGAGAGCTCCAAATGGCCAGGGAACGCGGGCAGGCAGGAGCCTGGGGAGGTTGGCTGGGATGCCCCAGGAAAGACGAGGAGGAGTGAGACGAGGAATGGAGAAGATACGAGAAGCTAGGAAAGCAAACAAACAGCCAGAGGACTGTACATAACTGGAAGGGGGCTTGTCCATCTCTTCCTTTTGCAAATGAGGAAACTGAGACCCCAATGGCCACACAGCCAAGTCAGCAGGATGGCTGGGACTGGAGTCAGGTCCTGATTCCCAGCACAGAGTTCTTTGCATCAGTGGCTCCTACACCTGGCTGCACATGGACTTCCTAAGGACCAACGTATAAATAAAGATTCCCAGGTCCTGGCCCAGCACTTCTAAGTCTTTATGGCAATAGTTTTCTAGTATCTGTGTTCCCCAGGTGATACTGCCAGCCCAGCACCAGCTTGGCAAGTGACCTACACTCTACCACTCTTGGGATCTGGGGGACAAAAAGCAACAATAACTGGGCAACTGAGAGGACAGCAGTGACAATTTACTTGAAAGTCTGAGGAAGGCTGGGAAGCAGGCTCTGCCCGTGATCAGTTTATACATCTTCTAGACAAGTGCTATCCAAGAGAAATGAAGCCACAGATGGAATTTAAAATTTTTTAGATAATAAATTTTCTAAATTTTCTAGTATTTCTGGTTTCCTAAAATTTTCCAGCTATATAGAAAATTTTAATTTCTAAATTAAAATTCAAATGTTTTAATTTATATGAAAAAGAGTAAAAAGAAACAGGTGAGATTAATTTTAATAATGTATTTTAGGGGCTTCCCTGGTGGCGCAGTGGTTGAGAATCCGCCTGCCGATGCAGGAGACACGGGTTCGTGCCCTGGTCCGGGAGGATCCCACATGCCGTGGAGCAACTAAGCCCGTGAGCCATGGCCGCTAGGCCTGCGCGTCCGGAGCCTGTGCTCCGCAACGGGAGAGGCCACAACAGTGAGAGGCCCGCATACCGCAAAAAATAAAAAAATAAAAAATAAATAATAATAATAATGTATTTTACTTAACCCAATATATCCAAACATTATCATTTAACATGTAATCAATATAAAAATTATTGAGCTATTTTATACTCCTTTTTCCATACGTAATCTTCAAAATCCGGCACCTATTTTACCCTCAAGGTACATCTCATTTCAGATGAGCCAATTTCAAGTGCTCAACAGCCGTGTGCAGCTAGTGGCTCCTACACTGCACAGCACAGAAAGTCATTTCCATCACTGCAGGAAGTTCAGTGCTTTTCCTTCTGACACGAAGGGGGTGGTAATCAAAGGATGAGAAAGAAACATTCTGTATCTTTCTAGAAAACACTGGGTTTCTTCATCAGGGAAGAGGACAAAAGGGAGACCTGCTGTTTGTGGGGGACTTTGAAATGCATTTAGTTTTCATTGAGGTACACGGTGTGAAGTAAGTAAAGTATACAAATCTAAGTGTGGAGCTTGGCCCACTTTTACATATATACACACCCATGCAACCCCCCCAGTTCAAGACGCTGACATTTCCAGCACCAAAGAAGTTCCCTTTGTGGCTCTTCCCTGTCAATGCCACATCCCAGAAGGAACCAATATTCAGACTTTGATTATCGCTGATTAGTTTGGCCTGTTTTTGAACTTCCTATGAATGGACTCACATTGTATGTACTTTTTGTGTTTGACTTATTTCACTCAATTCAATGTCTGTGAGATTTTGTTATTATTGGTCTGACCAAATTCAGTAAATTTCTAGAGGGGCCAGAACCCTTCCCCCAGCTTCCCCCAATTTCAGCTGCTAAAAGACCTCTCTGCTCTAGCACCATCTCATTCCTCTTATTCATGAAGGCACTGATAGCCCAAAAGGAAAGAGTAAGGATTGGGGTCCCTAAGATTCTCGCCCCAGGTGGCCTGAGAAGGGTTTCCAATCTAGCAAGACAGATGGGATCAAGGGCTCTGGCCATCATATTCCTCCTTGGCATCAACTACACTTGAATTTAAAAAATTAAAAAATAAAATAAAATTGGCACAGCATTGTAAATCAACTGTACTTCAATTAAAAAAAAAAAATTCCTCCCTGGCAACATCCAGTGACCGGTGATGGAGACAGAGAGTCAGGGACAGGAATGTGGCCCTGGGCCTAGCAGGACTTTTTCCGACTTCCAGCTTACGGGCAATGGCCAGTGAGGGTACGCTTGTCTCTGTCTGTCCAACCTCAGTACCCACTGTCAATCCTCTCTCCCCTGTTCTGACCACTTCTGGATTTACTTTTCTGGGTCTGGAGCCTGAAACCCCAAAGAAACCAAGGAACCAGCCTTCCTTCCCCTCTGCACTCTGACTTGTCGTATTTGAGGGAGCTACCTCTCCACTTGGAGCCCCAAACCAGGAAGGTTGGGGAGGTCAGAGCTGTGCTGGGGACCAAGCCCCTTGCTGGGTCCTCAAATGGAAATGCCCCTCGGAGGACCTTGTTCTCTCCTCCGTCTCATGGCTGCTGAGCCCCATGAGCCTCACCTGTGGCTTCTTGTCCTTCTCCTCTGGGGATGGGTCTGTTTCTCTGTATACGACAGCTTTGGTTACCAGCATGTCAGGATGCTGCAGTTTGGCCTCCTTGATGGCCAAAGCCAGGGCCTGGGGGAAAAGAACAGCAAAGCGAGGAGTCAGAGCATATGGAATACGGCAGAGGCCACGGAGCCCAACAGGCCCCTCCAGCGCACAGCTGAGGGCCAGGAGTTAAGGGGAGAGGCCAGAGCTCAGGTCTTCTGGCTTCTTCTGATTCACATTCAGTGCCCCTTCCTTGAGGGCTTCTTCTCTGGACAGGGTCAGTAGGAAGTGGACAGCTCTGCTCACAAATGCAGCTGTCTGTCCGTGGGTAAACCAATACGGGAGGGCCTAGGGCCTGGGGCCTGGGCAGTGCCACTGGGAACCATGCTCCCTATCTCCATACCTGGTCTTTTTTTTTTTTTTTTTTTTGGCGGTACGCGGGCCTCTCACTGTCGTGGCCTCTCCCATTGCGGAGCACAGGCTCCGGACGCGCAGGCTCAGCGGCCACGGCTCACGGGCCCAGCCGCTCCGCGGCATGTGGGATCTTCCTGGACCGGGGCACGAACCCGCGTCCCCTGCATCGGCAGGCAGACTCCCAACCACTGCGCCACCAGGGAAGCCCCCCATACCTGGTCTTGATCGACATCTTCGTCCCCGGTGATGATGATCCGCTTCTCGATCCTCGTCTCAGAAAATCCTCCTTTCACAGTCTGCAGAGGGAGAGGGAGGTGAGGTCAGCCTTGGGTCCTGCTGGGGCAGCAGCCTCGACAGGGGACTTGTCCAAAGCATCCCTCAAGGGCAAGGCTGGAACCAGCAGTCGCCTTCTCTCCTAGCTCCCTTGGTTTTTTCCTTTTTCTAGTTTTGGGACTTCAGACTGCACATCTTGCCTGGCTGCCGCCACTCTCCCAACTACCAAGCTGCCCCCTCTAGCTCTTCCAAGCCCGGTTCAAATGCTGTCACCCTGACCCTGGTGAGCGATCCTTCCTCCTTCCTGCCTCGGTACTCCCTGAGCGGCAAGTTCGTATCTCTCATGGTTCTGGGCCTCTCTGCCTTGTACTGACGTGTGTGTGACCCGGCCTTGCTCACTAGGCTGGGGCTCATGAGGGCAGGGGCTGTGTTTTCTTCATGTCTGGATCCCCTCCTCCCCCACTCCCCTGTCCAACCTGACCAGGGCAGAGGCTAAATGCAGATTTGTTGAATGAACACATGAATGAAATGTGAATGGTGACAAGGTTCTACTTTTTTTTTTTTTTTTTTGCGGTATGCGGGCCTCTCACTGTTGTGGCCTCTCCCGTTGTGGAGCACAGGCTCCGGACGCGCAGGCTCAGCGGCCATGGCTCATGAGTCCAGCCGCTCTGCAGCATGTGGGATCCTCCCAGACCGGGGCACGAACCCATGTCCCCTGCATCGGCAGGCGGACTCTCAACCACTGCGCCACCAGGGAAACCCAAGGTTCTACTTTAAATGACTTCAAACAATACTAGAAAACTGCATTGATGATGCTTATACATATGCTTAAAACCTCCACTGTTTTCTGAAGGGGTGGGGTTCGGGTGCAAGTTTAGAAGTAGAAGATGGGGCGGGACCTACTTGCTTGGCATATTAAAGGCGGGTGGTGGCTAAGGGAAACCCCAGCTGGGGTCAGGAGTGGACAGAAAGAAGAGGGGTGCTCCCAGTTGGCAGGGCTAGGAGGGACTTTGGGAAGAAGAGTTATCTGAGCTGTATGCAGTGGGGTGTGTGATGGAACACCTTCCCATAAAGCTTTCAGTGAAGTCATCATTGCTCACTGATGCTTTTGGTAGAAGTGGGTGCTTTCTGGGGACCGTGCTGCATGGGAGTGGGCAGGGCTGGGACAGTCTGTGCTCATCAAGGGCCAGCACTGCCTACCAGACTCCTCCTTTGATGCTTGAGCAAAACCTCCAACTCATCCTGGCTCCCTGGCCTCTCTCCTCCAGGCCTCCATCCCTGCCCTGGGCCCTGGCCACTCAGGCATGGACATGATGGCCAGCCTGTCCTCAGCCCTCTGTCCTCATAGGCTAAGTCATGGCTGTCTCACCAGGAATGTCTCCCTTCTTTGGCCCTGCCTCTTTCTCCCCGCACCCTGCGCCAGGCCCTCCATCCCTAGTCTCTCCATAACTCTCTCTCTTCTGTCTCCCATCTGCCTGCACATCCTGGTGGACCTAATCTCCTCTCCTTAAACTCCTTTTCACTGGGTCACTCCCCATCTTGAAAACCTTGACGGCTTTCCAATGGCTCTCATACTCAGACCCTCTGTTGTCACATTTGTCCTGGGATTTGTCTTTTCTCTCTATTCTGCTTCCCCTACCTCCAGTCCAACCTCATTTTTCAGTTACGTCCCCTACGTGCTGCTTCTTCCTGACAGAGACCGCTTCTCCTGTTTCCCCATGTGCATTGCTTGCAGCCCCTCCAGCATCCCTCAGCCCAGAGGCCAGTGAATAAGCCATTTGCTCAGTGAATAAGCAAACACACGGTTTCTGTTCCCATCTTCCCTGTGGCTTAGAACGTCTGCATCCTCCCTCACGAGTCCGCCCTGGCTTTCCAAGACCCTATACAAACCCCATTTTTTCCAGAAGACCCTTCCTCATTCTTTGAGCCTTCCTTCAATCTCCCCCCTCTAAATCCCTCCAGCACTTAGGATCTATAAGGCGCAAACGCCACGGTTCACAATTTCTTCCAAGGACATGGTCTCATCCCCCCAGCCCGGCTGTCAACACTGAAGGGCAGGTCGGCACCTAGGACAACCCTTATCACACACAGTACAAAGCTCCCAGAGACTGGGAGCACCGCAGGTCTTCTCTGTCCACGTTACAAGGCAGAGCCATGGCAATGACCTTCCCGAGCCCCACAGCCAGGCTGGGGGCATAAGACATCCTGCTGCTTTACTCACTTTGGTAACATGGGTGGTGGTGGAAGTGGAGAGGGTTTCCGCGGTGGCGCCGTAGGTGCTGGTGAGGACATCTTTCCCGATGATCTGCAGAATATAACCACCCCCCACCCAGGGCTCAGGTGAGGACACTGGACTCTGCAGGATGGGGGCGGGGGTGGGGTAAACCAAGGGAGGAGTTGGGGTTGGGGGGGTGTCCCATGAAGGTGAAGTTTGGAAGCCAAGATGCTTTGCGCCACTGAGTCTAAGAACTCAGGAATACTGGAATCTTCAGAATGCTAGACCCATGAAATCCTTAAGCCTTGGAATCTAAGATTCCTAGGACCTGAGATTCCTGAGGTCCAGAATCCTAACAAGACCCTAGAATTTAAGAATCCTGGCATCTTACAAGAATGAACAGAGGGATCCAAGGTGGAAACAGAGCCCTCCCAATCCCCCACCCTGTCAGGGCTGGGAACGTGCTCTCTCTGGGACTAAATGATGAAAACAACAGATTTGGAGAACACAGGAGCTGCGAGAGACCTCACAGTGACAGACTTGGGCGACTAAGGCAGCCACCAACAGAGCTGGGTCCAGAAACCAAGCTTCTGGACTCCTAGTCCATTGCTCCTCCTGGTCAGTAAGGAGAGCAGATGCAAAATAGCTGTCACATCACAGGCGCCACCAATGGATGAGACTCTGGTGGGGACCCGGGAGCCCCGTGGGCATCTGAATGTGATGCCATTTCCTGGGGCTGCACTTAAAGGGGCAGCCTCCCACGCTCCACGCCGTACTTGCTGCAGGCCATCTGTGGACCTGCGTCCACATTCTCTGCCTGGAGTCCCCTAGCCTGGGTTGGCCCTGCCCACTTACCGGAGAAAGAGAACGGATTTCCGTGGCCACCGTCTGTGGGCCTGGGATCATGGCAGCTGCCCCCTTCCCGGACTTGAGACTGTTCTCCTGGGGAAACAATAGTGCTCAGAGGGCCAGGTCTCAGGTGGGCGGGCCCTCAGGATGGCTGGAGCACATGGCCATGCAGCTCTCATGGCCACAAGGTTGAATAGTGACGTCAGAAGCAGAGAGCTGAAGGCATCGTTCAGTCCAGTCTGCTCTTGTTCATCCCTCGCTCGCTCGCTCACACACTTACCCACTCATTTAACAACCATTTCCTGAGTGCCTGGCGTTGGGGACACTGTGGTGAACAAGACGCAGTGTTGCCCCCTGGAAGCACTAACAAAGGAGTCGAGACATCCAGGTTCTGGTCCTGGCCCTGCCACGTTCCAGCCACGTGACCCGGACAGAGCCACTTCCGCTCTCTGGGCCTCATGGATTCACCTACATAAAGGGACCCCTGTAGTGTGTGTTCATCAGTGGTAACAAATGTCCCATCCTGGTAGGGGCGTTGATAACGGGTTGGTGGTGGGGGCTGTATGTGTGCCGGGGCAGGGGCTCTACAGGAAATCTCTGTACCTTCCTCTCAATTTTGCTGCGAACTGAAAACTGCTCTCAAAAAATAAAGTCTTAAGAAATGTTTTTAAAAGGGGACCTCTGTCCCACTCTCACAGAGACATTATGAAGAGAACAGAGGAGACAGGGCTTTGCAAACGGAAATCTCTCAGATAAATAGAGGCGTACAGGCTGGCTACTAAGAACATACTAACTACTGTTTTCTGAGTACTCGCTATGTGCTAAGTATTGTGTTAAGGATGCATGATCTCATTTAAGCCTCTGAACAACCATAGGAAACTGTTTTAATATTCCTGTTTTATAGTTGAGAAACTGGAAGGTCAGGGCGTGTTAAGTGGCTTGTTCAAGGCCCCATGAAAGTGAGTGATAGAGCCTGGATTTAGACCCAAGGTGGTCCGACTCCAAATTCAACGCACTCCTTCCTGCCATGCCACTCTGCCCTTGGCACACTTACCCTTGAGCCAGCTCTCCTGGTCCTACCTTGGAGTCTAACTGCTAGATACTCCTGGAATTGGCCCCAGACTCACTGGCCCACATCTGGAAGGGGCCCAGCTGCCAGCCTCTACCTCCTACTTCTTGCCCCATCTCAGGGCTCAGCCTTGTCTGTCCAGGGGCCCAGAAGCTGTGTCCATTCTGAAGCTCCCCAGTGGGCTGCAGGGTACTAGATCTGGACCTCTGCCTGCCAGGGGACGGGTGAGGACAGAAGCCCTCTGTCTTTGCCCCACCTTTCCCCGAGGCCCGCCTCCAGCTGAGGCTGTCGGTGACCTGGTTACCTGGCATTCCATCCACAAGGCACTTACTTTCTCAGAGGCAGTCCCAGAATGTGGCCCAGCAGCAGGCCTTAATAGGGCAGCCTTCTGGGCTCAGTGCTTCCTTTCTCCCAGGGTAGGAAACAGCCACTAGCCCCTTTGAATCCCATTGTCCCTCCAGGCCCTTCTCCCCTCCAGCTTCTTCTTCTCCCATTGACCCCTCTTTCCCGGAAAAGCCTCACCTCCACCTTCACACTGATGGGGACACAGGTCATTCCAAGGCACCACCACAAGGTGCCAGCTGCTCCGCCGGCCTCTCCTGTATCTTCAACCAGTCCCCTCTCCCGCCTCCAGGAGGCGCAGCCCCTCTCCGTGGCTAAGGTGACACCGCCATCTCCACCCCCGGCTCTTCCTCCGGCCGACTCCGGGCTCTCTTCCTCGCCGCCTCTCTCTGGGACGCCTTAGCCAGCCACTCAAGGCTTCCACTGCCTCATCGAGGCCACTGTCCCCTCTCGCTTTATCTGTAGCTCAGATCTTCCTTGAACCCTAGACTTGAAAACCCATGTCTCCTAGACACTTTCCCCTGGAAACGTCCCACAGGCGCCTCAGACTCATCAGACCCACAGTGGAATTCGCTGCCTCGCACCCCCGACACACACCTGCCGCTAAAGAGCACCCCCCCACTATGCTCCTTGTTCCTGGTGTTTCTCAGACTTGAGAGGTGTCACCTGGAGGGCTTGTGAAAAGAGACCCCTGGGCCCCGCCCCGGAGCTTTTGAGTCAATAGGTCTGGGGCGGGGCCTGGGAATTTCCTCTAACAGGTTCCCAGGGCCGCGCTCGCTCTCGGAGACCAGCTGGGCTAGTGAGCGGCGTCGCGGCCCGTTCTTTCCTCCTATCACCTGAACGTTCTACCAGTGACCCAATCCTGTACTTTCCTCCCTCCAGGCACCCTCAACCCTGACCTTCTGGTCAGCCTCCAACTCCTCGCACCCTGGCCCTGCCCCCGCCCCTAAACTAGTTCCCTGCCTGCTCTTCCGGTCTCTCCCAGTAGAATGTGGGCTCAGAGATGCTGTCTGTCTCCCGCAGAGCTGGATTCACAGCGCCTGGCACACTACTTCACACATCGTGGGTGTTCAATAAATATTTGCTGAAGGAAGGAAGGAGGGAGGGAAGGAGGGAGGAGGGAAAGGAAGGAAGGAGAATTTTAAAAGGGACCCACGCCCCCAAGGGAAGGAATTTTTTGCTCCAGTCATGTTCCACACGGGCTGCTAGAGTAATCTTTCTAAAACACAGAAACACATATCTGATGATATCATGCCCCTACTTAAAAAGTTGAAGTGATTCTCCACGGTCTCCAGGATGAAGTTTGAACTTCATACATGGCATTCGAGGCCCTTCAAGCCGTGGCCCAGCCTTCCTTTCCAGCATCTTCTACCCCGGCTCCCCCTCCACACACTTGACATCTTGCTTCACTGACCACTTCCTTTCCCTAAATGCTACGCTCCTTCACATCCTTGCCTTTACATCTGCTGTTCCCACAGCCTAGGAGACCTCCTCCCATGACTGCACCCCAATTTATCCTTCAAGAATAGCTCAGATGTCACCGCCTAGATAAAGCCTCCCCCAGCTCCTACAGTGTCACTCCACACCCTATGCCCCCCTAGGAAACCACCGCTCACATTTACAGACCACTTGTAATGTGCCAGGCACTCTTTGGAGGGCTTTGCATAGATTACCTTAGTTTAGCCTCACGTCAACCCTTTGGGGGATATGCTATTATTTCCCCTCGTCCCATTTTCCAGAAGTGGAAACTGAGGTCTGGAAAGGTTTGGGTAACTTGCCCAAGGTCATCCAGCCAGGAAGTGGGAGAGCTAGACCTTGTTCACCACTGTGTGCTCAGGACCTAAACACAAAGGCACAGCCCATTAGATGTGCCTGTGATTATTATTTCGATGAATGAGTTCTAACAGGCAGTATCTTTTCTTCCACTCCCCATACTGGGCAGAGTAGAGATTAAGAAATGTTTTTAGAACAAATGAATGGATGGATGGATGGATGAGTAAATGAATGATATGACTGCCTGCTCACCATGGTACGAATTTACATTTAGCCCGATAAGCATCCTGATGCCACGTGGTGAAGGGGTGAGGGGAGAGGAGGAACTGAGTGACCAGGGGAAAGTGTGCAAGCTGATAACTGGTCTGGGCTTATTTCTCTTAAAATCTTTGTTTACTCAAAACCTTCCTGCTGGGTAGTCTAAATTGATGTAATTTTCTTCCTATGTGCATATCAGGGGTTTGGCAAGAGAAAGCATTTGAAAACAACCTCCCACAGCTCAGGACAGATCTGGTCCAGGCACTGATACCTGCTGGGCCCCGGCCCCAGCCCCAGCCCCACGCAGCCGCTGTTCACAACGGTCAGGATGAGGGGGCCGAGCGGAGTGGTTGAGGTGGACAGTGGGGCTTCCGGAATCAGAATGCCTGGGTTTGACCTGGCTCTACCACGTATTGGTTGTGTGACCTTGGGTAAGTCACTGTAGCTCTCTGAACTTCATTTTCCTCATCTGTAAAGGGTGGGAAAAAAGAGCATCCACTTCACAGCTCTGGTTTTACCCCATGAGCGCACTGCACGGTATCATAACCTGTGGCTGAATGCCAGCTGTGCTGGGGCATCATTTGAAGACTCTGATGTTACTGAACTCTCTTAAGAGCCCGTGAACCAGGCAGAACGGGGAGTACTCCCATTTTACAGATGAGGACCCCTAAAGACCTGCCTTCATGGGTCAGGCAGCAAATAGGTAGCAGAACCACAGGGTCCCTCAGGACACAGTCCCAAATCCTGAGCCATGGCTGCTAGGAGGATGGCCCTCACTCAGGGAGGACTTTCAGGCACAGTCCTCCTGTGTTGCCGACAGTCAGTTAGTCAAATAGTACCATCCTCTCTTTATCCCTGCCGTAGCTGAGGTGGTCCATATGATTGAGACTCGGGGATGCCACCTCCTACATTATTCATTATTCAAAACTGAGGTCTGACTGGATGTCCTGTGGCCAGTCAATAAAAGTTTGACTGTGTGTCAGACAATGAAAGTTTGACTGTGTGTGCCACACCTGATGCTGTGAGGGCGGATGAGGACTTCCTGCCATAGCTGGCGAGGTTAGCTTGTTATCTGGCTGTTTCAGGGGCAATGGGGCTGGTCAGAGAGGGAGGTCTTGGGTCCTACTTACCATGGTGGTTGATATGGTCTCCGTGGTGATGGAGGGAGTAGTTGTTATGAACTCCTTCCCGCCTGGGGCACTCCCATCAACCTGCTGGCCAGAGGATGAGTTGTTAGAGAGGGAAGAGAGAGAGAGTGCCAGATACGCCTGCAACACCTGCCACCTGGGCTCGTGGCATCCCCAGGTACCAAGTGACAGGCAATGTGAGCAAACGTGCACCTGGGGAGGGGGTACGTCCCCACACAGACCAAACTACCAAGGGGTCTCACAGGTCCTCCAGCTCATTCCAATCATTTTATTCCACAAAGGGAAAATAATCCCACATAATTTGATACATTCTATCCAAATTTCAATGCCTGTATTCTTTGACTGAGCGAGCCCATTGCTAGGGATTCACCCTTCAGGCATAAACTTTGAAAATTTTGCCAGGAAGTCTGAACAAAAAAGTTCACTGCGGCATTCAACATTAACTGCAAAAGACGAAAACCATCACAGGTCCATTTGATGGGTGATAAAGGCATGCTAAATCAGGATCCACTCCTAAGGGGGAACAAGGAGAGTGAGGTGGGGCCACATGTCCCAACATGGAGTGATCTCCAAGGCAAGTATTAAGAAACAAAATGTAGGGATTTCCCTGGTGGCGCAGTGGTTAAGAATCTGCCTGCCAACGCAGGGTACACGGGTTCGATCCCTGGTCCAAGAAGATCCCACATGATGTGGAGCAGCTAAACCTGTGTGCCACACCTGCTGAGCCTGCGCTCTAGAGCCCACGAGCCACAACTACTGAGCCCGCATGCCTCAACTACTGGAGTCTGTGCGCATAGAGCTTGTGCTCCGCAACAAGAGAAGTCTCCATGATGAGAAGCCCGTGCACCGCAACGAAGAGTAGCCCCCAATCACCGCAACTAGAAAAAGCCTGTGCGCAGCAACAAAGACCCAACGCAGCCAAAAATAAAATAAATAAATTTATTTTTTTTTTTTTAAAAAAAGATAAAGTGTAAAAGAGAATGATCTCTTTTTTTTTTTGTATTTTTTGTTTGTTTTCTGTATGTGGGCCTCTCACTGTTGTGGCCTCTCCTGCTGTGGAGCACAGGCTCCGGATGCACAGGCTCAGCGGCCATGGCTCACGGGCCCAGCTGCTCCGCGGCATGTGGGATCTTCCCGGACCGGGGCACGAACCCGTATCCCCTGCATCGGCAGGCGGACTCTCAACCACTGCGCCACCAGGGAAGCCCCAAGAATGATCTCTTTTGTGTAAAAAATTTAAATACCTAGAGATATAAGGACATATGTTGGGTCCTCCCAGAAAAAAATTCATTTTGTTCTGTTTGAATTTCATAACTGTGAATATTTTGTTGTTATTTTGTTTTGATGTCAATAGGGGTTACTGAGCTGTAAAATTTGGGGCCATTTTTAGTTTTCTTTGTATTTCTCTGTATAAAAACAAAACCAACACACATTACTAAAACAAAATAGAGCATAGAGGGAGGAAGTTGCCCCGGGGGTCACACAGCTTGTCAGAACTCAAGAGTCTTGACAGCTGCACTAGCAGCCTCAAAAACCTCTATGCATGTTATAAAAGTGAGAGAAAAAAATTCTGGAAATGACAGAGTTGCCCATATTTTGTAGATTTACATCTTTCCTTAGTTCTTAAGACAAAGACTGGTCTGTAGGGTAAAAAAAGTCCCCAGCACTGCGGTTCCTCTGGCCAGAAAGAACCGAGAGGGCATCTATCAGACCCTTAGTCTCCATTTTCAAAGCTTAAAAACCACAACACTTAGGAAACGCACTGTAAGTAACGCACCTGTGTCTATTTACAACAGCATCTCCAGGGGATGGAGTATGTTTCATCTTGCTAAGACAAACGACATTTTATCTTTTTTTTCAGTTTGTTCATTTTGTCAATCTGATGTGGAACCCCCGTGCACACACACAAAATGACCCAAGGTGAGCTGCTCTGACCCAAGCTGAATTGGGTTCTCTCTCCTCTTCCCCTGGGATATATATCTTAAGAAACCTCTCCACCTCCTTCAAGCGATCTGAAAGCCATGGTCTAATCCACTAACTGCTAGTCCTTATAACACTCCCAGGAGGATGAGGGAGACATGACCCTCCCCATTTTACAGATGGGAAAATTGAGGCTTTAAGAGGTGTAGTCTGCCCAGGATAAGAACCCATCCCACCACCGACACCTGGAGCTCAGGGAGGACAATGAAGCTCAGAAAAGCACCAGGGTTAAAATGGTGGCTCCGGGGGAGCCAAGGTAGCAAGAGTTGGCCAAGGGGCTTGGCCATGATGGGGACCCCACCCTTAAATGCCCAGTACCTAGGCTCAGCGTGCACAGGAAGGCACAGGTTACCTGGGTGGTGTCCACAGTGGCAACTCTGGTCTGCAGTACAGCCTCTGGTTCGATCTTCTTCCTGATAGCCAGGCTGCTGACTGTCATGGTTTCCGTTTTCACGGGCTGTAGGCAGATGAGGGAAGAACAGTCTGTATCTCAAGCCCCGGCACGACTCCTACTCACAGGCAACTGCAGCGTAGGGTCAGCAGGTTATCTCGCACCACTGCCGCTGACCAAGCCTCCAGAGGGCGTCGAAGGCCAGGGCCAAAGAGGCCTGGTGTGATGTCACAGACAAACAGCCCAAGAGGGGAGCCAGAACCACCAGCAGCACCCAGACAGCCTGCCCATGACGCTGCCACAATACCACCTCATGGTGGCTGCAGGCTGGGTTTCAGGCTACCATCAAGAGAACATTCACCATTCAATTAACATGCTCTGTGCCGTGCCCCACACTCAGCATTTTCCTGATATACATAGTCCTGAATGACTTCAATGGTTATGCCACCACATCCCAGCTGCTTTCTCTGAACTGTTCTTTAGAGAAGGAGTCACACCCCCAGCCCGGGGGTGGGGGGGCAGGCAGGAGATGTAAACGAGTGAAGCAGGCTTGTTGAGGGCCGAGGTGAACTGGAGAGCACATGGGGTCCGCTCAGGTTTGGCCTAAGTGACCGGATCATCTGATTTTTTTTTTAATGATATAAAAAAAAAAAAATCCCTGGATTTTATATTCAGTGTCCTGATTTTTAAATCAAAGTCAAAGAAAACACATCTGCTAGCCAGATCTGGCTCAGGGCCACCAGTTTCCAACCGCTCCTCTAGAAGTCTTATGTTAAATGATCAGTTTCTTCTGAGTCCTCCATAGAACCTAGTTCATGGCTATACACACAGCAGGTGCTGACATATGTGAGCTGAATGAATGAATGAAAGTTAGCTTGTTGGGAGGGTGGTTAAGAGGGGATTCTTCTAGATGGTTGTAACTCGGAAATCTAGCCATTCATTCAGTTAATCATTATTAGTGCCTGGAATGTGCAAGCTTAGTGGAGCTGCCACCTGGTAGGAAAGCAGTCCTGTCGGCCAGTAACCTGACTACTTGTGATACTGCTGGAAGCAGAAGCACTGCAGAGCAAGGAGGCCGAGCAGGGAGCAACACTTCTGCCCGGGGTTGTCAGGAAAGCGTTTGCTAGGTAAGTGCTATCTGAACTTGGCCCTGGAACGTGACAAGTTTGCAAGGCAGAGAAAGGGAGGAGACACCTTCTCCAGAGGGTACAGCATGGAGTGAAAGCCCAGAGTAGATGAGCTCCTGTTTCAATGCCTGAAACGTGGGAGGTAGCTGGGGCTGGAAGAGGTGGGAGAGCAAAGGAATAATGTGAACAAAGATCCTCTGAAAGAAGGACAGGGAGCAGAGACGCCCAGACGCAGTCTACCCCTGTGTCCCCCCAGGTGATGACGTTTCCTCTTCTCTCGGAGTTTCCACCACTACCCCAAGACCCCAGGCCCTGGGGAGAGGAGCCAGGACCGGGTCAGAAAACACCATTCGGCTTTTAGAGCAGGTGGCGGGCGCCCCCGTGAGTCCACAAGCACACGGTCTCTGCAGGTGCCATGCAACACAGACAGGGGGAGGAGGAGTCGAGTAGGACCAGACGGCCTGTCGTCACTTGACCTCAGGCAAGAGATGGGGTCACAGGGTTAAAGCGCCCAGGAGTGCACGTTAGGGGTAAACCGAGCTGCCGAACATGCGAGCACAGAACCATGCTGTTCTGCGGAGGGGCGGTCATGCAACACGGAACAGAGCTTCAGGCTGGTGGCTCAGTCTTCTCACACACGGCCCAGGGCCCTCTGAACATGCAGTGCCCGGTGGGCCCAGGTCCCGATGATGCTCCACTGTACCTCGAACTGGGGCACATCCGGGGTGGAGCAGGCCCCTCGGTCCGGGCTGTCCTCGATGCCCCCAGACTCGTCATCCTGGCTCGGGCCCCGTTTGTTAAGATCCCGGGAGAACACCAGGCCCTCGGTTTCTGAGTCACTTTTGTCTCGGTCAAGCTCAGGCAGGCTGCGGGAGAAGTCTTCGAAGGCGCTGCCGTGGTAGTCGCCGATGACCGTGAAGTCGACCTCGGCCTCCAGGCTGGACGTGGAGCTGACCGTGATGCTGGAGCACTTACGCTCAATGGCCAGGTGGTTGTCCTTCAGGAACACCGCGTCCCTCTCCTGGTCCTGGTCCTCATCTCCCGTGTCACTCTCTGGGGCCCTGGGCCGTGGCAGTTTGACTTTCTCCTCGGAGCCCTCCCTCAGCCCTGCTCTCTATGGCCAGGTAAAATCAAAGGAATGGGGGATGGGGGGAGAGAGAGAGAGAGAGAGAAAGAGAGAAATCAAGATGGTGAATGACAGAAGAAATCTCGGGGCCATTCGATGCCCCAAATGGAAGAACAGGTCAGGAAAAGAAAAACACCCCCGGAAAGGTTCTTTGACACCATGATAAGCTTAAAAAAAAAGAACACTTCTCAAGAGTGAGGACACTCCTTTCCGAGGGTCTCCGGCTGACGGCAGAAGCAAGTACAAAGCAAACATCCTGCCAGTTGGTCCTGGACAGGAGGCCCCATCCAAGGTTTGGATCTGGGAGCTTATCAGAAGCGGCACTGCGCACAAGGCAGGGATGGGAGCCCGGACCCCAGGCCCATCCGTGCAGGCGGACATCAAGGAGGCAAAAACCAAGGAGGGAGACCCAGGGATTCAGGACCACCCAGGACAGGGAGGCAGAGAGGCTGGAGCCAAGAGCTTTGAGGAACAAAGAGGAAGCCAACACGGTTTGTCAATTCCACTGAGTCTCTGTGGGAGGGGTCAGCATCGTCTAGAGGGAGGAGCAACACGGGGTAATTCCTGGGAGCTGGGTGCTACATCACTTCAACCCTGAGCTCCGTGAGTGGAGGTTCTGGTCCCATCAGTGTAATTGACAACAGCAGGCCAAGGAAGTGCTGGAGGGGGACCAGCAACTCTTGTCCGACATACATACCTCTCAACTGGCCTGTCAGGGATTAAACACCACACACATTTTTGGCTGTTTTACGACATTCTTTTTTAAGACCAATCTAACCCCCACCAAATATTTTTAAAGTACTTGGCTTCAGGTTCTAGAGACTCGGTACACTTAAGAGATTCACTTGCTAGACAAGCCTCCATTTAGCCAGTTTCTGGAAGGTTGAGAGGTGTGAGGACACATTCCAGACAAGCCAGAGTTGAGCTGCCACAAGAGGCGCTGCCAGAGCAGGTGGGGATCTAAGGCAGCGATGCACCCTGGCCAGGCAAAGATGACCAGGTCATCAGGGCACCGAGGGGCTGCAGAGACCTGAGGGCCTGAGGGGCTGGTGAATCTCAGGTGCCCCCCCTTTCCTGGGGGATTCGCTGCTAAGCTGGTAACGTGCTTCTCTTGCCTGACCGCATCTCCGGATTTGTTCTGGATTAGAGAAGACAGTTAGTCTTAAGGAGGCAGAAAGGAACTTGGCACTAGGACCGAGAGGGAGCCAGAAGTGAAGGATGGAAACTTCTGGACTGTCAGCTTCCCCAAGGCAGGAGCACCAGGGAAGGGAAAGGATGAAGGAAGATCGTTGGACAAGCCAAGCAAAACGGTAGGAACCCAGCAGGTGCGGGCAGCAAGGCAAAGCAAATGTGTAGTTTGCTGGAGGCGGTGTCACTTTCTCCACCGGCGCTGTGTGACCCTCCGGGCACCAGGTCACACCAAAAGCCGAGGGTCTGTGTGGCTAAGCTAACATGGGCCAAGCAGATGAACCCGTCATTCCGCCTGGGCTACGCTCAGGCCCGTTTAGGGAAAAGAACTCATAGGGATGGACAAGCAGCCTCTGGTGGCAGTAATGACGAGGGGCCACAGAAACATGCTTTTAAAGAGCTACGCGGCATGCGGTCAGCTCCCGGGCTGGGGGGAGCATGGGGGCGGGGGCTCACGTGGCCAGTTCCCCCAGTAGCTTCATCCAGTGTAGTTTCGCAGCCTGGACTGGGGGACACGAGCTCGACGTCCATGCATCCTTCCCGGGGGGATGGGGTAGAAATGCCCTCCCGGAAGTGTCTGGTAGCTGGCGGCATCATGGAGGAATGTGTGGCTCTGGGGGCAGCAAAGTCCCCTGGGGGCTGAAACTGAGTAAATCCCAGGTCTAAACGCCTACTCCGTTGTTGCTCGACCTGCCCCACGGAGGCCCCCGAAGACAACTCGTTTGCAAAGGCCCTGCTTTCACCCTGACTCGCCCAGCGAGTTTCAGCTCCGTGGGTCTCAAAGATACGAATCTTGTTGGCCACCGAGGTCTTGCTAATATCTTCCAGGGAGCCCTCTTGGCCCCCAGCCTGGAAAGAGGTCATCTCCTTTTGCTTCCCTGAAGGGAACAGCAACCCCTGGGCTTCTTCAGGGACAACTCTGGGCTTCCTGCTGGCGATGGGAGGGGCCCTGCGCTCACCTCCGTCTGGGGTCACAGCCAGCCCTACTCGGTCCTTGGGCTCCGGGCTCTCTTTAGGAGGATGGGCATGTTTGAGCAATACAGCGGACTGTTCTCCAAAGCGGTCCCTGAGCTGCACAGGCTCCCCCGACCCATAAGGGGCTGGGCTTGAAGAAGCTTCCTCTGGAGATGTCTGAGCCGCAAAGGGACGGGGCGAGGCTGGGAGGGGGGTGATCGCCTCCATCTGAAGAAACGCTGGGGCCTTGCTGTCCTCTGTCACAGGTTCTCCTGTTTGGGTGTGAACTGGTCCCCTCTCTCTGGGCAGGAAGTTGCCTCTGTCCGGCTTGGCTGGCTTCCTGACATGGCTAGGAGGGATGCCCCATGGAAAGGCACAGGCCTGGCGGTCTGGACGCACGGCCCCTCCTCTGTGAGGTGAGTGGTTCCATTCTCCTGGGGGACTTTTCTCAGCCTTTCCCATCAAATCTCCACTCTGGGGGGTCTCTTCCTCTGCAGCTACTGAGGATGCTGGGTGGGTAGACTCTCCTTCCACCTCCCACCGGGCTTTGTCCCAGTCCTCAGCAAACATCAGCCCCGGAGAAGGTCCCTTTCCGAGCTGCCTGACAAAGACCTCCAGGTCATCTGGTCCTTGGTTCCTGGGGGGCCCCGCCCCGCCCTCTGAGGAAGCTGAGTGGGCTTCACCCTCGTGGTGTTTGTTTCTGCCGACAGCGGCAGCAGAGCCCCATGGGCCTGAGGAGTCCAGCTCTGAGCTCTCCTCTGTGAGCTCCTCCGAGAGCTTCCGCCTGGTCTCACAGCCAGGTGGGGCATCTAAGTGCTCCTCTCTCCCCTCCAGGGCCGGAGGGAGGACTTGGTCTTCAGACTCTTTCTCTCCATAGTTTAAATAGAAGCTTCTCTCTGCAAAGGAAGTGTCGGTTTCATCGCTCGAGTCGGCTCTGGCTTCTGTGTAGGCTGGGTCCAGCAGAAACGACCGGAGTCCTCCCGTGTCGGAGGCTGGAGAGAGGACATCCACCTCTGCGGGGCCAGTGGCCGGGGTGGCGGGTCTTCTGCAAGTCTGGAACTCCTCCCGCTCCTGCCTCAGCTCCGCCGGGCCCTCCAGCTGAGCCCCGGAGGCCCGCTGCTTCCTGATGGTTGCCTCGCCAGGGTCCACCCTGAACCAGGAGCCCGCTGGGAGCGTTCCTGTCAGCATGCAGCCTGCAGCCAGAGAAGCCCCTCCTGGGCCTTCCCTGACCCAGGGGCATTCCTCCCACACTGACTCGAAGTCTTCAGGGCTCGTGATCATTCTTCCTTGTCGCTGGGTGTTTGCTCCTCTGGCTCCCACCTTTTCTTCTGTGGCCATTTCAAAGGTGAACTTGTCCACCAGGACGTCTACCTTGGAGAGTCTGCCGTCAGCAAGCATGTCTGCGAGGCCTGCCTCCCTTTCTTCCTGCTGTGTGGTGGTCACTTTTAGGAGACTGAGTTCTTCTGGCCTAATGTACTCTCTTTCTATAAATACCCAATGCTCTGAACCCTGCGTTTTAATTGGAGCAAGAAGAGTTAACATGAAATATCAGGCACCTGAAGAATGGGTTCACTTTTTCCCTCTGCAAGAAGGGACCAAGGTCAACCTGCCCCCTTGGTCAAGGTCAACTGGCTGGGGAGAGGAAGGCATGACACGGCTGGTCAGCCTCATCAAGGCTACTCTTCCCATGAAGGCACCCAACAAATTATCGACTGATGCCCTCAACCACCACCCTAACTGGGTCAAATGGGATGCGGTCTCATTCCCTCCCCGTGTTAACCATCGGGGAATGGAAATCCACAGATGGTCCAGGACTCTTCCTCTTTTAATAATAAAGCTGCCAGTGTCAGAGGGGAAAGTAGCTTACATCACATGGAATCTTTGAAGGCTAGGGCCAAAAGAACTCCTAAGACTTCCTGCAGTCCAATCTCCTAATTGTGCAAATGGGTAAACTGAGGCCAGGAGAAGGTCAGTGACTTTTTCAAGGTCACAGTTAGTCGAGTCAGGAAAAGAATGCCTGAGAGCCTTGCTGACTTACAACCAATGGAATATGGGTCCCAACTGCGATCTAATGTCAAGTTGTCAGGGAGGCACTGAGTTAGGTTTCACAGGCCACAGCCTGAAATCAGACCTTTCTGCAAGAGCTAATTGGAAGGAAAGAGATTAGACCAAAATATACCAAACGGCCAGCTCTAGAAGTTACTGCCAGTCACTGCAATGGCTGAAACAGCTTGAACTTTGTGGAGTTCATTCCCAAAGAAATAAATATCAAGGCCTATTCTTGCGGAATGCTAACAAAATCCACAGAAAGAGTGGAAGAGGACTGACGAGAACGTATCATAGAAGGAGAAGATCTAAAGATCCAAGCATCACCACTGGTCCAAAGCGCTGAGAGTACAGCACTGTCAACCATCAACAAAACAGCCCTCTACCTCCCCTAGAGTTTTTCAAGCAACACTTAGGAGGGAAGGATGGACGTCTAGAATTGTTAAAAAAGCAAGAAGACCAGGAATTCCCCGGTGGTCCAGTGGTTAGGACCCAGTGCTTTCACTGTCAGGGGCCCGAGTCTGATCCCTGGTTGGGGAACTAAGATCCTACAAGCTGCGAGGTGCGGACAACAACAACAACAAAAAAAGCAAGAAGGCCAATGGGATTTAAATCTTCTTGCAACCACAGAATACTTTCTTCACACAAAATCTTGATGGCAATCCAATATGTAACACAGATACAGGGCCCCCCCTGTGGAAGTGGGAGGCCTGGGCTACCCTAGTGCCCCGAAGTGTCTCCCTTCTTTGAAACCACTGCTCTGACCTGAGTCCCTCATGGCACAGATGTGGAAACTGAGGGCTGGGGAAGGTAAGCACTGTGCCCGAGGTCAGAGAGTGAGCCAGTGGCAAAGGCAGGCCTAGAGCCCGGTCTCTGATTCTGTGTCCTGTGAAAAGCTCCACAGTAAGATGTGCCGAAAACTGCTCCTGACAACAGCAGGGGGCAGGTTCCCATGCGCTTGGGCTCCAATTCAGGTTATGACTTGGTGAGGAGTCTGTCAGATCCCAGAAGATCTGAAGGATTCTGAAGGATCAAGGGAGAGTTATAAACCCTCTGACCTCCCCCACCCCTCCCCCTGCTCCATTTTAGCAAAATTTCCGTGATTGTCAGGGAATCAAACCTCATTAAGAGAATCTTGCCAACAGGAAAGAGAGAGAAAAGGAAGCGGGGAGGCCCAGACAAAATCTGCGTGGGTTTCTGAGATTCTACTTCAGGTTGTTAAGCTTTCAGGACAACAACACTTGAACCATCCCAGAGGGAAGAGCTTTGAGAGCCTACAAAGCCTCCTTTCTCTTCTACTTGGGAAGCAGGCGCCTTTAGCTGCTCCCATTTCAGCTTGTACTGACATCATCAGCCTGGCAATGATGGCCAAAGGTGGTCCATGAGACCCCTTGTGGAACATTCCTGCCCCACGTCTAAGGAGAAACTAGTTTCTAGCAACCAGAAGCTTAGAAACTAGGTTGAGTGGGGTGGGAGCTGGCACAGAACAGAAAGTTTCTGCAGAAAGAAAAAGGGAAACATGTACTTATATTTAGTTACTATGTGTGTGCCAGGCAGTGTCAGCCCTTTGGAGAAGTTATTAAATTTAATCCAAATGGCGACCTGTGAAGCAGGTCCTGTTACCCTCATTTCAGAAGGGGAAACTGAGGCTCCCAGAGGGAAGAAGAGGCTCTGCATCTAACAAGTAAAAATCTTGAAGAGAGAAAAAGTCTGAACAAAAAGAGGAAAGCTTTGGCTCTCTGACCCAATTCACAGGATAAATGATGTCAGGGAAGCCGCCCGGCCATTCTTTCCGCTGAGCCAGGGGACCTTCAGTGCCTGCTCAGAGCACCCCCTGCTGTCAGCTGGAGCCACTGCAGCAAGACTGGCCACGAAACGGGAGCTGGGAGCTGGGAGCAGAAGTGGGGCCAGTTCTGTTCCCACACAAGCTGACAGGAAGAAAATCTCCAGCCAGGATGCTGCTGACCCCGGGCTGTTCAGGGTCCACCTGGAGCTCTGGGTCACATTTTGGGCCCTGCTCTTTACAGGAGACCCCCAGAGGAAGGGGTCCAGGATGAGGAGCCCTCTAGAAACCACGGGAGAAGCTGCGGAAGAATGTGGGAGTTGGGGGGCAGCGGGGATGCTGAACTCTGAAGGGCCTTCCTGCAGGAGGATGCAGGGTGGAACTAACTACAGGCGCCAGGGGGCAGAGCGAGGCCCCCAGACAGGTGACTCAGAAGGGCAGGTTATAATTCAATATGGAAACTTCCCAACAGATGACTGAAGAAGACAAAATGGACTGCTGTTCAGAACAGGGAGAGCCCCCTTGTGGAAGAGGCTGGACGGACAATTTTCAGGGATGCTGGTCAAGGGCGCATGTTGCCCTCCCAACCCCACAACCCCCTAAGTAAGGGCACCTGTGCTTGGCTCTACGCGAATCTCTGTGCTCCAAGGCATCACTGCTTCCCTAACCTTAGGATGCTGTTGACTCCTGTCCAACTTCTCTCAAGAGTGCTCCTAGTTTTAGTTTTATTTTTACATTTAGGAAAAATCCAGAGTAGAACTGTGATTTATGTTTTACCACTTATGTAGCTGACTCACGGCTCTCTTACAGTTCCAGGACATTCCTAGCAGCTACAAAATTTTTCTCTGGGAATAGAGAACGGTATATGCCCTCATACACACTATGCCAACAGAGGAGGGTTGGTTATCCGAGAGAAGGAATTTTCACCCAGATGATCAATCGGTCCCTTCCAATCCCGACGGCCTATGAAGTCCCAGCAAAGAGGGAGGATGCAGCCCCCCTGCTCCTGGGCCTGGATGCCACCCGGCATCCACGCAGGGGCACAGGAAGTTCCGAGGACCCTCGGCCTACTGCCATCCTGGGCAGAGAAGCAATGCTCTCCTCATTTAGAATGCTTGCCTGACCGACATCTGTACAACCCCAAGGATGCTCCCTGGTGAAAGACGCCCACTTTCGCCTGCCTGGGGACCCTGACAGACCCAAACTCCAAGGGGAGTTTAGAGAATGGAAGCAGGGGATGGAAGGGCTAATTAGTCACTGCTAGACCATACTCAGGCTTCTGAACAGAGACAAGACCTCAGAGCAGAGGTATTTAGGTGCCATGATCCCTGATCCCAAGCTTAGCAATCAGAACCTGCCTCCAGGTCACCTGCCTCAGCGGGACCTGAGAGGTCATTTCTACCTGCCCTTTTAAAGCCAAAGGCGACTCAGACCATTCTGTCTTCCTTGAATGGTTTCAGTCCTATCCTTCCTGAGAAACCATGGATGAGGGACAGGCTGGCCCATTATGGACCCCTGGGACGGGGGACACTCACTTGTCACAGCACGGGGCCAACATGAGCTACCCACTGCTCCCACCTGCAGGGCAGAGTCTGGCCCACCCCCTCAGCCCAGAGAAAGGGTTTTCTTAAGATTAGCAGGGTGGTTCTGGGTGGGTGGGGAGGTGACGACAGTAACCTCAGGAGATGCTGCGAGGCTTTTCTGAGTGAACACTTCCAAGCCTGTGGCCGTCCCAGGCTCAGGTGCCAAGTCCCGCTGAGAGGTGTCCTGGGTCCTCTGGGACTGCAGGGGAGGCCCAGGGCCGAAGGAGAGGGGAAGAGGGAGGAAGGGAAGGAGAGACAGAGAGCAGGAGAGAGACACACACACAGAGTCCGTAAATAGCCCAGCTTTGTAAATCCCGCATCCTTATGTCAGGAAGGAGCCACGCCATGAGAGCCCATATTTGGATCAGGGATTCCAGTTACCATCAGCAGTGGTCCCAGGACTGTCCAGCACTTTCCAGTTTATAAAATGCTGTTATATCCATTATTTCACTAGACCTTCCCCACAACACTGTGGAGTGGCAATTTTGGTCCCCTTTCAGATGGACTGACAAGGCAGTGAGGCTTCCGAGAGGTGATGTCACTCACCCAAGGACCCAGTCCAGTCCTTGGCTACAACTCCTCTCATCTCCCAAATCTTCAAGAGCCTCTAAATGCCAGTGGGACCTGTAAGCCAATTAAAAGGTCCATCGCTCCAAGGTGAGCTCCTGGACCAGACTTCTCTCCAGCAATGGACTACACTTCTTGCGGGGAGGCAGTAGGGGGATGGGAGGTGGAACAGACTCCACCTTTTAATAAGACGCATCTTCTGGCAGTTCCAGCTTATCACCAGCAGGTGGGGCACCCCCATGCCAGGCTGCTCAGAGCATCTCAGTTCCCCGGAGTCCCGCCCTCCAGTGCCCAGCCTTCCTTTCTCTGCTGGAGTCTCACCCCTTTGGAAGCCTCTGCATCCACCTCACCGACTTCAGGACTGACTAGAGGCCTCTCTGGTCAAGTGTCTCTCGGGGCAGGAGGAAGGGGGTGTGTAACTGGATCACTAGACCAGCCCCACGGCCCCATCCAGGGCCTTCAGTGTCTTGATTGTGCCAGCGGTGATCACAGAAACCCTCAGTGGGTGAAGAGATTTGTCCTTCCATGGCACCAGCCATAGAGGCCCCCGTAGCATCCCTGATGTTGTGAATCACCAGCCAAGGAGCTACCACAGCAGCCTCGCTAGACAAGGCCATGTCGAGGCCACGGGAGTGCTGATTCAATCAAAGGCCCGCTTATTAGATCACAGCTGCATCACCAATTTTCAAAGCTCTAAAGGGCAGCACAGGCACAAGTGACTCTCTCCTGGTCTTCATATGATTTGGTCTTGCTCCCAGGCAGCTGTGATATAGCAAATACAGTGGCCTGGGACATAAGAAAATCAGATTCTGGCCCCTCTTCTATCAGCTATGACACTGATCAAGTCCTTCCCTTTCCTGAGCTTCTGTGCCCATGTGTAAAATGATGACCTTGAACCAACTGGGTTCCGAGGGTCCTTGCCAACTTTAGAAAGGATTCTGATTTGAAATTAACCTTCCGTGTGAGAGTCCCAAGGCTCTCCAGATGAAACAATAAGTAACTCACATTGAGCATCTAGGTCCTCTGCTGGCCCCTCCCTGCTTTATCTCATTGGACACTCACAACAGTCCTGGGAACTAGGTACTTTTATTATCTGTCCCTAACGGAGGCTCAGAGGGGGTAAGTAAAAAGCCCAGAGTCATCCAGCTAGCAGGCAGCAGGGCCAGAATTCAAACCCAGGCACTGTAGGTCTAGACCTCAGAAGGGTTTAAGACCAATAAGCAGCAGCACTGGAGAGAAAACACCTAATATAAACGGGGGTAAAGAGTGCCAAGATTTAGCAGTGCTAAAAATACCAGCTTGGGATTATAAATACAGGAATTCTCAAGATCCTACCTTTCTCTTTTTCAATGAGAAAACACCCCATGCTTTCCACTCTGAAAGACAGGTCATGTGGGATCTTTTTCTGGAGCACCAGGAACAGCTCTGACTTTCCTAGAGGATCTGTTCCCTTCTGGTAGGCTCTGAGGATCTTCCTAGGAAGGAACACTCCCCCCATCTGTGTTTTCACAATAGGCACAAAACGGTCCGGTTACTGGACAGAACTACCAGGATTCTTAAAATTTAGCGTGCGTGAGAATCACCTGGGGCACTTGTTTAAAGTACGGATTCCAGGGCTCTACCTCCAAATACTCGGATTCAGTAGGTCCGAGTTGGGGCCCCGGAACCTGCAATTCTAACCAGCACCCCTTCCCCATTACACTCTGGCTAATGGAAGGGAAATACACCACACTACAGTGAGTCTTTTGAGTTTTTCAAGGTGGTCCCTGGGGCCCAGGATTCCAAGAGTGAGTGAATTTGTTTTCCTCAGCTTAACCTGCTGCCTTATCTCCATCACCACCTTATGCAGCAACGGGGCGTGGAGGGGGAGGGTAAGTCAGTACATAGCAACCTTCCCCACCGTCTTTACCCAAGGCCCCAGTTGAGGGGTTTGGGTGAGACCTACCTCGTTGACCTTCTCAGGGGTGCCCTTGGGGGAGGGGGAGGCGGGAGAGGAGGGCAGCCTGCGTTCCCGCTCCCAGTCTCGATCCCGGTGGATCAGTTTGCTGTTGGGTTCCTTCAAGGTCCTCTTGAGCTCGTTGATGCTGGCCTGGTGCTTCAGCAAGACATCCTCTGGCTTGTCTAAGAACTAGGGTGCACAGAGAGGACAGTCAGGTATCAGAGGAACAGCTCCAAGAAGAGGATGCAAGGCGTGGTGAAAATGGTAATGGTCCCCATCACCGCCCTACATCAGCAAGGTGATTCCCGTCCATGGCCCTGTCTCACCCTCACAGCGTCCCATAAGCCAAGCAGGGCAGGGATGATTAGCCCCAACAGGTACACAAACCCCTCAAGATTAAAGAGAAGAGCAGAAAGCACTTAAGGTTAAGAAGAGGAGACTTCTGGCCAAGTACCATCTTTTCTTCTCCCCTGCCTGGCTCCTGGCCTTGGAACACCTAAGTCAACCCAAATCCCACAGGTCTGGGTAAGTTCCCTTTGGTTTCACAAGGCGCAGAGGTGACTTCCCTCTGGTTACAACCAAAGCACAGTGAGAAATCACCAATCCTGTTTGCTGGGCTGCTCTGGCCCACTCCTTGGCCTCCTGGATCCTGGTCCCTCTACCTCTGGCCACGACTGGGACCACTGTGCTTAGCAGGATCCTCAGTCTAGGCCCCTCCTAGCCCAGCGTGTGCCACTGCTCAGGCCCCGTAGGGCCCTTCTAAATCCAAGGACGTCCAGAGAAATGTGCCCTGCTTCCACACCAGGGGCCAGGAAGAGATGATGTTGAGCATTCTCTGCTGGGAGCCACTACCTTTCCCAACCACCCAGGATCTTCCAGATTCCTTGTGGGTACCAACTCCTCAAGGGCAGACAGGGTGAGATACAGCCAGACAGAGGAACTAGGGCTCTGTGGGGTGTTCAGCAAGATTAGAATTAGAGACCAGGAAGAAGGGAGCTAAGTCCCAAGGCTGGGCACAAGAACCGAGCCAGGTACAGCTGGAGTCATAGGAGTGTCCCTATTAAATTGCCAAGTCGGAGCTCTGGGCGGTACAGAGGTACCCTTGCCCTTAGGTCAAGTGAGGACCAGCCTTTGCACAGGAGCCAGCAGTAGTCTGCCTACTTCTGGAGGCAGGGCAGGTGTGCTGGCAGCCCAAGGGCCCTTATCTGCAAAGCTGTTTGAGGACTCAGGACAAGAAATAGACAACCTCAGCTTATTACAAAGTCAGATCAGCGATTCTGGAACAACTACTTAGAAGGCAAGCTTGCCCTTGGACAAGGCTAGAGTTCCCCTGGGCTTATCTCTGGCATCCAAGGATCCACTATGATTGACTCCTAAGTTAACTAAGGAAGGAAACCAATGCCACCGAGGCTCTGCTTTCCCTCTAGACATCTGTCTGTACCTCCTGCATCCCTTCCTGAGCAGACCTGTCTCAGGACAACGTCTCTCTGAGAAATCAAACCTGATAGAGGGTGCACAGGTGGGTGGGTTTGGGCCGCCATGGACCTAAGACGTGGCTGGTGACCTTCCATCTTGAACCTGCCGCACTGGTCCTGTGAGCATGTGGTGTTCCCCAAGGCTGAAGGGAGCAGTGGATCCTTGAAGGATAAGGGCCTGGGGGAAACCTAGTCCAAATGCCTTGCTGTGCAGATGGGGGACTGGGGCCTGAGGGGACTTTACCAAGACCCTCAAAGAGTCAGTGGCAGAACTGGGGCTGAAACCCAAAAGCCAGGCCTTTCTGACGCCCCAGCCCCTGGCCTTTCCCTAAGCAGCCCAAGAACAGACCCACTTCTCCCGCAGTTAAGTATCAAAGGAAGAGTTGGACACTATGTGAAAGGGAAAGAGAAGTGGTTAACACAGGATGAGGGTGTTGAGAGAAGCAGCAAATGGGAGGAGGAGGAGGAGGAGGCTTTCTTGGCAGAGCTGGAGCAGCAGGGGCCCCGCCCGCGGGAGGTGCACCTGGGGCTGAGAAGACAGATGTGCTCTGAGGCCCCTCCCTCCTCACACCCCCCCACTCCCATATCTGGTTGCCCATAGATACAAAAAGAAGCTTGGTGGGGGAGGGACACAGGGGACACAGATGTGGAGACATGACAAGACAGTGGTATAGGGAGGAGAAGAGTCAAAGGAAGGCTTTGGGGTGGGAGTAGGGGGGGATGGGGGTGGAGATGAGCTCAGTGAAAGCACAGAATGGCCTGGAAGAACTGGGGGACACAGTGGGGGATGGTCAGTGGGTGGGAAGCAAGCAGGGCGTGGTCTGGAGAGGCGGAGCATGAAGCTGGGAAAGGGAGGGCGAGGTGGGGAGGGAGGGAAACATGGGTGGTTGCGGGGGCTGGAGTCTCTGGATGAGCTTAAGATGGGGAGGGGGTGATGGAGGGTGGGGTTGGGTGAGGGAGGAGGATGGCCGAGAGCGGAGGAGAAGCTGAAGTTGAGGTGGTGCTGGGATGTGAGCCTGGGATGGACGGTGGGGTGATGACAGATGAGCTGGGGGGTGAATGGCTGGGTGGGTGGGGACAGGCCCCATGCAGTACCTCCTGCTTGTGTCTCGGCGTGGTTTCCTGCTCCGGCTAGCGGGACGTGGGAGGAGGAAAAGGAACCAGCAGGGTCAGTAGAGCAAATGCATTAGAGATACCGCGACTGGCCTGGTCCAGCAGGTAGCCCAGAGCACTCTGGGAAGCTGGGTGGGCCACCAGCAGGGCAGTGAGGTCGTCAGAAGGTAACAGGGCGTGAAGCAGGGAGCCCAGGAAGGCGAAGAAGGGGGCGGGAGGCCTGGAGGCAAAGCGGCCCATCACACTCGGCCGATGGGACGTGGGGTTCTGGGGAGTCATGCTTCTTGCTGTCAGTGTGTGTTCAGGGGCTTGTGCTCCCAAGGTGGGGGGTGCATGACGGAAACCCACCACACCCGTGTGTGCACGTGCCCGCGTGCGCGTGCACGTTGTCTGCACGTCTGGGTGCGTAACCCTATGGGCGAGGGGGTACACGTCTGTGAGTGAACACCTGCGAGTCCGAGGCCGCGCGGGCCCGCGTGAGCGTGCGCACACGTTGGTGGGAAATGGGGGCGGGTGGCAGGAACTTGAACCTCACCCTTGTGGCCTGCAGGGACACCCTATCATGGGTGAAAGGGGGCTGTGCAGATCCAGATCACAGGCAAAAGGGCAAATTAGGAGTGAGCAAGAGGAGGCCAGAGTCCACCAGGGAACAGAGTGCCCCTCCAGGAAAGCAGGGCAAAAGGAGCGGAAGGGTACAGGGTGGGCAGCATGCCCCACCCCCATCTGGGGATTCCAGGTATTGAGCACGGCCCAAGAGCAAGGCCCTGTCCATGGTGCGCCGCACAGCAAGGGTGCCTGGCCACCGCTGGGGGCACCTGCGGGTCAAGGCTGAGCCTAGACCCAGGATCAGCCTCCTGACCCCCAGGTCAGAGGGTACGAGAAAGCCGGGCTCGTACCTTTAACTCCTTGATCTTGGTGGGGGTCCTGACCTCTCCCTCCTCGGCCTCTGACCGCCGCCCCCCAGACTCGCCATCCTCCTCCCGCTTGTCACTGTCAGGTCCCGCGTCGTGGTTCTCACTGACCGAGGCTGGGCGAGAGAACTCTGCTGAAGTGGGCAGAGACGGCCGGGTGGCCATGTGAGTCACCTCCCAGGCACAGGGACCAGAAGCCAACCCACCGCCCGCCCAACCACGCCTGGC
Organism: Kogia breviceps; assembly: GCF_026419965.1. Taxonomy (NCBI): domain Eukaryota; kingdom Metazoa; phylum Chordata; class Mammalia; order Artiodactyla; family Physeteridae; genus Kogia; species Kogia breviceps. The sequence goes on from NC_081323.1 coordinate 22,799,574, forward strand.
ATAGAGCAGATACCTCCACAGCCTCAACACGCTGGGGATAAAGAGCCAGTGCCCAGAGGAGTGGAGTGGCCTTCCCCAGGTCACTCAGGTGGTGAGAGCCAGAGCTACCTCCAGCGCCAGGCCCTCCCCTGATTTCTACAGCACTCGAGCCTGGGTTCAAATCTCAAATCCATCTCTTCTTGGCTGTGTGATCTTGGGTAAGTTATACAACCTCTCTGGGCCTCAGTTTCCTCATCTACAAACAGTACCTAATTCAGACAACCGGGAGGAGGAACAGAGAAGCTAATGTGTCTCAGAGAAGCAGTGGCTGGCTCAGAGTGAGCCAGTTCGATCAGTGTCGGCTCACAAATGTTACTGTTTTTGTTGTGGTGGTCGTAGCAGATACTCGCTTGACCGTTATTTAACACTACACAGATACTGTGAGATTAGCTTTTATTACTGAAAGTTAAAGTCCTGAGGCTTGCACGTGATTTACCTTCTTTATAAATTAGGGAGAAATCAAGGGGATCCCTGCAATAACATCTTTCTCACTCACTGTGGCATTCCAAAGTCCTTTTCTGAACAGGAAAGAAAGGGATGGAATTACAGACTTTACATCAGACACTGGGCAAAACCCAGACTATGCCCAGGGCTTGTGTCTCAGTGGAAAAAATGGCTGGTGAATACTGGATTCAAAGCATCAGAGCACAGATTATCCTCAGGATTGGCATAGATTTTTTTTTTAAAGAATAATTATCCTTTTTATTCATATATATCACTTGACAAACTGCCCATTTATGCACATTATTTCATTAGATCCACATAATACTCTGTGTTGATGGCTAGGATGGGAATTACTATCCCCATTTTACAGAGGATAAATTGAGACCGCGAAAGGAGAAAGGTCCCACTGGTAACCTTTCAGTGAATAAGGACAAGGAGCCAGGCCTCCTGGCTTACAGTCCGGGCTTCCTAGATAATGAACTTCACCAGTTCTGGGCCGATCTTTGCTGCCCTGAACAATCTGGGTTTCATTCAGACCCCAGCATGGTAATGGGAGCTGCAGCGGAGGACAGAAGGACAGCACAGCCCTCCTTTCCCTTTGCTTAAATCTCAGCTCTCAGCACTGTACCTTCTCAAGGAGAATAGGGAGCTTCCTGAGCCCCAAATGGACCCTTGCAAAACTGCATGTCCTCCGAACACAGCCAGGGAGTCCTGGGGCAGGACTCACCTCCATACTACTGGAAACGTATCAGACTCTCCTGATCACCTGGCAAACTCCTAAGCATCCTTCAAGACTCTAGCCCAGTTGTCACCCTCTCTCCACAGGGTTGCTCTGTATTCCGTACACACTCCTCCCACCAGCTGAATCATGCTGAACGCTGACAAACCTACTATTCTGTGAGCTCCTCAAAGGAAAGTGCCATACTTATACTAAAAACCGTACCCAGGACCTAACACAAGGCCTGGCACACATCGAACACTGAGAAAATATTTGTTGCCTTGCCTGGAGGCCAGCCCCAATATGTTCTGGGAGCATCTGCTGGTCCCCCACCAAAGCCCCATCTCCTACCTTCAAGCTGCCCCCTACAAACCTAAAACAATAATAATTTATTAGTGGTCCTACAATTTATTAAGGTCTACAAACCTAAAACAATAATAATTTATTAGTGGTCCTACAATTTATTAAGGTCCTACTATGTGCCATGAACTATTTGGGGTGTGGTAGACGTATTACTTGTTTAGTTCTCCCTACAACACAATGAAGTAGGTATTATTCATTTTGCAGAAGAAGAAATAGGCCCAGGGGAGTTAAGCTGCTCAAGGCCTCCCATCCTATCATTCAAATATTTATGGACCACCTCCTGCATCCATGGAGCAACTGGTGAGTGTCAAGGCTGAGACCTAACTCTGCCTAACTCCCAATGCCCCATGTGGCTTCTGACCCTCTCCTATAAACTTGTGAGAATATCCTGGGAGAGTTCTGGGCCCTAAAGTGTGCTGATTTAGTAGGATTAGGTAAAGGCCTGGGACTTCTCATGTTTACAAGCTCACAGCTGGTTCTGATGTCACATTTTGAGAAGCCCTGGTCTGCTTGATACAGGGCAATGTATGGCCAATTCTCGTTAATAGTCAGGGCACCTATCAACTCAAGAGAAATGGGGGCAGTGGAGACTGCCATGCAGTTAGAGGTCAATCAGCCCGGAGCCCAGTGGAACCAAAAAAATGACTGGGAACAACTCCTTCGCCTCCAGTAAGGCATCACCAGCTCCACACTGCAGTTACAATATATCATTCCAGAATGGTGACAAGCTGTGAACTGCTAAGCTTCTTGGGAAGGGGGCCCAGAAAACTATATGGCTGAACCTGGGACCCCAAAAGGCCGCAACTCAGGGAAGCTGTGAGAAGCCCAGAGTGTCAGTGTCACACGCCAGCAGAAGTGGTACTGTAGGCTAGACTAACCCACTGAGAGCCACCAGATGCAGCAGAGCTCTGGGGCCACCATGCCTGGTGCAAATCAACTGTGACGTGTTCACCGCCTCCACTGCTCATTCTACAGGACCCGGCATGCTCCCACCCTCCCTCTACACGCCACTCTCCCCGCCACCTCCAGTGTGGGGCATACCTCCGTCAAGGCTGCGGGACATGGTGTACCGTTTGCTGGAGGAACGCTCAAAGAAGGGCGCAGGCCGGTCGATGAGGGCGCTAGCCTGGCGGGTCTGTGCCTGGGTCCTCCCACTATACCGAAATTTGGAGCCCATCACCAGGAAGCCCTTGGGTGGGGGCTCAGGGGACACCAGCCTGCAGGGGAGGGACGGAGGCAAGGAGAGAGGATCAGACGCGCAACGCCAGGCCCAAGGCTGGACCACAGCTGGCCTTCCGTCCCGCTGTCCCACCTCCTATGACAACTCTTAATGGTCCAGAAGGTGAGAGACTTGGGGAAAGAGGAGGAGGAGGGCTTTCTTAGAGTCCCTACTAGCTCCTCCTACTGACAAAACACAGCCGTCACCCACATCCACTCACAGCCTCTGCCTCAGCCCCTGTTACCACACCCCAGGGGCAGGCTCACCGGAAGAACGTATGGTGCTCAATGCAGACCTTCCACAGTCTCTTGGCCGACCGGTGATTTGGGAGCTTAAAGCCAATCGTGCTCTCAAACTGCTCATACTGCAAAACCAGGGAGGGTGGGTCAGAAGCAAGGCCTGGGCCCACTCTCACCACCAGTCCATCCTTTCTGAACCTCTTTCTCAGGCCTGTATGACTCTGGCCTGTTCGTTCATTTATTCATTCATTTAATCAATCAGCTGGATTAAGCCCTTACTCTGTGACCGGTCCAGAGCTAAGCAACACAGACACCAGGGTGACCCAAGACAGAAGATTCTTGGGGGTGGGGTGGGCGGTGATGATAAATGGGTAAACAAGCTCATCTCAGATACTGATAAGGGCACAAAGGAATGGATAGAGATGTGTGATGTGACAGGGAATGCCTGCGCCTGTGCAGGGGTGGGGGTGGGTGGGTGCTACTTTAGAAAGGGTGATCAGGGAACGCCCTCTACACCGGGGATATCTGGGCAGAGAACTGGAGGATGGAAAAGGAACCAAAGCTATGTGAGAAGGCGGGGCAGAGGATTTCAGGTGGAGGGAACATCAAATGCAAAGGGCTCGGGCAGGAAAGAGTTTGCTTATTCAAGGATCTCGGAGAAGGGTGAAGGGGCTGGAGCGCCCGTGGGCGTGGGGCAGAGGCGCAGAGGCACGTGGGGTGGGTTTGACATGAACTGACGCAAGGGACTTTTAAGCTCTCTCCAGCAGCTATGAGGAAAATGGCCTGGAGTGGCAGTAGAGGCCGGGAGACCAGTGAGAGGACAGTGTAGGGACGGAGGGGAGAGACGGTGGCTGGTGCAGTGGACAGAGGGACAGAAGCAGACGGGCTCGCATTTATTCTAGAGGGAGAACCAAGTGGACTTTGTGATGGGCGGGATGTGGAGGGTGGGCATATTCATGTTTGCATGTGTGTGCAGTCGGGTGTCTGTGTGTATCTTCGTATGAGTACCACATGTAAGCCAATCGGGGCATGGACATACATTCTCTGATCTGTATAACATGGGTATATGTGGTTATCTTTATGCGTATACTCCCACGCGCGCGCGCGTGTGTGTGTGTGTGCAGGCACATACCTAAAGTGCAAAGTCTATGTAGACAGCCCCAGCAAAAGAGGACTGTCTCCCTACCCAGCACCCAGCACCTCCATCCATGTATCCTGGGTAGGAGAAAACCCAGGTCCAGCTGCTGGGGTCCCCTCCATTTTAGTTGATCCCGGTGAAGAAGGGATTCCCAAAGCAGGCTCACCTCCCCAGGCCGGATCTTGATGTAGAAGTTACTCCTCTTGTAGGAGATCTTGAGAATCTTGGGCCAGGCGAAGCGGTTGATCCTCAGCCGGTCCCGGTAGATGAGCAGGCCGTTGGCACAGACTCCTAACATGATGTCGATGCCCTCAGAGTCCTGTGTGAGAAGGGACCGTGGAATGACCCTGAAACCCCATTCTGAGCTCCTTGTAATGAGCCCTCAGGAGCAGGGTTTAAGCATCCATGCTGGAGCCCCACTGACTAATCCCTCACAGAGCCATTTGTTCATTCATTTTGTCCTTTATTCACCCTCTCACTTGTTCAATCGTTTTCTCTACCAATCATTCATTCACCCAGCAAACAGTTAGGGGTACCTATGCATACTAGGTCATATGCTATATGCTCAGGATACAGAAATAAGTTAAGGCCTATGTCTTTCCCTCATGAAGCTCCCAATCTAGCGGTGGCACAGACAGATTCCTAAGTAAATATAATACAAGGAGAAAATAATAAGGGTCATGGGGAAATAAAGGATTATGGAACGTCAAGTTATGAGAAATGAGAAGAGAAAAGGCTTCAGGTTGGAGGTAACACAGAGTCTGGCACACCAAGCCCTCCAGAAGGCCCTGGTAGTTCCTCAGAAGCACCCCCCAGAACCTAGGGGAACCCTGGCACCCAGCAATACCTTGGCATGGTGCAGGTCTACTCCATACATAGAAAGCTTCTTGGCGTTCTCTAGGAAGTGGATTTCTGCTTCTCCTGGGGTCATGCCCCTAAGGGAAAGAAAGTGATCGCTGGTGACCGGTGGAAGGCCTGAGTCCTGCCAGCCGAAGATGACCACGATCAGAACCTATGATTCCAGGAGGGCAAGCATTCTGGAGCAGGAGTGAGGCTGGGCCTCCCCGGTCCTTCACCTCCGCTCTCAGTGCCGGATAGTGCACCCCTAGCCCCGCCTTCAGTCCACGGAACTCTCATCTCCTGCCAAAGCTCAGGTCCGGCCTTATTTTCTCCAGGAAGCGTTCAAGGCCTCAGCCGGGGGTCCGGATTTTTGCCTCATTCTGACACTGGATTAAATGGGAGCCGTAAATTCTGTTTCTTCACGCCAGTGAAACCACTGTGGATGACATTGCTTATCATTATCACCCAGGGGCTCCTAAATTATTACCCACAAAACTATTTTTCACAGAATTTTGTATCAGAAACCACTTGATCGCCCTTGAGGAAAGGAGGAACCTCTTTCCTTTCTGAAAAGAAGAGTTACGTAATTCATCAAGTTCCTTCTTTGCTTTGGCTGCCAGGAAACTGTACACTCTCACAGCATTTACTGAGTAACATTTATTGAGTACTACATGCTGGTTATTCTTCCAAGCACTTTACATGTATTAATTCATTTGAATCCTCATAACAGGACTATAAGGTAGATATCATTATTCCCACTTTATAGATGAGGAAACTATGGCACAGAGAGGTTGAATAACTTGCCTAAGGGCACACAGCTATTAAGTAGCAAACTCAGGATTTGAATCCAGACAATGTGGCTCCATGGTTCATGTTCCCAGCTACTTCGCTTACATCTATCTCATAGCCTCAGTTTCCTGTGCTCTGTCTACCTCAGGGAGCTTTTCTGCAGGATACCTGGACACTGGAAGTCAATCTGCTTTAAGTCAAAAGAGCTGTAACAGCTGAAGGGATGGCTGTTAGGATTTCTCCAGCCCATATTGATCTGAACTTCCCTCTCTGAATTATTAGGAGTCTTGAGAATCCCTAACACACCTTGCTGCCTACAACAGGGATGACAAAGAGCCCTGGCAGACACTGCTAACAGGCTGCACGGTTTCGGTATCCTGCTCAACACAATACAACAGCAGCTGTTACTAGCCAATCAGAGTTGGTGTGCAAGTCTCCGAGACACACATTTGCCACCCAGACCTCGTGTCCCATCACACCCCAGCAGGCTTTCTTCCCCACGTACATGATCCCTCCACCTCTGGACCTGGGCCTCTCTCCAGATGGCCTCTCTCCCCAGGACGCAACCCTCCTCATTCCCTCCATCCTTATTAGCAATGAGATAATATCACCATACCCCCTCCCATATGCATAGCACTTTACAGTTTACAATGCACTTCCACGTCATTTATCACATTGGGTCTCCCTGACAAGCCTGGACTTAGAGAGCAAAGTACTTCCAGCTTAAAAGGATCATTTAGTTCCAAGGGTCCCCCCAGGGAGCGGGTATCACCCTCATGGCAGGGATTTGGAAATAGGGGATGCATTTTGGTTGTTACAGTGACTGAGGGGGTGTTATGGGCATTTAATGCCTGGGGCCCAGGGATGCCAAACATCCTGCACAGTGAATTCTCCTGCCCCGAATACCAGTAGTTGAGAAACACTGATAATCTAAGTCCTTACAAATACAGGTAAAAAATGGGGCTGATGGGTTAAATACCCAGTCCATAATCACACAACTAGTGAACTATCTTCTAACTCCTGGCACAAGCTGCTTTCCACTGCACAATCAACTACTCAGCCCCTCAAATCACAGAGCAACAGTAATAGCCACCATGCGGTGTGTCTCTAATATGCACCATTTAGCCCCTCCAGGACCCTACAGCATAGGTTTTATTAGTGCCCCCATTAAACAAATGAGGAAAGTAAAGCACAGGGAAGTGAAATGACCAGCCCGAGATCCCCTGGTTAGAAAGAGACAGAGCCAAAAGGTGAACCAGACGGTCTGGCTTTAGAATGTAAACTTTTGAACTTTATGCCCGGAGACATCAGGACACTTACCCAGGGACACACAATCATTATTAGTATCTCCAACTGGCAGTTAAAGAGACCGATTCTCAGAGGCCAAGGACAGGGAATTACCACACCAGTACAAGAGCTTAAGAACCTGAAGTCCCAAGCAATCATTTAAGGTCACATAGCAAGTTACCATCATTCCCATCTGATGAGATGATGTGCTCTCAGACACACCTCACGTTAGTGGCAGAGCCAGGTGGGGTACTTACAGCATACGATCCGGTGGCCTAGCCAGGAAGGTTCTGGCCAACAGGGCAAGGAGCAAGGGGAGGCCTGGGAGGAGGCCCTCTCACCTGTACGTCTTGTGCAACTCCATGATCCTTTCTTCCAGCTCCCGGGTCTGGTTAGGGGCGAAGCGGAGCTCACTGACATAGTTGCCCACGTGTTCCTCGGCATCATAGTCGCCCAGCTCAGCCTGCACGGCATAGGAGCCCAGCAGGGCATGCGTGACGAAGGAGCAGGGCAGGCGGCCCGTGATGATGTCCGCCCGCAGCTGCAGGCACAGGTAGTATCTGGACATAGGGGAGAGCTGGCATGGGCATAGGGGCCACTCCCTCCCTAGATTCCCCCAAGCACAGTTGCCCACCGATCCATCAGCACCAACTGATCAACACTCAGCGCAGCAGAAGAGGAATGTTCCCAGACACTGGCATGTCGTGTGTTAATACTTTGGGTGTATCCTAGAAGATGGTTATGTAACATTTCGTGCAATGTTAAGCATTTTTGTTCATTTCTAAGTTTGAGGGATTTTTCCTACTATAGGAACATTTTCAATTTCTAACTCATTTTCAAGCTAAATTAGGACTGCTTTGCTGGTTTAACCATGGTTTTTAAATGTGATTTTTGGTTTAACCATTTTTTTTAATGTAATTTTTTTTTTTTTTTTTTTTTTTTTTTTTTTGCGGTACGCGGGCCTCTCACTGTTGTGGCCTCTCCCGTTGTGGAGCACAGGCTCTGGACACGCAGGCTCAGCGGCCATGGCTCACGGGCCCAGCCGCTCCGCGGCATGTGGGATCTTCCCGGACCGGGACATGAACCCGTGTCCCCTGCATCGGCAGGCAGACTCTCAACCACTGCGCCACCAGGGAAGCCCTGTATTTTTAATTATACTATTAATATACTCTTATTGTGGGAAAAATGTAAACTTTAGAGATAATTCTAAATTTCCTCTTGATGTCCATTCTCAGTCCTAATTCCCTCCCCCAGAGGTCACTCCTGTTATCCCTGTGGTGTTTAGACCTTTTTCCTCCATGGACATATAGAAATGCATGTGGTTTTCACATGATCATCTCCATGGATGTAGAAAAAGCATTTGATAAAATTCAACATAATTTCATATCAATTCATGATAAAAACTCTTATGAAAGTGCGTATAGAGGGAACATACCTCAACATAATAAAAGCTACTTATGACAAACCCATAGTCAATATAATACTCAACAGTGAAAGCTGAAAGCCTTCTCGCTAAAATCTGGAACAAGACAAGGATACCCACTCTCACCACTTCTATTCAACATAGTATTTCAAGTCCTTGCTACAGCAATCAGTCCAGAAAAATAAATAAAAGGTATCCAAATTGTTAGGGAAGAGGTAAAATTGTCATTATATGCAGACGACAAAAATTGGTAGGGAAGAGGTAAAATTGTCATTATATGCAGACGACATGATACTATATATAGAAAGCCCTAAAGACGCCACACAAAAACTGCTAGAACTGACAAATGAATTCAGCAAGACAGCAGGATACAAGATTAACATACAGAAATTGCTTGCATTTCTTTACACTTAACAATGAAATATCAGAAAGGAAATGTAAAAAGAAAAATCCCTTTTATTTATTTTTTTAATCTATGGTTTTTATTTTTAATTTCTGAATGCATCCAAGTGCTTCAAAATTATTAAAACTGAAACATTATACAGCAAGAAAAAAAATACTTCTTTCTTGCCACCATGGAACAAGTTACCAATCCTCTACATGCAGAAGCTCCATTATTGCTGAAAAAAATCCCTTTTAAAATAACATCAAAAATAAAATAAAATACTTAGGAATAAACCTGACCAAGGAGGTAAAAGACTTATATGCTGAGAACTATAAAACATTAATACAGGAAATTGAAGATGATTCAAAGAAATGGAAAGATATCCCATGCTCTTGGATTGGAAGAATTAACATTGTTAAAATGGCCATACTACCCAAAACAATCTACAGATTTAATGCAACCCCTATCAAATTACCCATGACATTTTTCACCGAACTAGAATAAATAATCCTAAAATTTATATGGAACCATAAAAGACCCAGAATTGCCAAAGTAATACTGATGAAAAAGAACAAAGCAGGAGGGACTTCCCTGGTGGCGCAGTGGTTAAGAATCCACCTGCCAATGCAGGGGACATGGGTTCGAGCCCTGGTCTGGGGAGATCCCACCTGCCATGGAGCAACTAAGCCCATGCGCCACAACTACTGAGCCTGCGCTCTAGAGCCCATGAGCCACAACTACTGAGCCTACACACCACAACTACTGAAGCCCACCCCTGCTCCGCAACAAGAGAAGCCACTGCAATGAGAAGCCCGCACGGTACAATGAAGACTCAATGCAGCCAAAAATAAATAAATAAATAAATATTTTTTTTTAAAAAAGAACAAACCAGGAGGCATAACCCTCCCAGATTTCAGACAATACTACAAAGCTACAGTAATCAAAACAGCATGATACTGGCACAAAAACAGACATATGGATCAACAGAACAGAATAGAGAGCCCAGAAATACACCCACACACCTATGGTCAATTAATCTTCACCAAAGGAGGCAAGAACATGCAATGGGGAAAAGAGAGTCTCTTCAGCAAGTGGTGTTGGGAAAGTTGGACAGCTGCATGTAAACCAATGAAGTTAGAACACACCCTCACAGCATACACAAAAATAAACTCAAAATGGCTTAAAGACTTAAATATAAGACAGGACCCCATAAAATTCCTAGAAGAGAACATAGGCAAAACATTCTGACATATATCGTACCAACATTTTCTTAGGTCAGTCTCCCAAGGCAATAGAAATAAAATCAAAAGTAAACAAATGGAACCTAAACAAACTTACAAGCTTTTGCACAGCAAAGGAAACCATAAACAAAACAAAAAGACAACCTACGGACTGGGAGAAAATATTTGCAAATGATGTAACCAACAAGGGCTTAATTTCCAAAATACACAAACAGCTCATACAACTCAATAACAAAAAAAACAAAACAACCCAATCAAAAAATGGGCAGAAGACCTAAATAGACATTTCTCCAAAATGACATATAGATGGCAAATAGGCACATGAAAAGATGCTCATCATTGGGAAATATTAGAGAAATGCAAATCAATACTACAATGAGGTACCACCTCACACTGGTCAGAATGGCCATCATTTAAAAGTCTGCAAATAACAAATGCTGGAGAGGGTGTGGAAAAAAGGGAATCTTCCTACACTGTTGGTGGGAATGTAAATTGGTCCAGCCACTATGGAAAACAGTACAGAAGTTCCTCAAGAAACTAAAAATACAGTTGCCATATGATCCAGCAATCCCACTCCTGGGCATATATCCAGAAAAAAACTGTAATTAGAAAAGATACATGCACCCCTATGTTCACAGCAGCACTATTTCCATTAGCCAAGACATGGAAGCAATCTAAATGTCCATTGACAGATGAGTGGATAAAGATGTGGTACATATACACAATGGAATATTACTCAGCCATAAAAAGAATGAACTATTGCCATTTACAGCAACATGGATGCAACTAGAGATTATCATACTAAGTAAAGTAAGTCACAAACAGAAAGACAAATACAACATAATATCACTTACATGTGGAATCTAAAATATGACACAAATGAACTTATCTATGACACAGAAACAGACTCACAGACACAGAAAACAGACTTGTGGTTGCCAAAGGAGAGAGGGGGTGGGGGAGGGATGGAATGGGAGTTTGGGATCAGCAGATGCAAACTATTATATAGAGAATGGATACACAACAAGGTCCTACTGTATAGCACAGGGAATGATACTCAATATCCTATAATAAACCATAATGGAAAAGAATATGAAAAAGAATACGTATATATGTATATATAACTGAATCATTTTCTGTACAGCAGAAATTAACACAACATTGTAAATCAACTATACTTCAATAAAATAAATTTTTTTAAATGCATGTGGTTTTGGTTCATGTGTGTTTTTACCATGTAAATGCTATCAAATGCTATATCTGACTACACAGCTTGCTTTCTCACTCCCAACTATGTGCCTTAGAGCCCTTCCCATGTCAGCACACGTGACCTGACTTTATTCATTTTAACTTCTGCACCATATTCCACCGTCTGGACAAACCTGTTTGCCAATGTTTTCTCAAAACTTTTTTATTTGGCTCCAGCTCTAAATGAATTGTCCAAATTGGTTTAAAAGAAACATTTCCAACCACTAGGCCATGATTATTTTTATAACTTTCATGCACACTTGGATGATTTTACAATTTTTAGAACCATTTCAAAGCACTTTTTATTGCTTTTTAAGTTACTGTGTATTTTTTTTTAATATTCCAGTTCATGCTCAGCCTATAATACCTCCTTGCCCACTTTGCTATGTTTCACCATTTTTTTTCCAATTACTTGTTTCTTTTCCTTTTAAGTGGCTTTTACTAGTATAGTTTACTGCTCCACAACATTATTTTGCAGTCAGAACTGAAGCTCTGGCCAAAAGTACAATACATGCGGCCTCACTGTGTGCTCAGAGCCACGGCAGAGGCTCAGAATCAGCAACAGCTCAAACATTACAGGCATCGTGTGTCGGCTTATAAGCATATCATTCAAAAGTCTCCAAATTCAGAAATCATTACCAAACACACTGATCAGTCTTTCATTTCAGTCACTTTGTCATTTGGACCAGTTTATTTGGGTTCTAAATATTTTTGACTAAATCAGCTGCTACTACCACCCCATCCTCTGAGGCCAGCCACACCGGGCAGGGCTAACTTCCTTACTGGTGTCCCCAGTGTCCAGGGACCAGCACAAAGAGGAGAGGCACCAGTGGGCAAGACCAGGGGATGGGAGCTGTATTGGTCTAAAGCTCTCAGCCCTTTGGGGAATGAAGTTTAGACCCTGCTGCTGCCACCTTGGCCCCAAGCTGACCCCAGGGATTAGAGCAGGGCTAATGAGGCCAAGGCCTCGGGTCTGATCTATTCCAGGGATATCTGTTTTATCTCCCAAGGCCTCTTGACCTTGGCCCATTGCCTGGCAAATGGCAGAGATTAAGGAGGGACCCAATGGGAGACGGAGGATGGCTTAGTAGCTCCCTCTCCTGCTGTAGGAATAACTCCAGGCCACATCCTATGGTTGGCAGGTGTTTAGGGCCCAGCACAAGGATGACACAGCCCCAGGATATTGTAAAGTAAGACTATCTCTTTAGAAGGGGCTTAGATAAAGAGAAAGGCCCCTCCCTGTTTTGGATTTCAGAGGCAGGATGAGCCCCATGGAAGCTCTCATCCTGAGAGATGCTTTGCACCCCCTTCTAATCTTTAAGCCTTGTTATCTACTGGCCCTGAGGCACAAGGCCTGCACCTACAATCCACGTTCACCCCAGCAGCCTGGGCTTGCCTCCCTGGGTGGTCACATGCCTCATTTGACTCCCACACGCCTGCCATGTGCACAGAGTAGCACACAGGACCAAACTCCCATTTGCAAAGGCATCTGTGTTCTAATCCCTCCTATCCCCAAAGTTAAAACCTGGCGGTCCAGCCAGTACATCAGCCTTCAGACATGTCTGGTTTATCCTACCCAGAGATGGCCCACACCATGCTTTTTAAGAGTTTAAATTAGTTGCCAATATTTTAAAAGCGTGGTTTTTACTCTCAAATCCCTAGCTTCACTCCAACTATCAGGCCTGATTCCCACGTGGCAGTGACTGCCCGAGCAGAACAGCAACTGTTTTGAGCGGCATCTGTCCCCTTGAATTCACACTGAGCCCCACTGTTCCCCATGACACCTACCCCTCTGAAGTCAAGGGTCAGTTGCCATCGACCCCTCTGTTTGTATCACTTTCTCTTGCACTGAGTTGGCTTCCCTTGTTGATGCTGTCTGCCTGGCCTCAGTAGGCACCTGGGTTTGCACCTGCCATCATGTACCCGTATACCACCTTGTGTCTCCCAGGGCTCTGTGTCCATCCCCCTCCACCACCACCCCTCCCCAGCCCTCACCTTGTGATGTCTTCTGTCAGCTGGGCAGGGTCAGGGGGGTAGAACTTGACTGTGAAGGCAAAATTCCAGGGGCTGCCTGAGAAGAGAAGATGGGGGAGAGATCAGAGAGGCCCCATCTCCCCCATGGGTGGCCCAGATGCACCATGCCATGGGCAATTTTTCAGTCTTCCCATAACAATCATCTTAGGACAATCCAATAAGAGAGCCTGGCACATTATTCCCACTTGACAGATGAGGAGACTGAGGCCCAGATTAACAGACTTGTGAACTAGCAGTGGGAAGGAAGGTAGAAAGAAGGAAAACAATGGTGCATGCCAGGCATGCTGTTAAGTACTTTACAGACATTGCTTCATTAAACCTCACAACATCCCTGTAAGTAAGTCCTATGATTATCCCCATTTTGTAAATGAGGACGGTGAGGCCCAGGCAGTAAAGTGGCCAGTCCAAGGTCACAAGCTAGGAAGTGGCAATGCTGAAGTTCAGACCCAGGCCACCTGGATCCAGAGCCCATGCTCTTCCCCCTACACCAAAGTCTGTGCCCCAGGACATTTATGGGAAGATAATTAATCTAGAAAATACCACATTAAACAGGTTTCCTAACTTTGGACTTCTCAGAGCCCTCACTCTGCTACTGTGCATTGCACCTCTTGAAGGGGGACATGCATTCAAGAGTTCCCCAAATCCATTTGACCTGTTGCATCTATTTGTCACAGGGCATCCTTCCAGATTAAAGTTTCTCAGAAAACATGTTGCAAAACTCTGCCCTATATAATGTTGACTCCATCTCAGATGGCAGAACTGGATTATAAACAAGATCCAAAAGCAAATATAATGGGCTACAAGTAACAAAGAACATTTCACAGGGATAAATTTTAACCTCCACGTTTAGATATGAAAAATCAATGGTACACATTTACAAGGTAGAGAAAAATAAACGCTGAGGTTTCAGCTGGAAACAAGCTCTGCAAACCAAGAAGAGGGATGACCACTTAAGAAGAGGGGGGAGGGAGGAGGCCTTGATGAAAGGCCATAATCCAGAACAATGGTCAGACCACCCCTGGGACATTTGGGGCTCCACGCGCTAAAGGGACCTCTGACAAAGTGAGAAAGAGAGGCCCATCCAGGGCAGGGCTGTGGACATGAAGGGCTGGAGGCCATGCCATCACTACCATCCTTGTCCCTGTGGGTATCACACCATCTTCACCCTACAGCTGTCATGTCTCCAACACTTACTAAGTGCTGGTCGCTTGGCTTGCTAAGAACTTTACACGTGTTTTTGGAATTTAATCTTTACAGTGATCCTGAGGTAGACTTTCCTTTTAATAGATGAAGGTTTTGAGAGGTTAAGTCATTCTCCCAGGATCACCCAGCTAGTCAGCGACAGAAAACAGGTCTAGCCTCTGATCATAGGACTCCACAACCTAGGCTCCTGACTGCAGCTGACTCCTTGGAAACAGCAGCCTAATCAGGAAACAATCCCTGTCTCAAGAATAATAACGGCGGAGTTCCCTGGTGGACTAGTTGTTAGGATTCCGGGCTTTCACCGCCATGGCCCGGGTTCAATCCCTGGCCGGGGAGCTGAGATCCCACAAGCCGCACAGCACGGCCAAGAAAAAAAGAGAGCGAGAGAATAATGGTAATAATTAATAACAATAATAGTGGCTAATACAAACTGGGTGTTACTATGGGCAGGCACCTTTTAGGTGTTGAACACCTAATAATTCATTTAATCCTCACAAGAACCCTAAAGATAAGGGTTACCCCCACTTTACAGATGACAAGACACAGAGCAATTAAATAACACGAGAAGTAGTGATGGAGTCAGGATTCAAATCCAGGCAGTCTACTTCCCGCGTCTGTCCTTTTAACCACCACACCAGATTGCCTCCTACTATGTGAAGCACCTACTATGTGCTGGCTGTTGTCCACACTCACATCACTGAACCTTCAACCCCACCTAGTGAGGCAGTAATCACTAATCCACTTGCTAGGGAGATGCCAGAATCCAGAGAGGTGGAGGAATTGCTCCCAGTGCCCTAGGTGATGGGCCCTGAGATTTGGGAGGAAATATACCCAACTCTGAAGGCCAGGACATAAGGACTCAGGTGCCACCTTCAGAAGGTTGGAGTTGTCACAAATCAAGAAAGTGGGTAAAAAATTGCTCTGTGGGGGCCCCAGAAGCCAGAACTGGGGTGAATGGGTGGAAACTGCAGGGGTAGGAACAGAGGCTGTGGCTTTACTAAATAAAGGAGGAAGCCCTGCTCCTTCATAACCCAAGGGGATCACTTCTCGCCCTGGGGAGGGAGCCGAGACCCAAAGATTCTGTCAGCAGCTTCTCTTTTCTAAGGTCCTGGTCCTTCCAAACACTCTCAGCCACTGTGTGTGTTCCGATTCTTTCAGGCATGAGAGCCAGGCCTCCCAGCTGGCCTGGGGTTCCTGGGGACAGCATAAAGGCCAGGCCTAGGACCCTGTTGGCCCCAGAAAAGGGGGCTCTGTCCGTGAGCCTGCCTCTTTATCTCCAACTGACAGGAGGCTACAGGAAGCATCCCTCAAGCCCCCTCCTGCATAGTCAGCTGGCATCCCTAGGCCCAGCTGCCTGCTGTCCCGGCAACAGGCTTGGCTATAGCTTTCCAGCCAGGGGATCAGGAAGCCCAAGCACAGCCAAGAGGAGGAGCCGCCAGTGGAGGCATCCCTGCCTCTAGGCTCCAAGTCCCCACTCACTGCGTGCCCCCTGGCTGAGGCCACCTACCTCCCTCTTCTGGCGTTTGAAGGCTGCCCCGCCCCTCCCAACATGCCTTTTTTCCTCTGGGCCAGAAATGACAGGTTTTTGGCCTGCTCATCTGTCTTCGACCCAGGTCTTGAAAAGAGTGCAGGATGGTGCTGGGAGGCCAGGGCTCAAGACCTGGCATGGCCCATACCTCACTCTGTGATCTTGGGTAAATAACTGCCTCTTTCTGGGCCTCAGTCACCCATCATTAAACACAGGACACATTCACTCCTCTCAGTTGGCAGTGGCCTAGAGTACTGTGGGGACAAGGATTCTGAGCTGAGTCAAAGGTCACTGATCACCGAAGCCTGCACTGGCCCTGGACAGAAGGGTGGCTGTTTTGAGGCCATCGGCTTGTCCCCTTGTCCTAGATGACTCTGTGGGTCCCTTCTAGGGCTGACACCCGGAAGGCAGCTGTGATCCCTCTGCTAACCTGCTGGGTGACTCCAGACACCAACTCCTCTTGTCCAGGCCTCAGGCTCCTCATCTCTGAACAATACCCTGCCTTCCCCAAGATCTGCCACACACAGCAAACGAACTCATGGGTCTGAACGCACTTCCCAAAGGAGGAAGGAGCAGCACAGCTAGGACCCTCAAGGCCTGGAGCCCCCCCACCCTCCCGCCACCCTTCCACTACCACAGCAAGTCACTCACTCCGGATCTGCTTCTTGATTTCCTTGGAGGGGTCCAGCCAGTTCTGTAGGAGAAGATAGACTTCTTTAGAGGGAGATGGAGGAAGGGACTTGGGTAGGGCTAGGAGAGAGAAACGTCCCGAAATGGCCTGCCAACAGCCCCTTAGCTGAGAACACTCTTCCCTGGCTGAGCTGTCTGGGTCCTTTCCCCTGGGACTGGGAGGTGAGGGAATGAGGCCTGGCTTCACTCAGGGTTTGGGCCCCGGGGCCCTGGGCCTGGCATTGCTTGGAGGCAGCTCAGTAAATGGGTAATGCAGCTGCAGTGGGATTGCTGGGAAGAAGGAAACTCAGGCAGGAGCTTCCCAAGGGTGGGGAAGAGGGGCTGGGGGTGAGTGCCGCAGCTCCCACAGGAAGCCATGCCACGGCTCTCCAGATACCCATCTGGGGCTGACTTGCAGGCCCCCAAGGAAGGACAGGGGCACAGGGGAGACAGAGAACTGAGGATGGACAGGGCAGGCTGAACCCTGGAGGCGTGCAGACAGAAGGTACCTAATGAAGATCTGAGGGCTGATGGAAGCCATGGGATGTGGCCAGGCCAATGGGGGCCTAAGGGAAGAGACCCCCCCCCACCAACCCAGGGCAGGCCTTCCAGCCAGCCCCGCTCCCCAGCCCAGGTACCTTCTGGCTGTCGGCATCACAGAAGGTCAGGCCAAAGTAGTCCTTCTCCAGGAGGTTGAGGTGCTCACAGACCAGGTCAAACAGCACCTGGCCCCGGCCGTGTTTCTGAAGAGAAGAGCAGAGCTGCCGTGAGGCTGGAACACACCTCAGGGTGGGGCGAAGAGATGCCCCAGGCTCCACCAGGATGACGACGACGTGAAAACCCACAAGAGGTTTCCAGCATCTGGGGAGGATCTCAGCACTCCTGCCACCCACCTGGCTCTGCTCTCCAAGTCCTAAGGAATCCTGGGGGGACACTAATGCCTAGCCCATCAACTGCCTTCTTCCAAGCCCTCCTGGGGTCCTCCTAGAATTCAGCCCTGCTTGGGGGAAACCCAGAGTGGGGTGGGGGAGTGACTGATTTTTCCTTCCTGTACAGTGATTAGGAGAAACAGGCTTAAGTTGGACCCAAGGACCAGAAAACCAGAAGTCTGAGTTTTGAGCATGAGAGGAAGAGACAAGCCACCTGACCTGTGAGGGACAGGGGCAGGGGAGGAGGGGAGGGCCTGGGAATCAGGGTCACAGCGTGACTCTCCTCCCCTGGCCCCGCCCCTTACACGAAGGGAGCATCACCTCTAGCCAGGCAGCAAGTGAGGTTCCACAGGGGCTCACAGAGCCTAAATCAGCCTCAGCTGCAAGCAGCACTGCTCGAGCCACCTTCTCCCCGCAACTCCCATCAGCAAGGCGTGGTACCTCTCTGAACACCATCTGGGCCTGAGGATTCAGGAGGACAAAGCCCAGAACCTGGCTGCGTACCCCAAACCCACAGGGGTGAGGATAAGCATCAGTGAAGTGATCACGGGGCAGGGGGCGTGTGAAGCAGTCACTACCCAAAGAGGCAGCGGACTCCAGGGAGCGGGTGAGGTCCCTGCAAGGTCTGGCTAGGTCACCTGGCACCAGGCCTGACTGCGTGTAGCAGCTGGAAAACCAAGGGATTCCTGAGCCTGGAGGAGACCTTCAGAGAGAGTGGCCTCGGCCAAACCCGTACACTCTTCTAGGGCAGCTGAAACAGCACCTTGGGGCCACCATGGGCAGGAGAAGATATCCCTTTGTTTTGCCCAGGAGTAGGCAAGGTGTCCACCCTGCAACCTTTCTATGGAAGAAATGAACATTAAAAACAAAACCAAAAACCCATCCCGGCAAAGATGACAGAGCCAGCCTCCCAGGCCTCAGAAGTCGGTCCCTTAAGACCGGGGATCGGGGGAGAAAGGGAGGTGGGTCCTGTAACTCTCGGCAGTAAGGCCACCCTCTGGACTCTTCCATACACGTGGACGGGCCAGGATTGGTGCCTGGACCAGGGCAGAACCTCGAAGGGGGCGAGCGAGAGCTCAGAATTTGGGTGGGACTTCCAGCCTGTACAGGAAAGGGAGATGCTACATGTGGGACCAGGAGGGCTGACCCCACAGAGGAGGTGTCTGCCTAGCCACCCACTGTGGGCCAGAGTCATGCCACAGGGTGTCTCCACAGCCTGGGGGGGGAGGGTCCTTCCAATGCGCCACCTCCCTGTGCCTGGGGGACACCTCACCATGGAAGCCTCGAGTGACCAGTTTGTCCTGGTGCCCTGGATAGGGTGCTTCACGGGGGGAGCCCTTCTCCACACCCGTTATACACATGAAAATGATTCTGGTTGAAACCTCAGCGTCTGCTGGGTGAGATGAAAGAGCCCAGGTCCCACCAGGCTACAGATCAGCCCCCAAACGGTGACTCCTTGCTAAGGTACAGCCACCCTGAGAAGCCTTTTCCTGGCACCAGCCCTGTGCCTCGCCTAACACTATCTGCAATCAGAAGAGCCCTCTGCGGGCCTCGGTGCCACCATCTGTGCAAAGGAGGGCTGGCCGGGTCATCTCCCCAGGACGCGGCCGTCGGTCCAGGGTCCTCCGTGAAGAGCGGATGCCCTCTGGCTTGGCCCAGGCTGAATGCGCACAGAGGCCTGCCCTGGCTCTGAGGACGGTCGACCAAGGACGGGGCCTGTGATGCTCCCTACCTCCACCTCGCACTCATACTCAGAGGCATCGAGCAGAGTCACTCGGCAGACGGCACTCTTGTACTTCTTGGCAACCTTCTGGGGCGATTTCTGGGCCTTGCTGGGCGTGGTCCTCTCTGACAGGCCATCGGCCTCCCCGAAGTCCTTCTCCTCCATGTCTAGGCTCTGCAGGCCCAACCAAGGGAAGGGTTTAGTCAGCGAGCTAGAAACCACAGCCTTTCATCCAAATGAGATGCAATAAGGATGCAGCTGGGGCTCAGACAGACCCCAAAATGAGAGCCACTGCCCTCTAAGACCCCCCAGGTGACCACGGTCTATGGTGGGTGTGTGAGGGAAGACAGCCACAGCTTCTGCGTACAATGGGTGAGCTCAAAACGAGGGGTCCACTGCTCCCCTGCAGGAGGGAGCATCCCACAAAAACCGAACCCAGAGGCCAGAGCTGTCCTATCTGCGTAGGACAGTGCATGAGTGATCAGGACATGGTCTCCTCCTTCTCAGTCTGTCACTGGGTCTAGCATGAGGCTGGGACTTATCTAGTGGAGGGAATGGAGGTCAGAGCCCTGCCCACTATGTCACTGACACCCTCAGTGACCTTGGCCAAGTCCCTGCCCTCTCTGATCCAGTTGTGAATTAGGGGAGGTGTGAATTCAATGGCCAGATGAACCCCCAAGTCCCCTGTCTCTTTTTAGGGTGATGAATTTTGCTCTGCAGTCACCCTGGGCTTGCCCCGCTAGAATGGACAGCCTTGGGGGATAGGAAAATAAGGTTGAAAGGCCACCGATTTTCAAAATCAGATCTAGATTTGACTTGTACTTCTGTCACTTTATAGCAATGTGACTTTGGGTAACTCACTTCATCCTGCTGAGGCTCTGTCTCCCCAAGTGTAAAATGGGGAAATCAATAGTTACCTTCTTAGGTCTCAGAGAATTAAGTATAAAAATGAACACTATGCCCCCTGCACAGTGCTTGGCATGTATGGGTCAATAATACATCTCAGTTTCCTCCTTGCCTCCCTTCTGGAGGACTGGCTGGGCAGGAAGAGGGACCCTGTGCTCTCAGGCACACACCTGTTCAGCAGGCCGAGCGTCCTGATGGGGCGGATGCTTCTCATTGGAGTTGGCCTCGGGATGGCCGTGGCCTGTGGGGGTCACAGGGGTAGTAGCTGCGGCGGCTGCCTCAGGCTGCTGCGGGGCCTCCTCCTGAGCCTTCTTCACCTCAGAATCTGGGCCTGTCTCTGTTGTCATGGTGACCAGCACGCCTGCATTGGCACGAAGGAGAGAGCATGTGATGGGGGAGAGGGGCAGCAACGGTGCGACAGAACGGTGCGAGGGGGACAGGAACCACACACGGAGAGAGACAGATGGAGACAAATGGCCAAAGAGCCGCAGAGAGAAGGAGGAGGGAGGGGGGGAGAGACAGAGGAAGTGAGGATAGGGACAGAGTCATGAGAAGTGAGGGGTCAGTGGCAACAGCCAAGGTCACAGACCCCCACCCACCCTTGTGCCCAAGCTCTTGGCCCAGGTCTGGAATCAGGGCCCTTCCTAAGGGCGGGGAGAGTCTCTCCAGGGGGCCCCACTCTGCCAAGAGCACCAGGGATAATCAGTGACCACCTCCAGGCAGGCCCTTGGCCAGGCTGTCTCTCCCACTACAGCACCTGGCACACGGTAGCCCCTCAATCAATGTTGAATAAATGGAACTCAACCCGAAGAGCCCTGTGCTCCCGGCCTTTCCAGCCCTGACATCGGACGAAGCTCTTCATGCCCCAAGCCTCAATAATTCCTGCCCCCTGACTTCACAGGGATGTTGTCAGGAAGGTACTCTTAAAAAACGCATAGCCCTGATGATGTCAAAGTCAGGCGAACTGGGCTCGGGCTCCACATCTGCCACAAATGGGCAGTCGGCTGGTCTCACTAGGACCCATCCAAAAAGCGAGGGACTTAGAAATTATCTCTGCAACCGACTATTCTTAACATTTCGCCCTCAGAGCAAGAAGTGAGGAGATTTCAGAGAATCAGGGACCCGTTGCCCAGCTGCTCTTTGGAATAAGCCAATTGCAAAGAGAGAAAGGGAGAGAGAGAAAGAAGGAAAGAGAGAGAAAGAAAGAACGGCATGGTCCCATTTTTATATATAAAAAAATATACCAATACATCTTTGTGTTTGTACACATGTAGTAAAAGATCTGAAAGGATACTTACCAAACTGTTAAGAGAGGTTAATAATTCAGAAGTAGATAGAGGAAAAAGAGAGAGTTCCACTGGGTGGGATAAGAGAGGGAGTTTCATTTTTTACTTCATACACTTTGGAATTACTTGTATAATCTAAAAAATACATCTATATTTTTTAACCCATGTTGTTTGTTTGTTTTTAGGAAGGCAAAAGCACCCATTTCTGACCCCCATTGGTGAAAACAAACCTCTTAAAAAAAAAAAAAAGTTTGGAGCTAAAACCGGGTAACAGAGAAATGAGCAGGAACCCTCACCCCTGAGTCTAGAGACGTCCTCTGAATCCATCATACTAAATGAGAAAGATACAGATGAGACTTGGCAGGTCCCTCCCTCACCCCACCCACCATGGGGCCTTGGATGGGCAGTTAGACAGACAGACACAGGATTCACCCTGGGCTGTGCACATGCTCCAAGCCCCAGTCCCACGTTTCCTTTTTATTCTTCAGTTTCGCCCCTTGCCTTCCAGGGACCACCAGCCCCACCCAAAGCAAGGGGCACTGGACAGAAGGTCAGGGACCCTGAGGACCCCACTCAGCCACCCAACATCTCTAGGGCCCTAGAGAGGTCACAAGCATCCTCCATTCCCACCTCGTGGATAATGAGTGGAACACTTTGTAAGCTGGAGCTCATAGCACAAATGAGAGGGTCTGTTGTTACACATGCCGCTGTTAAGAAGAGGAGGAAGGGAAGGCCTTGGTCCACATTGCCTCATCCCCACCCAAAAATGCTTTCCACTCACGTCATTACCCCGGGCTTTAAGGGTATAATTTAAAGCCATAGTTAAATAAAGGCGCTCTGTTGCTTATATGACAGTAAGGGCTGACTCTGTGCCAGAGCTCAAAGCAAGAAGAGCTGCTCCAGGGGGGCTCACAGCCTCGTGGTGTCAAACTGAGACATATCTGCCTGGCTCTGGATTTCTTCTAAGCACACACTGGAGGATATCAGCCATAATGTTAGATAAGGCCTACAGGGAAGAACCTTTAAAATAAATGCCTGCTTAATTTTGCTTCAAAAAAAAAAACCAGAACCCATAGACTAATCTGTATGTTTTGTGCTGGGAGAAGCAGAACCCACATGCCCCTCATGGGTCCAGGGAGCCCCAGAGACTCCAGCACACCTACTCCCACCTCTGCCTCAGTCTGATTTCAGCACATACTCTCTGAACCTTCCCTGGGCCTGCATCATCTTGGAAAAAGCCAGGAGAGTAACCTGAAATAAATATCCCAGTCTTTCACCACCCAGGTCTCCAGCAGAGGCTGCTGGCATGACTGTCTGGTGCTGGGAGAACCTCGGAGGAAAGGAGCTGGAAGCCTTCTGAGATAATTCAGTCTTCTCCTCCTCTTTTACAGGTGAGACCCGGAGAGCAAAAGAGGCTTGAGTGGGACTTCCCTGGTGGCACAGTGGTTAAGAATCCGCCTGTCAATGCAGGGGACACGGCTTTGAGCCCTGGTCCAGGAAGATCCTACATGCCGCGGAGCAACTAAGCCTGTGTGCCACAGCTACTGAGCCTGCGCTCTAGAGTCTGCAAGCCACAACTACTGAGCCTGTGTACCGCAACTACTGAAGCCCGAGCGCCTAGAGCCCATGCTCCGCAACAAGAGAAGCCACCACAATGATAAGCCCGTGCACCGCAACGAAGAGTAGCCCCTCTCGCTGCAACTAGAGAAAGCCCACACACAGCAACGAAGACCCAACGCACCCCAAAATAAATAAATAAATATGTAAATATATATATTTTATATATATATATATATATATATATATATATATATATATGTCATGGAAAGGACTTCCCTGGTGGTCCAGTGGTTAAGAATCCACCTTCCAGGGGACGTGGGTTCAATACCCGGTTGGGGAACTAAGATCCCACATGCCGCGGGGCAACTAAGCATGCACCCTGCAGAGCCCACACGCCACAACTGGAGAGCCCGTGTGCCCCAACTGCTGAGCCTATGAGCTCTGGAGCCCGTGCGCCACAACTAGAGAGAAGCCCACGTGCTGCAATGAAAGATCCGTGTGCTGCAGAGAAGACCTGATGCAGCCAAATAAATAAATATATATATTTTTTAAATCATGGAATCATGGAAAATTTTCACCTGAGTGAAAAAGCATGATACACAACAGTTTGTACAGATTGACCCTATTTTGATTAATGCACACATACAGTTACAGAAATTTCAGCAAAGTAGTAACTATGGTTGTTTCTAGAAGGCAGGTATACAAATTATTTTTTCTTCTTTCTGTTTAACTGTAGTTCTCATTTTTTCTACTATACTTGGAGATTTCTTGAATGATTTAAAAAAACTAGAAGTTAAAAAATAAATTTTTCCAATGCACATGGCCTGGTATGACAGGATGAGAAAGAGATAAATAAAATCTGTTTAAACTCTAAAAAAAGTTATGAATTACAAAGAAAAATCACATTTTTAGTTTTTAAACCTATGATGAGATCCTTCTTTATCTCACAAGTCCAGGGACAATGGCATGATTCTTTCACTGGGGCACAGAAAGTGAGCCAAGAACCTGGCCTTGGCTCCTGCCACAGCCAGTCACGTGGGCACAGTTCTGCCCAGGCCCAGGTCAGCACAGACTGATGGAGCCCGCTGGGCGGCCAAGCCGGCCAGGCACTGTAGGGGACCCAGAGGGACATGTGCTGGTTCCTGTGGAGCTCACTGCTACACGGGAGGATGATACTCACCCAGGATGTGACTTAGATTTGCCAGTGTACATTTCAGCCTCTAGAAGATTCTAGGACCTGGTGATCAGGAGTATGGTCTGGAGTTCCCAAAGAAGACTTATCAGGTAGGGAGTGCAGGGTGAGGGAGTTAGGTTTTGAAAAAAGGGAGAATCTAGACAGGTGATGGCAGGGAGGGCGTTTGGGCTGAGTCACTATGTGGGCAAGCGCCCAGATGTGGGAATAAGTAGGGCTGTGTGGAGGACAGGGAGGAGTCTTGACATCTTGACTTCTTGGAACAAGAAGCCTATAAAGGTGAGCTCCACCCAGCCTGGCAGGAGGGACAGGCTGGAGTCAGGGAGAAGGGAAGGAGTGGGGTGGGGGGATGGGGGCTGGCAGCTTTGCAAGAGTCAGAAGTGTTACTCTGCTGGAAAGGGCAAGACTCCCATTGCTGAGCCACTGCGGGCCAGGCCCAGCATCAGGGACTCCATACACAGTTATCTCATGGACCCCTCCACGCAGGGCAGCAAGGCAGCGGGGGCAGACCCAGGTCAGTCAGACCTAGACCCGGAGCCGGGCTCCACCACTAGCTCACTCTGGGACCCTGGGCAAGTGACTTCACTCCTCTGAGCCTAAGTCACCTCACCTATAAAACAGAAATAGTCTTCCCTCCCTCTCAGGTGGGTGATGAAGATTCAGGAAAATAACATAAAGAGGGCACCCAATAAAACAACCCTGAGAGGGTCCAGAATTACAAACAGTAATGGGAAGCCAGAGTGGGGAGTGGTCTGCGAAGCAGGAGTTTAGAAGTGCCCACCCAGGGACTTCCTTGGTGATCCAGTGGTAAGACTCCACGCTTCCACTCTAGGGGGCGCAGGTTGAATCCCTGGTCGGGAACTAAGATCCCACGTGCCGCATGGTGTGGCCAGAAAAAAGACAAAACAAAAAAAGTGCCCACCCAGAACAGATGGATAGAGGGAGACAGAGGCCGGCAAAGCCTAACTGATGACACTAACATACGAAAACCCAAATGCACAGGATTAGAAAAGGGAAAGGTCAGCCAGAGAAGTAAATTCTGACAGTGCCTGCGCCAGCCCTGTCTGGAAGAGAGGGGCCCAGTGAGGCCCAGCATGCTTGCCTGACCCCCTCTGGTGCCAGCTCAGCAGGCTGTCAGCCTCTGATGCTCTTCAACATTGCAACCACTGGCTGGCTCCCCGGGTTTGCCTTCTGGGGTCACTAAGCAGCCTTCAGACGCTGTGGCTTTCCATCTCGGTGGCCTGCAGGGAGAGGGTGTCCTTGCCCAGAAGAAGCAATATCCACTTGGCCTGCAGTTGTACCTCTCATTAAAAATGAATCGACCGGTTTATACATCAAGCTGTCCCACCAGGGTTAGCATGACTCAGCATCTTTGAGCCCAGTAAATTGGATTTGTTCTTTTTCTCCATCCCCACTTGCGTCCAGGTCCAAGCCACTCTCAGCTCCTGCCTGCATGGCTGCCCTATCTCTTCCATGGCCTCCCTGTAGCCACTCGGGCCCTCTTAGGGTTTATTCTCCACAGAGCAGCCACAAGGATTTCTTCAAAACTCCATTGGATGCCCTCTTTAAAACCTCCAATGACCGCCCATCAAAATAAAACAGAAATTCTTTATCAAAGCTCCGGGTCCCTGCACACAGTCCCTGCTTCAGCTCCCACTACTTCCCCACCCCTACTGCCACGATCACCGTGATGACGGCGTCACACTGGCTTTCTGTCTGCACCTCGGCCACACCAGGCTTGCCCCTGTCTTGGGGGTTGCCCTTAATGGTCCCTCTGCAGGGACAGTGGGCTTGTCCCCTGTCTCTTGACATCTCTCACCTTTCAGATCTCAATCTATGTGCTCCTTGACCACTCTGTCTAAAGTGGGTCCCTCCTTCTACGTTTTTGGTTATAGCTAGTTTTTCGGTTTTGCTTTATTTTGTTTTTGCCATTTTAACCACTTTTAAGTGTAACAATTCAGGGGCATTAATTACATTCGCAATGTTGTACAACAACCACTACCATCTATTTCCAAAATTTTTCATCGCCCCTCAAACAAATTCTGGGGCTTCCCCGGTGGTGCAGTGGCTGAGAGTCCGCCTGCCGATGCAGGGGACACGGGTTCGTGCCCCGGTCTGGGAGGATCCCACATGCCGCGGAGCGGCTGGGCCCCTGAGCCATGGCTGCTGAGCCTGCGCGTCCGGAGCCTGTGCTCCGCAACGGGAGAGGCCACAGCAGTGAGAGGCCCGCGTACCGCAAAAAAAAAAACAAAACACAGAAACTCTGTTCCCATGAAGTAAGCATGCCGGGTTTGTTTTTTTCATAAGTTCACAAACGGAACTTATACTGATTGACTGACTGACTTATTTGTTTCTACTCCTCCTCTAGAATATAAAGTCCACAAAGACAAAAATTTATCTGTCTCAGGAATTCCCAGGCGGTCCAGTGGTTAGGACTCTGCGCTTCCACTGTAGGAGGCCTGAGTTTGACCTCTGGTCAGGGAACTAAGATCCCACAAGCTGTGCAGCGCGGCCCCCACCCCCCCCAAAATTTATCAGTCTCATTTGCCATTTTCCCCAGGGTTTAGCGCAGTTCTTAATAAATAACAACAATAAAGCTATCATTTATAGAGTTTGCTATTTACCAGGCACTGATCTAAGCATGTTACATCAATTAACCCATTTAATCTTCATAATAACCTATAATAGGTACTCTTAATATCTCCATTTTACAAAAGAAGAAACTAAAGCACTGAGAAGTGAAGTAACTTGCCCAAGATCACGCAGCCAGTAAATAGCAGGGTCAGAATTCAAACCCAGGGAGTCTGGGGTCAGATGGATGGGTAGATGGATAAATGGAAAAACACATGGGTGATGGTTGGATGGAACACCAATGAGACAAGTCTAGAGACCTGGGCTGCATTCACCTCGGGAGCCTTTCTGGCTACCAGCCAGCCAGCCTGTCAACTTATCAGACCTTACGCAGCTGACTTTTCCATCCAAACTCCTAATTATTATCCCCCTGATTTTACCGATGAGGACACAGAGACCCAAAGAGCTCCACCGGTTTGCCCAAGGTCATAAGGTGTGCCAAAACTCTCTGGCTCCAAAGTCCGTCCCACTACATGACATTTCAGCAGCCTCAGGGGGTTCACGCTGAATAATTTCTCCCAGTGGTGAAGCTGGCTAAGGAAAAACTTCCCAAGATTGAAAGGCAAGTACACTTGGAAGAGCTGAATTCAAAATCAGGACCACTGTGTCTTGTTTCAGGTCTGCCACTTCCTATCTGATGGGCCTTCCCCTTTTCGAGCATCAGTTTCCCCATTTGTCAGATAAGGATGAGAGCTCCTGTCCTCCCACTTCAGAGCAGGGCTGTGTAGAGAAAGGATGTTTCAGAGAACAAAAGGACTTTGAAACACAAAAGTTACAGTCACGCTAAAGACAAGGGAGAGTATATCACAGATGTTTACGACATGTGTGCCAGAAGTGTGCCTTTGCATACCTACACATAGCAATGGAACAGCATGAGGGCACACCCAGCCACGAGTGCCCATGGTCAAGAACAATCACTCCCTAGCCAGGAAGGTTCTGTTCTAAATCTGAGACACTGACGACTTCTACTCAGGTGTTTGTGGGAATGCTGAACCAGGTAGGAACTAACGGTAGGAAGGAGTGGAGAGGGACAGAAATGGACAGGGTGTGGAAAACACCAGAACAAAGAGAATGCTAGGCAGAGAGATTCTTCTGTTCTGAATGATGTTTTCAATGATCAGAGTTACCAGGATAATCCTTCTTTCTTTGGGGGAAACCAGGGAGTACATCTTCCCCACCCCCCTACAACCATCTCCTGGGCTGTTGGTCATCACCTGCACCCCCAGAACCATGCCCTGCTCAAAGAAGCGGGAGGATGAGCCCTTGGACTATCCTTTGAACTCCCTTGCCTGCTAACCTCTGGTTGCCTTTGGCCAATGGGAGGCACTGGCAGGAGGTCAGAGGGTGGAAGCAGAGAGGGACAGGGGTATATCTTCCCAACGGCCCTCCATGTGGTTCTGGTGGTGGCTGAACCCCCGCTGTGACAGCTCCTTTCACAGGCCCAGCCATCGCTGAATTCTGGTAACACTATTCCCTCCCTCTGTTCATTCAGGCCAAAGGGAGGTAATAGGTTCTGTCACTGTGAGTTTGCGGGTACCCCTTGTGGGTTCCCTTAACCCTGCTCGCAGCTTTATTAACCTCTCCAAGTTGAAGCATCTGAGTGGAATTCTGTTTTCTGCCAGAATCTGACTGATACACCACCTGACCCTAAATAGATATACGAATTAGAGAGGGAGGGGAAGAGAAATTGGGAAGAGGCAGTCTAGTCTAGTGGTTAAGGATAAAATAGGAGACTGGAGACCTTGAACACTCCCTTAACTTCCCTGTGACTCAGTGTCTTCATGTGTAAAGTCACGATGATAATCTTACCCACTTCACAGGTTTACTAGGAAAGCAGAACCGGACCATGCCCGTAAAGCACTTACATGCCAAAACCCACAGTTAGTGCTCAAGAAATATTAGAAATTCTCATCTTGAGTTCTGAGTCTAAAGGCTCAAATGTTAACAATACCATTCCCTTAGAGCAGGAAGTTTTTGGGCTTTTTAAAGGGGGTTCTCTGTGTTACACAATTTTTCTACTATGAGCATGTATTACTCAGGAGTCAGAAAAGAAAAAGAAAAGAATGAAAAGAAAAAAACGCCGTGAGAGAGAGAGAGAGCCTACTATTCTTCCCCTCTGGGGATGATGTTACTTGCCATCGGGATCTCCCCAGTACGGAACATTCACTTCCTTGAGTGACAATCTCCAGGTGGACATGAATGAAATGACCGCCTGTGAGGAGGGAGGAGGGGGACGGGGCCGCCCTCCCAGCCGCTCCCCTAATGGAGTCAGAGGGGTGGAAACAGGAGCTGGGCCTGCAGTCATTCCCACCGCTTCTCAGGTCCGCACACGGCACTGGGGAGACGGCAATTTGTCAGAGGCCTGTGGTACCCATGGGCACCGTGTTAAATGAAACCAAGCAATGTGAAGAGGCTGCCGCCCGTCAGCACTGGCTTCTTGCCCAAAGGTTTCACGTGCCACCGCGGAGCCAAAGACTGATGTGCAGTTGTAGGCCGGGGACCACGTGACATGCCCAGAACTGCAGAGTAACAGCATCAGAAAGGAGAAATGCCTCACGCTTGGACCACACTGACGACTGCAAAGGCAGACAGAGACCTCCCTCTGGCGGGACATCCTCTGAGAGCCGGACAGTGAGCTTCCAGGCTTCACCTCCTGTGAGCTCCACAAGGGTCACCCGAGATAGGTAGGTTTATTCCCCAGGCAGGCTCAGCTGGCCAAGGTCACACAGCTACTCAGCTTGAGTAGAGCCAGGACGTGGACCCAGGTCTGCTGACTCACAGCCCCATGCCCTTCCCCCTCAATCCTGCTACATCCCACCTCCTCCGACTTGCTGTCAACCACGTAACCAAAGCTACCGTTGCTCTGGATGTAGAAATAATAACAGCAGTATCAACCCCTCCCACATGCAGGGTGCTTTACAATCTAAAGGATCTGTTTATTATCATCATTCGCTTGGACCTCACCAATCAGCAGTTGGTGAGAGGGAGTACGGAACTGAAGTTACAAACACGGGCTTTGGAGCAGTGTCCTTGCCCCCTCGGGTTCCGGGCTCCGCTGAGAAGGGAGGCGAGGAGGGGAAAGAAGACAGGAGAAGCAGCAGACCTTCCCTGGCAACGCTTCGTGATCTGTTTCTGAATCTCTCTCACTTGATTTTGTTTAAACACTAGGAAAGTTCAATGTCAGCGTTATTTAGAATAGAGTAAAATTGGAAACAACTTTACATGGCCATCAACCCCCTGTTGATGGACAAATGAACTAGGATTTATCCACTGAAAAATGAATTACAGGCACTTCCATGGTGGCGCAATGGTTAGGAATCTGCCTGCCAATGCAGGGGACAGGGGTTCAAGCCCTGGTCTGGGAGGATCTCACATGCCGCAGAACAACTAAGCCCGTACACCACAACTACCTGAGCCTGCGCTCTAGAGCCCGCAAGCCACAACAACTGAGCCCACGAGCCACAAATACTGAAGCCCTCCGGCCTAGAGCCCGAGCTCCACAACAAGAGAAGCCACTGCAATGAGAAGCCCACACACTGCAAAGAAGAGTGGCCCCCGCTCGCCGCAACTGGGGAGAGCCTGCGTGCAGCAATGAAGACGCAACACAGACAAAAATTAATTAATTAATTAAGAAAGAAAGAAAGAAAGAAAGAAAAATGAATTACAAAAGTATTACATATTTATTGTGAACACTTTTGAGATGGATTTCATATACACTGACAGGGAAAGACGTCAGCTTATAGAATGAAAAAATGTACATTGTAAAACAATAATGCAAGTTATGGTCCCATTCTGGTTTGAGAGTTTATGTAGGCATAGAAAAAAATTCCGGAAGGACCCGCATCACACTGTTATCATTGGCTACTTCTGGAGAAAAGGATTTTGGTTGGGGAGCCACGGAGAGAATATGCTTCTGAATTATTAGGATTCTTCACATAAATCTTTTGTAATTAAAGTGAAAGAAAAAGGGGGCTTCCCTGGTGGGGCAGTGGTTGAGAATCCTCCTGCCAATGAAGGGGACATGGGTTCGAGCCCTGGTCCAGGAAGATCCCACACACCGTGGAGCAACTAAGTCCGTGCGCCACGACTACTAAGCCTGCACTCTAGAGCCCACAAGTCACAACTACTGAAGCCCACGCGCCTGGAGACCGTGCTCCTCAACAAGAGAGGCCATCGCAATGAGAAGCCCGTGCGCCGCAATGAAGAGTAGCCCTTGCTCGCCGCAACTACAGAACACAACTAGAGAAAGTCCACGCGCAGCCAAAAATAAATAAATAAATAAATTTATAAAAGTGGAAATGTGGCCTTAAATTCTGGTTTAAAAAAGAAAGAAAAAGTAAATATAATATTTTTTTTTAAAAAAAAGGTTTGTTTGGGTCAGTCATTTACTTCCCACAGTACCTGCTGTAATGCCATTTCTGCCTGTTCGCTTCCAATCTGTATCTATGGTCAGACCTAATTTTATACCACTTTAATCTGAGTGCTCATAGTTTTATGGGTTTCTTTCTATTTAACATTTGTTGTATCAGAGGGACTTCCCTGGCGGTCCAGTGGTTAAGACTCGAGCTTCCACTGCAGGGAGCACAGGTTCGATCCCTGGTCGGGGAACTAAGATCCCGCATGCTACACAGCGTGGCCAAAACAAACAAACAAACAAAAAACAAGAAACTTTAATTGTATCAGAAATATTTCCACATTATTATATCATTATCATCACAGCTCACATTCGTGGGTGCTTCACTGTGTGCTGGAATGTGCTAGAATTCCCATGCTAAGAATTTTACATGCCTAAAATCACTTAGTCTTGACGACAAGCTTAAAAGCAGGTACTTGGACAATCCATATTACAGATGGGGAAACTGAGGCTTAAGAAGATGAACGGATTTGCCAAGACCTCACAGTCAGTAGGCCAGAAACTAGACTTAAACCCTGGTCTGTCCACAGTCCTCACTGTGAACCTCTCCATCCTACTCCCCTCCCAGGTACTGGGTGGTGAGTGAGAAGAATGCAGCAAGTAGGGATGAGGAGACCCAAGTCCTGGGTCTTCTTACTTGCGTGACCTTGGACAAGTCACTTCCCCTCTGCTTTGTCCATTCAATCAATTCTTTCACCAGACAAGCATTTGCAAATCACTTAGCCGGCACGCGGAAGACAGAACAATGAAGAAAACATGAACGCTGCCCTCAAAGAGATGAGAGCCTAGGGCTTCCCTGGTGGCGCAGTGGTTGAGAATCCGCCTGCCGATGCAGGGGACACGGGTTCATGCCCTGGTCTGGGAAGATCCCACATGCCGCGGAGCGGCTGGGCCCGTGAGCCATGGCCACTGAGCCTGCGCGTCCGGAGCCTGTGCTTCGCAACTGGGAGAGGCCACAACAGTGAGAGGCCCGCATACCGCAAAAAAAAAAAAAAAAAAAAAAAAAAAACAAACAAACAAACAAAAAAAAAAGAGATGAGAGCCCAGCCTGAATCTCTTCATGCACGGGAAGGCTCTAACCCCCATCCCACCTCTGTCACAGGGACATGAAATGAAATGAAGAAAGGATGCAAAGGAGCTTCACAAGTGCACAACTCCATAAGTATTTCTGTGGCTGTTCACGGCTGCATATTATTTTATCCACTGGATGTTCCCAAACGTTCTCAATCATCTTCCTATTGTCGGGCACTTAGTCCCAATTTGCTACTATTATGGGAGAAGTCTGATGGGGATTCATCCAAAGGAAATTATGCAAAAAGAAAGAAAAAAAAAAAAAACCAGATGCACAAACACGCTGCGCAACCTTTGGAATGACTGAAGGGAGACCAGTCCTTCATCTTAAACTCATGAGGCTGCAAACCAAATGCACGCCTCCCACCCCAAGCTGCTCCTCCCCCAACCACTCCAGGGGACATCTCAGTGCGGTTTCCACCTTCCTTCCTCGCCAGCCCTCGAGGTCCACAGTGCAGATGTTTTTCCTGCAAGGCCGAGCCCACCCGTTCCTCATGGTCCTTACAGTTGCCAAAGGGACCTTCCCAGACAAGGTTCTGTCATGCCCCAAACGCGTGCCCGTGCAGACCAAACACCCACAAAGGTTCCGGCAGCCTCCAGGCTCCTTGTCAAGTGGAAACACCTTAGTCTGACATTTGAGAGAGACTAAAGGGGGAGGCAACTGACGGTAGCTGAGCCCCTGTGGTGTGCCAGCATTGCTCTAGGTCCTTTACATAACAACCCTAACCTGGTCTCGATCAGGTCGGTGTGTTTGTCCACATTTGACAGATGAGGAAGCCGAGGCTCAGATCAGCTAAGTGATAGCCCGAGGGCACGTGGCTAGTACACAGTGGAGCTGGGACTAGAGCTCAGGTCCAGCAGATTCCAGAGCTTTGACAAAGACCCAAACACAAGCTGACGTTCTGAGCCACCTCCCAGCACCCCCAGCTCCCTGTGCCATCTGCTGCATGCACACCAGACAGCCCATCCTTCAAAGACGCCCCTATTTCCCTCCCCTCTGACCCAGGGGTGTGGGTGCCCTTACCCCCACAGCTATCAAAATTCCACTTGGCCTTTGGTGCCCAGCACAAAGGCCCCAATCTCCTTGAAGCCTCCCCCGATCACCAGAACAGGAATCCATGCTGACACAGGCCATAGCACCTCCTTTACCTCCCCTGTGTCATGTCCGTGTCTCTCTAGGCTAGACTGGGAGACCCTTGAGGAGAGGATGCTTCCCCAGAGGCCATATATGACCTGCAGGGGGTACTCAGGGAATATTTTTCAAATTGAACAAAACTGAGTATGACCTCTGAGAAGAAACTGTGGGCGGCTCGCATTGCCATCAGAAATGTGGCTCTGACTCACACTGCCTAGATTTGAATCCTAGCTCCCCAACGGACCGAGCTGTGTGACCTTGAGCAACTGTCATTTCTTTGCTAAGCCTCAGTTCTCTCAATCTGTAAAATGGGAGGAAGAAGAATTCCTACCTCAAAGGGTTTTGTGAAGATTGTATGAGTTAAGCCCTTAAAGCAGGTGCCTGGCATGTAGTAAGTACTCGATAAATGTTGGCTGCGACTATTCTTACCCACAAGCCTCCCGCCCACAAAGGAAGCGGTGCCAGCATGCTCCCACCCCCACCGGCCCACCCACGCTCCCGTCCCCTCCCCTCAGGGCCTCCTCTTCACAGTCCCAGCTGGTGCCCCTGCATTCCCTCCTTTGTACTTTCTGGTCATTGGGTTCCTATCAAATGTGGCAGGGGTGAGTGTCAGGGCTAACCAGCCTCAGAGCCAACCAGTCTTCCCTCGTAGCCAATGGGAGCAGGGAGTCCCGAGCATTCCCCACTTCCAGGGGATCCTGGCCGGGAAGCAGAAAGCCACAGCCAACCCCTCTCTCAGGCTCCCAGCCAGTACCTCTCTGCCCCTACCCCTCAGGACCACAGGAGCACGCAGGCCACAGAGCCACCCTTGCCTCGCAAGATCCAACACGTAGACCTCTCCACCTGGACCAGCCCTGGCACATCAGGTGTCTGGCTCTGCTGGACACCAACCTGGTATTCCCAGACACTGCCCCAGGTACAATGCCATGGTAGAGAGAGGGGTTCTGGACTCAACCACACACTTTCCAGCTGTGTAACCTCAGGCAGGTAACACGAGATCTCTCTGAGCCTTCTCAGGCAGGTAACACGATCTCTCTGAGCCTTAGTTACTCATCTGTAAAAAGAAGATCATAATAGCACCTACTAGTCAGGCTGGCTGTGAGATAATGCAAAGCACTTACCGTCCCGGCGCATGGCATACAGTAAGTGCTCAATAAATGTCCTCACTCCGATTGTGTAATCATTGGTTATTACTCCAGATAAAGATTATTATCCTCTTTTTATAAATGGGGACACAGAAGCCCAAGAAGCTCACAAGGACACCCATGCTGGAGCGAACACAGAGGCACCTCCTACCTCAGCCGGCCTAGTCAGGAGACCCTCTCTACTGGCCCCGCATGCTCAGGCCCAGAACTTGCCTGGGCACCAGCATCCTCTTGGCTCTGGATACTCCCAAGAGGGACCAGGGCCACCAGCCACCTATGCCTCAGCCCTGGCCCATTATCTGTGAAGCAGCCTGACCTTTCCTTCTCACCTTTTGGGGGCAAGGGCTGGGAGACCAATGTAAGGCCCCTCCTAAGAGGTAGACTCAGGCTCCAGGCTATAACGCCCAGCCCATCAGAGTCCTGTGTATGGAACAGCCGCAGCAGCAGAGAAGCAGGCATTTGGGCTGCAAGAACCCCAAACCAGTTAGAAGAGCTGGGTACATTAGTGCTGGCTCTCTCACCCAGTTGCCTGTGACCTTGGACAAGTCATTCTTCCTCTCTAGGCTTCATTCAACGTTTCAATATTTACTGAGTGACGACTACAGGACCAAGCATTCCATTCATGCCGGTTCTGGGAAGCAGTCCTCCATGAAGCTCACAGAACTGGGCCCAGGGAATGGCCATGTGGCCCAGGAAGGGTTTAATAGGAATAATGCCCCCTGCACTGATCTCCTCCAGGACTGCCTGGAGGGGCCCCTCAAGGAACCATGCTCTGCACACACACAAATCTGGTACATGGGGTCAGCAGGCAGGCATGACCTCAGACTGGCCAGCAGAAGCCAGCTTCATCTCTGCACGGAGCTGGCAGAGCCTCCCTGGGCCACAGTGGCTCAGAGAGGAGGCTGGCACAGGCCGCCACTGCCGCAGGCTCCATATGGAGGAATGGGTGGGCAGGCGGGCACACAGTCGCCTCTCTTCTCCACACCCTTGTCCGGGACATGCAGCACCAATTCTTCCAGGAGCTTCTGAGGGCATCATTCACATCCCTAGCTCTCAACCTGGCCCAGCTGCTACTGAATCTGGAAGACTCCTAATGCTGGGAGGCGGCGGAGAGATAGAGCAGCTAAACCCCACAGGGCCTCAGAGAGGTCCTAAACCCAGCTCTCTTACACTCCCACCTCTGGGTGCAGAGGAGGCGATATGAGGATCCAGAAGTGAAGGCAGGAACACACGGCAGTGTCTCTCCCTCACCAATGCATTCTCAGAGCTCTTGGGGGGGGAGGGGGTGGGGTGGGGAGCTGGGAAGCAAGGACCACGGCCGGTGCCGCAGAGGAGACCAGTATCCTCAGAACTCCTTCCTCATCCTTGTCCAGCCTCCTACGGTCCCCAGGGACCACCCCCAGCCATAGCTCTGCCAGACAGTGGCCTTAGCATCTGGTAAGTACCCTGATGGCTGTAGTCACTCGCCACCACAACCATGCCTGTCCCCAAGATCCCAGCCTCTTGGGGCCTCGGATGTCCCCAAGTGTGAAGGTGCCAGACACAACTGAGACCCACAAGTCCTCTCCCTCTAACAGGCAGGGGAAGCCTCTGGTCAGGACAACACCAGGCCAGAACCTCAGTGGTCCTACGGCTAAGTTCTATCCCCCCAGCTTTGGGAGACTCGGCAGGGAGGTGGGATGGGAAGTGAGCCCCGAGTGGGTAAAGGACTGCAACCAGAGGGTGAGGGTGAGGGCGAGAGCTCCCCAGCATCCCAATCTTCAGCCAAGAGACTGTCCTGCAGCATCGGAAGCCTGGACGGAGATATCCAGAGCGCTCTGGGCCTCCACGGAGGCGGCAGGAGTGGTCTCGGAGAACGGAGCGGGCCAGCCCAGCACCCAGCGCAATCGTTCATCCCCTACAGCAAGCGTCAGCCCCCTCGCCTGCCCACCTCTCTCTCCAGGCCTCGGGGAGGCTGCAGACCTGGGAGGTAGGGAGGAACAGCAAGGACCTCCCCCGCACTGGTCGGAGGGCCAAGAGCCTGCAAACTCAGTTCCTGCCGGTCGGTCCCGACCTCCCCCAGGGCTGGAGGCTGGGCCTCTGGGTACCGAGCCCCTAGCCCCCCTTGCCACCTGATCCCCCGCACATGCCTACCTGGGCCTGGGGGTCCCCATCTCGGGCAGGCTGGGCGGGGGGCGCCCCCTCGGCTCCTTCGGGCCGGCAGGCCGCGGGGCGGGGCGGGCGGGCGCGCCGGGCCGCGTTGGGCTCTGCGGAGCAGCCTGGTCCGCGACACCCCCGCCCGCTGATGGATGCCGACTGCAGCAGCGGCAGCGGCGGCGGCGGCTCAGCGTGCGCCGGGGGCTGGGCACCGTGCCTATAGCCCCGGGCCTGGCGCCCGTCGCGCGGCCAGTCCCCGCCCCCGCCCGGCCTCTGCGCCCAGCCCTGGGGCAGCCGCCGCGCGCCTGCCTGCTCCCTCGCGGCGGCCCTGCCCCTGCCTCCGCCTCCTCCCTGCCGGTCTCCCTCTCCCTCTCTCTCAGGCTCCCAGGCCACCTCCTCCCGGGCGCTGCCACAGCGGCAATTACCGGACCACCGCGGGACTGTGCTTCGGCAGCCAAGCCCGGCGCCTCCGCTGACCCCACCCTGGCCTTGGACAGCCCCTGTTCCCGCTCGGGCCAACCCCTGTTGGGGGCTCGGGGGTGGGGGTGGCGGAGGGGACAGGAAGAGGAGAGGATCCCTGACTCAGAAGGGGTGACTCAGCCTCAGCCCACCGAACCCAGCCGAATACCCTCACCTCCCCGGTAGCTCAGAGCGCGGGTCACAACTTCCCTGGGACTCAGCGCTCCTCCCCCACCGGGGAGGAGGTCATGCAAATGTCTCCTGGGATCCCGTGTGTGTATCTGTGCATTTGTTCATATGTGCTTCGGTGACAATGACCATAAGTGTAACAGTGGGGAGTGGGCCCGTGTACAGATGTTTCTGGATGTGCATCCAGGCTCCAGGAAGGTGGGGTTGGGGGGTGGCCAGCTGGCCCGTGGCACTGAGGTCCTGGCTCAAAACCAAGTGAAGCCCTGCTCCTCCCCTCCAGCAGCGCTGTCTCAGAAAGCCCTCCAGACCAACTTAGGAGATCCACAGCGAGGACCTCCAGCGGCCTGGGTTCTAGTCCAGCTCTGTCATGGGGTCAACCAGTAGCTTTGGGCACACTGCTCTCCTGCTCTGGGCCTCGCTTTGCCAACAGTGAAAGAAAGCGTGGATGTACCTATCTCTAGGGGTCCCAGTTTGTGGGGAAGTCCTCAGAGACGGTTGTGTAACCCACAACATGATCCCCCAGAGATTTCTGCCCATGGGTCCGCATTTGCAGCCCACATGACCCCTACTCCCTAGCCAGCACTGCCACCATCCCAGGCATACACATCTCTTCTTTCATTCTTCAAATCATTCCTGAGGACCTACTATGTGCCAGCCACTGTTCTAGGCACTGCAGAATCCACCACACTGGAAATCACAGAGGCCCAAAGCTGGGACGCCACCACCCCCTCCCCATGGCAGGCTGCATTTCCTTCAGTGTCAGCCTCACCAGTATCCATCTGAACTCCCACTCTCCAGCAACAGGCAGCCCCCTCCCTCCACTCCTCTCTCCCAAGGTGGATGCTCCATCACAGTGACCTTCCACCCTAGTACCAACCCTAGGGCCTCCACAGAACGAGGCTATGCCCTCTCCCCAGCCCCCCTCAGAGAACCCAAGATAGCAACCATGTCCCTTCTCCCCACCCCCAAATCAAGCCTTCTCTTCTCCAAGTTAAACGTCACGCACTCCTTCACCAGATGTTCCCAAGACACAGCTTCCGGTGCCTTCACTCTCTCTGCTGCCCACTAGGCTCAGGAGTGGTCAGAGAGCAGAGAGCCAAAGGAAACCAGATCCTCCCAGTCCTAGAGAACATGCCCTCCCTCCAGACGGGAGACAGGAAGATAGACAAACCAGCACAGGGCCAATTCCCAGAAGGACCAGAGTGCTGCTGGGCGGACTTCCCCGTAGATGTTCTCCTTTGCCTTTGGACTTTTCGTTCCCCAGCTTCCAAAATTCAGTTCTTCCCAGGAACTCCCCAGACCCTCAGGAGTACGGCCTTGGGCAAGTCACTTTGCCACTCTGGGGTGCTCCGCTTGAACTCAATTCACCACACATTTATTCAAATGAATGAGTGAAAGGACCAGTAAAACTTAGGAGTTACACCAGATGAACTTATTGTTTCATACACACATCTGCTAAGAGATTTCTGACTGCCTGCTTCAAGTATTTTTATTCCAGATTGATTCTTAGCCTCCTCTGCTTGCTGCCTTTCCCAACCCTGGGTTCCTGTGGGCAGGACGGAGCTGCCCAGCCAGAGCCCTCCATTCCTCCTAGTTCAACTCTCCTTCCCTCAACCCTCCTCCCCTTCCTTTCTTTCCCCAGGCAGGAGCCTTCCCCTCCCTCCCCTGGGGCAGGACCACTTTCCCACCCTCCTCAGCTAGATGGAGCCTCTCACTTTCCCAGAAGAATCCAGGCTACATTCCAAAAACCAAGGCAGAACATTCTTCTGGTTTTATACCCGAAGGGCCCAATTCCCTTCATGTCAGTGGGATCACACAGAAAACTGGGCTTCTTCTACTGTTATCATTATTTCTCTTTCTATTATTATTATTGGCTAACATTTCTATTAGCACTTTCTAGTTTGCAAAGTACTTTCATGTTCCATCCTCACATCTTGTGACATACTTTCACCCCCCCCCCCATTTTATAAACAGGCGGTCTGAGGTCCAGAGCCGTGAGTGACTTGTCCAAGGTCACACTCGCACAGTTACACTGACTCTCTGGACCAGACATCTTCCACTTCACCCCACGATAACCTTTTCCAGAGAAATCTGATTGTGGTGGGGCAGGGGGGTGGGGGAACTCTCTGAAGAACACACGGCCCCCTGTAGGCATCAGCTGAAATCACTACCCCAGTTACTTGGCTGCCTTCATTCCCAGGGCAGGGAAACTGAGGCACAGGACCAACCCAGAACCACATCTTGTGAAAGCCCCCCATGGAGAAATGCTAGGGCCCTAGGTGGAGGATGAGGAGCCTCCACCCCACCCCCTGTAAAGAGGGGCTCTTCTGAATTCGGCTTCCAGCCTTGGCTCTGCCACTTCTTTCTGTGTTACTTGGGTAGATGATTTGACCTCTCTGAGCTTCAGTTTTCTCACCAATAAAGTGGGAGAAATTCTTCCTGCCCTACTTCTGTCGCTGAGTTGCTGTGATAGGTTAGCAGATGCTGGCAGAAGAGAAAGGACAGGACCCCTCATCCCCTCTCGAGTCTGCCTGGGAAGCAGAAGAAAGTCTTTCTTCTTAAATCTTAACTGGAGGATACTTGGTGCAAAAGTGCTAGGACACAGGAAAGCCAGGAATAGGATGGAAGTGATGCTCTCCCTTGGCTGGGAAGGCAAAACACATGGTGTCCACTACAGTCCCCCCAAGGCCACTGGTGGGGCAGAGACCAAACAAAATACTCCGGCAGGCCCCTCCCACCCCTCCCCTTTTATCTTTCAGATGAGGAAACCAAGGCCCAGAGCAAAGCAGCACCTTGCCAAGGTCACCCCAGGTAGTCAATGGTCTCACGACTCCCAGACACCAGGGGCCCCTTGATTCCTGGGTCAGCAGGGTGGGGTGGCAAGCACTCGTAGTGCAAGGATTTACTCTTTCATTCAGCAATCAGTGATGTGCACACCGGAGCCTGGGGAAGGCAAGAGGAATTGGGTAGCCTCTGTCCTTGAATTCGCCGTCAGCCCAGTGGCGGAGAAAGGCACACAAACCCGCACACCAGAGGGTACTGTAAGATGAATCACCACCACTTTCTGAGTACTAGCTCTGTGCCTGGCCCCAGTCACATATTTGTTTAGTCCTTATAACAATTCTCTGGCATCGAAATTATTAACTCCTTTCATAGCTGGAGTCACTGAGGCTCGGGGTTAACGACTTCCCAAAGTTCACCCAGCTAATAAATGGCAGAGCCAGGATGTGACTGTCAGATCTGTCTGATGCTAAGCACTGAGCTTCAACCCTTATGCTTTTCTCCCTGCCTCTAAGGCTCTGCTGACCCATCAGATAGCCACTGCTCACATATGGCTTCTGAGCACTTGAAATGTGGCTCGTGCACGTTGAGATGTGCTGTAAGTGTAAAATTCACACTAGATTTTAAAGATTTATTTTTTTTTATTATTATTATTATTTATTTATTTATTTTTTAGGCTGCGCTGCACAGCATCATGCGGGATCCTAGTTCCCTGACCAGGTATTGAACCCGCACCCCCTGCAGTGGAAGCTCGGAGCCTTAATCACTGGACCACCAGGGAAGGCCCTAGATTTTGAAGATTTAATAAAAGAAATGTACTATATCTCCTTAATAACTTTTGTATTGCAATTATAATATTTTGGATGTATTAGGTTTAACAAAATATATCATTAGAATAATCTGATCTGTTTCTTTTGGCTTTTAATTTTTCACGTGGCTACC
Organism: Kogia breviceps; assembly: GCF_026419965.1. Classification (NCBI taxonomy): domain Eukaryota; kingdom Metazoa; phylum Chordata; class Mammalia; order Artiodactyla; family Physeteridae; genus Kogia; species Kogia breviceps. Next base: position 22,840,880 of record NC_081323.1, read on the forward strand.
AGAAAATTTAAAATCACATATGTGGCTCCCATGTGTGGCTCACATTATTTCTTTTGGTCAGCACAGGTTTAGATTCTCTGAGGTCCTAGCCCAGCCCATGGGGCTCAGAAAAGGGTTCCTGCAGGAGGGGACACCTAAACCGAACTGGGTTAAAGGCAAGGTCATGGGGAGGAAGGTATGCCAGGGCAAGAGAGCTGCAGGGCCTCTGGCTCTGGCCCCAGAGGGCGGCCAGGCCTGGGTGGGCTGTGCTGCAGCCCCAGGAGCTGAGAGCTGGGCCAGCTCGTGGAGGAAGTTACCAGAGCCAAACTTTCCGGATCAGCGTGATCTACAGGCCTGGGAAGTTCTGCCTGACAAGGCCGCTCTCGCTGATCTTTGGTGCTCTCTGGAAGGCCCCGCAGGGCAGCTGTGTCCGGGTGTAGGGAGCAGGTGGAGGGACAGGTAGCAATGCCCACCTGACAGGGATCTCCCGGCTCCGGCTGCCCCTACCGCCTCTCCTTCAGTCTCCTCCACGAAGCCTCCCAAAGCACTACAGTCCCCAGGGACCTCGCCGTCCCCTCAAACCTTCCAGCCCAGACCGTGGGAACTACACGCTCCTGCCTTCGGTCATACTCTGGCCTGGAATGGTGGTGAAGCTGCACAGAGGGTCACACAGCACGAAGCACCTTTCCATCCTTAGTGTGGTGAAGAGCCTGGGGGCAATGGTTTCCTCCAGGGAGGGCGTCAGGGGCAGGGACAGGGGAGTTACATTAATAGTACGGGAGCTGTGTGACCTTGGGCAGGGCCTAAACCTCTCTGAGCCTCAGTTCCCACCTCTGTACAATGGGGGTAATATCAGCGCCACCTCTTCAAGCTCCCATGACATGAGAGAATACCCAGGAAGGGCTTAGCAGGCCCCTGCGGTACCCTCGGTCCCTCCAAAGCCTCCAAAGGTCACCTCTCCTCCAGGAAGTTCACCCTCCATGCCTCTGCCACCCAGTCTGTCCCTCCTCTAGCCTGCTGGGCCACACATCTCTTGTCTCTACTTCTGAATTTGGGGTTCAGTTGTGATGAGGCTCTCTGACCTCTCCAACAAGACTGCAGTTTGTCCAAGGTGGGAACCTTGCCTGTCCCTTCCTTTCCATCGCTCCTCCCCCTCCCCCTCCCCCTCTCCTTGCACTTCCCCCACAGCCAGGCCCCTGCACGGGGCTGCACATCCCAGAGGCTCTCACAGCCCACTCTAGTGGCCTGAACACTTGGCCACTATCTTTGGCCAAAAACAATGTGGGTCGGATGACCGTGCACATTCTGAGGAGCTGGTCCCGCTCTGCTCCCTCGCAGGAAGAACCTTCAGTGGACACACATTCCCTGAAGAAGCAACTCAAATCTTTCCGCCTGACTCTGCAGTCCTTCACAGCCTGGTCTCACCTGCCTCTTCAGCCTCATCCTCAGGGTCCCTGCGGGGAAGCTCAGTCAAACTGAATGGTTCTGGGCCCCCAGGGCACGGGGGTGCTAGCACTGCCTCTCTGCTTTTGCAGGGGTTCTTTTCTCTCCCTGGGAGACCCTCTTTCCCTTTCCCACGGTCATTCTTTCAGCCATCCTCCAGGAAGTCCTTCCTGATCCCCTCCTCTTTACAATAACCCCTCCCAGCTAGAAGGAACCTCTTGGCCTCTCCCCTCCCTCCTTGGCCTCTCCCCTCCCTCCAGCCCTGGGATGTGTGAATTGCTCCCCTCAGTGCCCAGCTCAAAATATGTGCATGGTGTGTGTCCCTTGGGACACATCTGCACTCTCAGAGCCAGAGGCCAGGGAGCAAGCCGGAGTCAGGAGTTCACCCAGCATGCCAGGACCCTGCCGACGCTGAGTCCTGCTGACCCAAACTCCGCCTCGGCTACATTTCTTAATGGATCTCCATGCTCCTGCTGCCCCTGGGAAATCAGCCCTCCCCTAAGACGTCTGGGAACCATACTCCCGGGGCCTGAACATAAAAGACCTGGCCACGTTCCCACTGGATTCAGACATCCACCCAGCCTCCCATCGGGTGCCTGAAGTGTCAGCTGAGGTTTGCATCATCACAGCATCACAGATTCCTTGCAGTCAGAAGAGACCTTGGAAAGGATCACACTGATACTGGGAGCAGTGGGAGGCAACAGGAGAAAGGCTATGTGTGTGTGTCTGTGGTCCCCTGTGCCAGAAGATACTGCAGCGACACCATCACTCAACATCAGCACCGCAGAGAGTCTTTGGGACCCCTCTACGTGCCGGCACTGTGTCTAGCGATATGCGTACATTTTCAGTTTTTAATTTCTTACCTCTCTGTAAGGCAGAGATTATATATTCTACCTTGATTTTACAGGGGAGGAAATGAAGCTCACAGCAGATAAGCCACTAGTCCAAAGTCACACTGTTAGTAGGTAGGGGGCCAGGATTCAATTCTAGGTTTGCCTGACTCCAGAGCTTGTTTGTCCACCATTAATCCTGCATACATTTGATTTAACACAAATTTACTCTAAAGATGCTGGCCATGTTTTAGTTCCTGTCTGGGAAGCAGTTACATAAATATGTGTAAACTTATGATCTGTGTACTTTTCTGCATTTATATTATAACTTCAATAAGGTTCTTTTTTTTTAATGTTTTTGTCCCAGAGATGAATCTATGCTAGAGATTTTTGGGGTGTGAAATACTCTTAGTATTAGAGTCTGAAGCTAGAAAGATGGGTTTTGTTTTTTCTTTTCAACCGTCTTTCCATTTCAATAGGGACTGTCCTAAAGAACTCATAAAACCCCAAGCCAGACCAGCAAAATTTCACCTGCTGTCTGTCCGCTGCTCAGACTACAAACATTTTCTTGCACTTACATTCCCAGCCCAGGTGCCACCTAGCCAATATTCCAGAAGCTGGCACTGCTCTGCAGTTTTTGCAATCCTCTCCTCATCCACCCATCTGCCCCAGACAGCTAGACCAGCCACTGCATCTCCCCAGCTTCATGAGATGGCCAGGCAGCCACGTCTGGATGTTCCCATTTCCTCGCACCAGGCCAGGCTGGGCAGAGAAGCCGTCTGTGTATGTAAACCCAGCCTTCTGCTTGGGCGGCTCTTGCCGGACTCGCCTGGCCCACTGGGCCCTCTGTGGCTTTTATCTTCCTGCCCAAAATAACCATTAGCTTCAGTGGTTCTCTGGGCACAAATCAGACTCTTGTGAGAGCCTGTGGCAGCTTGAAGACAGGAAGGGCATGTTATCCATCTCTGTTTCCCCAAGGCGCCAGGGCAAAGTTTGTGGGATTTGTTGAGCACCTCTGTGTGCCTGGAGGGACCTGTGTTGGGGGCACGGGCTCACTAGAAAACACGGTCACGTTCTCCGGAAGCTGAAAGTTTAAGGAAAGAGAGGAAACTCCAATATCAGCCAACCGCAAAAGAAGGCTAAAATACTAAAGGTTGTCAGAAAGGGAAAAAATGTTTTGGGAGTTCAGAGGAGAAAGAAATGAGAGAGGAGCAGGTGTCAAAGAAAGTTTCAAGGCAGAGGTAGCATTTAGGTTGAGCATTAAAGGCAGGCCAGAAGGACAGTCTAGATGGAGGAGATAGCATAAAACAAGGCACAGAGTTGGGAAGTACAGGGTAGACTCAGGAAACTGGCCTTTTTTTTTTTTGGCCGTACCTCGTGGCTTGCAGGATCTTAGTTCCCCAACCAGGGATTGAACCCAGGCCCTGGCAGTGAAAGCGACAAGTCTTAACCACTGGACTGCCAGGGAATTCCCAGAAAACTGGCCTTGAATGACCCACAACCAAGGATGCCAAAGGTTGAGGCTGGGGCTGGAACGGCATATAGCGCCAATGGGAGCCTCAAATGGCACACCAAGGGTTTCCTGCACTGTGCAGCAAGTAGCCACACGTGACTATTTACATTTAAATTAATTAAAATGGGATAAAATGTAAAAGTCATAGCCACGTGTGGTTGGTGGTTACCATATCGGACAGAGCAGATGTAGAACATCTCCATCACCAAAGACAGCTCTACTGGACAGCGCCGGTACACACAGCGGAGAAGCCAGAAGACTTTGAGCAGAGGTGTGACATGATCGGAGCTGGGCTTTAGGAAGATTAATTTGTCCCCGGTAAAGGGTAGGTACCTGGAGGTAAGAGAGGCCTGGACCCAGGGCAGGCATTGCAATAATCCAGGTGAGATCAATAACCATGTCTAGGGCTTCCCTGGTGGCGCAGTGGTTGAGAGTCCGCCTGCCGATGCAGGGGACACGGGTTCGTGCCCCGGTCCGGGAGGATCCCACATGCCGCGGAGCGGCTGGGCCCGTGAGCCGTGGCCGCTGAGCCTGCGCGTCCGGAGCCTGTGCTCCGCAACGGGAGAGGCCCGCATACCGTAAAAAAAAAAAAAAAAAAAAAAAAAAAAAAAAAAAAACCATGTCTATTCCCTGGGTTCCTCTCTTCCTATCAGTAAGCAGGAAAGCAGAGAGCCATGGTTCTCAAAGTGTGGTCCGTGGAACAGCACCATCACCCAGGAACTTCTTGGTATGCAAATCCTCGGGCCCTATCCCAGATCTACTAAGTCAGAAACTGGGGGTTCAGAGCAGCAGCCTGTGCTTTTATCAGCCCTCTCCTGATTCTGATGCATGCTGCCGGCATAGAGGCTAGGAGCCTACACTGGTTCCAGACTCTACACCTCTACACCCTGGAGTCAGAAGACCTGCCTCCATGTCTTGCATGTCTTGGCTCAGCTGTTTACTAACTGTGCTTAATTCCTTTGTGCCTCAGTCTTATAAGGATTAAAGGAGTTAATACATGTATTCGTCTGAGAAGAGTGCCTGGCCTATAGGAAGTGCTCAATGAATGTTAATTATTTTTAATCCTCATGGGCCACTTCATCTATACTCCGATGGTACAAAGTTGAATTCCTCCCACAGACAATGGACCAGCATCTGTCTCTACCTGCCTGTCCATCATACAATATTCCTATGCCCACTCCCCATCCCACCATTTACTTTTCTCCAGGCCCAGAGTGCCAGTTATTCTCCCGGAAGGCAGGGGCACTTCCTGTGTCAAGGGAGCATTTCCACCAGAGGAGAATGTCAAGGCAAAAGGGGCAGATTTAATGTGCTGAGCTAAGATGTCCCGGTAGGAAGCAGGTCAGGAAATGCCCCAGGAGTCTTCCCCTACAAGACCATCTGGGAATAGGATGTCTGGAGGTGAGAACCCAGCTGCCCACTGCCATTGAAAGCCTCAAGCCTGTTCATTCGGATCCATGCCAGCCAAAAGGGCATAGGAAATGGTACCTGGGATTCTGTCTACTGCAGGTAGCTCAATCCTGACTCAGGGAACTAGCCAGGGAGGATTGTATCAATAAACCTGGTTTCTGATCTTGGCTGTGAGATCTCGGGCAGTCATTTTCCTCTTTGGATTCAATTTTCTTGCCTCTAATGTGAGGGTGTTGGACTAGTGCGTTCTTAACCTTTTATGGGTCATGGTTTCCTTTGAAAATGCGATAAAAACTGCAGAGCTTCTCCCAGAAAAGTGCACATGGGCACAGATCCAGACACACACACACATGCACGTGCGCATGCACACACACACACACACACACACACACACACACACACACACACACCTTATTATGATTTCAGGCATCAAGAAACCTCATGAAACCCATGCATAGCTCACCCCTTGGGTCCATGGACACTTGGTTAAGAAACCTTGGCTAGATGGTCACTAGTCATCATGATAAGAAGTCCGCTATATTTGTATCTGATTTAAAGGAACCCTATGTTAAAAATTTCACCAAAAAGATGAAATGTGAAATGGGCTTTCATAAGATTCAGTTGTTGATCGGCTAAATGCTATGCATCCCTCCAAGAGCCTACCTCCACCCTTGTCATATGGCCTTGGCAGTCTCTCCACACTGTCCTCCCCCCGACTCAGCAGAGAGTGAGCACATAGTCCTGAAAGACACCCCTGCCCCATCAGCTGTCTCTGGCACTTCCCAAAGAGTAGACAGATTGTCCCCGACCACGAGAAGGTAGAAGAGGAGGAGTCTGGCCTGCCTCTTGTTCCCCCACCCCAAATCCTTGGCTCAGATGCCAATCACTAAAGACGCTCCAAGATGCCACCTCCAACCCCTCAAAACACACACACACACACACACACACACACACACACAGCTCCACGTGCATGCCCTCCCTCGCACAGCCACAGCCAAGGGACTGTACCTCCAGACACTTGGTGGTGTGGCCACTTGGAACAGGTGAGGGTTATTTTTAGAGGCTGAGTGACAGGACGGGTGAGAGCCGTTCCACTCTGTCAGAGCTCCTGCTGCCACGACCAGCTCCAATGAATCACTACCCACTATGCGAATGTCCATGTCTGTCAGCATGGCCAGAGAGGCTGCATTGGCTTCTGGAACGAATGCCTTGGATTGGTGACCGTGCTGATCACACCAGCATGAGCCCAGGATCACACCAGGGGCAAGACGCCCAGCCTGAGCTAGTGCAGCCGACCCAGACCGACAGCCTCTCCCAGCCCAGCCCAGCCCAGCCTGTGCCACCAGGCCACCAGGGCCTCTCTCTGCACAAGTCCTTTTAGAGTGGCTGTTGATACCTCTTCCCCTCCCCGGTCTATCTGTAAGCCACCCACTCCCACACCACTGCAATCTGGTTATGAATGGGCACCCAGTTAACCAGGCAGACTTGGATAGTGTCAATGCAGCCATCAACTGGTTTCATCTTTCTGGAGGAAAAGGGCCCTTGGCAGTGAGAGTGCAGAGTCCTAACCACTGGAGTGCCAGGGAAGTCCCCTCTGGAGGGCACTTTGGAAAAGTACATGATAAGCCTTAAAAATGTGCATACCTTTTCATCCAGAAATTCCTCGTCTATGAATTTATCTGTGAGACCAATGGATATACTCAAAGATGTAGCCATAAGAACATTTGTCTGTTGTATACAGGAGTCTTGTATACCAGAGTGAAGTGGAAGTTTGGAATTAACATTAATGTCCAAAAATAGTGGGTATTTTATACAAATAGTGATAACACATATCCTGAAATACTATACAGCTGTTAAAATATAGTGTCATGGATCTATAAGAATCTATGTAATAATGTTCATAACGTAATACAGTTTTGTTTTGTTTTGTTGTTTTTTGCATTACGTGGGCCTCTCACTGCTGTGGCCTCTCCCGTTGTGGAGCACAGGCTTCAGACACGCAGGCTCAGCGGCCATGGCTCACAGGCCCAGCCACTCCGCGGCACGTGGGATCCTCCTGGACCAGGGCACAAACCCATGTCCCCTGCATCGGCAGGCGGACTCTCAACCACTGCGCCACCAGGGAAGCCCAATACAGAGTTTTTAAAAGCATATGGGACATGTGACCCAATTTCTATAAAGTATGTGCATGCATACACAGAAAAAAGAAAACTTGGAAGGAAATCTTCAAAACATTACGTTCCCAGGGATTGTTTTATGATAGCAGAATTTCTTCTGTGCTTGTTTGGGTTTGGTTTTATTTCATTGTTTATTTTCTGCTGTGTGTATGTGTGCGGACATAAATTATTTATATGAGAGAGGCAACAAAGAAGGCCTATAACCCTCACCTCACTCACAGGTTCTGGCCTGAACCATCACAGCCCTTCCTGGAATCTCAGCAGGGCCCCCCCGCCCTTCAGCCACCACTCTTATCAAGTCTCCCTCTGGCTTTGAACTTTGCTGCCTTCCTCAAGTTGCCCCCTGGGATTTCACTAACTGAGGGCCCCATCCAGCCATTCCTCAGAGTCCCCTGACACAGGCCTCCACAGTGGAAGTCCCCTCCTCCAAGGCCTCCTGTTCATGAATCTCATGCAGACAGGGAGAGTCCAATCCCGGAGAGAGTGTGTCTCATTTTACAGTAAGAGAAATAATAATTATTATAATAAAGGTAAGAGTGGTAGTGAACCTTCACATTTATTCTTTGTCTTCCTTTTTAATAGAGCACTTTATTATACACATTTCACAGAACCCTCCCAAAGGTTTGTGAGGCAGGCATTATTATACCCATTGTACAGATGAGGCCCAGCAAGTATAGCTGCACAACATTTGCCAAAGGTCACAGAGTGAGTCGGGATTCAAATGCAGGTCTGAGATTGACACAAAAGGAGTTAAATGGAAGAACTGAACAGGTTACCCTGAGCCCACTTCTAAGGAGCCGAATTCTACAGAGCCCCTCCGCCCAGCTGAGCTCACAGCTGCTATACCACCACCCCCTGACCAGAACCCCACAAAAGCCCTTCTGGGGCCACATGCCCTGCATCTCCACACCAGTCCATCATTCCCTTCCAGCTCTGGCAACGGGTCTTTGCTGCCTCCTCGGGTCTCCTAGCAACGAGACATCCTGTGGCGCCTCTCTCTTCACCTCTGGGCTCTCCAGCTTGGGCCTGTCTCACTGAGGGAGGGGGCAGCCAGCAGGCTCCTCTCACAGGGGTTGTGGCACCCATGTGTGGTAGGGGCAGGGAGAGGAGGATATGGCATCAGCCTGCATGGCCCCCACTTTGGGCCTGCTCCCAGCTCCACATTTGGGGCATTGGCTCTGGCTGTACTTCCCTTTTCTTGAGCTCCTGACTATCTGCTGACTGGGACAAAAAAAGAAGCTGAATCCTAGGGTTTGAATTCTGGTCAATTCCGATTTACTTTTGCATTTTTGAAATACATGGAATCTTCCCATCTGAATATTAATATTAAAAATAGCAGTAGGGCTTCCCTGGTGGCACAGTGGTTGAGAATCTGCTTGCCGATGCAGGGGACACGGGTTCGTGCCCTGGTCCAGGAAGATCCCACATGCCGCAGAGCAGCTGGGCCCGTGAGCCATGGCCACTGAGCCTGTGCTCCACAACGGGAGAGGCCACAACAGTGAGAGGCCCGCATACCACAAAAAAAAAAAAAAAAAAAAAGACTATAGAAAGATGGTTGATGAATATGTAAATTTTAGGTCTACCTGGACTAGATAATCAGTAAAATCACCCAAACTTGGGGATATTTCGCTCTGATTGTTTGGTTTTTTTAAACCAGGCTGTCCCATTTTATAAATTTATTTATTTATTTATTTATTTTTGGCTGCATTGGGTCTTCGTTGCTGCACGCAGGCTTTCTCTACTTGTAGTGAGCGGGGGCTACTCTTCGTTGCAGTGCGTGGTCTTCTCACTGCAGTGGCTTCTCTTGTTGCGTAGCACAGGCTCTAGGTGTGTGGGTTTCAGTAGCTGTGGCACACGGGCTCAGTAGTTGTGGCTCGCGGGCTCTAGAGCGCAGGCTCAGTAGTTATGGCACACGGGCTTAGTTGCTCCGCGGCATGTGGGATCCTCCCGGACCAGGGCTCGAACCCGTGCGCCCTGCATTAGCAGGCGGATTCTTGGCCACTGCACCACCAGGGAAGTCCGCTCTGATTGTTTTGAAGTTCAGGAAAAGGCAAGTGTGCTGGAACCCACATCATAGCCTCTCTTTCTCCATCCTTCTGTAAAATTCTCCGCCTCTGTGTTGTTGCTAGGAAACCAGTGAGCCAGAAGAATCCCACTCTCACTGGCTGGGGCTTCTCCCTTCCCACACTGCCCCTTTGGGGGATACAGTGTCCCTGCCCCCGGGGGAACTGACCCTACCGGGCAGGCTCTCTGTGGATCCACAACCACATGATGCAGAAGGAGATCCCATAGGCCACTGGGAGAGAAGCAGCTATAAATCTGGAGAATCATGATTAGAAAGCAAGTTACAGGCCTCTCTCTGCAGGTTTCCAAGTCACAAAAACTTCCTAACAATCAGAGGGGCTTTACTCAAGTTGCTCAAAGTTTCCAGAGAGGGTGAACACAGTCTCGAGAGAGTGAACACACACAAAACAGGAGAATGACAATGTGAGCATAAACGAGAGAGAAACTACACAGCAGTCAGAAAATGTGACAGACAGGTGGAGAACAATAGGCCACTGGGAGGCAGTACAGCACGATGGTCAAGGACTGGCGGCAGGTCAGAGCTCCAAGCCCTGCTCCAGTGCTTCCCTGCTGGGAGACTGAGCAAATAACTTCTCCTCTCTGAGCCTTTATTTCAAATTGCAGCCTCTGCTGCAAATTGCAGATAATTCTATCACTGTATTGTATTTACAATACAGAATGAATGTAGGCACTGAATGAGGCAAGACATGTCAAGTGCTTAACCCAGTTCCTGGCACATAGTAATCACACAATAAACAGTGGCTTTCAAAACAAGTGCTAACCGTCTAATCCAGCAATTCCACTGCCGGGTAAATTTACCCAAAAGAATCAAAAGCAGGGTCTCGAAGAGATGTTCGTACATCCATGTTCATGGTATTATTCACAATAGCCAAGAGGTGGAAGCAACACAAGTGTCTGACAACAGATGAATGGATAAACAAAACGCAGCATACAATGGAATATTCGACCTTAAGAAAAGAAAAGGACATTCTGACACGTGCTACAACATGGATGAACCTTGAGGACATTATGTTAAGTGAAATGAGCCAATCACAAAGGACAAATACTGTATGATTCTACTTATATGGTATATGTAGAGTAGTCAAAATTGTAGATACAGAGAGTAGAATGGTGGTTACCAGGAGCTGAGAGGAGAGAAGAATAGAAAGTTATTGTTTGATGGGTATAGAGTTCCAGTTTTACAGGACAAAAGTTCTGGTGAGAGATGTGATGACAGCTGCAAAACAATGTGAACGTACCCAACACTGCTGAACTCTACTCTTAAAAACGGTTAAGATGGTAAATTTTAAGTTATGAGCATTTTACCACAATAAAAAATGTTTAACAAAAAGTGCCAGTCTGAAAACCAAGAAAGAGACTAAAAGACTAAGAGACCAAGCTAGAGAAAGATCTGAAAAAGTGAGAGTATCGTAATACAGAAATGGGGTGACCCAAAGAGGAAACACACACTTTGCATGCACACCCTTGTAAAGCCATCGTGCATAAATGGAGGACTTTTCGGTAGGGACTTGCACCTCCAGGATGCTCAGGGCCTGCTCTCTATCCTCAATTCTGTCCCCACCGCGTGGTGGTTCTGGTCTTCACTGAAGCACAAGCCTGTGGGAAAATCTAGCCTCATTCTTCTACCGCTGCCCAGAATCCTCAGAGAAACAGGAAGGATCAAAGCCCAGAGGAAGTGAAGGAAGGAATAACGTGTAGAGATGGCAACTTCCAGGAAGCAGAGCAGCATGTGCAAAGGCCTTGAGCTATGTGCTACATGTGGGGAGCACTCCAGGCTGGCAGGACCCTCTGGTATAATAGAGAAAAGTGGGAAGGAGAGAGTGGGGCAAATGGTAAAAGGCCTTTATGGACCACCTACCACATGCTGGGCATTGTCCTACATCATCTCAGTAACCTTTAATCTTAACAGGCAGGTATTAACGTTTTATGGAGAAAGAAATGCAAATTCAGATAGATAAAGTAACTTACCCAAGGAAACATAGATGGTAAACAGAGAGTAGGGATTTAAAAACCAGCTGATTCCTAACCTCATGCTTATTCCTTCAGCCCATGGGATACCAGGACATAAGGCTAAAACCTGGGTTCTACAGTCAGAATCCCAAATCCCACTCTATCCTTCACTAGCTGTGTGATGTGGAGAAAATTACTCAACCTTCTCAGTGTCTGTTTCCTTAACTGTTAAGTGGGAAGGACCACAGCACCTATGTCATGTCATATGGTTTCAAGAGAATCAAACATAATAACGCCAGAAAAGTGCCTTGCACGCGGTCATCCTAAGAAACACAAAGTAGCTTTTATTATTCATTATGCTTAGGCCTCTAGGCACCCGCCACAGAAACCACACACAGACTTGCAGCCATTGTCTGTCCCTGGCTGAGTCTACTGCAGTCTTTGGAACAAGGCAGAGGCCAGACCCAGACCCCAGAGAGAGCTAAGAGCCCAAGCTGGGCAGGAACCATGCAGGAGCAGCAGGAAATGACCTCCTCCACTGTGTTCCTGACTCCGTGGCCCGCCTCAGTGGCTCTGCAGACGCTCAGTGGGGTGAAATCTGAGCAGTCTCCGTTCTCACGGGACTGGACATAATAGAAACTACCAGGGCTGCCAACTCACCTACCCACTGGCCTACACCATGGGCTGACCCCCCACCCCACGGCAACTTCCGGAACCAGGTGACCTACAGTCTCAGAGCCTCAACACCAGGAAGGCCTTTGGAGACCATCTAATTCCACCCCTCGTCATACAGATGGGAACACTGAAGCCTGGAGGTAAGTGGGAAGCTGCTTAAGGCCGTAATGCGAGCCAGCAGCAAAGCTGGAACACAGCCCTCGGGCACCTGTCTCCCTGGTCTCCTGGAGTTTCCTATTTTGCCTTCCCTATTTTTTTGTTGTGTCAACTTTGGTTAAATATTCAAATTTCAAGAGGTTTAGTCACCCCTATAAGCCTAACTCTGGGATGTTGGCTTTACGGGAAAGGCAAGAACTTTGGGGACAGATATACCTGGGTTCAAACCCCCGCTCCACCACTTCCCAGCTGAATGGGAGGGCAGCAGCTAAGAGCAGAGCTTACAGAGTCCTAGCTCTGCCACTTCCTGGTGGGTAAGTCCCTATACCATCACTGCTTCCATTTCCCCTTCTGTAAAGCCTCCCTCGTACAGTCATTTGAATATAGAATGAGAAAAATATTAAGAAAGGACCTGGTACAGTGCTCGTTCAATAAATGATGTCTCTTGGGGGGCTTCCCTGGTGGCGCAGTGGTTGAGAGTCTGCCTGCCGATGCAGGGGACGCGGGTTCGTGCCCCGGTCCGGGGAGATCCCACATGCCGCGGAGCGTCTGGGTCTGTGAGCCATGGCCGCTGAGCCTGTGCGTCCGGAGCCTGTGCTCCGCAACGGGAGAGGCCACAACAGTGAGAGGCCCGCGTACCGCAAAAAAAAAAAAAAAAAAATGATGTCTCTTGTTAGTACTGTGATCTTTAATGCTATGATTGGAGCATGTTGCCAGCAGGTAGCAAGAAGTTACCTCCGTCTCAAAGCTCTTGCTCTCTCAGCTCCCCTCATGGAATTATGGAATGTTAAAGCTGGCAAGGGCCCCATTTTACAGATAAGTCGAGACCCAGAGGGAAATGACTAGCTCAAGGTCATGGAGCAAGTTAATGAGAACGTTGAATGAGAGCCCAGATCTCCTGACTCCTACGGACTTAATTCCATAAGCATGAGCTCTTACTCTCCAGGCAGCTTGTGTTTGTGTGTGGTTTGGGGGAAAAGGGAGGATGGTCTTTTAGACCCCAAATACCAAAGTATAGCTGGCTTCAGACAGAGTGGAACTAGAGCAGCAACCCTGGCATCATGGAAGGCCCAGGGCAGAAGCAAGGCGGGGTTCCGTGCTGGCGGATCAGGCCAGCTTGGCCAGCAGCCAAAGTGGCACTATAGGCACAGCTCAGAGTCTTCTCACCAGTTACATAATAAAGTAATTACGGGATTAGGGATAAAATTAGTCACTTGTGTAATTATTTTGCTTAGAACAAGAACAGAAAGGGCCTTTTTATTTTCTTTTATTTTTTTTTTTTTGCGGTACGCGGGCCTCTCACTGTTGTGGCCTCTCCCGTTGTGGAGCACAGGCTCCGGACGCGCAGGCTCAGCGGCCATGGCTCACGGGCCCAGCCGCTCCGCGGCATGTGGGATCTTCCCGGACCGAGGCACGAACCCGTGGTCCCCTGCATCGGCAGGCGGACTCTCAACCACTGCGCCACCAGGGAAGCCCAGAAAGGGCCTTTTTAAAGAGTTGTTCCTCGGCCCCTCCCAAGAGTATTGCTGCAGAGACGCAGATGAGTGACCAACCACACACACAAACACATACACACATGGCAGTGATGGCGCTTTGGGGACGGGGCTGCTTGGCTTCCTGTGCCTCACAGCAGGCCCACACCTATCAGTGAAGGCCAGGGGCTACATTCTCTGATGCTTACGTTGTGGAACACCTTTGTCACACTGCAGCAGGGTACACTGCCTCCCCTCAGGGGCCTCCACCACAGAGAACCTGGTGATACGGTCTCTTAGGCCCCTCCCCAACTGCACCATAATTAGATCTGGGTTCCCCTGAGCTTTCCTCCGTCGCGGAGGTTGGTGGTACAATTCCAGCAGTACCTGGGGGTCCACTAATCCAGAGATGCCCCCAGAACTGGCCACTGTGGTAGGCAGAATAATGGCCCCTCCAGTGATGACCACATCCTAATCCCTAGAATCTGTGAATATATTACTTCACATAGCAGAAGGGACTTTGTACATGTGATTAGGTTAATAATTTGGGGATGGGTAGATTATCCTGGATTATCCAAGTGGGTCCAATGCAACCGCAGGGTCCTTATAGGTAAAAGTGGGAAGCCGTGGAGTGAGTGTCAGAGAAGGAGGTGTGACAATGGAAGCAGAGGTTGGAATGATGCCATTACTAGAATGGGGCCACAAGCCAAGGAACGTGGGTGGCCTCTAGAAGCTGGAAAGGGCAAGGTACGGATTGACCCCTGGAGCCTCTACAAACAACACAACCCTATCAACACCTTGATTTTAGCCCCATAAGGTCCACTTTCAGACTTCTGACCTCCAGAACTGTAAGGTAATAAATTCAGGTTGTTTTAAGCCACTACTTCCCTGGCAATTTGTTACAACAGCAATAGAAAATTAATATAGTCTGGGGACTTCCCTGGCTGTCCAGTGGTTAAGACTTTGCCTTCCAATGCAGGGCGTGTGGGTTGGACCCCTGGTCGGGGAGCTAAGATCCCACACGCCTTGTGGCCAAAAAACCAAAACATAAAACAGAAGCAATATTGTAACAAATTCAATAAAGACTGTAAAAATGGTCCACATCCAAAAAAAAAAAACCCTTAAAAAAAAAAAGAAAATTAATATGGCCTTGGAGCCCACTTTTCCCTCCAGGATTGAAACCCTCCATGAAATTTTCTCCTCATCTCCAGCCAGAGAGATTCCTAGGGCCAGAACATACCCTGAATCACCCCTAGGGAATAGGCCAGAGAGAAACCTTTGGTGGAAACAGCACTCCAGAAAAACAGATGGTTCTGGGAGGAAAGGGAGACGCTACCTTACAGCTACACTCAGACTCAGCCCCTCGACCACATTCTCCAACAAAGGGACACTGATCCCCATAAGGCAGACCATCTGCAGCGGTAGGCTGGCTTCAGAGGAAGAGACTTCCCAGAAGGCAGAAGCCTGAGTGCTGGCCTCAGCTCAGTCTGAGTCACTAGGTAGCTTCCTCTCTCTGAGCCACTGTCAGCATGGCTCAGCATCTATCAAGTGCCAGGCTGTGTGCTTCCACACTTTACACGGATTGATAAAGCCCCACGATGACCTTGCGAGGTGGTCACTCCCATCATGCCCATTTTACAGCCAAGGAAACAGACTCAAGCAGGTCAAGAGGGGAGCACGGTCTGAACCTAGGCAGCCTCACACTCCACAGTCCTATTCTGCCCCCATCGTAGAGTGAATGAGGGGCTGGACACCAGGAACAGGCTCTTCAGACCTGAAAGGAATCCAAAGCAATTCCTGTCCCATCACCCTGGACGCTGGGGCTGTAAAGTGGCACAGCCGTTGGGCAAGATTTACTGAGCGTGTGAAAGGCATCCACAGCCTTTGACCCAGAATTCCCCTTCTGGGACCCCACCCTAAGAGACATCATCTGAAATAAAGAAGAAACACTTTTAGGCAATGTTCATCGCCATGTTATTTACAAGAGAATAAACTGGAAACAACCTGACTATCCATCAACAGGAAAAGGGGTAAGTGGATCACGTATTTAACAGAATCCTCTGTAATGACACCAAAGGTGGCTTCGCATCCACCGTTAAGTGAAAAACACAGGACAGCCCTGAAGATGAACTGGGGAGGACGATGACTGTATAAAAAAAGAGCTGGGGGGCTTCCCTGGTGGCGCAGTGGTTGAGAATCTGCCTGCCGATGCAGGGGACACGGGTTCGAGCCCGGGTCTGGGAGGATCCCACAAGCCGCGGAGCAACTGGGCCCGTGAGCCACAATTACTGAGCCTGCGCATCTGGAGCCTGTGCTCCGCAACAAGAGAGGCCGCGATAGTGAGAGGCCTGCGCACCTCGATGAAGAGTGGCCCCCGCTTGCCACAACTAGAGAAAGCCCTTGCACAGAAACGAAGACCCAACACAGCCATAAATAAATAATTAAAAAAAAAAAAAAAAAACAGCTGGAAGGAAACCAAATGCAATACTCAGGAGTCATTTTTTTCCTCTTCCTGTTTTCCAAAATCTCTGTACTGTTATTACTTTGCTCATTTTTTTCAAGGGATTATTAAAAAACAAACAACAACTGCAATGGAGCCCTGAGGACGCCACACACTGAGCAGTCAAGGAGAGGAGGGGGAACAGGCAAATTCGAACCGGCCAGGGAGGTAGTGGGGAAGCTGGAAAGAAGGGCGTGGTGTCATGGAGATGAGGGAAGAGAAGGAAGTGGGGATCCCCAGGAGGCACCTGGGAGGCGCTGGTGACCAGACGCTTGTCCCTATGTCCCTAACAGCATTCACAAGGCAACCCAGGCACCAGGAAGAATCAGTCATCGACCCGCACACGTTCCCCACTGAGGAGTCTCTGAGTGGCCAGGGTCCCAGGAGCAGCACTTCCAGTGGAAACCAGGCACCCAGGAGAAGCAACGACGTGCTGCCCCACGGCCATCCACTCCCAGCCCAGGCGCAGCAAAGCAGAGGAGACTTCATGTAGAAGAGCCCGGTCAGGAGTTTCTTTGTCTTCAGGACAAGGCACTCCTGGTCCACAACCACTCACCAATTCTGCCACCTGTTTCCGTGGAGACCACATTCTACACAAGCACATACGCGGGTGCACTTGCACACACACACGCGCGCACGTACACACACACTCACTTCTTGGGCCTTTCCTCAGCCTCTTTGGTTTTTTTTGTTTTTTTTTTTTTCAGTACGCGGGCCTCTCACTGTTGTGGCCTCTCCCGTTGCGGAGCACAGGCTCCGGACGCGCAGGCTCAGCGGCCATGGCTCACGCCCAGCCGCTCCGCGGCATGTGGGATCTTCCCGGACCGGGGCACGAACCCGTGATCCCTGCATCGGCAGGCGGACTCTCAACCGCTGCACCACCAGGGAAGCCCTCCTCAGCCTCTTTGAGACCCATCCCATAGATGCTGGGCCTCCTTGGTGTAAGCAGACAGCCAGCATGCCCAGAGTCACACCACCAGCCTGCTTTCTTTCCTGAGAAGCCCCTTCCTCTGTCCACCCACCCCATCACAGAGCCCGGCAGACCTGAGCAGAGGAGGGAAGGGTCCCCAGCAGTGTGCATATCCCACTTCACTGTCTCATCCCAGCCTCCCACCACACCCAGGGCAGGCAGCGGCCCAGCCCGGGTGGCAGCTCCCACAGCCCAGTGGTGGAGCGAGGCTGGGTCACAGAGCTAAACGCTAAACCAGCCTCTGAAGATCAATGACCTAAGAAGCCACCTCTGACCATCAGTCTAGTGAGTCAACAAGAAGCAGGGCCGAGTCACCCATTACGCCCTCGTTCTGAGAAAATTGACCTTCCTTACTGCAGCCCGCAGTCCAGATGCAGGGGCCACTCTCCCAGTCAGCCTGTGGTAATGAGCATGGCTGGGCAGGACAAGACCAGTACCAATTAGGCTGCCCCCTTTCCTGCCAGTGAGCTCAGCCTTATTACTTTGCTCCATTTTCAGCTCATCTGAAAAATCCTTATCTGAGGTCCCTGGAGGATCTTGAAAGTGTTATTCAAACATTAGCTCTGACACGCGACCTCCCCCACTCAGACATCAGCCGCCCAAGGCAACGCTTTGCTCCCTGCTTTTTGGCACTGCCAGGAAAGAGCAGCGGCTACAGTCTGCCACGTGGCACCACAGGCCCTGCCACCCCCAGCCCTCCTCAGTCTGGACTTTCCCCAGCTTCCTACCTTTTTTAGGGGAGAGACCAGGGAAGGGGACTCGGTGCCTCCTGTAGGGTAGGCATGTCATCACGTTCAACCTTTGCAAAACCCCAAGGGTGGCATTATCACTCCTGTGTCCCAGATGCAGAAGCTGAAGCTGAGCAACCCGACCAAGCTCACCCAGCCAGCATGTAGCTGAGTTAGGCCTGGAATCCAGGACTGCTGAGCCCCAGGGCTCTTCCAACCATCCCCGCCTGCCCCAGCCCGCCCCACCCTGAGCACAGATGGGCATCCATCGTTAGCTACTCCTTGGCATACTACCCCGAGCCTGGGTCCAAGTGAAAGAGATGAGACAAGAGGCGCTGCAGGATTTGGGGCTTCTAGGAGAGGATTCAGAGAACAAAATTTTCCTAGGGGAAAAAAAAAAAAAAAAAAGAAAAGAAACAATGCTAAGAGCCGGTTGCAACTCCCTATTCTGCCCTGTATCTTGCATGGGCACCTACAAAAAAGAACACGATCAGAGCTCAACAAGAGGCCAGACGGGAGGATGGGAAGTCAAAAAGGAGACGATATGAGCTGTGTGGTCAGGGAAGTCGGAGCTGGAAGGACCGGAGAGTTTAGCCCAATGCCTTTGCTTTTACAAGTAGGGAAACTGAGGCCCAGGGTGGGGAAGGGAACCGCCCAAGGCCAAGAGTGAGTCTGTGGCTCTGCCAGGTCCTCTGACTCAGAGGTTAGTTTTCCTAGACCTGGAAGAATGAAGGGCCTGGAGCGGATGCTGCCTGGGATAAATGAAAGAGTGAACGAACAAGGGGACACATCGCTGCTAGAGCTGAAGGAGCAGAGCACAAAAACCTATGCGGTGCTTCCATGGGGACTGCAGCCTCGCTCTAGTCTCTCACCTCCCTCCATGGAAGACGTAGGCAGGAGGGAAGCCCCTCCATTCACCAAAGCTCAAGCTCTACCAGGAGCCAATCACAGCCCCGGAAGGAGGCAGAAGCTTTGGTTCCCCTGGCAACGCAGACAAAGGCCTCTGCTCAGCACAGCAATCAGCTGAAGGAGGATGCAGACTGTATTCTACCCCATTCAGACTGGGCTCTCTGCTCCTTTTCTCATAAGGAGGGAACCAACCCAATCCTTCTGGTTTTAGCCTCCGACCTCCAGCCAGGCCTCTGGACCCATCTCAGATCAGGAGGAGGAGTAGGGATGGGCCTCTTAGTTGGGGACTTAGGAAAATAGCTGAGTCCTGCCCTGTCTGCGGGGGTCCTCTCTCAGCAGGCGTGTGCCCCTGAGTTGGGCTGGGGGCCTGTGTGGATGTTCCTCAGCTCATCAGCTCCATACTCCTCCAAGAGGCCGTGCCAGCTGCAGAGCCACAGGAGAGCCTGGAGCTGGAAGGGCGGCACCTGGTCCAGGCCCAGCTCCGGCATTCATTCACAACTGGACCTGAGCAAGTCTCAACTGCTTCCTCTTGGGGCCTCATTTCCTCCATCTGTAAAGTGTAAAGTCTAAGACCTATGGTTCTTTGGAATGACAGCACACTCACCAGTCCACACTCACCAAAAAAATTACTGAGAGCAGGGCCTAGGCAGGAGCTTACCTTACACCACTTTTGGGTTTTATTTTTTAGTTTTGTTTCAGTTTGTTTTGGCCACACCACATGGCTTGCTAAATCTTAGCTCCCTGACCAGGGATTGAACCTGTGCCCCCTGCAGTGGAAGCGCAGAGTCCTAACCACTGGACCGCCAGGGAAGTCCCCCTTATACCACTTTTGAAAGTTTGCCTGGCCCCTGGTCCAGAGCCTTGGAATACATAAATCATTCCACTCCCCGGAATTACCTCTTTGTACACACTTTGAGAAGAGGGAAGAAAATCACAAGAAAACTGATGGACTCTGAAAAACCGCTTCCAGATAAAACCCCCAGCTTTGGCCACCTACAGGCCAAGCCAGCACCCCTTCCCTTGCCCAGTCCCTAGCCCAGCAGGGACGAGGTGTGCGCAGCATCCCCACAGAAGGCTCTCTTGTCACTCAGGGAAGAGTCAATCATTCAGATTTTAGAAAGATTTTCCACACCGAGAGTCAGAACAAAAAAAAGTTTTTTTAGGAAGCTTCTCAATTCCCAGAAAGGCCAAACTATTGACATCCAAACCCACATGCACTGGCCGTACTTTCAGCTCTACGATCCCTCAGGCACCTATCAAGAAACCCTAAACAAAAAAAAAAAAAAAAAGAAAAAAAAAGATAGAAAAGGGAATTCCCTGGTGGTCCAGTTGTTAGGATTCTGTGTTTTCACTGCCAAAGGTGCAGGTTCAGTCCCTGGTCGGGGAACTAAGATCCCACAAAAAAAGAAAGAAAGAAAGAAAGAAAGAAACCCTGCAGCCATCCAGGATACGGCTGCTCTCCCCACCCAGCCCCATACCCATCAGGCCCTCCATCCACTCACCCTTGTCGCCCACTCTCTCATCTGTTCCCTCCTGTCCTTCCACATGCCCGAGTTTGGGCCCATCACTCCCCACAACTGCAGCTTGCCAACAGTGGTGAGGGCCATGCCAACAGCTTGCCCACTGGCCTCCAGGCCTCAGCCTTGCCCTTCCAACCCATCCTCCCGCCACCAGCAATCAGATCACACCATTCCGAATTTAATACCCTGCAGTGGCACTCATCGCCCTCCAGACAAGTTCCAGCTCCTGGCCCAGTACACATGTGCTGCAGGACCTGGGCCGGACTGTGGTCCACTTTTCTTTTCTTTCCATCCCCAGCGTGTGCAGCAAACTCCCACCACCCCAAAGCACCCTCCTGTTTCATGCCTGTGCATTTTTTTCTTTGCACTTGTGGTTCCCTTTGCCTGGGATGCCCTTTCTGAACCCCCCACTGTTGGATGGAGATAACAGCTCACCTTTACTGAGTGCTCACTATGCACCAGGCTCTCTGCTAAGCCCTGTGCGGGCACCGTTTCATGTATCCTCGCCAAGACCCTACAAGGCAGGTACTTAGCGCAGCCTGTTTACGGCTGAAGAAATAGGATCAGAGATGCGAATGGAGCTGGCAGAAGTCACATGGTTGATAAGGCGAGGAGCCAGAATAGAAGTCCAAGCATCGGACTCTTAGGTGGCCCCAGTCCTCTGCGCCCCAAGGAACAGTGCAGTGGCAGCACGGTATCAGAAACACAGCTTGTTCCCGGTAGTGGTCTTTCTTTCTGGGCTTTGGGAATAGCCTGCCTCAGAGAGCCTCCGGAGAGAGCCCAGCCTGTTCCTCCAAGCCCGCTCTCCCCCAACCACACAGCACGACCTCTTCAAGTACAAAGAGTCTGAGCCCTCAGCTCAGAAGTAGAGCTCTACAGTTCCCATAAATGGCCCAGCTGTGACTGCCAGCAATGTGTTTCAGGAAGTCCAAACTCTTTGGCCTAGCATCAAGGGGTCACCAGGATCTGGTACCAGCTCATCTTTTCTTTTCTTTTTTTTTTTTTTTTTTTTTTCAGCCATGCTGAGCGGCACGTCGTATCTTAGTTCCCCAACCAGGGATCCCCCTACATTGGAAGCACAGAGTCTTAACCACTGGACAGCCAGAGAAGTTCCCCGGCTCACCTTTTCAACCTTAATTTCCCACTGCATCCCCTGGCCCCATGCATGTGTGCTCTAATAGCCACAGTAAACTGGTATTTACCACCCCAGCCATGTTGGCTCTCACTAAAAGCTGCCATTTACTGAGCACCTACTAAAAGCCATGCCCTGAGCCAGGCACTTAACTAGCATCTCATTCATTCATTCATCCAACAAATACTTACTGAATATCTACTAGGTGCCATGCAATGTGGAGTGAATGTGCTGTTAAAAATAACAGACAGGGGCTTCCCTGGTGGTGCAGTGGTTAAGAGTCCGCCTGCTGATGCAGGGGACGCGGGTTTGTGCCCTGGTCTGGGAGGATCCCACGTGCCGCGGAGTGGCTGGGCCCGTGAGCCATGGCCGCTGAGCCTGTGCATCCGGAGCCTGTGCTCCACAACGGGAGAGGCCACAGCGGTGAGAGGCCCGCGTAACGCAAAAAACAAAACAAAACAAAAAAAAACCACAGACAAATGGTTACAAATTGTGGTAAGCATTGTGAGGAATCGAGGCGGAGGTAGAGGGCAGTGCAGTGGGGCCGGCAAGGAAGGTGTCTAACTAATCTGAGTCGTAAAGGATAAGAAGGATCCTAGACTGCAAAGAGCCAGGGAAAGAGAATTCAAAGCAGAAAGAACAGCACATGTAAAGGTCCTGAGGCAGGGAAAAATTTGTTAAATCAACGGAAGAAATAAATGACCAATGAGGAGATACATGACTGGAGAGAGGGAAGCAGAGACAGGCTCATTCAGCACCCTGTAGCCATTGTAAGGAGTTCAGAGTTTATTCTAGGAGCAGAGGAGAAACACTGAGTGACACGGTCTGATTTGTATTTTGCAAAGACCACTCTGCCTGCCACTTGGAAAGGAGACTTGAGGATATAGATAATGTATGTAATGTATGCAAAGTAACTGGCACTGTAAATGTTAATCCTCTTTTCCTTCTCTCTCTCTACTCCCTTCCCAGGCTGGAAATGTCCTCTTTAACTCCTATTCCTTCTTCTGACCTATACATTGTCATAATTTGAATTTTCTGAGGATATAATGATCTGTATGGATGTGGACCAATGAGAGGATGCAATGTACCCAGTGTCACATAGCGGGGCTGCAGCAGTGGTGGACTTTTCCTGCCTTCTCTCTTTCCCCTGAACTGGACCCCCAGTTGATGTAAAAGTCAGGAGGAAGAGGAGGCAGCAAGTGCTAAGGCCTTCCCCCTAGGTTCTCCCCCAACCTCGTCATGGAGAAGCTCTGAAAGCCTGGTTCCCAGGCAATTATGGGCTCAGGATGGCGAGGTGGTGGGCGCCCTGGAGTAAGCCCCCAGTCTAGGTACACTCTCTCCCTCTGCTTGAGCCAGATAAGGGCAGGCCAGACTATAGATGGAGACAGGCTACTTGCTAGGATGTTGGTTGATCCTATCAGCTTCAGGAAACAGACAAGGGTTGTGGCCCTCATTCTACCCACTCAGAACCTGAGGCACTCAGTGTGTTATGACCTGCCTAAGGATGGAAAGAACATGGCAGAGCTTGAACTAGAATCACAGTATGTGGCTGTTTGAGAATTACTGAGCTGAAAACCCTGCTGTACAGATGAAGACACTAAGGTCCAAGAAGGGAAAGAGATGTGACATGCTGAGTAAGCGATGGAGTCAGAACTAGGAGTCTAGGGCTTCGCTGGTGGCGCAGTGGTTGAGAATCCGCCTGCCAATGCAGCGGATATAGGTTCGAGCCCTGGTCCGGGAAGACCCCACATGCCGCGGAGCAACTAAGCCCGTGCGCCACAACTACTGAGCCTGAGCTCTAGAGCCCACAAGCCACAACTACTGAGCCCCTGCGCCACAACTACTGAAGCCTGTGCACCTAGAGCACGCGCACCACAACGAAGAGTAGCCCCGGCTCTCCACAACTAGAGAAAAGCCCACGCGCAGCAACAAAGACCCAATGCAGCCAAAAATAAATAAATAAATGGATAAATTTTTTTTAAAAAAAAGAACTATAGGAGTCTGAGCAGCTTCTGCTTTCCAGCTCCCCATGCAGCCTCCCTTGAGAAAGATGGCAAAGGGGGCAGAGGTGAGGCTGGCCTTGTGGGTGGGGAGGGAGGCAAGGACAGGGCAGCACTGCTTCCTTCGGCTGGCCCTGCTCCAGCTCCCAACCCTCCCACTGTTCATGGGTGCAGCAAAACCTGCCAAACCAGTGCCTGTGCCCAGGCCAAGGGGCAGAGCCCAGAGCTACAGGGGTGTAGGTGGCAGAGCCTAGAGCTACAGGGGTGTGAGTAGGCTGCAGACACCAAGAGCTAAGGGGCAGGGAGGACACAGAGGCTCCTCCTTGGCCTGCCAGCCAGGCCACACAGGCACTGCCCCAGGGCCAGGATGGGCGCTCAGTGCTGAACTGCTCCGTCACCCGGAATCAGGCACAGCGGGGGCTTGCCAGGCCTCCTGTCGCCAACTGGCACAAGGGCCTGCCCTCTGCTTCCCCTCCCCCTCTGGACTCAACATGTCAGCTGTCAGTGCCACCGGGGCAAGAGACCCAGGAACTTGTCTGGGAGACATGAAAGGAGGCAGGGAAATGTGGCAAAAATGACACACAAACACTTCTCCCCTCCCAACCACAGCCACCAGGATGAAGTCCCGCCACCCTCTCTGCTTTGTTGGGGACACACATGCTCTACCCCTTGCCCTCTCCCAACCTCAGGAACCAAGACCCAGGAAATAGCTGAGCACAAGATGTGACTGTTGGAGGAGGGGGGCAGGAGATTGGCGTTCCCAGGTAGCTCTGCAGCACTCAACACTCTGTGTGGACTTGGGAAAACCTGCCCTCTCGGTCTTCAATCTCGCCACCCTTCCCTTGGAGGTGCTAGGTCAACTCCATGTTTCAGGGAGCCTTTAAGTTTTGCTCTCACCCCACCTCCACCCCACCTCTCACCACCTCCTGCCCAAAGGAAAGCATAAGAGGTTAAACCCACCAGTATGCAGGGCCCCTGCTGGACAGGGCTTCCGTGTCAGGGGCTGTCTTGCCGGAACCTGTTCTGTCAGCACTAGTGCCAGCTGGGGACACGGGGCCCACAGGCCGGACTATCTGGGGGGCTGATGATTCTATCAAATTTTCCCAAGTGCTCAGAACCCAGTTCAGAGACCACTCCCAAGGCCTGCAAGACCCAGAAGCTAAGCGCTTGGCAGGAAAGGACCCTGCCATCAGCCTGGGCTTTTGTGAGCCTGGGACACATGGGCCAGGCAGGTGGCCCACAAACGTCAGAGACTGTTCTCATATCTCAACCAATCCCCTCCCTTAGTAGACAGGGAAGAGGAGGCCCAGAAAGAGGCAGGGACCGGCCCAAGGTCACACAGCAAGGCCATGGCAGAGGGGGAAGCCCTCAGCCCAGAGCTTCCAGCACCTGCTTCCTCCCACACCATGTTTTCCCAAATTCAAAATCATTCATCCCACGGGGGAGCCGAGAGACACCTCCCTTGCCACCGCTTGGAAACTGCCAGAGACTGCTACGAAGTTCTGCCGTTCAATACAGATCACGTGTATACCTGCTCTGTTCGCCTCTGTGTCCTAGCATGTTGGGCAGTGCCTGGTGTACGGCAGGAACTCAGTGCACACTGGTTGACTAAATCAACACTCAGTGGCTGGCGGATTGATGGGAGGCAGAATCCACTTCTAGGCCCCAGCCCTGGGGGTGGGGAGCCGGAAACAGAAGCGAGAAACGGAAGAGGCTCGGGATCCAGGCAGGCTGCATTCAACCAGCAGGGACACTGTTGGCCCACAGCTTCAGAAATCCTAGGCCCCAAAGTGAGAGTCAGGTTGCCCCCAATCACCTTCAATGTATGGACTTAAAGACCTGTTGGGGGGTGGGGAGGGAACTTCCCTGGCGATCCAGTGGTTAAGACTCTGCACTTCCACTGCAGGGGGCGCAGGTTCGATCCTTGGTCGGAGAACTAAGATCCCACGTGCTGCGCGGCGCGGCCAAAATAAAAGACCTGTGTGTGTGTATCTGTGACTTGGCAAGGCCACCAAGCCAGCCACTCTTGTCATTTAATTCAGTCACTTGCTCCCTCACTCTCCAAAACTTATGGGGTAAAAATGAGGGTCAGTAACAATCGTCCCCCACTTCCCCGTCGGTGCTGCCAGACCCAGAGCTGATCCCCGTGGCACATTTGGCCAGGAGTTGAGCTCCCAAAGCGTGAAGACCTGAGCTAAAATCAAGGGCACGCCACTTCTCCTAAGACTCACAACTGCATTTATAAAATGGAGGTGGTGGACTTCCCTGGTGGCACAGTGGTTACGAACCCGCCTGCCAATGCAGGAGACACAGGTTTGAGCCCTGGTCCAGGAAGATCTCACATGTTGCGGAGCAACTAAGACTGTGTGCCACAACTACTGAGTCTGCGCTCTGGAGCCCGCGAGCCACAACTACTGAAGCCTGCACGCCTAGAGCCCATGCTCCACAACAAGAGAAGCCACCACAATGAGAAGCCCCCGCTCGCCACAACTAGAGAAAGCCCGCACGCATCAACGAAGACCCAACGCAGCCAAAAATAAACAAAATTTTAAATAAATAAATAAATAAAATGGTGACGCCTTCTTAAGGAATGCTCTGAAAGCTACATACAGTGATGCGTGTGAACATGCTTTGTAAAGTGCCAAAGAGATATAAGAGATTATTCATAACAATAACGTTGCCACCACTAGCCCAGCTTGCCCCCAGAGAATCCTAATCTCTAAAGGTCAATGATCATCACCACTATGGCCACCAAAAACTGAGAGCAAAATCTATCAGTTATTAAACACCTGAATCTGTCCCAGGCAGGTTGCCTGCCTTCTCTCATTTGGGCTCCATAACCTCTGAGGCAAGAATTATTATTGTGTCCATTTTACAGATGGTAAAACTGAGGCACAGAGAAATGAAGTATTCAAATTCACACCATAGGTGGTGAAGCAGGGACAGACTACACCCAAGTCTGTCTGAGTCTGGAGCTCCAGCTCATTCCACTGCCCCGTGGGAGCATGTCATCTTGCTAAAGCAACTCCCCATTTGCCAAAGCCTGACGTGGCCCAAAGCAACATGGTCACTTCTCTGACCCTTGCAGCAGTAACCCTTGAGATGCGTAGGATTGGCTGATTTTGCCATCCCTGTTTGACAAATGAGGCAACTGACCCCCAGGAAAACTTGGCAACCATGTATCTCAACCCACTGATCATAGAAGAGCAGGAATACAAAGGACTGTGGAGAGTTGATCCCAAGGGGGAAACTGAGGCCTGGAGAGGGAAAGGGACCTGCCCAGGTCATTAGTTCAGACCTTTCCTGAGACCTTTCTTCATATGTGAGACACACATATGAAGAAAGCCATGTCTGCTCTTCTAGTTTTATAATGCTGCCCCCCACTCCACTGCTAGCTGCCCCATCCCCTTTGCATCCAGGGCCAGCAACTGATGCCAATTACTTTATTAGTCTGAGTCTTAGTCCCCAACTTACAAATGGGGAAACTAACTTGGTCAGCAAAGAGTTCTAGAGGCCAACACAGTTGCCCCAGGCCCCCATAAAGCCCAGGAAGCCAGTCTCAGCGCCTTTGCTTCTTGCTGCCCCCAATCCAGGGAGGTCTGGAGGTAGAGAACGTGCCCACACTGTATTCACAGAGTTGTGCAACCATCACCACTAAGTCCTGCCTGAACCCCATTTATACTTAGCAAGTGCTGAGCTTCAAGCCCCAACGCTCCTAGGAACACAGGGCTCCTCCCTGGTTTGGCCCAGATGCCAAAAGGCCAGGGTGCCCCTGGAAGAATTTCTCTGGGGCAGAAGTGGAGCAAAATGTAAACACTCAGTGGACACTGTGTTCTACTTAGTGAAACAAAGTTGTGGATTTTCTGGGAAAGGGGCCCACTATATCAGGCCAGCCCAAGTCCAAGCCTTTTCCCAGCCTTGCCTCTGTAGCTGCCCTGAATGCAACGATTGTGCTGCCCCTGGCCTCAGTTTCCCCATCTGCTCCCTGGGCAGCAGGCTGAAACATGTGTCTCCAACATTCCACAGAGGGAGCCTCCCCAACAAATGTCTAAACTCATCCACCTTATCAGAAGATAAAGGCCATCCTCTTATGTCAGCCGAGATTGGCAAGAGCAGTAGGCTCGGGCTGGGTTAGGGGATGATAAAATTCAGAACTGGTGATGAAGCTTTATTCTGCAGGCCTTAGGAAGCTTGGGAAAGTTTGAACTGGGGACATGACCCCCACATACTGGGCCAGAAAGGGGGCTGTCCTTATAGCCATTAGCAACAGGAAGAAAGGTCAGGATTCCAGACACTGGTTTCTATCTTCTAGCTCTGCTCTGCCACTCATTAGCTGTGTGACCTTGGAGAAGTCACTTACCTTCTCTGAGCCTCAGTTAACCCATCTGCAAAATGGGGATAATTCTATCCTCCCTGCCTTACCTCTCAGGATTATGGGGGGAAACTGATGAGATGATGAATAGAAAAACCCTTATAGGAAAAATATAAGGGACTTAGATTCTAGTCCAGGTGATAAGAGCCATGGTGATGAAGAACACCCCACCCGTCCCAAGAAAAAATTCCCCTGCCCTTTTCTACTTCTTTTCCCCCTACAGAAATGCTGGAATCCCTCCAAGAAGGGTCGGAGAAATCCAGGGATCCCAGAGACAAGAGGGGTCACAGAAGCAATACTGGACATCTGCGTCTTGTCTGTATGACATTTGTGAAGCCTGGCTCCCCCGTCCCTGAGACAGCCCCTCTAGCTCTCAGGCAGGCAGCAAGCCAGGGGAAATGGTCAGTATCCACGTGGGGGAGGCTGGGGAACAGACAAGGGAGCCAGAGTCAGCATTTCCGAGCCACCACTGTGAGAGGAGTTTCTGGGCAAGAGCAGGGAGGAGGCTGTTGGGAGTGGGAGGTGTTCCCCTGTTGAGTCTCCCCCACCTCCATCCCTCCTGCAAGAGACAATGATGTCACCTTTCATGTGACAACTGTACCTGTGTCACTTTCCTCCTCTGTAAAATGGGGGTGATAAAGCCTCTGACACACCGTGAGTCCAGTTCGGTAAACATGCCTGTCATTCTCCCATCCTATGAAACCTGGGAGGTTCCCAGTGTTGACACCTTCTTCCCCCAATTTTCCACCTGAGTTATTTAAAGAAAAAATCTGAAGGCACTTTCAGGACAGAGCCCAGGCCCTGAGGGTGTTATCCATCTCCTGACAAGGTAGATGAGATACGCTGTGTGTGGAAGGGGCAGGGGGAAGGAAAGGGGGCCTCTCTGTGTGTTGGAGGTACATGCTTCAGCCTGCTGGCTGGGGAGGGGATGGGGAGCCGTAGGATTCCTACGGCTCACAAAGGCTCTTAGAAACAATCCTGGTTCCTTGAGCTTGTGTTGCCTGGAGGAAAGGCTGACCCCTGGGCAATGCACCACAGGGGAGCACTCTTGCCATCATTCGCCACCAGGAATGAAGGACTGACACCTGTTGGTGCCCAGATGCCCTTGCCCACCGTCTATGTGGGATAAAAGGTGAAGGATCTGGGCACCTGTTTGCAGCTGGAGACAATCAAACTTCTTCACATCTCTGAAGAGAATAGTATGGAAGGAGGGGTCTTTCTGGGAAGCCTGAAAGATGGGCTAGTCACCCTCCCCAAGCCCAGCTCTTATTTCTGGCCAAACTGAACCACTCCTGCTTCTCCCTTCCACGCCTTTTCCCAGGCAGCTCCGTCCTCCTGGAGAGCCCTCCCTGAACCAAACGTCGCAATCCAGCTCCATCCAAGGCCTAGATCAAATGTCCCCTCCTCCCGGAAGCACGTTTTGACTGCTGTGCCCCACGCTGCGCCCCCGTTTCTCTGAGCATCAGTTTCCTGTCCCTCTCCAGTGGCAATGTGCACTGTTGGCTGTGTCACGGCCAACACCTGCACACATTTATTTATTCCCCTCTGGGGGGCACAGGTGATTGCAGTGGTTCCTGGCACAGGCTCAGAGCTAGGCAAACCTGATCTCAAAGGCCAGCTTTGCCATTTATTAGCCACCTAATCATGGGAGAGTCACTTCTCCTCTCTGAGCCTCAGTTTCCTCTGGAAAATGGGGGCAATAATAGTACCTACTCCACAGAGCTGTTGTTGCAATTAAATGAGACAATGCACATTAAGTACTCAGCACAGAGCTTGGCACAGCTTGAGAGCTCAGTAACGTGACTTACTTGTTACGGTGACCCTTCAGGCAAGTTCACAGATGAGTTTTTTCTTTCTTTCTTTCTTCCTTCCTACCTTCCTTCTTTCCTTCCTTCCTTCCTTCCTCCCTCCCTCCCTCCCTCCCTCCCTCTCTTTCTTTTTTTTTAAAAATAATCTGCACTTTTTTAAAAAAAAAGAAATATTTATTTATTTATTTGGTTGCACCAGGTCTTAGTTGCAGCAGATGGGCTCCTTAGCTGTGGCTCACGGGGTCCCTAGTTGCAGCCCACGGGTTCCTTAGTTGTGGCATGCAAACTCTTAGTTGCAGCATGCATGTGGGATCTCGTTCCCTGACCAGAGATCGAACCCAGGTCCCCTGCATTGGGAGCATGGAGTTTTATCCACTGTGCCACCAGGGAAGTCCCACAGATGAGTTTTCTTTACATCTCCTGAAAAGCCTACCACAGAGCCACACAACAGATGAATGGATATCTATGGAGGTGGATCTGTGTGCAACATAAGGAAGACTTTCTCTACTCCCAGAGCAGAATAACTCGGGCCTGAGCTGTCTCTGCAGGTCATAAGCTCCATGTCACGGAGCAGCATGCAAGTAGATGTAGGATCCACTTGAACTGCTGACAGGAGGCAGTAGACATAGTGATCAGAGCTTGAGCTCTGAAGACAGATTCCTTGGATTCGAACCCCAGCTTCTCCTCTTACTCACTGTGTGACCTTCACTAGCTATGCCTCGGTTTTCCCATCTATAAAATGGGGAGAGTAATGGCACCTACCCAAAGGATTGTCATGAGGATTAAATGAAATAATAATGAAAAACAATAGACCATGCTCAGCATAGAGAGAGTAATTCAATAAACATTACCTATTGTTATTGTTGATATTTGTATTACTATGACTGAAGAGAGGAGTTATGGTGCTTTGCAGGCCTATTCATTTGCAGGCTATTCATTCTCCTATAACCCAAGATTCCACTAACATGCTCATATGTTCTCATGGCTCTGTCCACTCCCCCTTCTTCTGGTGTTAGCTCTGCTCCTCCATTTGCTACACAGGTAGACACTTGACCCAGGCCTGGCCGCTATAGGGAATGTCCCTATCTCCAGCAACAATGATTGAACTAATCAGAGTCCTCCCCTTGGGTTGATATGTAGATCCTAGAAGAAAAATAGTTCCCTCTTTCTGTTTGGGTTGCTAAGCTGGGGCAGTGGACAGCCAGTTCCTCATAAGGGCAGAGAGGAGAGACAAGCCGTGATGGGAGAGAGATGGAGAGTCTATCTGATTCTTCATTCTTCAGTTCTATGAACTTCCCAGGATCCATTGAAGTCCACTTTGAAGTTCAAAGCCACTTTGAATACAGTTTTTGTCACTTGTTTCTGAAAAATTCAGGCCCAGTTATACAGGCTCGGACCACGACACAGTCTGTGCTGGCCATGGGCAGGGCAGGGCAGAGGCAGCATTATGACTGCTCCTGTGTGTTCCAGCACAATCCCTGTCATCTGTGCTGCAAAGGACAGTCCACAAAGCATGCTCTAAAGAATCATCCTGACCCAATCGCCTTCACACACTGCTTCCCAGAGCCCTGGGAATCTGCAGAGGCACCTCCAAAAACACCCACAGAACAAAGGGCAGTAAGGAGGGCAACAAGATTTTATGTAAACTGCTGCCAATTCAACCACAG
Source organism: Kogia breviceps (assembly GCF_026419965.1). NCBI lineage: Eukaryota > Metazoa > Chordata > Mammalia > Artiodactyla > Physeteridae > Kogia > Kogia breviceps. The sequence continues at coordinate 22,872,176 of NC_081323.1, forward strand.
CCGTTCTATTGCAAATGCGTACGTATCAGGATTCTGCTGCCCCCAAAGATTTGAAATACCTTATTTAATGGACACTCAGAAGAGTATTAAGAAGTAACCAAGACTGCTGTGTCTACCCCCATTCTCCAAAAAAGAAAACTGAGGCCCAGAAAGGGGAAGTGATGAGGCCAAGGCCACAGAGCAAGTCAGTGTCAGAGCACGCACTTGAATGCAGGGCTCTGGACTCGCAGGCCAGATGAACTCCACTGCACCAGGCTGCCTGTGAAAATCTATCATCTCTCACATTTCCTGTCTCCTCTGGTAAACTGATGGTGGTTAATATCTAGACTCTCACCTTTCTCAGCTCTGACTCCTACAGAGTTGCCTGCCTCTGAGCCTGGCTCCTTGGAGGGCTCCAGAAGCTCACGGAACTTGTGGAATAAATGTATGAACCAACTGCGACCTTCCCCCTACCATGTACACATAGACTTAGTTCCCCTTCTCCCCACCCATTTGCCCAAACGTCAGGGAAAGCCTGGCAGGCCCCTTCCTGGGAACTCCTAATCCACCTCCTCTGTCCTGGCTGTTCCGTGACTGTGGACAGAGGATTCCTTGTTCGCAGTGCTTCCTGCCCAGAGATCTCTGTGGGGCCCATGCGCTGGCAGGAAAGAGCCAAATCGCTCCTTTTAACTGGTGTTAAAGCACCTCTGTCCCTACCATCCCCAGGAGCAACATGCTCCCAGCTCTGTTTGGCAACTATTCTACCTGCCCTGGCCTTGCTCAGCCCCACCTCAGCGCCCATAGCCCCTGCTCCCTACACATACACACACACACACACACACACACACACATAGGAGAGTTCCCCTAGGTACAGAGATGCCTCACATCTAATCAAAAGTAAAAACCAGAGGATTCTAGAATGACAACATCACAGCCCTGGCAGTTGTGCTTTACTAATAACCCCACAATGACATTTGCGTAATACTTCGCAATTTCCCAATCAGTATAACTTCATTGGCCCGGTTCCCTCTCCACACCCTCACCCTGCCAGTGTCACGGAACCTGGGAGGTGGAAAGGGGCTTTGACATGTCCCAGGCCAGCAGTTTGCAAAGTGTCTTGCACAGAGCCCAGGATGGGCTTCCGTCATTGTCTGAGGGCTGCTGGGGCTGAGGAGTTAGCCAATTAGAGTCCCCCGCCCCCCCCCAACTTTGACCACGGCTGCAATCCCATCCCTTTACTGTTTTGTACACTGAGATTCTCTGGGGTTCATTTGAAAAGGGGATTTCACTGCTGGAAAGTTTGAAAGCAACTCATTTACTCTGACCCCACCTCCCCGCCCTGACAATGTATATATGACCCTGAGGCCAACAGAGAGGGACGTGGCTGCCCCAGGTCACGCAGGAGTCAGCGGCAGAACAGAATGAAAACACCCTCTTCTGAATCTAGTCTACAACCTCACAGTGGTTAAGCAAAAGAAAACAAGGTCTGCAAGTCAGCAGATCTGGCTTCCAGGTCCAAGGCCATCCGTCCCCAGCCATGGTAGATGGATCAGCAATTTGGGCAAAGCATGCTGCCTAACACAGAGGTGCTTAATGAATACCCCTTGCAGTCCCTCCCCAAAACAAGCCAAAACCAGAGATGACCCTTAGCACTGCCCCGCTTTTTCAAACCCACCAGCAACCTGTGGCCTAGACAAACCCTCTCGCCTCCCCAGCAGTAAAATATATTAAAACAGCCTGAGGGCTGAGAGACCAAATTTGTCCAACCCGAGCAAAAGAGCCAGGAGGAGGCTGAGCTTCCGTAACACTCACCCCTGCTGCGACCACACCAGCTCCCTAGGGGTAAGGACGGCAGTCAGGCACCTGGAAGGAGGAAACAGTGTTAGCACCTCTGAACTGAGTTCGTGGACCCAGCGTGGAGCTGGAAACTGAGAGGCTCGCATTTGACTCTCCGAGGAACCTTTGGGAAGTTGCTGAACCTGTTACACAGAAAGGCCTGTATGACTATGCAGAGCAAAAGGGAAAGTAACAAATATGAAACTGGAGCAGCCAGGAGGGGCCAGGTCACGAAGGGCCTTGGAGGCCGAGGTAAAGAATTCAGTCCTGAGTCTAAGAGCAACGAGAAACCTGTAGGGTCGAGAATGGACTGGAAACAGGCAAGGGTAGCTTTAGGCATGTGAGTTAGGAGGCTGTTGCGGCTGTCTGGGGACATGTGACAAGGGCCCAGGCTGGGGTGGGGACAGCACAGCTGGGATGAGGTGGATGGATTCCAGAGCTCTTTGAGCGGTGGTATCTCCAGACTTCGGCGGTGGGCCAGATCTGGGGGGATAAGGGAGAGAGAGGTCTGCCAACCCCTCAGGCGCCTGTTTCATGTCAGTCCCCTGGTCTCCAGCACCCAGGACAAGACACACCCATTGTTCTCTCAACCTGGCCTATCCTTAACTCAGTTTCCCCATGTGTCAAATAAACATGGTTGGGGACTTCCCTGGTGGCACAGTGGTTAAGAATCCGCCTGCCAGTGTAGAGGACATGGGTTCAATCCCTGGTCCGGGAAGATCCCACGTGCCGCAGAGCAGCTAAGCCCGTGTACCACAGCTACTGAGCCTGCGCTCTAGAGCCCGCGAGCCACAACTACTGAGCCCGCCTCCACAACTACCGAGGCCCACGTGCTCTAGAGCCCATGTGCCGCAACTATTGATCTCACCTGATGCAACTACTGAAGCCCACGCACCTAGAGCCCATGCTCCGCAACAAGAGAAGCCACCGCAATGAGAAGCCCGCACACCGCAACAAAGAGTAGCCCCTGTTCGCCACAACTAGAGAAAGCCCGCCCGTAGCAACAAAGGCCCAATGCAGCCAAAAAATAAATTTTAAAAAAATTTCAAACTAAAATAAAATAAACATGGTTGGACTCAGGGGTCCCTAAGGTCTTTTTAGCATTAATGTTCTGTTCTGGTCTAATTCACTCACAGAGTATTTAAGCACCTTTTCCATCATCTTTAAGCCCCAACTGCAGGCCTGGCCTAGTACATAGTGGGCAGGATCGTTGGAGGAAGCAACCTCGGGGCCCCTGGAGTCACACACTTAGAACAGTTATCTCCAGGTGGGATTAAGTATTTCCGCTTCACATAGACACAAGAACTGAGCAAATAGGAAGACCACCTGGGCTGAGGTTGGAACAGCAGAAGCAGAAGCTCTGTGCCTAAGCAACTTGTTCCTGCCCCCGCTCCAGAGGCCGGCAGGGGCCTCAGGACATTGCCACTGCAGCTATAACATCCATCACCCAGCAGCTTACAACCTGGTTCCCCATCCACTGTTTCCCAGAGCCCAGGCTCACCCTGGGGGCCAGGTACCGAGGGACCCGGGAGGTAGTGCAGGACAGTGGTTTAAGCTAGGGCTCTGCAGCCACACAGACCGGTTTGAATTCTGCCCCCACCCCTTTCTAGCAAAGTGGCCTGGGGCAAGTCACCTCATTTCTCCGAGCCTTGGTTTCCTCATTTGGAAAACAGGAGTCATAGTGTCTGCTTCCAGGGCTAACGGGAGGATTAAATGAGATGCTACATGTGGAGAACTCAGAACAGTTCCTTATCACAACAACCCAGGAGGAGCTGCCATTTACAGATGTGGACACTGGAACCCAGGGAGTTGAAATGACTCACTGAAGATCATTAGAGAATCAGCACAGGGGTGAGACCCAGAGCTCAGGGTCTTAACTGCCAGGTTATACACTAACCATTTGGGTTCCTCTTTTTTATTTATTTATTTATTTATTTTTAAAATTTATTTATTTTATTTTTGGCTGCGTTGGGTCTTCGTTGCTGCATGCGGGCTTTTCTCTAGTTGCAGCGAGCGAGGGCTACTCTTCATTGTGGTGCGCGGGCTTCTCATTGCAGTGGCTTCTCTTGTTGGAGCACGGGCTCTAGGCACACGGGCTTCTGTAGTTGTGGCGTGTGGGCTCAGTAGCTGTGGCTCGCGGGCTCTAGAGCTCAGGCTCAGTAGCTGTGGCGCACGGGCTTAGTTGCTCCGCGGCATGTGGGATCTTCCCAGTCCAGGGCTCGAACCTGTGTCCCCTGCATTGGCAGGCGGATTCTTAACCACTGTGCCACCCGGGAAGCCCCTGGGTTGCTCTTTTTTATTTTTATTTTTTTATTTTTTTTATTTTTTCAGTACGTGGGCCTCTCACTGTTGTGGCCTCTCCCGTTGCAGAGCACAGGCTCCGGACGCTCAGGCTCAGCGGCCATGGCTCACGGGCCCAGCCGCTCCGCGGCATGTGGGATCTTCCCAGACCGGGGCACGAACCCGTGTCCCCTGCATCGGCAGGCGGACTCTCAACCACTGTGCCACCAGGGAAGCCCTGGGTTGCTCTTTTTTAGATGAAGACGTTGAGATGAAAAAATTACAAGTGACTTGACCAGAGCCACAGAGGGAATTCATGGTAGAAGAGGGATTTGAACCTAGGCCTTCTTGATGGAAAAGCCCCTGGTCTCCCCCATGGCTATCCAGAAAGTAGATGTGTGTGGAGAAGCTTCAGATTTCAGGGCCCTTTAAACCTGGAACAGGGACAAATGCAAATCTGGGCAGATGGAGTGAGGGTGGTGGTGAAGCTACCTTGAGAGGAAACCAGAAGGAGCGGGTGAAACAAAAGCCTCTTTCTCAGCACTCACTGGGGACTGGGCAGGAGAGGAGGGGCTGACAAGCAGGGCCATCCGTCCCGCCAGGGCCGAGCTGAAGGCTGGATCTAAACAAACAGAAACAGTTCCAGCTTGGCCACCAACTTACTGGCTGATCCTAGGGAGGTCACACACACACATACACACACTCAGGTCTCTGTTTCTTCAACTCAAGAATGAGACAGTTGTACTGAATGGTGTCGAGATCCCTCGCAGTTATAGAAGACTATTCATAACCATTTCTCATGAGCGCCAGACTCCTGGTCAGGCCCTGCTCTCACGAGCCCCAGAGGGGGACTCTTAACGCTGGCTCCAATATTCCTACAATAGGCATGGGAAGTCCTACATTCAGGTTCTGGCTATATAGCCAGGTCACTTCCCCTCAACAGGCCTCACCTTCCTCATCTATAAAATGGGCACACAGGGGCTTCCCTGGTGGCACAGTGGTTGAGAATCCGCCTGCGGATGCAGGGGACACAGGTTCGTGCCCCGGTCCGGGAAGATCCCACATGCCGCGGAGCAGCTGGGCCCATGAGCCATGGCCGCTGAGCCTGCGCGTCCGGAGCCTGTGCTCCGCAAAGGGAGAGGCCACAACAGTGAGAGACCCGCATACCACCAAAAAAAAAAAAAAAAAAAAATGGGCACACATCTTTGCCTGATCACCTATAGAACAAGAAAATCCAAGGAGCTTCCCCTAAAGGCAAGCAATCCCCATCTCAGCTCCCACCCTCAAGCTCTTTTAACTTCTCCTTTCCCTCTGACCCATGTCCCATTTGGACAAATGGAATAACTGAATCCAAGCTGATAGATGCAACAGCAGTAGCAACAACTCCCACAACCAGGCCTAGTAGTAAGCACTGCCACAGCTAAGACTCGGCCGTGCAAATGTGCAGGCACTGTGCTAAGCGTGCACTTGGATTATATCTCAGGTGATCCCCTCCATCAATGAGATAAATCCCACCCTTAGTCTAAATTTAGAGATGATAGACTAAGGTTCAGCAAAGTGAAGTGACTTGCCTAAGGTCACCCACAGAGCAAGTACATAGCATGGCCACCCAGACAGGGGCTCTTCATCTGACACCAGAAGCCCTGATCTTATCCTTGAGGCTATGGAGTTATTCTGTGTAACATTCCACCGTGGAGTGTGGCCCATGTATGGGGGGTGGTGAGTAGGGGAATATCTCGACTTCACCTTCACCCCCAAACCTCCCCAAATAACTAGGCTCTATTTTCTTGTATGATTATTCAAATGTGTCCAACTCAACTTAGGCTAGAACAGCGCTGTCCAGTCGAAACATAATACAAGCCAAATATGTAATTTAAAATTTACCAGTAGCCACATTTAAAAGAGTACAAAAGAATGGGTGAAATTAATTTTAATAGTATATTTATTTAACATGTAATCAATATCAAAAGTATTATTGAGGGAATTCCCTGGCAGTCCAGTGGTTAGGACTCCGCACTTCCACTGCTAGGGGCCCGGGTTCAGTCCCTGGTTGGGGAACTAAGATAGCGCAAGCCTCGAGACCCACCGCCCCCAAAAAAGGAAAAATCCAAAAGTATTACTGAAATATTTTACAATCTTTTTTTAATACTAAATCTTCTAAATCCAGTGTACACCTTACACTTACAGCACATCTCAATTCTTTTTTTTTTTTTTTTTTTTTTTTTTTTGCGGTACGCAGGCCTCTCACTGTTGTGGCCTCTCCCGTTGCGGAGCACAGGCTGTGGATGTGCAGGCTCAGCGGCCATGGCTCACGGGCCCAGCCACTCCGCGGCATGTGGGATCTTCCCGGACCGAGGCACGAACCCGTGTCCCCTGCATCGGCAGGCGGATTCTCAACCACTGTGCCACCAGGGAAGCCCAGCACATCTCAATTCTGACACTAAATTTTCATCAGATATTTAGAGTCTCCTAGCCTTTACAATTGAAAAAGTGTTTGCACAAATCTAAGTTCACAAACATACATAGAAGTTTTCCAATAACTGGAGTATTCTTTTTAATTTTTAAATTAATTAAAATTAAATAAGATTACAAATTCAGTTCCTCGGTGACACCAGCCACATTTCAAGTGCTCAGTAGTCTCACGTGGCTGGTGGCTACTGTACGGGGCAGCTCTAACGGTCAAGTCCTAGAGGGCGGGACTGGTGGCCTCCTTGGCCCTAAGCCAGAGCTAGGCCTCCCAAAATAAAGTTGAATGTCAATAGAATGGTGTCTACTCATTCCAACCCCCTACGGAGCCTGATATTAATATCTACCTCTGGTGCCTTTATACTTACAGCGCTGGTGACAAAGGGACAGAGTACCCATTGCTCAGATGGCACTATGGCTCCGAGAGATGGGCCACCACTCCAAGGCCCCCCAGGTTTGACCCACAGCCTGTCTGACTTGGAAGCCTAAGCTCTGTCCCTAAAGCTTGGCAGGGGCCCGGTCTGGGGCTCAGGCTTCTAGCCTTTGCCACTAAATTCCCTCCTGTCCCAGTCTAAATGGCAAAGAATGGCCCCTAACAGGATACCCAGTGAAGAGGGGAAAAGGGAAGGAAGTGGCATGGGCTGCACTGGGTGACGGGTCCTGCACACGGGGCTTAGGCCACTGGGGTACGATTCCGAACCCTCCCCACCCCTACCCAGCAGGAGGCAAAGCCAGCAAGGTCCACTGGCTGCCTGCCCTCTGGGTTGGGTCTCTGAGGCTCGATGCCATGCCCTCCCCCCACATCTCGCCCAAGAACACTCACCCAGAGGCCCTTGGACTAGGGCCAGAGCCTGTACTCACCTCCCAGGGTCACCTCAGCTGGAGTCAAGGGAAAGGATCCAAGAGGTAGTCCACCCCCCAACCCCCGGGGAGGAGGGGAGGAGCAGGCCCTGGTGGCAGATTCCAAAGTAGGGAAAGGGTGGCAGGTATAGGCCAAAAAAACCTGGGCAGCTCCACCTCTCTCCTGGGGGGCATAGCTAGCACTCAGCCCCCTCCCTCCAGCCTAACCGGGTGAAACTCTCGCCAGTTATTAGGTTTAACAATTAACTCTGATTGGTTTCCGCTTCAGCAGGAGGCAGTTCCAGCAAAAAGTCCCATCTGGGGTAGGTGGACTTGGAAGGGGATAGAGGGGAAGGGCTTGGTGTGAAGGGAGAAAGGGGTGTTTAGTGAAGCAACCCACCTCCTCCTTCTGGTCCCAACCTACCAGTGTGGGGCAGCTAAGGGGTGACAGCATAAGTTCTATAAGGTCACAGACAGCGCCTGGCACATAGTAGGTGCGCAATAAGTATTTCTAATTAACAAATAAGGGGGTGGAGTGATGGAGGAGAAATGAAGGCAGGCAAAAGTTCACTTGTCCTGGGTCCTTGCTGAGACCAAGATGGGCTGAGAACCAGGAGGGCAGCCACCCAGGACATGCCGGGAAATGGCTTTGAAGTCCCCCAGTCCTGGCGCTGCTCTTCCTAGCTGTGACCTTTGCAGCCCTCATTCCTCCCCATAAACAAGGGGTGACAGATAACACTACGGTATCACCTACAGGGCTGTACAAGGCCAGGCCCAAGAGGCTGGGATGCTCTGTGCCGCTGTAATAAAGTCATGTCTCTCGCTGCTTGGCAACAGCCTCCTCTTCTCAGGCCACCCCCTGAACTCCCCCACATCCCAATATTCCCCTGGATCCCACCTATGTGGCCCGTTTTCCTTTCCGGGAAGGAAAGCCCGGGATGATGACGGCTCCAGCCCACTCACATCCCACTCACCTGGGATCACACACACACACACCCTGGCAACAGACGGCTCCTAATTTGGCATTTGTTTGTCATTTACACCCCTCCTTGGGCCCCCTCCTCACCCTCTTCCCCCAATCCCGAACCCAGGCCTACAAACGACAAAAGCCCACACCAGGCTGGAGAGAAACTCACTGTGGCCCGTTCACTCTGCGTTCCTGGGCGGGGGCTCCCGCTTCTGGACCTCTGCTTCCCATCTGTGTAATGCGGAGGTGAGGGGGCGTGGATTAAGAGATCGCTTCTCCTGATATTTAGAGATTCTGACATTTCTGGGATCAGTTTGCATTTTAACTTCAGACAGACCAGAGTTCAGATCCTGGCCAGGGAAACAGGCAGCCTTGATATTACGAGAAAGACTCTGAGACAGGCCTGCAGAGGCCCGGAGCTGCAGCTCACCCTTGAGCATTCTCCGCTCAAGCCTAGGCAGAGGGACAAAGGCCCTGAGGGCTCACTGGGCTCTCCTACCTCCACCATAAAGCCCCAACTTTTTATTTCTGCCCCCCCTTTCCAGTCTTCTCTCTGTCGTTCTCAGCAACGTCATCATGAGCTACAATTCCCCCAATTTCTTCTTGGTGAAACAAAGCTTGAAGCTCCCCCTCCATCTGGGGTGCTGACCCTAAGGCCCTTCTTCTTTTTTTTTTTTTTTTTTTAAACATCTTTATTGGAGTATGACTGTTTTACAATAGTGTGTTAGTTTCTCCTTTACAACAAAGTGAATCAGTTATACATATACATATGTTCCCATATCTCTTCCCTCTTGCGTCACCCTCCCTCCCACCCTCCCTATCTAGGTGGTCACAAAGCACAGAGGTCATATATATATACACTACCAAATGTAAATGAGATAGCTAGTGGGAAGCTGCTGCATAGCACAGGGAGATCACCTCTGTGCTCTGTGACCCCCTAAGGCCCTTCTAAGTGGAGATTCTAGAGCTGCCTCGGCTTCCACTCCGCCCTTTCCTGCATCCTGCCCGCATGGCTCCAAGAATGTGCCCCACTCTCCCACGCCCGCCCTGGCACTCGCCTCCTTTATCGCCGCAGGGAATACCTGTTTCCCTGCTCCCCACGGCCCCCTCCCGCTTCTTGCCCATCCAGCTTAAACCTCCAGCACAGAGTCTACACTGACCACTCACTCCTCAAGTCACTCAGCCATGTCTCCCCCAGACACTGCTCCCCGGAGGAGAGGCTTACCAGCCCTACGTGACCTTAAGACCCTGCACACCAAGGAACTCCTGCAATTATTTTTCTCTGTCCCTCACCCTTGCCCCCCAGCACCGTAAGAACACAGTAGGTGTCTGCTAAAACAACGATGATAATAACCATTGCCTGAAAAATAATGAATTATAATTGCTTATTGACTATTTATTCTTTACAATGCTCAGATCTCAGCATTTTACACGTTATCATTTCAGTTCCTCCTCCCAAGCCCCCTGTAGACTTGTCATTCCTACCCCTTTGTCTTCAACTGAGGAAACAGGCTCAGAGAGGTGAAATGATTTGCCCAAGGTCACATAGCCAGGAGATGGCAGAGTCATAAGACTGGAATTTAAGTTCTTATCCACCGCCCTACTTGGCCTCCCTCCAATCCACACATAAAGGAGGGGATATGTGAGAAGCTGTGCCCTGCCAGTGATGGGGCCATGGGGGCCCCATAGAAACCAGCCCAGCCCAGGGCCAGAGGCAGATTCCGTAAATAAAACCTCACAACATTCTATTGCGTACCTACTCTGTGCAAAGCCCTATGCTAGGTGCTGGGAGCACAGAATATTACATGAGACATCTGGAACTCACAATCTAGCAAGAGAGACAAGCCACGTCCCAGGATAAAGCCAAGAGCAAGCAGAACTTGTCCCCAGAGGAGACCAGATAAGGTGCTAAGGGAATGCAGAGGACAGAAAGACAAATCTCTCTGTGGGGTTGGGGACGGGAGGGCTCACAAGGCTTTGGAGGACAGAGGTTGGCATCTGAGCTAAGCCTTGACAAGGCAGGCAGGATTTCAGCAGTGACTGGGGAAGGATGGGGTGTGGCACTCCTGGCAGAGATGAACCCAGGAAGTTGGAGCAAAGACACAGGTAAGCACTGGGCGTGTCCCAGGAGCCACAGCAAATGCATTCTCCAAGCCCCTCCCCTTGGCGCTGGTCCCAGGTGTCCAGCCCTGAAGAGAGGCCACCATGAGCGTCCCCAGACTCCCAGACAGCTGATTCATTCTGGTAAGCGGGCATGGAAAGGGGAGAGAGGGCTGAGTGCCTGGGCACATGGTCTGCCAGAAGGGGCTCAAGGGGCTAGAATCCAGGCTCTGTACAGATTCTCTCAAGATGGGAGATGCTGAAGGGAGGAGGTGGCCCCACCAGAAGTGGGTGACGCTGGGGAAGAAACAAGGAAAGGGGCAAAGACTGAATTGGGCAGCAGGAGACCTGGCTTCCAGAACTACAGATCAAAGCTGCATTGGACCTTGGGCTTATCCTGTCCAACCCTCATTTTTACAGCTGGGAAAACTGAGGCCCAGATAGGGGAAGAGACCGGTTCGCAGTCCCTTCGCAGCAGAACCAGCCACGTGCTGAGAGGTAGGAGAAATCTGCCTTCAATGCTTCACTCTGCCATGACCTCCCAGCGACCTTTCTCCAGTTATTAGGCTCCCACTCAACAAAACAACCCTGAAGTCAGCAGTTCTGAACTTCTATGGGTCGTGACTCAGAGACTCACGTGGTGCCTGTGGATCCTTTCTCGAGGACAGGGAACACTCTGAGAATTGTGCATGCTGTTTCGGAAGTTCACAAACATCTGAGACCAGCGTTCCCCGAGGGCAGTCTGAGAACCCTCTGTGTCCCAGTCACCTCGACTGGAACCTAATAAAACAGGCTGATTCCAGGGCCCCCACCACGGGGTGCTCAGCCGCTCTCCTTTTAGCTGGTTCACAGATTGAACATAGAGAGGGCTCCGTGGCTAGAAGTTTTAAAGCCACTGCTCATTAATCAAGGTCCCTTCTGGTTGAGCCACCTGCTCAAGCTGGCCCTGGTCATGGTCATGGTCATGGTGGGGGTGAGTGGAGGCCCAGCAGGCTGACTGCAGCTGGCTAGATTCTGAATTGACATTCTGAGATCAGCAGCCCTGCCTGGGAGGGAGTCCGGACTCCTGGGCTGCACTTGGGGTGAGAGGAGGGTTCCTATCAACCCCAGGCTAAAGGCTCTTTTCCTCTCTCCAGACTCTCACTCCGGCCCTCAGCCAGGTCCGGCTCCCTTCCTTTTCCTTTCTAACACAACTCTGCTCCTGAATCTCCGTTTTCTGGCTGCAGCCTCTGCCTCCCTCCCCTCCATCACTGAGCCTGACAGAGGACCTCCAAGCCCCCAAGCACCCTTCTGAGGAGATAAAACTATCATGCTTTGCAGATGATAAGCTCATTTAATTGGGACACTCAAGATAATCAATGAAGAACTAAGGTGGCCAGTGACAAAACAACATCTAAAGAAAAAGCCAAGTGGCTTCAGTCCTTCCCTGTTACTTGCTCTTGATGCAGCATCTCTCCAACAGGTGGGCAGCTGCCTACAACCAGAGGGGCTCAGAGCCTTGTCCTTCCTGGTAGGAAGGCCAGTCCCTGATGGGGTGACAGTACAGGTTTAGGAAGCAGGAGACCCCACTCTCTGAGCCAAGAATCTGTCCTCCAAATTTGAGCAAGTGTGCATCCCTCTGTGGACCCCTAAACGTTCTCACAGGCTCCATCCGGGGCAGTATAGGAAAGACGCCAGACCACCTGTGGGCTTTGGCTAGATCTGGCTTTAAATCCTAGCTGTGCCACTTGCTGGCTGAGGACTGGGTAGGCCTTGGGCAAGTTACTTAGCCTCCTTTAATAAAATGAGGTACCGTAATCTCTGCCTCACTGGGTAGTTGCAAGGATTAAAAGACATAAGGCGCATAAAGCACTGAGCACGGGGCCTGGCACATGGTGAGACAATAAACGTAAGCACTTGTTTATCAGTCACCAGAGCGAACCTCTGACGAGGAAGACTCTAGGCTTTCTAATTCTTAGGTGGCCTCAAGCAACCCCCAAACCACCCACCTGAACTGGGTCTGGAGGCTTTATCTTTAGACCTTTAACCCAGAGAGATGATGGGGCGAGAGAGGAGTGGAAGGCAGGGGAAGGGAGAGAAAGAAGACTGAGAAGGGGAGGGAGGAAGGGAAAGGAAAATCAAGGGTGAGAAGCGGCCTGGCTTCCCCAGCTTGGGGGAAAGGAAGATGACTTCAGGGAAACTGCCAAGACAGGATAAGCCTTCTCTCCTTTCCAGAGCCTCCCCTAGGCCCGCCAAGGCAAGGCTTAAAGGGACACAGTCTGCTGAGAAGCACCGCCCTGGCTGCCAGTAGGGACATTGAAGCCTTGGGTTACCTCCAGGCTCTGGTTCCCCATGCGGCTGCTGCCTGCCCGTGGCGGCCTCCTCCCCTGGAGCAGGCAGAGATGGCCAGAGCCAGGCTGAGAACAAAACCACTTGACCATTCAGCCTGCAGAGGCACTACTCGCTCACTTAGGGCTCAGGGACCCCCCTTGTGGATTCTGATCCCGACTCAGCAGGACTCTCCCCACTGGGTCCCCATCTCCGGGTCCCATGCGGAGCCCTCTCCAGGCCTCTACCTGCCCCAAGGTCCTGCTTCAGAGGCTGAAGTTGCAACTAGGTAAAAAGCACCATTCAGACTCTAAACAGGAACCACAAACGAGGTGTTCCAATTGCCACTGACCAGCTGTGTGACCTGCAAGGGTGTCACTTCCCTCAGAGCATGTTTTCTTCCTCTGGCTAATGAGGGCAACGGAGGACAAGGAGTTTCTCTAAGGTTCTCCCAACTCCGACAGCAGCTATCCTGCTGGTAGGATACCTCGGAGCGCAAAGGGGCAAAGAGAACTTGCCTCAGAAGAGGACTGTGCCGAGCTGGGCTCTGCTGAGAGTGCGTGGATGTGGCAGTGGCCAAGGGTTATTATGAAGATGACGATTATAATTTAAAGACACAGCCACAAACTCTAAAGCAGTTTACAAAGAGCTGTCTCATTATCCCCTGGGATTCACAGTCTGGTGAGTTAAGTAGAGCTGGACGATGATTATTCATATTTGGCAGATAAGGAAAGTGAAGCAAGATTTAAGTGGCTTGTGACTTCCTTGGTGGTGCAGTGGTTAAGAATCCGCCTGTCAATGCAGGGGACACGGGTTCGAGCCCTGGTCCGGGAAGATCCCACATGCCGCAGAGCAACTAAGCCCATGTACCACAACTACTGAGCCCATGTGCTGCAACTACTGAAGCCCGTGCGCCTAGAGCCCGTGCTCCGCAACAAGAGAAGCCACCGCAATGAGTAGCCCACGCACCACAACGAAGAGTAGCCCCCGCTTACTGCAACTAGAGAAAACCGGCACGCAACAATGAAGACTCAACACAGCCAAAAACAAATAAACTAATTAAAAAAAAAAAAAAAGATTCAAGTGGCTTGTCCAGGCTACTAAGTGTAGAGAAGGGGGAGCCAAAGCAGAAGTAGTAATTACGGGGTGCCTGCTGTGCGTCACCTCACTAGGCTCCCTCATATCTGTTATCTTGACCTAGTCTCACCACCAAAACCCGGCACTGCAGGTGCTACTGTCCCCGTTTCAGAGAAAAGGACACTGAGGCTGAGAAAAAGCCTCATGGCTGCTCCATTGCAAAGCCTGGATTGGGACCTGGGGTTGTGGGACTCCAAGACCTGCACTCTTTTCCATCTTCCTGTATGTACTGAGTTGAATAGTGTCCCCCCAAATTCATGTCTACACAGACGCTCAGAATGTGACCTTATTTGGAAATAGAGTATTTGCGGAAGCAATTAGTTAAAATAAAATGAGATCATGCTGGATATGGGTGGGTCCTAAGCCCAAGATGACTGGTGTCCTTAGAAGAAGAGGAGATGACACAGAGACACACCAGAGAAAGGGGAGAAAGCCATGTGACAACAGAGGCAGATGCAGCTGCAAGCCAAGGAGCTCCAAGGATTACTGGCCACCACCAGAAGCTAGGAGAGGGGTACAGAACAGATGACCCTGCCACCCCACCTCAGAGCTTTCAGAGGGAACCAACATTGCCGACACCCTGCTTTCTGACTTCTAGCTCCACACTGTGAGAGAATCAATTTCTGCTTTTTTAAGACACCCAGATTGTGGTATTTCAATAAGCAGCGCTAGGAAATTAATACACAGTGAGTCCATTGAGCAGCAGATCTGAGACTCTTTTTTTTTTTTTTTTTTTTTTTTTTTGCAGTATGCGGGCCTCTCACTGTTGTGGCCTCTCCTGTTGCGGAGCACAGGCTCCAGACGCGCAGGCTCAGCAGCCATGGCTCACGGGCCCAGCCGCTCCGTGGCATATGGGATCTTCCCGGACCGGGGCACGAACCCGTGTCCCCTGCATCGGCAGGTGGACTCTCAACCACTGCGCCACCAGGGAAGCGCCTGAGACTCTTAAATTCCATTTTTCAGATTCCCACTCATTAGGCAACCTTGGAGGTTAATGGAGGCCTGGGGCCCATAGAGGAGTCCTTCTCATCTCTCCTTCACTTCCCTGGTTCAGGCTGGCCTGAAGTCCATCAACTGGGCTTCTTCCATGTCCCAGGTGTCTAGCCATCCCACTGGGCCCTTCCATCATGCACATAAGCACCCTTTGAGCCCCGACTCCAGATGGACCATCCTCCCCCTCCACCCAGGCCAGCCTCTACCACCACCTGGAGAGCTGTGGTTTTGAAATGCAAATTCGATCCTTCCCGGCTAGCTTAATCTTCTTCCCTAACTCCCCACAACCTGTAGGACCCAGGCTCTTCAGCCTGTGCCAGATCTGGCCTCAAATTCCTCTTAATCTCCAGCCACTCACCCCACCTGTCCCCACCGCTCACCGCTTTCTGCTCCAACCACATGGAACTACTTGTATTTCCCCTAACAAGTCATGGTGCCTTTGCACGTGCTGCTCCAACTACCTGGAAAATAAAATCCAGCGCAAACACCACTTTTTCCTCCATGAACAGCCATACCCTGCCACCTTGTACATTGTTCATCTTTACGGGTCTGCCCCGCACACTCAGCCTGGGAACACTGCTGTATTCATTTCTGTCACTGTAGGCCTAGGGCCCAGTATAAAGGCATTCAAGAATGTTGAACTGTGGAGTAGCCATAACAGTAGAAATTGCTACCATTTACCAAATACTTACTATGTGTTCAGCACTGTGCCGAGCATTCCACGTATGTTACTTCATTTCATTCTCAAAACAACACTTTGAAACGGATGCTATTACTGATCCTCTTTTACAAGTGAGAAAATGAAGAGATGAAGTCACTTGCCCAAGTCCACGCAACTAGTAGGCAGCGAAGACAGTGCTCCATACTCTAGCGTCAGTGCTAGTAACCAATGTTAGGTACACCATCCATCCTAATACCCTCATTTTACAGAAGAGGAAACAAGCAAGAAAGGAAGAGTGACTTGCCCACAGTCAGGTAACAAGACGTGGACCTAGATCTTCAGATTCCTTATTCAATGTTCTTCCTCTTCTCATTCTTGCAGGATCTTAATCCAGGAGGACACAGAAAACAAGGTAGGCTGTTATCTCCTAAAGAGCTTTTTCCTGTCTCCCCTAGAGCAGAACCCAGCATAGGCCTGGCCACACAATAGGGGCTCAAATCTATAGCCAGGCGACTTAGCAGTAAAAAAGACAGATAAATCTACTTCAAAAAACTCTGAAGCCTGGGGACTTCTCTGGTGGTCCAGTAGTTAAAAACCCACCTTCCAATTCAGGAGACACAGGTTTGATCCCTGGTTGGGGAACTAAGATCCCACATGCCGCGGGGCAACTAAGCCCGCGCACCACAACTACTGAGCACGTGCCTCAACTAGAGAGCCTGTGTGCTGCAACTACAGAGCCCATGCACTCTGGAGCCCACACGCCACACTAGAGAGAAGCCCACGTGCTGCAACTAAGATCTGACGCAGACAAAAAAGAAAAGTCTGAAGCCTGCTTAGATATTACAATGTCAGGGCTTGAGAGGACAAAAGATATCATTTAATACCATCTCCCATATTATAAAGTCATCCATTCAACAAATTTATGGAACACCGGTCATAAGCCAGACACTGTATGGGGGTACTAGGAAGACTGATAAGCAAGTTTGTGCCCAGATGGCATTTGCAATCCAGTGTGGAGAGACAGAAAAACAACTAACAAGTTCATGTATAATTACGAACTCTCATAACTGTTAGTAAATACAGGGAGCTATAAGAGGTATAACAGGAAAAACTGAGTTATCTTAAAGGAATTGTTGGTGAAGGCTCCCCTGAGAAAGTGATTCTTCAGCTGAAATCTGAAGAGTGGGAGTTAACCAACGTAAGATGCAGGGGAAGGGTGTGGTAGACGGACGGAACAGCATGTGCAAAATCCCAGAGGCAAAAGAGCTCCTGGTGCCTGGATGAACTAAAACAAGGCCAGAGTGACTGGTTTCTAGAGAGGTGGGCAGGCCTTGTAAATCAACGTAAGAAATGGAGAAACCCCTTGCTCAGAACCTAGCCCAGAGCAGATGCTGTCAACAGGTCATTGAATTGTTTTGTGAAGGAGTGATTTGATTTGTCTGAGATCACAAGGAAGACCTGGGACTTGAAGCCAGAACCTCTACTTGCCAGGTTAGGGCTGTCAGCTACTTCAGGTATGTGTGTGGAAGAAGGCAGGAGATGTTTTCCAGGTGTTTCATCCTATAGGAGGTTCCAGCTCCCTGCCTGCACCTCTCTTGAGCTCTACTGTGCATCAGGATTTCCTGTGTTTGTTAAAACATAGACTGCTGGGCCTCACCCTCAGAGTTATTTATTCAGTAGATCTGGTGGGAGCCCCAAGAATTTGTATTTCTAACTAGATCCTAGGTAACCCTGCTGCTGCTGGTGGGGTGACCATACTTTGAGAACCACTGCTCTAGACTAGAATATACGAGGGCAAGGAGGAGTGGTGAGTGGGGCCCATGGCCAGGATCCTTGGGGGCTAAAAGGGTAGATTCCTAAATCTGGGTAACAATGAGACAAACTCTAGCACTCTGAGAAAGGGAAGGGGACTCAAAGTCTCAGAATCCAGCCTACTAGCTGCTCAGCTAGGGAAACTGAGGCTTAGGGGGTTTAGACCCTTACATAAGAGAAGCTCAATAAAAATGTGTTGAGTGAACAGGTAAAAACATGAAAGGTTTGACCAAAGTCCAAAGGAGACCCCTGCACCAAATTCCAGGGCTCCTGAGCTGCAGACCAGAGCCTTTCCTGCCCTGGGAAAGGGATTCAGGAAAGGAGACAGCAAGCTCAGCTTTCCCCCAGCTTCTGCTGCCTTCAGTAGGGAAACATTTTTAAAAATTGCAAAAATCTGCTGTTGGCCCCCAATCCTATCACCCATCCACCCTCCTTCCTTTCACACTCCCAGCTCCCTTCCTTTACACTCCAAATCCTGTGCACTTTATCCTGGCAAGCTGAGTAGCAGAGGGGGAGGGGAAGTTCTAGGGAAGAAGAACTGGAAGTGGAGGGTGAATTCTTACACTTGGATAGCTTTCTTCCAGAACACTTCCTTCCTCTTGTAAGAGTCTCGGTTTCTATCCTCATATCCAGTCTAATCCCAGTCTACCTACATTTCAGTACCAGCATCTGAAACCCACAAAGCCGGGGGCTAAATTTCCAAACCGCCTTTTCACCCAGTTTTTCTAAAATAGGGTGGCCCTGGACAGAATTTTTCTATCCTATTCCAGTTGGCAGCAAAATGCCACTTATCTTGCAAACCCACATGCACAGACTCACTAACATACAAACAGCTATGTGTACATAAAAACAAATATACTAAAACTCATTAAGAAACACAGACACATAGAGTTCAAGAGATGCCTTATTCACTGTTCACTGATAAAATACATCTGCACCCCCAAATGCACAAGAAACACACACATGCACACATCTCCAAATGCCTGCGCTGCACCGATATATGGAAAACGGAGTAAGACACACCCAGAGACCTCTCTCAAAGTAGACATCTCCTGAGGGGGCGTTCCTTGGAGCGGGGGGCACTGGCCCTTTAAGAGAGTGGTTCTCCCTCCTCCCTTCAGGGCACCTAAGGTGCGGCTCTACCCCAGGGAGCTGGGAGGGGTGAGGATGGGAGTGCGGCTGAGCTGGCCAGGCCCGGTCTGGCTGTGGCCGACTGTCCCCGCACCACGACAGGAAATGGATCCCTGAACCGACGGGGTCAACAGCCTGGGGACCGCTGTCTCCACCATCACCAGCACACACACACCCGGGCTCCAGGCAGGACACGCCCTCCGCTCCAGCGGGCATCTCTGTCAGCCCGGCTCCCTCCGGCCCCCGGGGTGTGGCCGCCCACCTGCCGGCAAGGAGTCTAGGCCCGGCAGGGACGCTCCCGCCGCCGCCGCCGCCCTCTGCCCCGGCCAGGTGCCCGGTTCCCGGCGACAGCAGCGTTTCGGCCGCCGCCCCCACCCCTTCCTCCCAGCTGTGCGGAGACAAAGCCGCGCACACGCACACGGGGGCTACGCGGGGCTACGCGGGTGCACACCCGCCCTCACACGCGCACACACGGGGACTCACAGTGGCGCGCGCGCACACACACACACTCCGCCACAGGTTCCAGCCACAAGCGAAGCCACTGGCACACACCCTCATCCAAATGTACACACACTCGGCTACACATTCAGACACACCCTCTCATAAACACATTCACGCATAGACACGCGCGCACACACACCGCCCAGTCCAGACGCGCGGAGACACACAGGGCACACACCCTCTCACACAGACACAGATGCACACCCGGTGCACACACGCACGCGCGCACACACCGATCATCCACTTGCACAGACCCACGGGCACACGCGCGCTCACACCCAGCACACACCCGGCGACGTGTACCCCGACACACATACCGCGCCAGCACTGAGACGCACAAACCGAGGCCCGGGGCTCCCAGCTCGGGCGCCCGCCCCCCGCCTCGGTGCTGTCCAGCCCCCGCGAGCCTGCCCGCCGGCCTGTCAGTGCTCGAGGACGGGAAACGGATCCTGGAGCCCTCGGCGATCACCCTTCCCACACACACCAGCCCAGACACGGCGGGGTCCCCGGGACCCGGAGGAGGCGGCGGGGGCGGCTAACCTGGCGGCGGCGGCGCGGCTTCCGGGCGCTGTCTGTCCTCGGTCAGTGTGTCCCGCGGCCGCTCGGCGGGCTCCGAGGCGCACTTGAGCTGCGCACAAATGCCCCGTTCGCTCGCTTGCTCGCTAGCTCCCTCCCTCCCGCGGCGCAGCCCCTTCCCCGCCCGCCCCCCTCACCCCGTCACCCCCTCCCCGGCCGGCTCCCCGCGGGGAAGCGGCGGCGATCCCGGCTGCCGCGGTAGCCAGGGGCGAGCTAGCGAGCAACCGGAGGAGCGCCGCCCGAGCCGCCCGAGCCGGGGCCGCGCGTAGGGAGGAGCCGCGCGGGCCCCTGGGGAGAGGAGGAGCGGAGGGGGCTGAGCCCTGCGAGCCCGCCTGGCGCTGGTCACCCGCCGCCCGCTTCCCAACGTGAGCCGGCGCCTACCTGTGCCGCCGCGAAGCTCGGAGGCTGGGGCGAGCGGCGGGGCGACGAAGAGGAGACCCCACCCCGGGCCCCCTCGCCCTTCCCATCCCAGCCCGGTGGGCTTGGGCCCCGCCCCCCGCCTCCTCCTGGTCCCCGCCAGCGCCAACCTCGGTTTTCCCTGGCCCAGACGCCTCGGCTCTCGGCCCGGTGCCCCGTGCTAACCCCACGGCCCGGCGCCCAGCTCGCCGGCCTCCTCCACCTCCAGCCCTGACCTGGCCGACGCCCACCCGCCTCCCCGCCGCCCTCCCATTGTTCCCGCGGCCCGAGCTCGAGGAAGACCGCGCCGCGCATTCCAACCCCACCTCAGGTGGCGATACCTCTGGACCCTTGGGGAGGGGATCCCCGAGGGCTGGACCCTGGCTCTGGGCGCCGACGCCCACCCTCCACGATCGCAGGCACGCCCAAAGTAAAGAGCTTTCCTAAATTAGAGTTAAAATCACCACTGCCCTTATAGGTGCTCCTCCATGTCCTAGTAAAGACTGAGGCTGGGGGGCGGGGGGGTAGGAACCACCCCAAGGTCAGCAAGCCCGAGATAGCAGCGAGGAGAAGGTGGGGAACTGATTAGGTATTCACATTACATAGAAGAAGAAACAGGGAATTCCTGCCCAGGGCTCCTGGGACAGGGACAGGCTCCAGAACTGCAGGGAATAATGAGCCTGACCTCCTTTGTTAGATACTACATAAAACACAGAGACGTGGAAGAAGTACTTTCAGAGATTTTACTGGATGAAAAGGCCTACTAAGTGCAGGAACTCTCACATACTTTGTCTCACTTAGCCCTGACCGTGGTCCTATGCGGCAGCTGTGACCATCCCCATTTTATAGATGAAAGCTTGTCCTAGGTCTCTCCAGCAGGCAGCGCAGAACCAAGATGAAGCCCAACAATTATTCAAGTTCTTCACTGCGATCCCCCCTCCAGTGTAGGATACTAAGTGCCAGGTGAGCAGCTAAGAACATAAGAAATCAAGGAGGGCGGGCCTAGTTTGGGCCTAGAAAGACTTCCACAAACTAAAAGAGGGCAGAAGTGAGGGCACTGAGACCCCAAAGCAGGACTGAGTATGGCTTGTCCAGGGGAAAATTATAATTAATCATGAGAACTAATCATAGCTAATGTGTGTTTGGAGCACTTACTGTATTCCAGGCACTGTTCTAAGAACTTTACTTGCACTAACTCATTTAATCCTATAACAACACTATGGGATGGAGGTTATTTTTTAGGAAACAAACACAAACACATTACATAGTTTATAAAGTGGCAGAGCCAGGATCCAAACCCAGGAAGCTGATTCCCAAGCCTGCACTTAACTACCACAGGCCAGACAGAAGCAGGCCTGAATGCGAGGCAAAGGCATTTGAATTCTTAGGGCACCCACAGCAGCATGACTCTTTACTTGCCGTCTTCTGTCTCGCTGTGTGTACCCAGTACCCAGTACACAGGGCCTGGAACGTAGGCTCATCTGTTAAACTATTGCATGACTGAGGCTGGAGTGCAGAGGGCTGTGTGCAGGGCTTGGCTGCAGCTCTCTCTGGTGTGCTGGGCATTTTTATCAGTGGTTTTAGATGAAGCAGAAGAAGGCATGAAACGCTAATCATATCTACAGCCATCAGGAAGTTGGGAGGGCCCTCAAACACTCCAGAAACCAAAATTAGTTTCCAAAAGATCTCGGCAGCATTGGAGCTGAGCTGGAACTAACAAGATGAGGTACCACAAGGGATAAATGTAAACTCCTGCCCTTCAGTCCAAACCACAGCAGTTCCACAGAACTTTCTGTGATGGTGGAAATGTCCTAAATTGGCATTGTCTGATGTAGCAGCCACTAGCCACCTGTGGCTGTTGAGCCCCTAAAATGTAGCTCCTACAACTGAGAAACTAAAATTTTAATTTCAATTAATTTTACACTTTTAACATTTTTTTTCTTTTTAAGTACTTCAAATGTAAATTGTCACATGGTGCTAGTGGCTGCCATATTGGACAAGTGCCCAAAATACAGGGTAGAAAGAATCTAGATTAAGAGTAGTTTCGGTGAAAATGGCTTACAGGTTTGAATTGACCTCAAGCTCAACAATGCAATGTGGCTGCAAAAAAAGAAAGAAGGAAGGGAGGAAAGGAAAAAAGGAAGAAGAGGAGGGACTCCCCTGATGGCGCAGTGGTTAAGAATCCGCCTGCCAACGTGGGGGACACAGGTTCAATTCCTGGTCTGGGAAGATTCCCACATGCCGTGGAGCAGAGCCTGCACTCTGCAACAAGAGAAACCACCGCAAAGAGAAGCCTGTGCACCACAATGAAGGGGAGCCCCCGCTGGGCAGCTAGAGAAAGCCTGCGTGCAGCAGTGAAGACCCAACATGGTCAATAATTATTTATTTATTTTTAAAAAGGAAGGGGAGGAGAGTGAACATGATAAACTGTATCAAAGAAACGAAAGGTTAGACCTCTGTGGTTCTAACTGTTAGCCTCTGTTAGAGGTTCTATGCTGCCCTGGGCTGATCACACCTGGACCACGGGGCTCAGCTCAGTCCCACGTTCTGAGGAGTACACTGTCACAATGGAGCAAGTTTAGAAGACACCAGAATGCTGAGGACCTGGATGCCATGTTGTGTGGTGAATGATTTAAATATCCTTGAGAAGGTAAAGCACTGGAGGATATACTGGCTGTCTCCAAACATCTGAAGGGCATACCGAAAGGGGATTTGATTTGTTTCTTATCATTTAGGTCTAGTAAACAAAATGAAAAACTCTGCGAACCCCTAAGCCCCCTCTCCATGTCTAATTCCTCTTTCTGTTCCCCTCAGCACTTAATCCACCCAGGACCTGGCTCATATGAAACACAAATTTGCTGACAAATGGATGTGAAAGAATTCTACTCAGCTCTGGTGGGTGGACATCCAGGAGGAGAACTTCAGCTTATTATAAAGATCTCTAACAGTCAACACGATCCAAGAAAACAATGGACCGCCCTGGGAGTGATGAACTCCCTGCCAATAAATGTATTCAAAGAAAGATTGGGTCTTCAGCTGGAGGCTGAACTAGGAATCAGTTGACCCTTCAAACCGAAAAATGAGCAAGTTCTATTAGGAGGGGAAAGACAAGATCGAGGCCGTGCTTCCAGACAGTTACCTGGCTGTATATATAGACCAGATTGATATGAAGGGACCAGAGGCAGGGAGGACCAGTTAGGAACCATTGCAGGGGTCCAGAAAATAACAGAATAGATTAGGTGGCAGTGGGAATGGAAAGCCAAGGACAGGTGTGTGGTGACAGAAGCACTGGCCCTGGGCTGGAAGTCAGGAGCTACAGGTTTTAGTTCTGCCTCTGCCATTAACTTATTGTGGGGTATGGGGTAAATCCCTTCCCTTCTCTGGACTTCAGTTTCCCCATCTGTGAAATGCAGAATAATCTCCAAGTCCCTGCTAACTCTGGATTCGGTTTATGGGAAAGAGATTAATGAAGGCTAACTGGGACAATGTAGTAGACAGCCTTTATACGCTTCAAAGGAACAATATCACTAGTCTCATACTATCATTATTATTACAAAGTCTGCCCCCCCAGAACTTGGTGACTAGATTGGTAGGAGGGGACAAGAAAGAGTCAATGGACTGCATGTGTAGGGGGTGGGCTCAGGGGACAAGGACCTCCGAACGTTGGGGAGCATCAGCTAACCTCTCTACTCCTCCCCCAAGATCTGTGAAGACAGCGTGCTGTGTGCTGTCACCACATGAACTGCTTCCTCATTCCTTTGAGCCACACCTCATACTTGGCTAAGGGGAGCAATCAGTTCTAGGAAAAGTTAGGCTCTGTTCCCCTCCTTTTAACGTTCCCAAATGTCACCCGGTTGTGGTCCTTCCCTTAAATAAGTATCATCTACGCATATGAAAACAGCCAATATTATTGAGCACTATGTGCTAAGCACTTTACTTACATAGCTTTCTCACCCTGGGAGGTAGCTCTAATTATTATCCCCATTTTATAGATGAGGACATCGTGGCTCACGGAGATTCGCAATTTTCCCACAGTTGCATAGTTTATGAGGGGGATTCCAATACAGGTCCGTGTGATGTCAAGGCTGCATTCCTAGAAGCTTCTAGCATTTTACTATGTATTTTTACAACAGCTTAGGGAAGAGGGCAAGATCAGTACGGTCTCTAGGTTACAGCTGGGAAAACGGAAGCTCTGAAAGGTTAAATTAAGTCACTTGGACAAGTTAGTAAAGGCTTTCAATGTGCAGTTCACACTCTTTCCTGTTCTCTGTTCCTCTCCTATGACCCAGCAGTGCTTTCCTCCTTCCCCACACCTTCCAGGGCCTCCCCAGTCTTCCTAGACCTGATTGGTAGAAGGACTTTTACTTGTCCTTTTTCTGGGGCAGGAGGAGGGAAGGATTTCTGAAAGGCAAAAGTTAACTCCCATCTCCTCACTCACCACCACCAGCACACACACACCCCAGAGTGAGTCACGCAGAGCTGAGCTGCCAGTCACCGGAGCATCAGGTGCTAAGCTTAGGTTAGAAGGGTGGAAAAGTAGGCCAAGTGTTCTCATCCCCAGGAGCACAGCCCAGTTGCAGCTCGCCCCCCACCCACTCATCCCATCCCCAAATACTGCAAACATTTAGGGGATACTGTGCAAATCCCGGGGGCAGAGGAGACGTGAGAAATCAGAATGCATTCCCACCCTTCAGAGGGGATAGGGCAGTGAGTACAAAATAATATATACTTATAAAGAGTGATGGGGGTACATGGTGATGAATTCCAAGGAGAGAAGTTCACAAAGGAGTTAGGATCAGAATGGATTCTTAAAGGGTAAGTTGAACATGCAGAGGTAGAGGGGCACTCCAGGCTGCAGAACACACAGGCAGAAGCACCAAAGCTTAGATGTATTTGCACACTATCTAGCAGGCAATAGGGAGGTGTGGAGCGCACTACGGCTTTGAGAAAGACTGCCTGAGTTTGAATCCTGGCTCTGTCCCTTCTCAGCTATTTGACCTTGGGCAAGTTACTTAACCCCTCTGGGAGAGATATCATTGTCTCCTATTATTTGCTCTCGCCCTACCCAGTAAGCTTACACATTCTAGCCAGTTGCCATGTGACTCCAGAGGAAGAAGTACACTTCCCCAGACCAATGTCAGACTCGATCACATGACTTACTTTGGCCAGTGGAATTTGAGCTGGAGAGATATATGCCAGTTCTAGGCAGAAACCTGAAGAACCATTGTATGTCTTAGTCTAAAATCAAACTCTTTAACCTCTGCCACTGGAATGGCATGACCTGGATGGGGGCTGTGCCTTCAGCCTGGACCTTAGAGTGAAAAGACACAGAAAGCAGAGCTGCAGGCAACACACAGCTGCCCCACAGCTATCTATGTGTAATCTGAGGGAGAAAACTTTATTGTAAGCCACTGAGATTTTGGGGTTGGTTGTTATCACATCATAACTTAGCGTAACCTAGTGATTTTAGTAGCACTTACCTCGTAAAACTGTTGTGAGGATTAAATAAGATGATCTTGTGAAAAATGTATAACCATTTCATCAGAAATTGCATTATAAAATGATCACTCTGCCCACACATATATGGACATTTGATATACAACAGAAGCAACATTTGCAAAAGGCTCGCAAAGGATGGTGTCACAGGTTGAATAGTATCCCCCCAAAATTCATGTCTACCTAGAACCTCAGAATATGACCTTGGGACTTGCCTGGTGGCACACTGGTTAAGAATCTGCCTGCCAATGCAGGGGACACGGGTTCGATTCCTGGTCTGGGAAGATCCCACATGCCTCGGAGCAGCTAAGCCCGAGCTCCACAACTACTGAAGCCTGCACTCTAGAGACCATACTCCACACAAGAGAAGCCCGCTCACCGCAACGAAGCGTAGCCCCTGCTCACTGCAACTAGAGAAAGCCCGTGTGCAGCAACGAGACCCAATACAGCCAAAAAAAAAAAGAATATGACCTTATTAGAAATAGGATCTTTACAGATGTAATTAGTCAACGATCTCAAGATTAACTCATCCTGGATTTAGAGTGTGCCCTAAATCCAATGACTGCTATCCATATAAGAAAACACACAGAAACAAAAAGAAGGCAATGTGAAGATGGAGGCAGAGACTACTGTGATGTGTCTACAAGCCAAGGAATACCAAGGATTGCTGGCAAACACCTGAAGCTAGGAGAAAGGCATGGATATTTTCTCCCTCCCCATGAGGAACGGATTCTGTCCACACCTCGATTTTGGACTTCTGGCATCTTGAACTGTAAGAGAATAAATTTCTGTTGTTTTAAGCCACCCAATTTGTGGTAATTTGTTATGACAGCCCTAGGAAATTAATACAGATGGATTATTTTTAAGTGATACTGAACAATTGGTTATTCATTTGGAAAAAAATAAAATTGGATTCCTACCTCATAGCATACATAATAATAACCTGTTGGATTAAAGACCTAAATTTGAAAAGCAAAACCTTAAAACCTTTAGAAGTAACTAAAGAAAATCATATTTAGGACCTCAGGATACCGAAGAATTTCTTAAACAAGACGTAAAAATCACAAATTGTATTACTCTGGGTTATCCATAGAAATAGAACCAGTAGGATATATATTCTATATATCTACATCTATATCAATAGAGAGGTAGAGAGATAGATTTACTATAAGGAATTGACTCATATGGTTATGAAACCATGTGACTCAGATGGGACTTGAACCCATAGGCTGAGACTTGAACCCAGCCAGAACCCACTGTCTTTCTTTTTTTTATATAAATTTATTTGTTTTATTTATTTATTTTTGGCTGTGCTGGGTCTTCGTCGCTGCGCACAGGCTTTCTCTAATTGTGATGAGCATGGGCTATTCTTCACTGTGGTGAGCGGGCTTCTCATTGTGGTGGCTTCTCTTGTTGTGGAGCATGGGCTCTAGGCACGTGGGCTTCAGTAGTTGCAGCATGCGGGCTCAGTAGTTGTGGCTTGCGGGCTTAGTTGTTCCGCAGCATGTGGGATCTTCCCAGACCAGGGCTCGAACCCGTGTCCCCTGCATTGGCAGATGGATTCTCAAACACTGCACCACTAGGGAAGCCCAACCTACAGTCTCTTAATTGAGATCACACACTTGGTCTCTGGACTTAATGAGGCTCAGGTTCTTTATGTCTCATTGCAGAAAGAATTCAGTGAGAGACAAAGTGATAGGTAAGAAGTGGATTTTTTTTTTTTTTTGGCTGATTTGGGTATTCGTTTTTGTGCACGGGCTTTCTCTAGTTGAGTTGTTGTGGTGCACGGACTTATTATGGTGGCTTCTCTTATTGCGGAGCACAGGCTCTAGAGCGCAGGCTCAGTAGTTGTGGCACACGGGCTTAGTTGCTCCAAGGCATGTAGGATATTCCTGGACCAGGAATTGAACTCGTGTACCCAGCATTGGCAGGCAGATTCTTAACCACTGTGCCACCAGGGAAGTCCAAGAAGTGGATTTATTTAGAGAGAAACACACTCCACAGACAGAGTACGGGCCATCTCAGAAGACAAGAGGCCCCAAAATATGGGGTGGTCAGTTTTTATGGGCTGGGTAATTTCATAGGCTAATGAGTGGGAGGATTATTCCAACTATTTCAGAGAAGGGGAGGAGATTTCCAGGAATTGGGCCACTGCCCATGTTTTGACCTCCTATGGTTAACCTCAGAACTGTCATGGTGCTACTGGTGTGTCATTTAGTATGCTAATATATTACAGTGAGCATATAATGAGGCTCAAGGTTTACTGGAAGTTGAATCTTCCACCATTTTGGACCTACTTGGTTCTAATCAGTTTTTGTCATGTCCTATGGCTATGTCATTCTTTTATTTTTAAATTTTATTTATTTATTATTTTGTATTTTTATTTTTGGCGTGTTGGGTGTTCCTTGCTGCACGCAGGCTTTCTCTAGTTGTGGTGAGCAGGGGCTACTCTTCGTTGAGGTGTGCGGGCTTCTCATTGCAGTGGCTTTTGTTGCGGAGCACGAGCTCTAGGTGCACAGGCTTCAGTAGTCGCGGTGCATGGGCTCAGTAGTTGTGGCTCATGGGCTCTACAGCACAGGCTCAGTAGTTGTGGTGCATGGGCTTAACTGCTCCACAGCATTTGGGATCTTTGCGGACCAGGGCTTGAACCCGTGTCCCCTGCATTGGCAGGCAGATTCTTAACCACTGCGCCACCAAGGAAATCCCACCACCCTTACTTCTTTTCTTCTCTCTTTTATTTCCTGACCCCCTTCCTGCTCTGTGCATGGTCCCCTCCCTCTGAGGGCAAAATATGGGATAAAACAAATCCAAATCAAACAGCTTCTAGATCTCATCACGAGAAGCCCTCAAAGTGGGGTGGAAACGAGAGGGAGAAGGAATCCTGGAGGCAGAGAAGAGGCTGCTTACCAACTGCTGGTGAATCCACAGAGAGTACTGTGTCAGTTACCTACCTCCAACCCACGCCCAGCTCTCCCTTTTCCTGCCTGTGATCACAGAATTTTGAAACATCAGAACTGCAAAAGTCCTTGACATTTATCTACTCTGCCTCCATAAGTTTGCAGCTGGGCAAGTGACACAGGGGCACAGGAAAGGAAAGCAACTGGCTATTGCCACCCAGCAAGTCAGTGGCTCAGCAAGAACTAGAGTCCTAGGCCTCCTGACCCCCGACAAGTGATTGTACTTTCACCTATACCACACGTGACCTTCCTTCCTGTGGTCACTAGTCCCTCCTCTTGATTCCTACCCACCAGGTTTGGGAGGACATCTAAGCATTCCCAATCTGCCCTCCCATCCCCCACCCCCAAAACCCCACCCCTGAGTGAGCGTAGGGTACAGTGAAACAGGGGCAGAAGGGACAACCCATGTCAGAAGGGAGGGCCAGCCCTAAATCCTAGGGGCATATTTGGCAGTGGTGGGAATGGTGAAAGTGTCACTCTGGCCTGCAGGGGGACCAGTCTCCTCTTTGGAGAGCTCCATTAGAAGCAGCCTCTGTTTCAGCAGGCCATCCTGGTGGGACCCCTCCTCGCGCCCTTCCAGCCTAGCTGGCTGCCTGGAGGACAGACCTCACTTCGCCAGCCGTGGACTTGCACAGAGGCCACCCAGGTGCAGGATGGTCCATGACTGCTGGGGGCGGGTAGCGGGGGGTGGGGGTGGGGGTGAGGAGGAAGGGTTTCCAGCAGCTCCACTTTCAGTCCTGCTCCTGTGCTCCACAAAGGGCCACTGTCTGAGCACAGAGGGACCCTGGAGGGAGGCCTCCCAAGGTGCTCGGCAACAGGGCCGGGTTTCATCACGCTGGGCCTCCTGGCCAAGTAAACATCAGGGTAGGAACAGGCCCAGCAGTTTCTGCAGACAGGGTCCTGGCTCCAGGCTGGCTCAGTGGCATCCTCACCCAGGGCTTCCCTGAGACAATAAGGAGGGCCAAGGTCATTTACCCACTTTTCTCCAGAAATGGAGTCAGGATAAGGAGCTGGCTCTATCTTAGTCCACGTCCCATTGTTCAAGGAGCAGAGAGCCATCCTATTCCCCTCTAAAGAAGTAGATGTTTTTTCTGTTTGTTTGTTTTGTTTTTTGGTGGGTTTTTTTTGCGGTACGCAGGCCTCTCACTGTTGTGGCCTCTCCCGTTGCGGAGCACAGGCTCAGTGGCCATGGCTCACGCGCCCAGCTGCTCCGTGGCATATGGGATCGTCTCGGACCGGGGCATGAATCTGTGTCCCCTGCATCGGCAGGCGGACTCCCAACCACTGCGCCACCAGGGAAGCCCAGAAGTAGATGTTTTCAAGAAATTTTAAAATTAGTTCAGAGGAAAAAGAGCTTGAGTGAGCGTGAGCTTGAGTGATCAGGGAAGACTTCCTAGAGGAAGTGTGATTTAGGTGTGATTCTGCCTCAGTGTATAGGTGTAGGTAGAATCTCCACAAACAGACAGGAAGGAGAGAGGCATTTCAGACAGAGAGCACAGAACTGGCAAGTTGTGGTGTCTGGAAAGCAGCAGCATTTGGGGTAAATGAAGAGACCTATTTGGCTAGGGTAGAGAATTAACACAGGAGAAGGTGGAAAATAAGTCTAGAAAGTTTGGTTAGGAACTAAACCTCAACTGGTCTTAACAGCCATGTGGAGGGGGTCTTACGGTTTCCAAGCAGAGTGGTGATGGGGTTCTAAAAGCAAAATTTTTGAAAGCTTAGTCTTAAGATCTTACAAAAGAGGCCTCAGGTTGAGCCTCAGTCCTCTGGGAGAACTTGGGCTGGTTATGGCCTCTCTTGGGGCTTGGTTTCTTCATCTTTAAAATAAAATCGTTATGCCAGAGAATCTTAAAGCCTTTTCCATCTCTAAAGTGCAAGGATTCTCTAATGGGGCAACATGGACTATAGAAAATGAAGGGAGGAGAGGCCGTAGCCACACCATGAACGCCTCTGGGCTGCATTTCCGCAATGATTCATCTGCTTAGAGCTATCACCGCCGCCACCACCGCTGCCAGGCACTATGCTAAGTAGTTCCTTTTTTAAAAAACTTCATTTTTGTGAACAGAAAATGCATGTACATAACTGCAAATTTTAAGTCATAAAAAGATATATGTATGGTAAAAATAAATTTCCCTCCTTCCCCTCTTTCCAGCCACCCATTTCTTGTCCCGCTGTATCCTGAGTATGCTTTCACAGATAATCCATGCATTTCTAAAGATTCTATAGATTCTTTTTCTTTATGCAAATGGGAGCATACTAGACACACCGTTCTGTACCTTGCTCTTTTGACTTGAAAATTCTGGAGATCTTTTCATATGAGTCTATAAAGAGCTGCCTCATTCGTCATATGGCAGGACCATGACTTATTAAACCAGTCCCCTATGGATAGATATTTAGGGCGTTTCTTTTCTATCATAAACAATGCATCTATGAATATCCTGAACATACATCATCCAACATATGATGGAAAAGGTCTACAGGATACATTTCTAGAATTGAACTTATGTGCTAACTTCTTTATATGACTTAATACTTTCAAAAAAAGTTTAAAGTGATCATAATTATACTGATTATGCAAATGAGGCACAGAAAGATGCATTAACTTGTACAAGTCACACAGCTCTTACATAGTAGAGTTGAGATTCCAATGTGGACAGTCTGACACCTCAATCACTAACACACTAACTAACACTAACACACAGAGCTAACACACCCCACTAGTGGTTCTGAAACTTCAGTACACATCAACACCACTGGGAGGGCTTGTTAAAACATAGAGTACTAATAGTTTCTGATTCAGCTCATCTATGGTAGAGCCCAAGAATTTGCATTTCTAACAAATTTTTAGGTGATCACTCTTTGAGAACCACTGCACTATAATAGCTCTTCTAGGGCTTCCCTGGTGGCGCAGTGGTTGAGAGTCTGCCTGCTGATGCAGGGGACACGGGTTCATGCCCTGGTCCGGGAGGATCCCACATGCCGCGGAGCGGCTGGGCCCGTGAGCCATGGCCGCTGAGCCTGCGCGTCCGGAGCCTGTGCTCCACAACGGGAGAGGCCACAACAGTGAGAGGCCCACGTACCACAAAAAAAAAAAAAAAAATAGCTCTTCTACCTTCAGCTGTTCACGTTGTCCGAAAAGAAAGCAACTGGTACTCAGTAACTGGCCTTGATAGGGCCAGAGTTGAGAAGCACAGACAAGGATTCCTGGAGCCCAACTATTTAAGCTCTTTTTTAAAAAAATATTTATTTGTTTATTTGGTTGTGCCGGGTCTTAATTGCGGCATGCATGTGGGATCTAGTTCCCTGACCAGGGATCGAACCCAGGCCCCCTGCATTGGGAGCACAGAGTCCTATCCACTGTGCCACCAGGGAAGTCCCTATCTAAGCTCTTCGAAGGCCCTGCACAGTGCCTGGCACATAGTATTCAATAAATACTTGTTGAATGAATTAATAAGTAAATGAGGTATAAGTACTCCATGCAACTTGTTGCTGTCTCTTTTCCCAGCCCCCTGAGAGCCCCTGCCCGGGGGAAGCTCCACTGCCCACACTGGCTGAGATCCAGCTTCAGGTTGTGAGAGCCTGTTATGGACTGAATGTGCTCCTCCCCACCCCAAATTCATATGTTGAAGCCCTAACCCCCGATGTGATGATATCTGGAGGTGGGACCTTAGGGAGGTAATTAGGTTTGGAGGAGGTTTTGCAGGTGGGGCCCCCACAATGGAATTAGGGTCCTCATAAGAAGAGGAAGAGACCAGAGCTCCCTCTCTTTCTCCACCATGTGAGGACACAGTGAGAAGGCGGCTATCCGCCGGCCAGGAAAAGGGCCTCATCAGGAACCGAATCCACCTGCACCTTGATCTTGAACTCTCCAACCTCCAGAACTTTGAGAAACAAATGTGTGTTGTTTAAGAACTCAGTCTGGGACTTCCCTGGTGGCGCGGTGGTTAAGAATCTGCCTGTCAATGCAGGAGACATGGGTTTGAGCCTTGGTCAGGGAAGATCCCACATGCCACAGAGCAACTAAGCCCGTGTGCCACAACTACTGAAGCCTGTGCTCCTAGAGCCCGTGCTCTGCAACAAGAGAAGCCACCGCGATGAGAAGCCCGCACACCGCAACGAAGAGCAGCCCCTGCTCACCATAACTAGAGAAAGCCCACACGCAGCAAAGAAGACCCAATGCAGCCATAAATAAATAAATAAATAATAATTTTTTTTAAAAGAACTCAGTCTATGGCATTTTATTATAGCAGCTCAAGCTAACTAAGACGGAGTCCTTGGGAGCAGAGCTGTTTATTTCCTCCCATTCCTCCCTTGGCTTATAATGAAATCAATGAAGCTGCTAGACCTCTGTTATTAAAAAAAAAGGCAGCATCTTAGAATACTAGAGCTTGATCGAGATAAGCTAGTCCAGTGCTCTCATTTATTATTATTAACAGCAAGAGCTATAATTCATAGCACACCCATGCACTTGACATGCTTGCTTTTTTTTTTACTCCCTGTATTTCCTTTCCCCTTATTCTAGTACACAGCCTCTTCTTCCATTCCATGCAGTTGATGTGGCCAGTATACACACACACACACACACACACACACACACACACACAATGGGAAAGATTTAAATTTGGAAATTTGTGAGGAAACCTGAGCTCTGTGGGAGGCCCCTGCTGCAGGAGCAGCAAGGCACTGACAGAAACATCCCACAAACAGGAAGAAGCAAAGTTTCCAGGGTCACGCATTACGGCAGCCACCCACCAGCCCACCTCCTCCAGGTGCTGCTGACTCTGTTACAGAATTACATCCCTGAGCTCAGGGCCTTGAGGACCCCGACAGCTTCTCCCAGCTGCTCCCTACCTGGCCTTGAATCCTGCTTCCACTGCCTCCCTCTCCCACGGGCCTCCATCCTAGGTTCCCTTTCCTGTTGGTGGCCTTGTTATGGACCCCCCCAAGGCCAGACTTATAGCTGAAAATGTCTAGGCCCCAGGCCCCTGGACAAGTAACACTTCAGAAGCCATTTGTTGGGCAGCTGGAGAGGAGGGCATCAGGGAGAGAATTTCAGGGGCCAAGTCAGATTCAGTTGGTCAGCTGTACTTCAGGCGGCAATCTGACTCAACTGACATTATCGAATGTAGAGGAGGCGGCCGTCAGGCAGGTGTAGCCAGACACAGACGCTGTCCATCGAGCTAAGTCAGGCAGAGGTGGTCAGGAAGGGACAGTCAGGCAGACTCCGTCATTCAGAACCCGGTGCCTGAGATCCAGTTAGACTTGCACGGGCAGCCAGAACCAGCCAGCCGCAGCCTCAGCCACCGCAGTCTGGCAGATGCGGTCGGTCCACCCACCAGGCGGGCTGATCCCACCAGTCAGATGGCCAGTCAGGCGGGCCCCACCAGGCACAGAGGCTGTGCAGTCAGGGTAGCCAGCCAGCTTGTCAGCCAGCCAGTCAGGGGACTCGGGCAGACGCGCGGGCCCCCGGCCGTAGTCAGAATCAGCTGCTCAGGCTGTCTGCTTAGCCCACACAGCAGAGTTGGGGTCAAAACGTTGGCACAGAGGTATCAGCGAATTGGTCAGTCAGTCACAGAGGGCCTCGGTCAGTCAGATACAGCTTGTCGAGCACCGATGGAGTCCGGTCAGTCAGAAGCAGATCGACTCAGTGAGACACGCCCCATCAGGCCCAGATGCCATCAGCCAGATAGGGCAGTCAGTCAATCAGTCAACTGCGGTCAGGCAGACAGATCAGGCGGTCTTGGTCCACCAGGCATCCATGAAATCTGTGTTCAGTCCGACACAGCCAGACAGACACGGATTATCAGGCAGTGATGGCGTCTGTGGTCACTGAGACACAGTGGGCCAGTCAGAGGCAGCCTGTCAGGCCCTGATGGAATCAGAGCGCCGCGGAGGCCACAGAAGCCAGGGTCTGAGGCCCGGGACCTCCTTCTGGGCGGAGCCTTGTTGAGGGCGGGGCATCCTTGGGGGCGGGGCCTCGTTCTTGCACAGGACCGCCCGTCCACTCCCCTCCCGGCAGCCTTCGGACGTTGCCATGGCAGCTACGGACTCGGCCAGAGTCGCTCCTTCCCAGCCCCCGGGGGTCCCACACCCCCGACCCCCGCGCCTGCGGAGTGGAGGTCCCGGCGGTGTAGTGCAGGGGCGGCGGGGTTGGGCAGGCTGCACTCCGCACGGCGGCAGAGGCTGTGGCTCGCGTTTTTGTCATCCCCTTGTACAGATGAGGCTGATTGGGAGACCAGGAACGACGCACGTCAAGCTACACAGTGACAGAGACCCAGAACCTCTGGATCCCTTGCTCCTCTCCAGAACCCTGCGCTCTCCTTTAGGAGGAATCAGATTTCCCCAGGCATAGGGTGCGTATCGAGAAGAGAGAACAGCCCATGCAAAGAGGCTTTTAGGGTTCTTTGGGCTTACTAATGATTAGGGCGAACACTCGCCTTGTACCAAGCTCTGTAGTAACAGCTTCGTGTACAGTAATTCACTTGGGCCTCACAATTTTCCTTTGAGGGAAATAATGATGATTTCCTTTTTACATATGGGAAACTGAAGCACAGAAGGGGTGGTAACTTGACCAGGGTCAGCGGGCTGTGGGGTGAGCCAGGGTTGGAACCCAGGCAGCCTAACTCCTGACATTCGCTCCTGGGCCCTCAACACACCCTCTGGCCCTTTCCTTGTGACCTCCGAGGGCAGAGCATGAGTCCCCTTCAGCAGGCCTCCCTGGTCTGTTTCAGAATGCCCAACCCTGTGCATGAGGCTCCTGTTTGAGTCTCTGCTTTAAGGACTGAAAATAAGGAGCTATCAAAACCAGGAACCTGGGCTTCCCTGGTGGCGCAGTGGTTGAGAATCCGCCTGCCGATGCAGGGGACACGGGTTCGTGCCCTGGTCCGGGAAGATCCCACATGCCGCGGAGCAACTAAGCCCGTGAGCCATGGCCGCTGGGCCTGCGCGTCCAGAGCCTGTGCTCCGCAACGGGAGAGGCCACAACAGTGAGAGGCCCGCATACCGGAAAAAAAAAAAAAAAAAAAAAAAAAAAAAACAGGAACCTGGCCCAACCAGGGGACAAACTATGGGTCTGTCTCACAGAGTTCAGAGAAGGGAAAGCCTATGAGATAAAAGAAGCCAGGGCCAAGAGGCAACTGAAAGCTGTCGGTGGGGAACCCTATGAGCATGGCCCCTCAGGGGTTCAAGTTGAAAGATCTTTGAACAAATTCCAGCAATGTGAGCCAGGAGTTAGAAACACATCATGGGTCATAAACGCAAATGCCTACAAGGGCCAGAAAGTCATGAAAACAAGTCAAGTGACTAGATTGGCCAACTCTCCCCATCTAAAGGGGACACTGCCTCTTGACTCCTGTCCATCATGTTCTCAGACACCTGTTTTCTCTAGCCTTCTAACAACTGGATGATGCTGGTAAGTCAAACATTGAGTCTCGGTTTTTCCATCTGTATAATAGGAAGGAATATTTGGCTTTATCTCACAGGGTGAAATATTATGGCAATTAAACATGTTTCTGTATGTAGAAAATATTTTGTGAGCTGTAACTCTGTAAAGTGGAGGGGGTATGAAGAGGAGGTTGACTGAACATGTGTTGTACATCTGCTACATGGTCTACGGGTTCTGACAGCATTCCTCTAGGCAGGGCTTAGTATTCCTCTCGTAGAGAAGATGAGAATGCCCTTCACAAAGTATGCTGACTTACCCAGGGTCACAAGTTTGTGTATGATGGAGCCACATTTAGAACTTAGGTCTTTCTGACTTCTAAGGCCAGTCTCTTACAACAGTTGTTTTGCAAGGTGTTGCTTGGTCCCACCAGTTGCACTGAGATGATTTCAGGTGAAACCCAAATGAACAGTTTAAAAATAGTTATATAATTTTTGTTATTTTCGATTTTAGAGGAAGCTTATTGATACTACGGAAGTCCTAAATGTCACACAGCCAGACTGTAGTAGGCTGAATAATGGCCTCTCAAAGATATAGAGACCTAATCCCTGGAACCTGTAGATATTAGATATTAATTTATTTGGGAAGAGAATCTTCACAGATGTGATTAAGTTAAGGATGCTGAGTTGAGGAGATCATTCAGGATTATCCAAGTGGGCACGAAATGCCATAACAAATATCCTTGTAAGAGGGAGGCAGAAAGAGAGGCAGACAGACACACAGAACAGCAGGAGACAATTCAACCTCGGAGGCAGAGATCACAGTGATGTGGACACAAGCCAAGGAATGCTGGCAGCCACAAGCTGGAAGTGGCAAGGACAATTCTTCTTTAGAGCCTCTGGAGGAAACATGGCCCTCTCAACATCTTTATTTCAGCCCAGTAAAACTACTACTGAACTTCTAGCCTCTAGAACTATGAGAGAATACATTTCTGTTATTTTAAGGTATCAGCTTTGTGGTAATTTGCTACATCAGCTACAGGAAACAGATACACAGGTCTACAAGTCTTCAAAAATTCATACTCCAAACCCCTAGTGTATACATAACCCCCCTTATCAAAAAATAAAATTATTTTTAGATAAGTTTATATTTACAGACAATAAATGTAAATCTCTGATTTATAGAATACAGAGATTTCCCATAGCACAGAGAGTTCCCATACACTCCTCCCCCAGTTTCCCATATTGCTAACATCTTATATGACTATGGTGCATTTGTCACAACTGAGAAACCAGCCTTGGTACCTTCCTATTAACTAAACTCTACACTTTATTTGGATTTTACTAGCTTTCCCCCTAACGTCAATTTTCTGTTCCAAGGTCCCATCCAAGATATTACATTACATTTAGTCTTCATGTCCCCTTAGTCTCCTCTGGCCTGGGACAATTTCTCAGACTTTCCTTGTTTTTCATCACCTTGACAGTTTTGAGGAGAACTGGTTAGGTGTTTTAGAAAGTGTCCCTCAATTTGGGTTTCTCTGATGGTTTTCTCATGGTTAGACTGGGATCATTGGTTTCGGTAAAGGATACCACAGAGGTGAAGTGCCCTTTTCATGACATCATGTCAGGGGTACATGATATCAATATATGACTTGATCACCTTGAGTACCCGGCCAAGGTAGTGTTTGCCAAGTTTCTCTCCTGTGAAGTTACTTGTTTTTTTTCTCTTTCTACTCTCTGAAAGCAAGTCATTAAGGGCAGCTTACTCTCGGCAGGGGGGGGGGGGGATTATGCTCCACATCTTGGAGGAGATAAATTATTTGGAATTCTTCTATTAGGAAGATTTGTCCCTCCTCCTCCATTTATATATTTATTCAATTATTTATTGACATCAGTATGGACTCATGGATATTTAGTTTATACTTTGGGCTGTAATCTGGTACTATGTTATTTCTTTTGTTGCTCAAATTACTCCAGCTTTGTCCATTGGGAACTCTTTCAGGATATCTCTTATGTCCCTTTGACACCAATTGTTTTGCATCTTGGTTACACGAAGATGATTTCAAGTGGAACTCAGCTGATCTTTTATTAAGAGTTGTATATTTACTTTAATAGATCTTAGGAAATCATAACCTGCATGTCAAATTGACAATTTCACAAATACCACTGAAGACAAGGCTAATGTAGTGCTGGTTGTTTTAAGTGAGTCAATTCACAGAGAGCTATTAAGTAAAAACTGGTATTGATGGTACATAGGTATGGAGGAAGTTGTTAAGCTGATTACGGAATGACTCAAATTTGAGAAACATCTGTACTAAAGCAGAACCAAGCCCCAAATTCAGGCAGTGATGATAACGATGAGGACTGTGAGCAGCTTCTCTGGGACACGCCCACACACAAGCCATTCCCAGGGCCCTGCTGCCAGGTAGACCTGTCTCAGTGCAAATGCGTGCTGATGTTGATAACGGTGGAACTGCGCATGCCCAGGCCCGGGACGGATGGATGCTGCACTGTTTCCCAAACGAGCTGCGTGGGTGGCTTGCAGCTCAGCACCATTCCTGCTAATGAGCTTGGAACCGTTGGCCTAACAAACACGTTCCGTGTCACAGGCCTGACGTGATGTTTCCCGAGGAGAAGTGCCAGGAAGGCTCGTTATTTTTACTTTTTTTCCTGTGTTTCATCCTTAATCTGAGATAGGCAGAAAGACGTGGCGGACTTAGCCGTCAGACCCGGTACACTCCTGGCTCAGAGTCTTGTCTGAGGTCTGCAGACCAGTCCCCCAGCCCCACTGAGGATGCTCAGCATTGAACTGGAGTATTTAGCTTGCCCTGCTCTGCACGATCCTGAGCCCTGACTGAGGCCCTGAATCTACCTCCTGGTTAAGGAGTGATGCTCCAGAATCTCTGGCCTGATCTGAAATAGAAAGCCCTTCAAGAAAGAAGTTTTTTAATTTCCCTGTTTCTAGTCTGAACTGTGGGTGGCTGCAGGCTGGTGCGTGCTCAGGCCTCTAAACCCTCTATAGTGCCTTCCCAGGAGGCTCTGGTGTCACATGACCTAGGTTAGAATCCTAGTTCTTCCTAAGAACTAGATAAGTTACATTGCCTCTCATCTCTAAAAGGAAGATAGGGACTTCCCTGGTGGCCCAGTGGGTAAGACTCTGCACTACCAATGCAGGGGGCCCGGGTTCGATCCCTGGTCAGGGAACTAGATCTCACATGCCACAACTAAGAGCCCACAAGCCGCAACCAAAAAGATCCCACGAGGCGCAACTAAGACCCGGCACAGCCAAATAAATAAGTAAATATTTTTTAAAAAAATTAAGAGGCTATTAGAGTCACCCAGACTAGAGATATTGCTGATTTAGACTAGGTTCTAGATCAGCACCATCCTATGACTTTCTGCATGGTGGAAATGTTCTATATCTGTGCTCATACAGTAGCCACTAGCCACCTGTGGCTCTTGAGCACTTAGAATGTGGCTGGTGCAGCTGAGGAATTGAATTCTTAATTTCATGTCATTTAAATTAATTAAAATTTAAATAGCCTCCTGTAGTTAATTTCCAAAATATACAAACAAATCATACAACTCAATAACAAAGAAACAAACAACCCAATCAAAAAAATGGACAGGGCTTCCCTGGTGGCACAGTGGTTGAGAGTCCGCCTGCCGATGCAGGAGACACGGGTTCGTGCCCCAGTCCGGGAAGATCCCACATGCTGCAGAGCGGCTGGACCCGTGAGCCATGGCCGCTGAGCCTGCGCTTCCAGAGCCTATGCCCCGCAACGGGAGAGGCCACAACAGTGAGAGGCCCGCGTACCGCAAAAAAAAAAAAAATGGACAGAAGACCTAAATAGACATTTCTCCAAAGAAGACATACAGATGGCCAACAGGCACATGAAAAGATGCTCAACATTGCTAATTATTAGAGAAATGCAAATCAAAACTACAGTGAGGTATCACCTCACACTCATCAGAATGGCCATCATTAAAAAGTCTACAAATAATAAATGCTGGAGAGGGTGTAGCGAAAAGGCAATCCTCCTACACTGTTGGTGGGAGTGTAAATTGGTACAGCCACTGTGAAAAACAGTATGAAGTCTCCTTTAAAAACTAAAAATAGAGCTACTATATGATCCAGAGATCCCACTCCTGGGCATATACCCGGAAAAGAGGAAAACTCTAATTCGAAAAGACACATGCACCCCAATATTCATAGCAGCACTATTTACACTAGCCAAGACATGGAAACACCCCAAATGCCGATCAACAGACAATTGGTTTAAGAAGATGTGATATATACAGTGGAATATTACTCAGCCATAAAAATAAATGAAATATTGCCATTTGTGGCAACATGGATGGACCTAGAGAATATCATACTAAGTGAAGTAAGTCAGACAGAGAAAGACAAATATTGTATCACTAATATGTGGAATCTAAAAAATAATACAGATGAATC
Organism: Kogia breviceps; assembly: GCF_026419965.1. Lineage (NCBI taxonomy): Eukaryota > Metazoa > Chordata > Mammalia > Artiodactyla > Physeteridae > Kogia > Kogia breviceps. Next base: position 22,912,450 of record NC_081323.1, read on the forward strand.
TATATACAAAATAAAAACAGACTCACAGGGCTTCCCTGGTGGCGCAGTGGTTGAGAGTCCGCCTGCCGATGCAGGGGACACGGGTTCGTGCCCCGGTCCAGGATGACCCCACATGCCGCGGAGCGGCTGGGCCGGTGAGCCATGGCCGCTGAGCCTGCGCGTCTGGAGCCTGTGCTCCGCAACAGGAGAGGCCACAACAGTGAGAGGCCTGCGTACCGCAAAATAAAGACAAAACAAACAAAACAAAAAACAAAAAACAGACTCACAGACATAGAAAACAAACTTGTGGTTACCGAAGGGGAAAGGGAGGGGGTGGTGGGATAAATTAGGAGCGTGGGATTAACAGATACAAACTGCTATACATAAAATAGATGAGCAACAAGGATTTACAGTGTAACACAGAGAACAATATTCAATATCTTGTGATAACCTATAATGGAAAATAATCTGAAAGTATACAAATAATATAAATATATAACTGAATCACTTTGCTGTACACCTGAAACTAACACAATATTATAAATCAACTGTACTTCAATTTTTTAAAAATAGCCTACTGGGTAGATGGACCTAGAGTCTGTCATACAGAGTGAAGTAAATCAGAAAGAGAAAAACAAATATCATATGCTAACACATATATATGGAATCTAAAAAAAAAGGTTCTCATGAACCTGGGGCAGGACAGGAATAAAGACACAGACATAGAGAATGGACTTGAGGACACGGGGAGGGGGAAGGGTAAGCTGGGATGTAGTGAGAGAGTAGCACTGACATATATACATTACCAAATGTAAAATAGATAGCTAGTAGGAAGCAGCTACATAACACAGGGAGATAAGCTCTCGGTGCTTTGTGACCACCTAGAAGGGTGGGATAGGGAGGGTGGGAGGGAGACGCAAGAGGGAGGGGATATGAGGATATATGTATACATATAGCTGATTCACTTTGTTATACAGCAGAAACTAATTACAACATTGTAAAGCAATTATACTTCAATAAAGATGTTTAAAAAAAAAAGAAACACATATACTAAAAAAAAAAAAAGAAAAAGAAAAAAATAGCCTCCTGTATCTAGCGGCTACTGTATTGGACAGCACAGGAAATTGGCTGTACCTTAAATATATTTAGGAGGAAGATAGAACTTGTGATGGTTGGGGGATAGGGAGCAAGAGAGTGGAATCAAGGATGATGCCCAGTTTTTTAATTGGGGAACTGGGAGAATGATACATTTACTGACTTGGAGAAGAGCAGGCTCTGGGGAGATACCAAGAGTTTTGTTTCGTTTTGTTTTTAAATATTTATGTATTTATTTGGCTGTGCTGGGTCTTAGTTGAGGCATGCAGGATCTTCTTTGCGGCGTGTGGGATCTAGTTCCCTGACCAGGGATTGAAACTGGGCCCGCTGCATTGGGAGCGTGGAGTCTTAACCACTGGACCACCAGGAAAGTCCCAAGAGTTTTGTTTTGCACAAGAGGAGTTTAAAGTACTGTTGGAACATTCAACTAGAGGTATCAAGTAGAAAGTAGGATATGTACATGGTGTCCATCATCACCTTTAGGTTCCAGCAATACCAGGCTGTTGGCTGCTTAGAAGGGTGGGAGATCAGAAATGGGACCAAGAACTCCACACTGAGACTTTCCTTCCTCTTGTCTTGGTTATTGTTCCAATCAACCACAAAGCCAGCCAGTCCTTGTTTGAAACCCTATGATCTGTGGCTCCTCCTTCCCCTCCTCCCTCTTCTCTGCAGGTATGGAGCTCAGGGGCGCCTTCCTTTGCAAAGCTAGAAACCCTCACCCCACCTGCTTTCTACTCCTGTAGCCACTCCTATGGCTCAGGCCTTTGTCATCTCATTGAGGACTAGAGCCGCAGTGCCCAGAGTTCCTGGCCTTCTCACCACTCCTGCTTTCCACCTTCTAGCAGAGGAGTCTTTCTGACTGTAGGATTTCCCTCCTGGGAATCCTGTCGGGGTCTGCATCAAAAGTCTTAAGCCTGAACCAAGGCTTTGATCCTTCTTTACATTTCTAGAATTGCATCCAAAGGAAATCAGAAAGCCTCCACAAAGTTTGAAAATCCACAAGAAAGTTCCTCACGGCATTTATTGTAAAAGCTAAAAGTATATTTCTCAACCATATCTTACATGACCTGTCAGCAGTCTCCCTTGAAACACATTTACTTCCAGGATACCACATTCTGTGGTTGTTCTCCTACCACTCTGGTCACTCTTCAGTCTCCTTTGCTGGTTCTTTCTCATTGCCCTCATCTCTACCCATTACAGTGCCCCAGAGCTCAGGCCTGAGACCTCTCTCTCTCTTTGCGTACACCCTTGGCTCTCTCATGCAGCCTCATAGCTTTAAAGGGATCTGTATTCTGATGATTCCCAAAAGTATATATCCAACTCCAACTCTCCCCTGAATGCCAGATTCACAAATACAACTATCTACTTGACATCTCCACTTGAATGTCAAACAGACATCTCAAACTTACCATGCCCCAAACTGAAGTCAAGATATTCTCCCCAAAACTCCCTCCTCCATGGTCCCATCTCACTTAATGGCAATTCCGTCCCTTATTTGCTCAGGCCATAAGTCTTAGAACCATTCTCGATTCCTCTCTTTCAACTTCACATCTGGTCTATCAGCAACCTTCAGGCTGGATCTTATATTTATCCTGAATTCTATCATTGTTTTGCCATCTTTGCTGCCATCATCCTGGTACAAGCCACTATCCTGTTTCACCCCATTGACAGCAATGGCCTATTAGCAGGTCTCCCTGCTTCTTCTACCTCGGGTCCCACTTCAGCTCTTCTCCATACTGCAGGGCAAAGCCCTCCAACGTCTCCTATTTCACTCAGGAAAATACACCAAATTCCCTTTTCCGTCTTTCGCATTATGTGAGCGGTTTAACGTCTACACTCTTACTGCTCACTCTGCTCCAGCCTGTTTGTTGTCCCTCGACCAGGCCAGCCCCATACGCCTCAGCTTCAGTGCCTGCGCACTGGCCGCTCCCTTTGACAGGAAGTGTCTTCCACCCGACGACGACATCCCCTTGGATGGCTCCATTCCCTCACCTCCGTATATCTGGTCAAAAGTCACCTGGCCACATTCCACACTCACTCCTCATATTCCCCTTCTTTTATTTTTTCATAGCACTTTCACCATCTGCCCTTTTACACATTTTAAGTGTCTGTTTTCCCTACTATAGTGTAAATTTCAAGGGGGCGGAAATTTTCGCGCCCCTTCACTGCTGCATTCCCCAGTGCTTATGTGGCACACAGTAGGTGCTCAATTAATAAGGGGTAAATGAGTGAACGAATGAAAGAATGTAAGGAGCCTCAGTGTCTTTTAACAGTGGGGGTGTGAGGGAATGGAGAAATACGCATGCTCAGGGTATTTTGAAACATTACCTTTTGTTAGGGCAAGCCAAGAGGGCGTCCGGACCTCACGTGACACCTCCCTCGTCCTTCCCCCTGCCGGAACGTTTCAGTCCCGGAACCTTGGCTCGCGGGTCCCGCGCGCTGGCACTTCCGGTACCTCTCTTCTCTAGCCAGCAAAGAGAACTGCCAAGTCAGTTCCGGCAGAGAGCGCGGTGAGAAGCGGATCGCGGCCTTCTAGCCCGGGGCCCTCCAGGCCCTCCGGCCTCCGGTCGGCAGGTGAACTGGGGGGCCCCCGGGACAGGCTCAGGCTGTGTCTTGCCGAGCCCCAGAGCCGTCGCCGCAGCCGCCCACTAGCAGGGCCCGAGCCTGGAAGCAGCAACGAACTGCTCCCCCACCCCCACCTTCGCGACCTAATGGCGGCGGCCCCTCGGAGCCCAGATCCCGCCCACCGCCGGGTCTCTTGACCCCACGCTGCAGGGGTTAGGCGAAGCCTCCGGCGGGCCACCGAGGACGTGGCGCCTTTGGGCGTCGGGCGTGGCAGGGCGAGAAGAATGGCGGCCACAGGAACGTCGCGGAAGGCCGTTAGAGCCTCGAGGGCCCGGAAAGGGGGGTCCTACGTGGACGCCAGCTCAGCCACCCTTAGGCCTTGGAGCCCGCGCGGATCCGGGACCTGAGGTGACCTCTCTGTCCCAGTTGGACGAGATCTCACCTCGTCCGGACAACGACGGACAAAGGTCTTAACGGGCCCGGAAGGTGAGCCGGAGCCTCGGTCGACGACGGGTGGAAAGCTAGCGGGTCATCGGGCGGTTGGTCGTCGTTCTACCGAGACCTCGATGTCGGAAGATAGAAATGGTAGAATAACGTACCACATGCGGCCAATAGGAAGTGCCAGCCACCCTTTGGGAAGATTTACTGGCCTTTTATAGAAGGCCTGTGTATATAATATGAAAAAGCTGCTCTCAACTTTCCCCCCAACCTTTCGAAAGAAAACTTTTCGCTGCATATAGGTCTTCTAGATGTGAAGAGGTTGCCGACGTATGATAAAGTCACATGTCTTGTAAATGCCCGTTTGTTTCTTTAAAAAAACCGTAGAAAAGAAATGTCTTCTGGAAATGACTTTTCGAAACGGAGTTGTTTGACCACCTCTAGAGGCGACATCAGGAGCCACAGGTCCACGTTTGTTCAGTGGGTTAGAGGACATGGAATGGAAGACGTTGAGGAGGAAGAAAAGAAGGTTCTGTGCCAGACTGGTCACAGAAGACATTTTCATATTAGAACCATTGTTTTATGTGTGCATTTTACTCCTTACTACTGTATATGTAGTTGACAATAAGTACTTTTTTGAAATATCTAGTCTTTCTAGATGTTCTAAAGTGCCTGATATATGTTCAAAGTAGAGGTAGTAAAAAGACATTTTGTAAATATCTTTTTGTTAAAATTCGTATGAAATGTTGTTGGGGGGGGGGTGGCCAAACCACCTTTTTGAACAGTACGCAGTATGCACTGTGTTTGTTTGCACTGGTTCAAGGTCGGGGGGAAGGAGAAGGAAGCGCAAAGAGCTCTATGCCAGTGTGCTTATAGTGAGGCAAGATTAAAACCATTGTCTTTTTTATGTTCCTGCATTTTGTTTCACTTTGCTGTGTATATAGTGTATATAATGGACAAATGAGTCCTAATTTACAACACCTAGTCTTTCTAGATGTTAAAGAGGTTGCCAGTGTATGACAAAAATAATAGAGTTAGTAAGTAAATAATACATTTTGTACATTTTGTGTTAAAATTTCTAGGAAAGATTGTCTTCTGAAAATTTGAGCATTATAGCCCTCTGGGTTGGTGGAGGGGGGAGAGAGAAGGGGGTTGGTCTTAGAATGGCTAGAATGCTGGTATTTTGAAGACACTTTCAGATTATAACTGTTACATGTGTGCAGTTCATTCAGTACTGCTCTGTATATAGTGGACAAATTAAGTCCTTATTTGAAACATCTAGTCCATCTAGATGTTTAGAAGTGCCCAACGTATGTTAAATGTAGAGGTAGTAAAATATCACTTTGTAAATATGTTTTTGCTAAAATTCACAGGAAGTACTGTCTTTGGGAATGTTAAATGTTAAACCACCTCTCTGAGCAGTATACTATTGTCTATACTTGTTCAGTGGTTTGGAGGAGGGAGGGAAAGAATTGCAAAAGGTAATATGCTAGTGTGTTCATACCTGGACATTTTCAGACAAAACCATTTTTTGTATGTTCATTTTGTTTTGCTGTGTATATAGTGTATATAATGGACAGATTGAGTCCTAGTTTTGCAGCATCTAGTCTCTAGATGTTAAAGGGATTGCCAGTGTATGACAAAGTAGTAAAATTAGCACATTTTGTACACTTTATTGAAATTCATAGGAAAGCTTGTCTTCTGTAAATTACTTTTGGATATGAATTTGTTCAACCACCTCTAAGCATTACACATGCATGTACTTGTCCACTGGATTGGCGGTGGAGAGAAGGAAGTGAGGGAGGAAATGGTTCAGGCCAAACATGGTCATATTTAAGAGATACCTCAGATTATAACCATTGTTGTACGTGTGCAATTTTATTTAACAGTGCTGTGTACATAGTGGACAAGTAAGTTCTTATATGAAATATCTATTCTTTCTAGATGTTTAGAAGTGCTTGATGTATTTAAAAGTAGTTTTAGTAGAATAATGCTTCTTGTAAATAGCTTTTAAAAACTGATGGGAAATACTGTCTTTGGAAATGGAATTGTTAAACCTCCTCTCTGAACAGTATACTCTGTGCTTGTTCATTGGGTTTAGGGAGGTGGGAGGGAAGATTGCAAAAGATGTTTTGCTAGCAGGTACTGTATATATTTTGTATATACTGGACCAGTGGGTCCCAATTTTATAATATCTAGTCTCTAGATATTAAAGAGGTTGCCAATGTATGACAAAAGTAGAGTTAGTAAACTAACACATTTTGTATACTTTGTGTTAAAATTCATTGAAAGGCCGTCTTCTGAAAAGGACCTTTGGAAGTGAAATTGTAAATCACATCTAAGTGACACCTGTGCCTGTACTTGCCCAGTGTTGGATGGATGGCAGAAAGGAGGTACTGGGAGAAATGAAGTGTTCTAGATTAGAATGTGCCTGTAGAAGACACTTTCAGATCTAACCATCGTTACATGTGTGTAGTTTATTCAACACTACTGTGTATATAGTGGACAAACTTAAGTCCTTATTTGAAACATCTAGTCTTTCTAGATGTTTAGAAGTGCACAAAGTATGTTAAAAGTAGAGGTAGTGAAGTAACATATTTTGTAGATATATCCTTCTGTTAAAATTCATATGAAATACTGTCTTTTAGAAATGGAGTGATCAAAATGATCAAACCACCTCTCTGAGCAGTACACATTATTTTATTTGTGCTGGTTCAGGGAGAAAGAAGAAAGTGTAAAGGGCTTTGTACCAAGACCAACCATTGTCTGGTATGTCTCTGCGTTTTGTTTTACTTGGCTGTGTACATAGTGTACATAAAAGGACAGAGGTCCAAATTTACAACATCTAGTCTTCCTAGATGTTAAAAAGGTTGCCAGTGTATGACAAAAATAGCCAATAAATACATTGTGTACACTTCATGTTAAAATTCCTAGGAAAGACTTCTGAAAATAACTGGAGGAAGTAAAATTGTTAAAATCCTCTCTAAGCATTACAGATGCTTATTATTCTTGTCCACTGGGTTGATAGAGATGAGAAGAGGAAGCTTCTAGGCCAGAGTGTTCCTGTTTAGGAGACACTTTGTGACTATAGCCTTTGTGTGCAGTTTCTTCAGTGCTACTACGTGTATACATAGTGGACAAACAAATCTGTATTTGAAATATCTAATCTTTCTAGATGTGTTAAAGTGCACAACATGTTGAAAGTAGAGAGTTAAAAGTAACACCTTTTAATTATTTTTTTTCTGTTAATTCATAGGAATGGTTGTATTGGGGGAGTGGAAATTGTTAAACTTGAGTCTTGGAGAGTAAGCTGACTATTCACTGGGTGGTGGGGAGGCAGGGAGCGGACAGGGAAGGAAGTACAGAGAAGGGATCTGTGCCCATGAGTCTTTAGACAAGTTCAGATTGTCTAACCATTGTTCTATTTGTGTGTTTTAGTTAATATTGCTGTGTATTAAAGAATAAGCAAGTCCTAATGCCCAAAGTATATTAAAAGTAGAGGTAGTAAAATAACCCCTCAATAAATGCCCTTTTGTTGGTTTTTAGGAAGGGCTGTGTCTTCTGGGAGCGTCTATGTTAATCCACCTCTTGGAGCTAGATATAGTCCTGTACTTAGTTGCTGATATGCTGGAGGAGGGGTAAGAGGAAGGGTGAAGGGAAGGGCTCTTAGCTAATATCTCCATATCTAGAAGACAGTTTTAGGCTATAACCATAGGTCTAAATGTGCATTTTTGTAAAGTACCAATGCTTATTATGGACAAGGCTCCTTCATTATTTTGCAACATCTAGGCTTTTCAGGAGTCCTGAGGTGACAATGTATGATAAAAAGTAGAGCTAGTGAATTAACCAATTTGTAAATATCTCTGTTATAATTGGTAAAAAAGTAGCATCTTGGACATGGAATTGTTAAACCATCTGAGAAATGTGCACCAGGACGTGTTCATTAGGTTGGCAGCGGAGGGCAGAAGGAAGTGTAAAGGGAGGGAAGGAGGTGGACTTGTTCCTTTTTGTATTTTGATGATAACCATTGATGTGTGTGCATCTCTTAGCTGTACTATAGTAATACATTGTTAAGTAATTCAGTGGAAACATACCTCCTTGCTAATACTTTAATAGTTTAGATCAGATAATGAATCCTGTTAAAAGCATTATACTTTGGGTACTGTGTTGCTTTATGTCTCATTTTTAATTGAACGTTAAGGGAATGTAGTATTTTAATCATAACTCTGCCAATATCTTTATCTAGAGGCCTGTTGCCATTTTTGTCTTTTCTGAAGTTTTTGTCGCCAAGAAAGGATTACATTTTTTTTTCCTTCCAGATTGAGTTGATGTAGTGTATTTTTGGTTATCAAAATACTTATAGCTTTGGGACTTTGAAATGGTAAATATTCATGATGTGTGAAAAAGCATGATACATAACTATGATCTTAATTACATAAAAATGGATGCTTAGTCGTGTTTAAATACACAAGTGAGACCTAGAAGGACACATCAAATGGTAAACTGCTTGTGATGATGGATGACTTGTTTTTTGCTTCTTGTGTTCTTTGGTTTCCTATTATGCACATGTTAACTTTTAAGAAATAAATGTTACTTTGAAAACCTTAATGAAGTCTCCATAGAAGCATAGTGTCCACACCCTTCATGCCTGGGCTCTGAGGTATCTGAAGTGTCATGTCTTACGATGCCTTCCATTGCTTAGATGTTAGCCCGCTACCCCCAGCGCCATGCCTTGCTGTTCTAGGTAACTAGTTCTGCGCTTCGGTGATTCCAGCTTTGCTCAAGCTATTCCTTCTGCCCATAGCGCCCTTCCCACGTTTTTTTTTTTTTTTAAATCGATTTATTTTATCATTTCTGGCTGCATTGGGTCTTTGTCGTCGCATGCGGGCTTTCTCTAGTTGGCAGCGAGCGGGGGCTACTCTTCGTTCTGGTGTGCGGGCTTCTCATTGCGGTGGCTTCTCTTGCGGAGCACGGGCTCTAGGCGCACGGGCTCAGTAGTTGTGGCTCACGGGTTCTAGAGCGCAGGCTCAGTAGTTGTGGCGCACGGGCTTAGTTGCTCCGTGGCATGTGGGATCTTCCTGGACCAGGGCTCGAACCCATGTCCCCTGCATTGGCAGGCGATTCTTAACCACTGTGCCACCAGAGAAGCCCCCCTTTCCAAATTTTTCATCTAGCAAAATCATTCTTTGTTGCCCTCTCAAATTTTGTATACAGTCTTGCCTACAAGAACCTGACATGCCAGAACCAAATGTCAGAAGTTAGGCCCTTTCCCTTGCAGCCCCTACTTGTGCCTCTTGTATCGACATAATGGAAGCCACTTGTACTGTCATTGTTACCTGAAATTCTACTGGATTGAGCTCTGGCCTAAATCATCTTACCACAGGGTGCAGCACAATGCCTGACACATAGTAGGTGCTTAGGAAATGTCCATTGAATACAAAAGAGCCAAAAGCTCAGCTTTTCAGACAGTTGTATGGCGTAGCTGCTGCCGGCATCAGTTGAATAGTCAGGGCTTCCCAGGCTGGCGGTTCCTATCAGCTGACCAAACCAGAGGGTGAAGGTTGGATGCAGTACCACCCACCCCAATCAGGCATCAAATATTCTCTAATGGAATACCAGAGGGCTTCTTACACCCAACTTTGAGAGTGAAGCATAAGAGACACTGGCCTCGAAATGTGGGGAGGTGGCATTTCTGGTGCTTCCCTGGGTGCTCTTGGTATGACATGGGTGGGCTGGGAGCCAGTGAGGGCAGGTAGAGGAGGCCCTTCCCATTGCCATCTTCTCTTGTTGACGCCCCTATGAGACAGGTGTTAGCTGACAGAGATGGGCTTCTGGAAGGGGAGAGCCAGGTGCATTTGGACAACTCATCCCAGGCTAGGATCAGTCTGCAACCCCTGTCCATCAGAGCTGGAGATAAAAGCTGAAGCTCTCTGTAATTAAAGGTGGAGTCACCCATAAAGGTCTGGGGGGGTGGGGGGAAGGTAGGCTCATGAAGAGTTAAAGAGAAAAGGTTAGCTCTCAGAAAGGCAGTCTTGGACCCCCAGGCAAAGCTAACCCTCAGTGGACAGAAGAGGAAAGTGAAGTCCAGAGAGGGGACAGGCCCCACTAGGATCACACCTCATAACTAACAACATGTATTGCCAGGGAAAGAGCACTGGAAGGGAGTCAGAGGCCTCAGCTCTCGTCTGAGCTCTCTCACGAGCTAGGGAACATTGGCCACCTGATCCCATCTGAGCATCAGTCCCCTCCTCTGTAAATGAGGGGTTTGTTCTGGTTGGTTGATGAGGTACGCCTCTCCAGATCAGATGCTGGGCTTTTCAAAGCCACCGATTTCAGCAGCAGAGCCTGGGCCAGAAGCTTCTAAATCCCATTCTCTATTAAAAGGAAGCAGGGTCCCTGGAGAAATGGTTAATTCCAGGGCTGCAACAGGAAAGTTCGAGATCATCCTGGAATATCCTGTGGCAGCAGAAAACAAGAAGGTGCCTCAGAATGATAGGAACATGTCAAAAGGACCCCAGAAGTCAGCTTGAAGTGGCTTCCATTGGCCTAATCTGTGGCAATTTGTGCATCAAAATAGAAAATGATAATAACAGATAATACACTGAATAAAATAGGAAGCCATGAGTCCAATGCTGATATAAATAAATGAATAAATAAATGGAAAGTATGATAAGGAAGGGAATATTTACATAGTTCCAAAGCACCTCCTCACAAAACACCTATTAAAAGGGAATAAGACACGCTCAACAGAGTGAAATGGCAACCTATGGAATGGGAGAAAATACCTGCAAATCATATATATGATATATCTAGAATATATTAAAAAACTCTGACAACAAAGAAATCCAATTAAAAAATTGACAAAGGACTTGAATAGACATTCTTCCAAAGATGACATACAGATGGCCATCAAACATATGAAAAGATGCTCAACCTCACTAATAATTAGAGAAATGCAAATCAAAACCACAATGAGATATCAACTCATACCCATTAGGATGGCTACTAACAATAACAGAATGACAAGTGTTGACAAGGATCTGGAGAAATTGCAATCCTTGTTCACTGTTGGTGGGATTGTAAAATGGTGCAACTGCTTTGGAAAACAGGATGACAGTTTCTCAAAAAAATCAAAACTAGAACCACCATGTGACCCAGCAGTCCCACTTCTGGATATATATCCAAGAAATTTGAAAACAAGTCTGAAAGAGATATTTGCATATCCATGTTCATAGCAGCACTATCACAAAAGCCAAAAGGTGGAACCCAAATTTCCATCAACAGATGAATGGATAACATGTGGTATATACATGCCATGGAATATTATTCAGCCTTAAAAAAACAAGAAATCCTGACACATGCTACAACTGGGATGAACCTTGAGGACATTGTGCTAAGTGAAATAAGCCAGTCACAAAAAGACAAAGACTGTATGATTCTGCTTATATGAGGTATCAAAAGTTGTCAAGTTCATAGAGACAGAAAGTAGAAGGGTGCTTACCAGGGGCTGGGGGGAGGGGGAAAGGGGAGTTGTTTAGTGGGTACAGAGTTTCAGATTTGCAGGATGGAAAAAGTTCTGGAGATCTCTCTCACAATGTGAATATATTCAACGCTCTTGAACTATACACGTAGAAATGGTTAAGATGGTAAATTTCATGTTATGTGGCGTTTTTTTAACCACAACATACATACGTACATTTTAAAATGAAAAGGAAATAAACAACAAGGGTAACTTTACAGTAGAGACACCATTTTAATCCAATAATAAGCTACCACCAGTAATGGGACAAATTGAAATCTTGCGCCACCTGATAACATCCAATGGGAAGAACACAGCATCACTTCTGGGATTTCCTGCCCAAGATGCATAACCTAAATCGAACCATGAGAAAACATCAAACAGGCCCTTTCTTGTAGAAAGAACCCTCTACAAAATAACTGGTCTATAGTCTTCAAAAGTATCAAGGTCATGAATGTCAAAGAAAGGTTGAGAACTATATCAGATAGAAGGAAACCAAAGAGGCATGCCAACTAAGTGTACTGCACGATCGTGAACTGGATCCTTTGCTATAAAGGATGTTATTGGGACAACTGGCAACATGTGGATGGGCCCTGAGGAGTCGATGGCTGTAACGTGTCAATGATAATTTCCTGATTTTGATGGCTGTGGTTACATAAGAGAATGTCCTTGTTTGAGGAAATAAACACTAAGTTATTTGGATGTGCTGATGCATCCGGTCCCAGCTTACTCTCAAGTGGCTATTTTGTATTGTAACTGCAACTTTTCTGTGAGATGATTTCAAAATTTATAAAATTAAACAAAAAAGAAATGCCCATGATACTCTGTTAAGTAAAAAAACCAAAATGTATAACACTGTGCTGTCCATTATGGTGGCCACTACCTACCTATAGCTATTTAAATTACTTAAAATTTAAAATTCAGTCCTTAGTCACATTAGCCACATTTCAAGTGCCCAGTAGCCATATATGGCTGGTGGACATGTATGATAGAACATTGTCATCATTGCAGAAATTTCTATTGGACTGAGCTGGTATAGCTTCTTCCTTTTTTTTTTTTTTTTTTTTGTTAAAATAATAAATAAGGAAATGGGTATGAGTATGTGAAATGTGAGAAGGTTACGTACCAAACCGTTATTCAGGTTATCCTTGGGAGATGAGATTAGATGGGTGAAATAGTGGAAATGTTTCAATTCTCATTATATACATTTAAAATTTGGGATTATGAAAAAAAAAATTTTAGACTTTTTCTAATATTTATATCTATATAGATAAATATCTACCTACCTACCTATTACCTGCCTGTCTATATTTTTAAAAGCATGTTTTAGGAATTACTTGATGCCAGTGAAGTTTTAAATGACCTTTCTTGTGATGAAAACCTATGAAAAGGGAATTTAAATTTCACGGTGCTACCAATAACCCTTGAAGAGGCAAATAGCTCACGGGTGCCTCCTGCTTCACCACGCAAAACAGGATCTTGCTCGCCTCACTTGACATAACCCAAGAGTCCCGAACAAAAGGTCAGGCTCTAACTGCAATAGGACAGACTACCGTTAAACAGGAGGAAGAACTTTCTGACAGTATCAACATGAAACCTTAAGGTCAAGGGATCATGCAAGACTGAGGATGTTTAAGAAGAGAAACAAACCGAGGTTTGGAGCCAAACAGACCCAGGTGTGAATTCTGGCTCTTCTACCAAACCAGCAGTGTGAAAATGGGGATAATACTAACCTTGCATGAGCGTGCATGAAGTGCCGGGTGGTGTTCCAACTGCTTTACGTGTGTTATCACATCATCCTTAAATCCTTTTTTTTTTTTCTTTTTAAACTGTTAAAAACCACACTCCTGATATTCGCCCCTAAATGTACTTCTCCTACAGTCTTCTCTGTCTCAGGGAATGGCTACTCCATCCTTCCACTTGCTCAAACCAAAATCTTTGGAGTTATCCTTAGTTCCTCTCTCTCATTCCTGACATTCAGTCCTTTAGCAAACCCTGATCGATCCTACCATTGAAATATGTCCGCGATCAGCCCCATCGAGACACCACCACAATCAATATGGTGATCTGAGCCACCGTAATCTCCTACTTGGATTATGGCACTGGCTTCCCAACTGTCCCCCACCACCGTCTCCCCATGCCACCCTCATGCTTAAACCCCAAGTCTGTAGCCAGATCATATCACTCCTCTGCTAAGAACTTTCCAAAGGTTCCCTTCACATGATCATGAGCTGGCCTCCAGTCCCTCTCTGCCCTTGCCCTCTTTCAATTTCTCTCTCTCTTGACTCCATTCCAGCCACACCAGCCTTCTTGCTGTTATGCTTGAATGTGCTATCTCTCTGCCTAGAACATTCTTGCCCCGATATCTGCATGGCTCATCCCCTCACTTCCTGTACTCAACAATATCACGGTCTTAGAGAAGCCTTCCCTGACTATCCTTTACAACGTAGTAACCTCTAAACCACCTCCATCCCCCAGTTACCCTGATTTTTCTTGTGTTCTTTAACCACTGACCCAGAGTGTAAGCTCCTTGATGCCGAGGACTTTGGTTTGGTTTGGTGCTGTATCTCTAAGCCCTGAACAGCTCCCTCCCCCCACAGCATGTCTGCTAATTGGAGATATACTGGTTGAATTCATCTAGATTTTAGTTCAGTCCTTCCAGTTCCCATATGCTTCCCTATCTAATGGAGATGCCAGGAGCCTGGCAGCTAAGGGACAAAAGACAAGCACTGGCATAAAGGAAGGAGGAGGAGATAGGCAGCCAGCAGGCTCCAGGGCTCTCCTCTCAAAAAGGCAGAGGACCGCATGAGCTGGTAATCATCGAAGCTGATAAGATGTGTATGATAATAGAGCAATGTGCAAATGCAGAATGATTCACCGGTGAGAGCTTTTTACATGTGCAAATCGCCCAGCTGCTGTGATCTGCTAAACTGAGAAATGTCCATATGTGGGACTCTTCTATTTCAACTCTGTGGGCAGGGCTGGCCTCCCAGTTGGTCCGCAAGTCTCACAGACCTACTGTCTGTATCCTTTGGTCCCTGGGTCCCCTTTTATCTCCCACCCCAGGTTTTTGCTTTCTGAGGGTCAAACTCTGAATTTAGTGTTTTAAATGGACGATTTAAGTTAATCTTCATGACTTTATGAAACAGATGCTTTTATTATTCCCATGTTACAGATGGGGAAACTGAGGCAAAGAGCAGCCACTTGCCTGCTGTCACACAGCTGGTCGGAAGCAGAGCAGCCTAAATCCAGAGCTCCTGCTCCTTTTGCCTTGTGATGTCGGTAAAATCAGACAGAAGGACAGGAGAAGGTCTGGCTTTAGGGGGAAGAGGCTTCCAGAAGAGCAGTGAGCAATTCCTCTCCATCTCCACACAAAACAAGAAAAAATCTTGAACAGTAGCATGAGTTTTAAGTTATGACCGGATGAAGGACTTTCTGACAGTATCTTTCAAGATAAAAACCAGCTCTCAGGAAAAGATATGGTTTCAGTTTCTAACCATTAAAATCATAGATGATCAGTGTTGTTAAGACTTAAAGACCATGAGTCCACCTCTTTGTATGTGATAAACGTGATAAGGGAGCAAGGGGGGGAACAGCCCTTACTGGCAGTCAAGCATTCTAGATACTAACTTTGTGGTGCCAGAAGGGACCCGAGGCTAAGAAGTCCAGAGCCAAGTAGAAACAGGCTCCTAATATTTTTTTTTTTTTTTCCCTTCCTCCACTGATATGGAGGGAATGAACTAGCAGTGGGGATTTTGTTGCACCAAAAATAGAAATGAGACTTTTCTGATAAACAAGGAAAATAAGGAAACAATAAACAGGCTGGGGAAATAAACAGGCCTTAAAGAGTTAAGCAATCTTGGTTATCCTTTAGATGTTACTACTAACAAACACTTGTAGCTAGGCTTGTCCTTCACAAGGCTGATTGCCCTCTGACTCCATATGAATTACCCTTTGCACCTGGCATTTCTTCTCCCCCTACACTCCCTTGTAGCACTCTTCATTTCAGAAAGAAGGTCACGAGGCCAATAACTTCAGGGACACCAGACCCGGTTGCTGAGCCAGTTGACGCCAGCTCCAAACTCCGGAACTCCACATTCCAGAGGGCTTCCTTTCCATGTGCTGTCTCTCCCCTTCCACACCGGTCCTCCAGGCCCGTAATTTAAAGTACCCTGGGAGAAGGTAGCTCACAGTAAAATGGGTAGGAGGCACATTTGAAAGAAGGGAGTGAAGACAAACTTCCCTACCCTCCTTGGGTGAGAAAAAAATTTGTTACTCTCCTTAGGGACTGAGCAGATTCTTCCTTTCAAATAAGGAAATACTATGTTTCTTTTTTTGCCTCGCTGTCAGAGAGCTCAAAGCTAAGATTTTACAATCATCAGGGCTAATGCTCATATTGATACAAATCCATATTGACTTCTTCCATTTTCTTCTTCATTTTAATTGTCATTTCTAGTGAAATAGCATTTTCCCCCTTTTGCCCTGGATATCAGGGAGCTTCTCACCAGGTTTTAAAATAAATTATTACCTAATTACAAAGTCAATTATAAAGTTAATTAGAGTTGTAATTTTTATTTTGAAATGATTTCACACTAAAATTGCAAGAATACTGCAGCCAGTGTGGAAAACAGTATGGCAGCTCCTCAAAATATTAAAAATGGAATTACCGTATGATCCAGCAATTCCACCAAAAGAATTGAAAGCAGGGTCTCAAAGATATTTGTACGTCCATGTTCATAGCAGCATTATTCACAATAGCCAAAAGGTGGAAGCAACCTAAATGTCCATCAGCAGATGAAGGGATTAACAAAGTGTGGTATGTATTGTACATACAATGGAATTTTATTTAGCCTTAAAAAGAAGGAAATTCTGAAGAAAAAAAAGAGGAAATTCTGATGCATGCTACAACATGGATGATTCTTGAGAGCATTATGCTAAATAAGACATCTACAAAAAGACAAATATTGTATAATTCCACTTATTTAAGGTATGTAAGGTAGTCAGATTCATAGACAAAGTAGAACAGTGGTTGCCAAGAGCTGGCAGAGGGGCGTGGGGAGTGAGGAGTCATTGTTTAATGGGCACACAGGTTCACTTTGACAAGATGACAAGAGATCTGGAGATGGCTGTGGAGATGGCTGAACAACAGTGTGAATGTACTTAATGCCACTGAACTTAAAAACATACACTTAAAAATGGCTGCGAGGACGCGAACCCGCGTCCCCTGCATCGGCAGGCGGACTCTCAACCACTGCGCCACCAGGGAAGCCCGAGGGTAAGTTTTATGTGTATTATACAATTTAAAATAATTTTTTTTAAGTTACAAGTATGAAGGATGAACTACGGTATCTACCATGATTATTTTTGTAATCTGGTCAGTTAATAAACAGTGACTGCTTTTAAACTGGAAAAATAAAAAATTACAAGAATGGCTCAGGGACTTCCCTGGTGGCGCACTGGTTGAGAATCCGCCTGCCAATGCCGGGGACACGGGTTTGAGCCCTGGTCTGGGAAGATCCCACATGCCACAGAGCAACTAAGCCCGTGAGCAACAACTACTGAGCCTGTGTGCTGCAGCTACTGAAGCCTGTGTGCCTAGAGCCTGTGCTTTGCAACAAAAGAAGCCACCGGGATGAGAATCCCATGCACCACAACAGAGAGTACTCCCCGCTCACTGCAACTAGAGAAAGCCCGTGCACAGCAACGAAGACCCAACACAGCCAAAAATAAGTAAATAAAATAAATAAATTTTTTTTAAAAAGAATGGTTCAAAAAACTCCTAAGTACCGTTCACCCAGATTCGCCAGTTATCATTTTGCTATATATGCTTTGCTCTTCTAAATATACACACAATATATTTCTAAATCATTTGAAAGTAAGTTGAAGAACTAAGGACCTCAGTGTGTATTTCCTAAGGACAAGGAGATTCTCTTACATAACCACAGTAAAATTACCAACATCAGGACATTTAGCATTAATACAGTACTATTATCTCACCTGCTGTTCATTTTCACACTTCACCAAGGGTCTCCATAATTCATTTTCTTCTTGATTCTGATTTTCTGTTGGGGTTGGAGGGAGGCTGAAGAACACCTACCAGACCCTGCCAATTTTAACAATGACGGTAGTCATTGTTCCCCAGAAAGGGAAGGAGCCTGGCTGAAAGTCACACAGCTCTTGTCCAGAAGTGCCACCCTCCCAATATGCACAGGCTGTGTCCCCAGGGCTAAAGCCCACAGCCTTTAGAAGCCATGAAAAACCCTCGTTCCAGCTTTGGTGCTGCTTCTCAGCCACCTAGAAATTACTTGTCTTCATTGTCAGCTCTGAACCTGTGACTACAAATTCTGCAACTCAGCACCCTTGTGGTTAAACCCCTTAAAACCCCAAATGACAGAAAAGCATCACAGCAAAATAGCCTCTAGTGCATGCGACGGAGGTTGTGAAGTTACCCATCGCACCCCTTAGACCTTCTGTAACAGGAAGGTAGGATTTTTCCATGAGTTATATAAAAGGAATAGAGGATTTAAAGAATGCTTTTTGCTTCCAACCCCAAGGAGGGAATCTTAAACACTTCCTATAACAAATGCTGGCAATATCTCCTGTGTTTCTCAAATGGGTTTTTTCATTTTCCCCAAACAGTGGAAACTATCAATGCTGGAGGCAGTATTTTTGGCTTGAGTGGCCTGGGTGTGCCTCTCCAATATGACTAGGCTTATTTACATATGGAAAATCATCCTAGAGGGTGAATATATTCTCTCCAGCACAGTTCCAGGATTGTGTGTACAGAATTTATTTCGAAAACAGGTGGCTCATTTGGGATAGTTGAGTGAGGGTGGTGTCACAGTGCACACTCTGAGATGCTCCCTGCCTGGGAGGGTGATGGGGTGCAGTGAAAGCTCTTGGATTTCTTGGAGCAACCACCTGGTAGCGAATGAGCTTAGACCAGGCCTTTGCCTCTCTGGGCCTCAGGCTCTTCATCTGTCAAATGGGGACAATGCCACCTGGTTAGTTGCCAGAAAGTATTTTCAGGATAAGTGATAGCCTCTACAGAGTGCCTCACACAATGTGGGCACACAGGGAGCGCTCGTACCTGAGCCGGGCCCTACTCCCTTGTGATGGGTCACTATGGGCTTCCTGACCCTTGGATCTGTGCCTGGTGGGCAGTAAGAACCTCTGTAGCACTGAAAATATATTTATTACTAACACTTGTATCAAGGGGTGTCATACTGGTTCCTTCTGAATGAGCTTTTCTCCCAAATAAATCCGATGTGTCCTCCTCCTTGCCTGATTCTGATCTGCTGCTGTTTGTTGCAGAGTGTATGAGGAAGGGGAGGGATTCTGAAGCTCACAGCCTGGAGGCTGGGAGGTTCTCACACACCCCTTCCCACACTGTCCCACCCGTTCTTCCTTCCTTCGAAAAGCACCCTTGCCCACAGTGCATGTTAATGCTTTGGTGACCTGCCTCTGCTCTCTCCCTCCAGCGCTGCCCCTTAATATTGACATTAACCATTTCACTTAGAGTGTAGGGTTTGGGTGAGATGACAGCCAGCACCCTCCTATCCCAGATCTCTCGGAGATGGTCTTTATCATTGATTATGAAGACTTAGCCTTCCAAAGCCTTGGCTTCCTATTTCACTGAAGGGGGGAGAGTCTCTGGATGGCCAAATTGATCTTGATCAAAAAGGTACTAATAGGACTTCCCTGGTGGCGCAGTGGTTAAGAATCTGCCTGCCAATGCAGGGGACACGGGTTCAAGCCCTGGTCTGGAAAGATCCCACATGCCACGGAGCAACTAAGCCCATGCACCACAACTACTGAGCCTGCACTCTAGAGCCCATGAACCACAGCTACTGAGTCCGTGCGCCACAATTACTGAAACCCACGCACCTAGAGCCCATGCTCTGCAACAAGAGAAACCACCGCAATGAGAAGCCTGCACACCGCAATGAAGAGTAGCCCCCGCTCACCACAACTAGAGAAAGCCTGCGTGCAGCAATGAAAACCCAAGGCAGCCAAAAATAAAATAAATTAATTTTTTTAAAAAAAGGTACTAATAACATCTAACGTGTATTGAGCAAATACTATGTACCAGGGGCTTTACATGTGTAACCGAACATAACTAGGGCCTAATGCTGCCCATTGTCTGCTTGGTAACTGAACTCAAAGAAACAGCACTATTGCATAAAATCATAAATAAGAGCTATTCAAAAAAAAAAACAAAAGGAGCTATTCAAATGTTTACTTGGTTTCTCAAGAAAATGCCAAAGGAGAAACACATTCTCAGTGCACAGAAAAGCTCTTTGAAGACCTCTTTGGGCATTTCTCATTCTCAAGTTCTCTGTTACATAGTAGCTTCAGAAAAAGCTTTGCTCTTTCTCTGTTCCCCTCAAGACTTCCCAAAGCCCCAGCCCTCACAGCCTCTCCCCCTACATATGGTGCCCTTGCTCCCAGGCTGCTCTTCTAGTCTAATTTCTCACCCACTGCTCCCCTAGACTCTGCCTCCTACGCTGGAAGATTTTTCTCTCACTTCCCAGGAAGCTGGATGCAGCGGTCCTGGTGAATAAAATCCTCCCCCTTGCTGTTCATGTACCACCTCTTTTAATCCTCAACAGCCATTAAGTGGCAGACCTAGGATCTTAGCCCAAGTTATTAGACTCCATTCAGATGCTTAGCAAGATGTCTGTCATAGAATAAATGCTCAATAAAAAGCTTCCCACCCCTTCTCTGGTCATGTCAGGTCTATTCAAGAACCTTCAGGGCTTCCCTGGTGGCGCAGTGGTTGAGAGTCTGCCTGCCGATGCAGGGGACAAGGGTTCGTGCTCCGGTCCGGGAGGATCCCACATGCCGCGGAGCGGCTGGGCCCGTGAGCCATGGCCGCTGAGCCTGCGCGTCCAGAGCCTGTGCTCCGCAACAGGAGAGGCCACAGCGGTGAGAGGCCAGCGTACCGCAGAAAAAACAAAAGAAAACAAAAACGAAAAGAACCTTCAAGGGCTCCTTATTGCCTAGAGCGGGGGTGGGGGTGGGGTGGGGTGGGGGCGGTGGGGGGGGTTGTCAGCAAACAATGGCGCACAGGCCAAATCTAGCCTGCCACCTGTTTTGTTTTGTTTTTTTTAATAAATTTATTTATTTATTTTTGGCTGAGTTGGGTCTTTGTTGTTGTGTGCGGGCTTTCTCTAGTTGCGGCGAGCCGGGGCTACTCTTCGTTATGATGTGCGGGCTTCTCATTGCGGTGGCTTCTCTTGTTGCGGAGCATGGGCTCTAGGCATGTGGGCTCAGTAGTTGTGGCATGTGGGCTCAGTAGTTATGGCACGTGGGCTCAGTAGTTGTGGCTCGTGGGCTCTAGAGCGCAGGCTCAGTAGTTGTGGTGCACAGGCTTAGTGCGCCGTGGCATGTAGGATCTTCCCCAACCAGGGCTCGAACCCATGTCCCCTGCATTCGCAGGTGGATTCTTAACCACCGGGCCACCAGGGAAGCCCACCTGCCACTTGTTTTTGCAAATAAAGCTTTATTGGAACACTAAAGCTGCTTTCCCCATGCAGAGTTGAGTAGTTACAACAGAGACCATAAGGCCTATAAAACCAAAAATATTTATTATTTGGCCTTCTATAGAAAGAGTTTGCTGACCCTTGGCCTACAGAATAAGAGGGAATGCAGACTGCCTCTTATCCTCCTTTGGATCTGCTACAGAGCAAGTACTTAATAAATACATTTCAAACGAATGAACAAAATGTCCACACCATCATCTTGGAGCCACAGACCTACACGCAAAGAGATCTCTAAATATAGTCAGACACCCCAACTTACGTGGTCCCCAAACCACGCCACCCTGTCCTTGTAGGACACAGGCAGCCCTTCCAGGACTGCTGCAGACATCCCAGGCTCCTCGACCCTCTGGAGCTATCAGGGAAGTCGAGATGATGAAGTCCACTGCTTCCCTCCTCTCTTACATCCACACGCCCTTCCTAGAGACAAATTCCTTACTCCTCCTTCTTTGTTGTGTAACATGAAAACAGCTTTCTTCTAGATTCGACAAACAAAAGTATAATGTTGAATGTGCTTTTCAAACTGTCCTCACCTCTCACTCATGAAAACCACTGATCTTGTCCAACACGTACATTTTGCCACTGGGGAAACCAGAGGGCAGGTGAAGCACTCAAGGCACTCAAGGGGGGTCCCATGGGACAGAAGCAGGCTCTCCAGAGTTCCTGATGCCGGCTCAGTGCCCGGTGTTCCTCCGAGTCCGCTCCTCACGGGGGTGGTATGTGGGGGGGGGGGTACTGGTGGGGGAGGGCTCCTGTCTCTCCTGGCACCGCCAGGCTGGGCTCTTGTGCTGCCATGGCCTCTACCAGGCCCCTCAGTGCTCTCAAAGCTAAACCATGGGTTTCCCCAGGGAGAGAGGTGACTTGGTCCCGGGTCTGTGGTGCCGAGGCTGGAGTGAGACGGGAACCCTGAGTTCTAGGCTCAGCACTACCAACAAGGAGAGCCGGCCCAGGCCAGTGACGGATGGCTTCCAGGCCCCGCCGGAGGGACCAAGGAGAGCTCCTTAGGTCCCACCGACCGCCTCCTTGTCTCTGGTCTGCATCCTCTCTCAGGCTGCTCGCTCCTTCCTCATCCTTGACCCGGGACGCCGGCTCCTGTCACGCTGCACATCTGTCTCTGGCTCCTTGTACCTCCTCCCACGGTCACGCCTCACTCCAGTCTCTGGCAACATCCTGTCATTCTGACGGAGCTGCTTGACAAGCTACTGGCAAACGAGCAGCCTGTGGGCCCAACGCAGCCTGCCTATGTGTTTTGTTTGCCTAACACAGTATTTCAAAAACAATTTGAGTTCGTTGCTCACATTTGAAAACCGGTAGGAATCATCTAAAACATTGCGTTTCTGGGTTCTCCTGAAAAATCTAAAGATTGGCAGCTACTGGGCCTGCATCACTTCCTGGCATGGCCTCGACTGACTGGATCTACGGAGCAGCGGCTCCACCTGGATGGGGAATGTGCACCAGTCCCCACCGCTCCAGGCCGCCTCCCCAGTCCTTCTGCTACACTCCTTTAGACGACCTGCCGGCCTTGCAAGGCATTTGAGTTTGCAACCCCATCTTGCCTCTGTGCCTCCCATCTGTCTCCTCAGATAAGACCCTCCCACTCTGAGGCCACCTCCAGTGATTAACCCGTCCCCACCCGGCCTCCCAACCATCCCTTACTCAGTCCCACAAGTGTCCAGAGAGACAGTGCCCCAGGTGCTGCCCCAAATACCTCTCCGGACCCATGGCTCAGCCCCCAGGATCCCCCACTGTAAGCCCCGCAACTCCCATGGTGGTTATTCAGGAAACACGAGGGTCAACCCAACCCAGTTACCAGTCATCTTTTATTGATTCTAAACAAGGACCCCTGCATTCTTATACTGAGGCAGGAGTTCTTGGATTTTGTACCGGGGTGCTATAATGGCTTGGACAATCCTCAACGGGGGCAGGTGTTTCTGGGGTGCCACAAAAATGGGATGACGAGGTTTAGTCTTCTTGTCTAAGCTACACAAATCCAGTATCACAGCCTTGGGCCTGTAGATCCCTTTCTTCTTGGGCTGGACTGGGGTGAATGGTGGACACTGGCGAGGCTCCACAAGCAGCCGCACCAGGTCCTTCCGGAAGACATTCCAGCTGTTCTCCTCGAGGAACTTCTGGCACACATCTTCATCGCTGAAGGCAAGGCACAGGTGCTGAGGCTCCCACACGAGCTCCTCCCTGTGCCCCTGCCCCCCCAGCCCTGCCTCCTGCCGGTCCCTAAACACACTGAGCCCTGTCCCACCTCCGCGCCTTTTCCCAGACTCTTCCCTCTCCCTCCTTTACCTTTCCACACCTTCATCACCTAGACCTGCACTATTCCATGTGGTGGCCACGAGCCCCATGGGGCTACTGAGCCCCTGAAGTGTGATGAATCTGAAGTAGAGGTGTGCTCTGAGTGTAAAACACACACCAGGGCTTCCCCGGTGGCGCAGTGGTTGAGAGTCTGCCTGCTGATGCAGGGGACGCGGGTTCGTGCCCCGGTCCGGGAGGATCCCACGTGCCGCGGAGCGGCTGGGCCCGTGAGCCATGGCCGCTGCGCCTGCGCGTCCGGAGCCTGCGCTCCGCGACGGGAGAGGCCACAACAGTGAGAGGCCCGCGTACCGCAAAAAAAAAAAAAAAAAAAAAACACACCAGATTTCAAAGACTTAGAACAACCAAAAAAAGAATGCAGAATATCTCAGTAATTTTCATGTTGATTACATGTTGAAATGATAACATTTTAGATATACTGCATTCAATAAAATATATTATTACAATTAATTTCACCCATTTCTTTTGATTTCTTACAATGTGGCTACTGAAAATTTTTTAATTACATATGTGCTCATTAGCCATCAGGGAAATGTAAGCCAAAGCCACACAAGATACCACTTATGCCCACTAGGATGATGATAATTAAAAAGACAAATAATAATAAGTGTTAATGCAGATGTGGAGACATTGGAGCGAGGGTTCCAATACATTGCTGCCAGGAATGTAAAATGATGCAGCCACTTTGAAAAATCAGTCTGTCAGTTCCTCAAAAGGTTAAACAGTTAACTTATGACCCAAGGATTCCACTCCTAGGTATATACCCAAGAGAAATAAAAACATATGTCCACATAAAAACTTGAACAAGAATGTTCATAGCAGCATTATTCATAATAGCCAAAAAGTGGAAACAACCCAACTGTCCATCAGCTGATGAATGGGTAAATAAAAGAGTGGTAAACCCATGCACTGGAATATTATTTGACAATAAAAATGAATGAAGTACTGATACATGCTGAAACATGAATGAACCTTGAAAACACTACGTTATACATGGTTCCATTTATCTGAAATGTCCAAACAAGGCCACTCTATAGAGATAGAAAGTCTATTGGTAGCTACCTTGGACTGGTCTTGGTGCCCTGGCTCTACTCTGCCCCCTTCCCTCATAGCACAGGAGGGTGAGGAAAGTGGGGCAGGGTGGAATGGGCTCAGGACTCATTGGTTTATTTCCTTCTGAGACCTCAGCAAGGAAAGGGCACACTCAACTTCCACTGACTCACCTGTACTCTCACCTAAGGAGGCAACTCTGATAAATCACTAACACATTAGAGCATTCTTCTGGGTAGATTATATTGACCAGGACAAAATCAACTTTGATTCATAGAGATCAACTTAATATAAAATCTAGAGGTCAGAATGGGCTACAAGTTAGTCCTGGTGGTCTCAGCATTGCCAGCATCAGCTCCTACCAGCTCACGAGAGCAACTCCATGCTCGATGACATCAGGTTGGTAGCTCAAAACCGGCCACGGCGGTAGTATGTGCACCACAGAAACCAGCAAACACTTCCAATCAGGTTACCTCCCACCTCCCAGAGAGCTGCTTGTTGAACGTTTCCCAGCACACCACTGGATAGTCTCCAACTAAAAAGTCCCGTTAACTCGCAAGTTCTTACATAATAAATAACAATATCTAACTCTGCTTCACACTTACCATGACCAGGCACTTTACACTTGTTAACTCATTTGATCCTCAGGACCACCCTATTTCACACAAACATGGAAACTAAGCCTCAGTGGGGCTAAGGAACTCATCAAAACCTATGAGGGGGCAAGCACGTGCTTACACATTCTTAAGGGATCTTTTTTTTTTTTTTTTTTTTGCTCCAGAGTCCAAGTTAAGACAGACAAGACTCCACATAACCTCCTGATGCTGATGGTCACACTGATTTCTAGTCTAGTCTTTCACTAAACGGGGCAGCTCTTCTAAAGTCCTCAGCTTAGGGCTTCCCTGGTGGCGCAGTGGTTGAGAGTCCGCCTGCCGATGCAGGGGACGTGGGTTCGTGCCCCTGTCCGGGAAGATCCCACATGCCGCGGAGCAGCTGGGCCCGTGAGCCACGGCCACTGAGTCTGTGCCACGGCAGTGAGAGGCCCGCGTACCACAAAGAAAAAAAAAAGAAGAGTAAAGTCCTCAGCTTCATGCAGCAATTCCAGTTCCACTCTCTGCCTCGCTTGAACTGAAAGCGTCGTCTGTCCTTGCAGAATGCAACACTTCAGCCCATGGTGCCCTCAGCCACAACCCCACCCCATGCCTGCCCGGCAATCCAGCACTAGATCACACTCTGTGCTTCGGTTTTAGGCTGCTCTTCATGTGGGCCCTTGGAGATTTCCCTTCTTTCCTGTGAACTCAGCTGTTCATATTCTACATGGTGGAGAGGTTTCAGATAATCTAGCCCATAGCATCCACAGGACAGGTGTCTCACCAAATGACTGTGTGATCTTCAGGATGTCACATCCCCTTTCCTGGGCCTCACAGTCCTCAATTAAAACATGGAGGATTTGAGCTAGATAATGCTTATATTTTCTGCCTGCTTTAGCAGTCTAGAAAACCATGAGTTCAACATTTAATGAATAAGCGAGAATTCTATCCGTCAGCATTGCAGACTATTGCAGCCAAGTGCTGACTGAGCAGCACAGATGCTGGGTGCCCAAACATCTGCCACCCTCAAGTCTACATAAATCTCTGAATTTCAATTCAACCAACATTAACTGACACCCATCATGTACCAGATGTTATGTGAGAAGCTAAGGCTCCTTAAATCCTTTTCTGAGTAGCTATTTTCTAAATAGCTATTTTTTATGTTGGTAGTACGCAGGAATCAGAGACTTGGGGCACCGCTGAACTGCAAGGAACCATGAGTGTTTCCCAACTTTTTTTTTTTTTCACAAAACTGCCCCAATTTGGACCACAGCTACATATCATCTGTTCTTTTATTAATGATTTTTTAAAATTCTACTTAGTTTCTTTTACTTAAGTATTTACTTTGGCTTTGTTCTAAGCAACAAGTTTGTCAAATCATGGGTTTAGTGAGCTAGTCATGTTTTTCTAGTTCACACTAGAATAAATACATAGCTGTTTACAATCCGCATACCACCTAAAGTCATCTTGTAAGCCTCCTGTGAATATAATCCATACTTCGGGAAACACTGTTCTAGTCTAATATTCTTGTTTTGTAGATTGGAATCTGAAACCTAGAGGAGGGAAAATGACTTATCCAAGGTCATATGGATCCTATGTCAAATTCTTTCATGTGCTTATTGGACACGGCTAAAGCAACTCTACAGATTTGCTTGACTTCATACCTCCTCTTTCTCAACCACAGGAATCACTTGCTTCCCACACCTGCCCACAAAACGATGTCTGATCACAGCATCACCACAAGAAAAGGAAAAGGAAGGAGGATGCAAAATTGTACAGTCGGTATGATCTCCATCATGAAGTTTTGTGTGCCTGAATGATAAATACCTATTTGGTACACAGCCATGCAGTAAAAAAAAATACTGAAAGGAAATACATAAAATGCAAATTGAGATTGCTGGAGGAATGCAAATGCATTTAAGAAGGTCTTCACCTTCTTAAATGTTCAGCATTTTCCAGTTTTCCCTAATGAGTGTGTCCCATTTATTCATTCACTCACCCAACGTTTATCACGCACCTACCATGTGCCAGGTACTGTACAGGTGCTAGAGATGAAAGGTGGATAAAGCCCAATCCCTGTGTTCACGAAGCAATTAACCAAGTGGTGGGGAAAGAACTGTGCGAAAACTACACAACTCTAAACAGCTGTGATATAACGTGGTATGGCCACTGTGAGAGCTACGTAGGGAGGATTATGAGTACACAGAAAGGGGTACTTAGCCCAGCCTGGGGTCAGTCATGAAAGGTTTTCTGGAGGAGATGAATCTTAAAGAATGAGAAGAAATTTATCAGAAAATAAAGGGGAGAGGAGCAGGATTGAGGGATGGCATTGCAGGCAGAGGGCCTGCACTGGCAAAGGCAAGTATGTGCAGGTCCAGGAGGCAATCTGCCTGGGTTGCTGGAGTGGGTTAGAGGTGGCAGGAGGTGCTGCAGGGGAGTTGAAGGGTCAGAAAATGAAGGGCCATTTACGTGGCATTGAATCTGCACTGGATCCTACAGGCAGTGAGATACCACTGAAAGGTTTTAAGCAGGAGTTTAACATGGCCAGATTTGGGTTTTAGCAAGAGCAAAGTATGCAGAAAGGATCTGGCAGGGAGAGACCGAGGCAGGGGACCAGCGGTAATTCGGCTACAGGAGTCTCGGCTGGGGATCCCAAAGTGGGGGTGAGGGTGTCAGCCAGGGAGGTGAATGAGATCCACTGGGCTGTGTGAAGAAAACAGTAGGACTTCATTTATATTTATCTTTGTCTTATTCTTTCTAAAGATCTATTTGTTGCATGTTTATAATATATATGATATATTCGTATAGCAATATATGGACATAATAAATAAAAATAAATTAAATAACATATATTATTTATATTACATATATATTCTAGGGGGTATACACTCAAACATTCTTTAGCAATAGCGGTGTTAGATCAAAACAGTTTTGTGACCAGTGGTCCAGACAATAAATTATTTTTTACCTAAAAATTAGGGTTTTTTTCACACTATAAAAGTATTCACTCTGGAGAATTTGGAAACTAGGGAAATATAAAAAGAAATCTTTTTTATCAAATCTTTCAAGATAAATTTTTTTTAGTTATAAAAGTAATATATCATCATTAACAAACATTTGGAGAATAAAGGGAAAAAACCCTACTTGGAATGTCCTACCCTGACAACAACTTCAAAGAGTATATCTTTTTTTTCCCTCATTATAAAAGAAATGCATACTCACTGCAAAACCAATTAAACATCAGATGAATATATAACTATAACCAGAAAGTCCCTTTTGGTCTGACCTTCCAGAGAGAATGACTTACAAATTGGGCAATACCACAGATATTATCATTTTTGCTCATTTTCTTTCTAGATTTTTCTCATGTGTTTTACAAAGGCAGAGTCATCGTATGTATATATACAAGTTTGTACCCTATCCTTTTCTTGTAGCATTTTATCACTCATTTACTTATGATTTTTAAATAAAAGTTACTTTCTATCAAGGGAAAGTGCCACAGTTTTCTAAACTATCCCCCTGGTGTAACACATGTGGGTAAAGGTGGTTGTTTTTCTATTAATATGGCGGCTATGAACATCTTAAGTGTATGTAGCTTTCCCTATAATTAGTTACATACAGATAAATTCACAGGTAGACCATTGCTTCAAAGGGTAGGAACAGTTTGGTGGCCCTTGAAACATTATTATCTAAAATTATTATCAAAAGGATTGAGCCAATTTCGAGTGTACCAACAATTATCAGTTTCATTCCACCAGTGTCAGCTTGAGGTATGATCACTTTTTTCTTCCTTTTACCAAAATAAGAAGCAAAAAATTTGTTCATTTGATCTGGTGGGAGGTACGCACATTTCCAGCACTGACCTGGGGTACTTGATCTCCAACTTCGACAATTTTTCTATTGTCTTACTGTCGATCAGTTCGCAAAACTTCTCTTTCCTAACCCGTATCACCTCAGCTCCCAGGCTCACCAGGATCAAGGGCCGAGTGTCATGCTGGCTCTCCGGGAGGAGGATCTGGTGAAGGCCCTAGAAAAAAGAAGTCCCAGAAAGTTCAAGACCATCCACTTGTACAAGCAGATTTTTCAGGGTAGGCAAAACAAGGCCCCGAACAGGAGGTGAATCCATCTGGGGTCATTCAGCAAGTGACGGGGAGAAGTCCAGAACTCTCTTTGCTAACGACATCAAAGTCCTCGGGCTCCTCGCATTAGAAGAGACCTCAAGGCGCTTTGTCAGTCGTCCTGCCCACGGGCAGCAGGCTCTGCAAGAGTCGCACTTGCACAGTCGCCTGCCGGGCGACAGCGTTTTACAAGCTTTCCCCGGTGTCCAGTCTCGACTCTTCTTTGTGCCAGGCCAGCCCGTTTTCTCTTCCTTAGGACTATGACAGACAGCTCATCCTCCTCTTCTACATCTTCCCTTTTACAGCTGTCACACCCTCCCACACCCTTTCCTCCAGGGCTTCCTTCATAAGCGTGTGTTGCCTTAGTTACTTCCGTCCTTCATGGGCTCTGGGGCCACTGGCAGTCCCTGTGTGGCTCCCGTTGCTCCTTGGGCTCCCTGGCATGGATTCCTACTCAGCTATATCTGGAAGGGAGATGGAGATCAACGGGCACAGCTTTACAGAGTGTAACCCCCCTTGTAAGGAGACACTCTGAGATGGGGCAAAGCCGGGACCAGAGTCTTGCTGCTGAAACCCCAATCCAGGGCTCACTCAGCCTCTCGGCTATTAAGACTCAGGCAAGGAGGGGAGGGGAGGTCAATGGTCCAGAGCCTACAATGTCCAGCTCTCTTGGGCTTGAGAAGACATCAGCCATAAACCAAGAGCTCTGCTCTGTGGAGGCCGTGTGGGATTGAGAATAATCCTAGCTTCAGAGGAAAGATCCATATGTTTACTTGTCATGCGACTTTGGGCAAAGTTATACGTCCCTGGGCCACTGTTTGCTCACCTGGGAAACAGAGGTGAAAACACCTGCCCTGCATGTCTCTGAAGGATTCTCAGTTTGAAAGGAGATGTGAAGTAGGGTTTGGAACAGCTTCCCCTTCCCCGCCCTCACCCACACGACCGCCATTTGGGTTCCAGACCTTGAAGAATGACCATCTACTCTGAGCCCTGGCCTTGTCTCTCCTCGGTGAGACTGGCATGGAGATGTGTTATCTTTCTTATGAAGTTGTTGAAGGTCCAAGCAAGATGGTGTGTGTGAGGATGCTCTGGGAGCCGTGAAGCTCCTCACACTTTAGTTGTGCTCAGTGCGATGGGCGGAAACGCCCTTCTGACCAGCGCCAGGCCTTGCACAGGAGCCAGATGGCTGCTCTTTAGTCAGCGCCTACTGTGCGGGAGAAACCTGTGTGTAGACGTAATCCTCACAACCACCCGGGGATATAGGGATTATCAGCCTCAGATGTGGAAAATAAGGCTCACAAAAGGAAACTGACTTGTCAACGGTCATGTGTCTTATAATTACAGTAACAATGACGATGATGATGATGACGGCGATGACAGCACCGGCTAATGCTTAAGGAGCCTTCACTAAATCCCAGGCCCTCTTGTAGCTTTGGGGTGTGTTAGCTCATGGAACCCTCACTAGAACCCCATGAGGTGAGTCCTTTTATGATCATCATTTTACAGAGGATGCTGATGAGGTTAAGAAACGTGTCCAACATCATACAGCACGGAAGCAATAAAGCTAGGATTTGAACTCGGATGGGCCTGCCTTTAGAGTCCATGCTTTTAACCACTACACTCTGAGGAAACTGAGGCACAAAGTTAACTAACCTGCCCAAGGTAACAAGACAGAAAGTGGTGGAGCCGGGATTTGAACCAGCAATCTGTCCAGGGCCTCAATGAGGGCAGCACTGTCGGCAGGCACTGTCATCCACCTCCACTCCACCCCACACGTTCCAGCCGGAGTCAGGTCTTCAAGTGGCTTCCCAAAGCGCCCAGGATAAAGCAGAACTCTTCATTGTGGCCGCCGAGGCTTTGGCTATCTCACCCTTGTGAGGCTCCTGCCTCGTTTACTCTGTTCCAGCCGTGCTGCCCTCCCTTCCAGTCCCCTCAACATGCCAAGCTGCTTCTCGCCTCAGGCTCAACCTGCTGTTTCTCTGTCTGGAACGCTCTTCCCCCGAGGTTGTCTGTAGTTTATTCCTTTTGTCATTCAGGTCCCAGCTTAAACATCGCTGCTGCCTCCGCGAGCAGCCTTCCCTGACCACTCCGTTTAGGAAGACCACCCCCTTCAACGCAGCTTTCTGTTCCATTCCCAACAGCAATTTAAAACTTTCTGTGTGTTTGCTGCTTTATCTGTCTATTGTCTGTCTCCAGACTAGCTCATTAGTCCCATAAGGGCAAGAATAATGTCAGTTTACTCGCCCACACTGGCACCTTGGGCCATGCTTGGAGTATGATAGATTCTCAAGAAATATCTGCTGAGTGAATGCTCCAACGGAATCATAGAACATTAGAGTCGGCAGCTCACCCAGGTGAATGTCCTCATTTTCTGATGAGGGTACAGATTCAGAGAGGTAAAGTGATTTGCCCAAGGCCACACAGCAAGCTAATTAGAAGCAAAAATTGAAAGATATGAGGTGGCCCATCTGCCATCTCCCTGCTGCTCTGCCCAGTCTTGACCATGTCTGAGGCCTCAGCCTGCCTGTTCCCTGGAGAAGCTGGTTCCCCTACACCCCCTGGCTCAAAAGCTGGGTGTCTTTACTCCAGGCCCCAAGCTCTGCTGTTTCCAGTGCTGACTCAGCTCTACACTCCTGCCTCCAAAGGAAAATGGGATCTTCTACCTCCTGGTAGGTGAATACAGTCACAGCTGTTACCATTCATTCTCCTGCAAATGAAGCCAGGGCCTTGAAAGCAGGGAGAACAGAATTTTACCAAAGGCACATCACAGGCATTTTCTTCAACAGGATCACGTTAATGAATATTTGGGGGTGGGAGTTTCTCTGCCCTGGGTCCTGTGTGGTGAATGAGGCAGTCAGGGCCTTGCTCCGAGCCCTCCAGGATTGCTTAGAGAATCAAGTCCCAAGTCCCTCTTGTTCCATCTTCCACAGCCTCCCGCTCCTGTCACCCTCTACCAGAGTGGGCAACGCCTCGTCTGCCCTGTGGCTTCTCCATGCACCCAGGGTGCCAGGCATCCCGGCTCCTCCGCGGGCACCCCACGAGGCTGCATGCACGGCAGGTGCCTGGCCTCAGGTGGCCTGAGTCCAGTCCTGAGCACCCCACTCTGAGACACTGAAACTGCAGGGAAACGGAAGTGAGAAGGCTGGAAACTGTATCACATGAAGACTGAAGGAATGGAGAAATGTTTTCCCTGCATAAGAAAATAATTAACGGGGCACAGATGCTGAATGAAAAACAAAACAGCATTCTTTAAATACCTAAGAGGCCACCATGTGGCAAGGAAGCTGATTTCTGTTTGTTCTTGGGGGGATGGGTAAGCAGGGGTCGGAGCTCCTTTTACTGAGCAAAAGGAAGAGCTGCTGAAAAGCTCGGAAATATTCACTCGGTATTGACCGAGGGTTGTGCTAGGGCCTGGGGCTCCAGACAGTGCTGGGCTGACCTCCCTGCCCGGGGTGGGGGTGGGGGTGCCGCACAGGCCAGAGCAGGAGCACTAAGAGCTCAGTGCTCAGCTCAGCACAGCACGGGGTGAGGACCCTGGAGATTCACGGAAACAACGATGACCATACATCAGAAGACAGCCCCCTCACCTCCAGGAAGACAGAGGTGCATCGCTACCCACCAGAAGGCTTTGTGCCCTCCCCGTACAGCTCACCCGTCCCCCCAGCTCCAGCACCTATGGCCCAGCTCCCACAGTGGTCAACTCATGGCCAAGCTTGTTTCACCCATACATCCTCCCTCCACTATTGGATAATTACTTTTTTTTTCAAGATTTTTTTTTAAGGGAACCATTTTTAAAGTCTTTACTGAATTTGTTACCATATTGCTTCTGTTTAATGTTTTGGTTTTTTGGCTGCGAGGCATGTGGGATCTTAGCTCCCCGTGGATCGAACCTGCAGCCCCTGCATTGGAAGGCGAGGTCTTAACCACTGGACAACCAGGGATGTCCCTGGATAATTACTTTTTAAAAAATTTTATTTATTTATTTTTGGCTGCATTGGGTCTTCGTTGCTGTGAGCACACTTTCTCTAGTTCTGGCGAGCGGGCTCTAGAGCGCAGGCTCAGTAGTTATGGCACACGGGCTTAGCTGCTCTGCAGCATGTGGGATCTTCCTGGACCAGGGATCAAACCCATGTCCCCTGCATTGGCAGGCGGATTCTTAACCACTGCACCACCGGGGAAGTCCCGTGGATAATTACTTTTTTTTTTTGGCGGTACGCGGGCCTCTCACTGTTAGGGCCTCTCCCGTTGCAGAGCACAGGCTCCGGACGCGCAAGCTCAGCGGCCATGGCTCACAGGCCCAGCCGCTCCACGGCATGTGGGATCCTCCCACACCGGGGCACGAATCCGTGTCCCCTGAATCGGCAGGTGGACTCTCAACTACTGCGCCACCAGGGAAGCCCGATGATTACTTTTTAATAGACTTTTTTTTTTCCTTTTGTATGTCCTTTAGTTTTTCATATTATTCAACACTTTCAGATTCAGATTCTGGCTCTGTGAGCTCCTGACATACATTTACCAGATTTCCATGAGTAATGGAACTCTCTTTATTCATGGACATATATTTATTGAAATTTTAATAACTGACAGTCTCTGTGCAGGGTTCTGAGACAATCCCTACTATAGAGATGCATATCGACCACTGAGGAAAATATACAAGTTCATAGTCACAGTCACTGTAATGACTTCATGAATAGACTTTTCTTTAGAACAGTTTTAGACTTAACAGAAAAATTGAGAAGATAGTACAGAGTTCCCATATATCCTGCCCTCGGTTTCCTGTTAAGATCTCTTATTAACTGTGATACCTTTGGTACAATTAATGAACCAATATGGATACATAATCAATAACTGAAGCCAATGAGTTATTTAGATTTCCTTTTTCTCTTCCACAGTCCAATCCAGGACACAGCGTTACATTTAACTGTCATGTCCCTTTAGGCTCCTCTTGGCTGTGGCACTTTCTCAGACTTACCTTGTTCATGATGATCTTGACAGTTTTGAGGAGTACCGGTCAGGTATTTCTTGGGTCGCCCACTATTAGAATTTGTCTGATTTTTCTCACGATTAGACTGGGGTTATGGGTTATTGGGAAGAGGACCGCAGCGTGCCATTTTCATCACACCACATCCCACTTTTATCATCTCTTATTAAGGGGACATAGTATCAGCATGATTTATTACTGTTGATCTTGGCCTTGATCACCTGAGTGAGGAAGCATTGCTCACTCAATGGTTTTTCCTCTGTGAAATTACTCTTTTTTTCCTCCTTTCTATCATGTACTCTTTGGAAGGAAGTCACTATGTGCAGCCCACACCTAAGGAGCGGTGAGTTATATACCCTCTCTTTTAGGGCAGAGTGTTTACATAAATTATTTGGAATTCTTCTGCTTGGGAGATTTGTCTTTTCTCCCCTGTTTATTAATTTATTCATTATTTATGCATTATATCAGTATGTACTTACAGATGTTTATTTGTACTTCGGGTTATAATCCAGTACTACTTTATTTAGTTGTTCAGATTGTTCCAGCTTTGGCCACTGGGAGCTCTTTCAGTTGGCCCCTGTGTTCCTTTGATATGCCCACTCCCATCAATGTAGGGATTTTCTCCCCAGCACATCCTTACTTCCTGGCACTACAAAAGGCTCCATGCTCACTCGTAGATATCTTGTCCTGGTTCTAGACTCAACCAAAGAGCCCTTGTTTCTTTTGAAGAATGGTATTAG
Organism: Kogia breviceps; assembly: GCF_026419965.1. Taxonomy (NCBI): domain Eukaryota; kingdom Metazoa; phylum Chordata; class Mammalia; order Artiodactyla; family Physeteridae; genus Kogia; species Kogia breviceps. The sequence continues at coordinate 22,947,392 of NC_081323.1, forward strand.
GAACCAAGATCTGGGCGCTATGTGTGCTCATTGCTACTGGTGTGTCATTTCTTTTAGGCCCTGTCGGCTAACAGAGCAAAAGATATATGTTTATACATATAACTATAAATATTTCTTTATGGAACCATCTGTATCTATATTACGATAGACATAAGTTCACATGACGTCTACAACTCTAACCCATTACCACATGGATCATCCTAGCCTCCTCCCCTTGCATATCTGTATATTTCCATTCCAATGGTGAAAAACCTGGCTCCTACCCTCTGCCATTCATTTACTTAATTGATACATTTCAGGGGCTTCCCTGGTGGCGCAGTGGTTGAGAGTCTGCCTGCCAATGCAGGGGACACGGGTTCGTGCCCTGGTCTGGGAGGATCCCACATGCCGCGGAGCGGCTGGGCCCGTGAGCCATGGCCGCTGAGCCTGCGCGTCCGGAGCCTGTGCTCCGCAACGAGAGAGGCCACAACAGTGAGGCCCGCGTACCGCAAAAAAAAAAAAAAAAAAAAAAAAAAAAAAAATTGATACATTTCAGTATACACGTATAGCAGCATCAGAATTGTTAATCCACACACCCATGGAAAACACTTTGTCATAGAGTACAATGCTCATGTGTAGTTCCTTTTGTTTTCAGTCTTAGAGACTCCACTCATCTCCAACGTTACTTAGGTCAGCACCTTTCTCTCCCATCCTCTTCACTGAAGTTGTTTCATAGATTTGTAATATTGTTAGATTCTCTCCTCAGTCTGCATTTCTTCCTGGGGGATCCCCCTCCCCATCTCCTAAATGATTTTTGTTGCTGTTACAAATTGCATACATTAAGGTTCACTCTGTACGGTAAAGTTCTATGGGTTTTGACAAATGCTTAATGTTTTGTATCCACCATTACAGTAATTACAGAGTAATTTTATTGCCCTAAAAATCCCCCGTGCTTTACTTATTTATCCCTCCCCCTGAATTCCAAACCTCTGGTGACTGTTTTACTATCTCCATATTTTTGCCTTTTCCAAAATGTCACATAATTAGAATCATACAATACTTAATCTTTTCATACTGGCTTCTTTCCCTTAGAAATATTCACTTAGGGAATTCCCTGGTTGTCCAGTGGTTAGGATTCTGGGCTTTCACTGCTGCGGCCGGGTTCAGTCCCTGGTTGGGGAACTAAGATCCCACAAGCCATACTTGGTGCAGCCAAAAAAAAAGAAATATTCACTTAATTTTGCCATGTCTTTTCATGGTTTCCTAACTAATTTCTTTTTATTGCCAAATAATATTTCATTGTATGGATTTATCAGTTTGTTTATATTCACCTTTCTATATAAATTTTAGCATCAGTTTTTCAATATCCACAAAATAACTTGCTGGGATTGTGATTGGGATTGCATTGAATCTATACATCAAGTTGGGATAAACTGACATGTTAACAATACTGAGTCTTCCAATCCATGAACATAGAATATTTCTCCATTTATTTAAATCTTCTTTGAATTTTTTCATTATAGTTATATAGTTTTCTGCATATAGATCCTGAACGTATTTTTTAGATTTATACCTAAGTATTTCATTTTTTGTTACTATTGTAAATGACATGGTATTTTTTATTTCAAATTACAATTGTTCATTGCCTTATACCCCGTGACCTTGCTATAATCATTTATGAGCTCCAGGAAGTTTTATTTGTTCTTTTTTGTTGTTGTTGTTGTTTTTGATTCTTTAGAATTGTCTATATAGACAATCATGTCATCTGCAAAGACAGCTATATTTTTTCCTTCCCAATCTGTATGTGTTTAACTTCCTTTTCTTAATGCACTAGCTAGGACTTCCAAAACAATGTTGAATAGGAGTAATGAGAAGGGACATCCTTGCCTTGTTCCTGGATTATTTTAAAGCAAGTCCCAGATGTCATATCATTTTATCTGTAAATATTTGGATATGTATCTCCTAAATATAAGGACTCTTTATTATTTATTTATGGCTGCCCTGCGTGGCATGTGGGATCTCAGTTCCCCAACCAGGGATAGAACCCATGTCGCCTGCAATGGAAGTGCAGTCTTAACCACTGGACCGCCAGGGAAGTCCCATAAGGACTCTTTAAAAAACATAACCACAATAGCATTATTATATCTTTCAAAAATCAACAATATTCCTTAATATCACCGAATTTAGAACAGGATGATTTTAAACATTTACTCTCATTACTTAGCACCCCCAGCCCTTCGTGTTACACACTCTATTGTGAACAAGGCTCTCTGCACACTTACCAAGACTTCTCCTTGCTCCACGGTGTGGATCTTCATGTAGGCCCCCACTGCAGCCTCCTTGGGGAGATCACCATACTTCGTATCAATCATGGGACACTTGATGAAATGAGGACACCTGGATCTGAAATTTGACACCTTGTTAAAGAGAACTCATTTGTAACACAGCCAGTTCATGAAGCCCTGGATAAGCAGCCCCCACTCAACTGCATATTGAGATCGCCCCTCCCTTCTCCCAGGTGGTGAGAAAACAGAAAATCAAGCCCCGGGACAGACCGACTGTCAGGATGTGGAGAGGTTTAATAGGGAGAAGACATGCACCTGAGCCAGGCCTGATGGGTGAGAAGTCCAGGCTGGCTGACTTAATGCTCAGCACAAGGAAGGGATTTCTAAGTCAGAGCTGTCTAAAAATGGAACAGACTACTTTGAGAAAGAGTAAGCTCTGTCCCCCTGGGGACACAGCAGAGGTTGGGGCTCTTCTTGACAGGCAGGCAGAGAAGAGATGGCTTCATCGGTTTGTTTACAAAAACGGGTTTCCCTGAGTGATCTGTAGACTCGGTACTGTGTTCACGTTGGAGTGATTTTGACACAGGCAATCCTGTTGTGCTTTCTTTGGTCTCAGGCTAGGTAGAAGGAAGAGACAAAGTATGCTATCTGGATTAGAGTCAGGGAAAAGATTATTCATCAGCTGAGAACATAGCTGAACTCACCCAACATATACACAAGGTAGGCTTCCATTCTTGCCTCCCAGGACATGCCCAGCATATGTCTTTTATTTTTTACTGTGGGGACAGCCTGTCCCCTTTTTCCTCACTATTTACAGCAGAGAAACTAAGTCTGTTCCATCTCTACCTTCAGAAGAACTAGGATTGGGATTTCAAACACTGGATCATTTGGAAGGAGTATCCATCAGAGGTAAAAACAACAAAGCAACCACGGGGTGCTCATTATGGAGGCAAGCCGGCTGGAAATGTTAACAGGCAAAGGATTCCAGTGACGTGGTATGGGGCACCAGGGAGATTGTGACACTGATGCCATTATTAGTATGATACTTTTACTTCATACGTAATGAATGGGGTGGGCACTGAGCTGCCTCTAGGCCAGTGCCCACTGAGTGTCCCTTCCTCTCCAGGAAAGGCAAAAAGCACAGCCTTCATTGTGCATCCACCTTGTTTCTGTCATGACGATCATACCAGATAGCAAGATGGAGCACTAACAAGCTGCTCAGGTTTGAATCCTGACTCTGCCACTTTCTATCTGTGTGACCTGGAATAAGTAACTTAATCTCTCCCTGTACCTTGGTTTTCTCACCTGAAAGATGTGAGTGATAATAGCAGTACTTACCTTGTAGGGTTGTTGGGAGAACTAAATTAGATAATCCAGTACCAGGCACAGTCATTTCCATAAGTGTTAGCTATAATTATCATTATCTCATTTAACTGCTGGCTTACAGTAAACCTGAGACTTAGATGCTGTTAGCTACAGACCAGGAAACTGAGGCTTAGAGAGGTCACGTCCCTTGCACAGGGACACAGAGCTAAAATAAGTGGCCAAGCCAGGATTCGAACCCAGATTGGACTGACTCCAAAGCACTTATCTACTGCCTCCCTTAAATGAGCAGACTTTTCTTAAGAAGCTCAGAGTCAAGGAGATATGGGGATGTATGTGTATGTATAGCTGATTCACTTTGTTATACAGCAGAAACCAACACACCATTGTAAAGCAATTAAACTCCAATAAAGATGTTTAAAAAAAAAAGAAGCTCAGAGTCAAAAAGGCCCAGTGATATACAGACAGAATGTCATCACCAAAAACTATGTCCTGGGCTTCACTGGTGGCGCAGTGGTTGAGAATCCGCCTGCCGATGCAGGGGACACGGGTTCGTGCCCCGGTCCGGGAGGATCCCACATGCCGCGGAGCGGCTGGACCCGTGAGCCATGGCCACTGAGCCTATGCGTCCGGAGCCTGTGCTCCGCAACAGGAGAGGCCACAGCAGTGACAGGCCCGCGTACCACACACACACACACACAAAAAACCCACAAAAAAACTGTGTCCTGCCCCTTCTTCTTCAGATGGGTTCCCTGAGAAAGGAAGCAGCCACCACCTAAAGGGGCCCTGTGAGCTGGAGGCAGGGAAGGCAGTCCCCATATCAAACCTAGGACCTCTGCAGGCTGCCTTCTGCACACATCCCAACCTTTGGGGTCAAGCTGTGATTGCTATCTCCGCCCCCTCTCCAGCATCCCTGACATTCTGCCCGGTAAGTTATATCCCCCTTTTCAACCAGAATCTGGACCCTTCTATCTGTCAAGGGCAAAGCTTACTTGATCTTTGAGCCCAAGGTCTTTGGGAGAGAATTTCCTGAGGTTTTAATCTTCCTACTGAAGCTGGATCCCTGTTGCTCCTGGGCTTTCCGGAGATGCAGAAGTTTCAGAAAACTAAAATCCTGTACAGGATATGATCTGATCTGGAATTCCTTAAATCTCTCCACAGGAGACACATCTGTTAGAGAAAGCACAGGAAAACACATTAATGGGTCTTTGCATACATGAGGGTTGTGCTGGAGGTGTCTGGAGGTATATCACAATCTCCTGTGTGGCTAGTCTGATGCACGGGGGAATTAAGAAAAACAGGAAAGAAAAACACTGTGGTTTCCACTATTGTCCCTCTGTGCCAGGTCCTGAGCAAGAGCCTGTACATCCATTACATCTAGACAAATGTCATTAGCCTTATTTAAGAGAGAAAATGAGAAGCAGAGTTTAACACCCAGGAAAGGGCTGAAGCTTGTATTTGAACTCAGGTGTTTCTGATACAAAGCTCATGTCTTTCCATTAACATATCACATTCATCTGGGCTTTCAAACCGGGACTGGGGGCAGGAGCAGCAATAAAAAATAAATGGGTGACCAAAAAAATTAAAATAAAAAAATAAAAAAAATAAATGGGTGACCAGCCATGGAACCTTGGACAAGTCTCAATCTCCTGGAATCCTCTTAGTACTATTGTAAGCATTACAAATAAAGTATGTGCTATGCCTAACACAGTGCCTGGAACATAATAGGTCCTCTGTGAGCATTATTAAAAAGACCTCCAAGATGGGGCTTCCCTGGTGGCGCAGTGGTTAAGAATCCGCCTGCCAATGCAGAGGACATGGGTTCGAGCCCTGGTCCAGGAAGATCCCACATGCCACGAAGCAACTAAGCCCATGCGCCACAACTACTGAGCCTGCGCTCTAGAGCCCACGAGCCACAACTACTGAAGCACATGCGCCACAGCTGCTGAAGCCCATGCACCTAGAGCCTGTGCTCCGCAACAAGAGAAGCCACCGCAATAAGTAGCCCCTGCTCACCGCAACTAGAGAAAGCCCACGCACAGCAACGAAGACCCAACACAGCCCCAAAAAATAAATAAATAAAATTTTTTTTTTAATAAAAAGATCTCCAAGAGAATACCACTCAGAAACACTATGCTGAGTGAAAGGAACCAGATACAAAAGAGTACATACTATATGACTCCATTTACATGAAACCCTAGGAAAGACAAATGTAACCTATAGTGATGGAAAGCAGATCAGTGGTTGCCCAGGGCCAGGGGTGAAGGATAGGGATTGACTGGGAAGGGGCACAAGGGAACTTTTGGGGGTGATGGAAATGTTCTATAACTTGATTGTAGTGGTTACAACAGATATAAATTTGTTAAAATTCATTGAACTACACACTTTAAATGTGTGTCTTTTATTGTATGAAAATGAAACCTTAATGATATTTATTTAAAAAATAGATCTTCTGGGAGTTCCCTGGTGGCCTAGTGGTTAAGATCCTGGGCTCTCACTGCCGTGATCTGGGTACAACCCCTGGTTGGGGAATGGAGATCCCACAGGCTGTGCAGCACGACCAAAAAAAAACCTCTCCAGTGTTAGTATTAAAATTAATGTTAATAGAAATAAACTCAAACTACACAAGGAATAGGCCTAGAAAAACAAAGCATATATAAAAAAGCCCTAAGTACAACCTATTTAGAAGGCATTTTAGCAATACTTATTAACATTTTAAATGTGCATAGCCAGTACACACTGGACCAATTACTTGATCCTGTAATTCTAAGAATTTATCCAATATGCTTTTGTGCACAAGTATGCAAAGATAAACACACCAGTAAATTCACCACAGTAGGGTAATAGCGAAAAATTGGAAATAACCCAAAGTATCTGTAAAAGGTAACTGGTTTAATTGTGGTATATCCATACAAGAGAATAAAACTCAGCTATTAAGAACCATAGATCTAGACTTCTGCTTCCAGCCAGAGTAACAGGGACTACTCTCCCACCTGAAACTAATAAAATACTGGGCTAAATACATGAAAAAAGTGGCTTTCATGACACTGGGCATCAGGCCATGAAGAACCATTATCCCTGCAAGATAGAAAACAAATGGGCTGAGCCCTACTATTGCCCCAGCTGACCACCTGGAGACCTTCTGGGCAATGGTGTGGGAAAGGGAAACCCAGGAGGAGCCCAGCAATCTCTCTGAATTAATGAGACAGAAGTGAGTCCAGGGAAGACAAGGCAGCTGGAGTTCACAGAGCAGAGTCCCAGAGAGGAGAGAGTTGCACAAAGAGAGAACTCTGAAGATCTTCCGAGGGTCCCCTTTGGTCTCAGCTGAGTACTGAGCAATACATGAATGATGTTAGGAAACCACCAGTGGTTAGGCAGCCACTAAGATGGCCCTCAGTGATTCCCACCTCCTGATGGCCACACATTTGTGTACTGTCCTCCCATTAAGTGTGGGTTGGATTTGATTCTAATAAATAGAATATAGCAGAAGTGATGGGATATCACTTCTGAGGTTAGGTTTAAAAGATTGTGGCTTCTGCCTTGGGTATACTCTGTGTTGCTCTCTCTCACTCCTGGGGAAGCAAGCTGCCATGTCATAAAACAGCCCTGTAGAGACACCCACAAGGTGAGGGACCAAGGTATGCGAATAGCCACGTAAGTGAACTTGGAAGTGGGTCCCTCTCAAGTGAGTCTTCAGATGAGACCACAACCCTGACAGACAGCTGCAACCTCACTATAGAACTTGAACCAGAGGCAGCTGGCTAAGCCATGCTCAGATTTCTGACCCACAGAAACTGAGAGATAATAAATATTGTTTTAAGTCACTAAGTTTTGGGATAATTTGTTATTCAGTAATAGATACAAAAATACTACCCAAGGCTGGGGAAAGAACCACCCAAAATGTTTAGAGGGATAAATAATCAGAGTTCACACACGACCAGAAATAGTTCCTATTCTCAATAGCTAGAATAGAAAGCCTCACAAGTCATGGGCACCTGTGGAATATTCAGAATGGCTTTGTCTCATGAATGGGGCAAAATTAGCTCTAGATTAAACACTGCTCTGATTTTACCTACCAAAGCCTAAATGCTAGTCTTTAAAAGATCAAAATATTTCCAAGTAACTTACCTGCATCCCAGAACAAATCTCAAAAATATTTACAGGAATTTTTAAATATGTAGCACCCAAAATTCACAGTTTCTAGCATTCTGTGAAAACTTACCAACCATGCAAAGAAGTAGGAAAATATGAACCATATAAAGAGAAAAAAACAATAAACTGAAACTGACCCAGAAATGACACAGATAACAGAATTAGTATGCAAGGACATTAAAATAGTTATTATAATTGTATTCCAAAGAGGAAATTGTGTATATATTAAGCAGAGACATGGAAATTATTTAAGAAAAACAAGAGACCCAAATCAAACTTCTAGATATGAAAACTGCAAGGTCTGAAATGAAAAATACATGGACGGGATTAATAGCAGATTAGACAATGCAGAAGAAAGACTACTGAACTTGGAGACATAGCAATAAAAATGATCAAAAATGAGAGAAAAAAGACAACAAAAAATTAATAGAGCATCAGTGAAACAACTTCAAGTAGTCCAATATACATGTGATTGGAGTCCTCAAAGTGGAGGAGAAAGAAGGAAAGATAGAAAAAAAAATTTTTTTAATAATGGTCAAAACATTCCAAATCTGATGAAAAATATAAACCCAAAGATCCAAAAAACTAAATGAACCCCAATCACAGAAACATGACAAAAATTTTGTGAAGGCACAGTGTGACCAAATTGCTTAAAACTACTGATAAAGAGAAAAATTTTAAGCCAACCAGGGCAGAGCAGTTGTGATCACTCTACCATGTACAGAAATATCGAATCATTATGTTGCGCACCAGGAACTAACATAGTGTTGTGGGTCAATTACCCTTCAAAAATAAACAAGCTCATAGAAAAAGATCAGATTTGTGGTTACAAGAGGCAGGGGGTAGGGCAGAGGGGGAATTGGATGAAGGTGGTCAAAAGGTACAAACATCTGGGGCTTCCCTGGTGGTGCAGTGGTTAAGAATCCGCCTGCCAATTCAGGGGACATAGGTTCAAGCCCTGGTCCGGGAAGATCCCACATGCCACGGAGCAACTAAGCCCGTGCGCCACAGCTACTGAGCCTGTGCTCTAGATCCTGTGAGCCATAACTATTGAGCCCGTGTGCCACAACTACAGAAGCCCACATGCCTAGAGCCCATTCTCTGCAACAAGAGAAGCCACCGCAATGAGAAGCCCACACACCGCAACAAAGAGTAGCCCCCACTTGCCGCAACTAGAGGAAGCCCACGGGCAGCAACAAAGACCCAACGCAGCCAAAAATAAATAAATAAAAATTTTTTAAAAAATTTTTAAAAGGTACAAACATCTACTTATAAGATAAATACTAAGTAATAAAGATATAATATACAACATGATAAATATAATTAACCCTGCTCTATGTTATATACGAAAGCTATTAAGAGAGTAAATCCTAAGAGTTATCACAAGAAAAAATTTTTTTCTTTTTTCTTTTGTATCTATGTGAAATGATAGATGTTCACTAAACTTACTGTGGTAATCATTTCATGATGTATTTAAGTCAAATCATTGTGCTGTATACCTTAAACTTACACAATGCTGTATGTCAATTATATTTCAATAAAACTGGAAGAAAAGAGAACAGCCATAGCAAAAAGGCATTATTACGTACAAAGGATATACAAAGTTATGCAAAGAGATTATACAAAGATAAGAAGGTTGGCAGACTTCTTATTGGAAACAATGCAAGCCAGAAGACAGACTTTAATGCAAATCTTTAAAATATTGAGCAAAAACAAACAAAAAACCCTGTTAACCTTGAATTCTATACCCAACAAAAAATTTCTTTTAAAAATTAAGACAAAATCATTTTTAGACATAGAAAAGCTGAAAGAAATGTTAAAGGAAATACTATGGGCAAAGGAAATTGTACAATGGAAATCTGGACCTATACAAAGTCATGAAGAACATCAGGAATGGTACCACATAGGTAAATATAAAATACTTTTGTTCTTATTATTTAAATATATTTAAAAGATAATTGTTTAAAGCAAAAGTGACAACTGTGTATTGTAAGGTTTTTAACATATGTGAAGGTAGAATATTTGACAATAGCCCAAAATCTGAGAAGGGAGAAATGGAAGTATATTGTCGTAAGGTTCTGATCCTGTATGTGAAGTGGCATAATATCACTTGAAGGTAGCCTGTGATAAGTTAAAGGTATGTTCAACAAACTGTAAAGCAACTACTAAAGTAAAAGGACAAAGAGTTAGAGCTAATAAGCTAACAGAGAAAATGAAATGGAATCATACAAAATAGTCCAAAAGAAGGCAGGGAAGAAAAAGAATGTATTTAATACCACTGAACTGTGTGCTTAAAAATGGTTAATATAATAAATTTTACATTATGTGTATTTTGCCACAGTAAAAAATAAATAAATGGAGGGGGGGAATGTGTGGGATGCAGCTTTTTCTCTGGTGGATTAGCAATGGAAAAGAGAGAAAAAAAGAATTGACATGAGAAGAGAGCTGAAATTTACTGAGCACCTCCCAGGCCCTGTGCACACATGATCTGATTCAGCGCTCCTAGTAACCTGTGTGATAATGACAGTGAACATCTACTATATACTAATGCATCTAGGTAGTGTTCTAAGAGCATTATATATTCATTTGCTTAATTTTATAACAAGCCTATGAGGCAGGGACCATGAGTCATATTTTACAGACTCTAAGGGCATCAGTGTGCAGGGACAGGGAATCACTTGCCCAGTATCCACACAGCTAGCAAGAGAAGGACCCTGAATTCAAACATAGCTTGGCCCTGGGCCTATGCTCTTAACCACGACACCAACGACAGACCCCAAGACACCAGGCCCAGAGGCTTGAGTACTCACCAAAATCACCCTGCTAATCAGTGGTATTCAAACCTGGCTCTGTCTAGCTCCAAGCTCTCTTTTTTCCACCCCTCTCCCTGGGAGAACCTGAAGCAAAGGGGAAAGGCTGAAATTGGCTGCAGGGGTGGGCAGGAGCCTCACCTCAGAGGGCCACGTGGACCAGGTTTCCACAGCTGGTAGAAGAAGGAGGTCTATCCTGCCAGGACTTTCCAGCTCTAGATTTCTAAGATTTTGTGGACAAGGCACTGAGAACCCACAGGATCAGGCACCCCCTGCCGTGCTGCAGGCTGCCAGATGTGGATGTCGGCTTACCCTTGAGGTGGGTGTTTGGAGGTCTGTCGTCTATCAGCTGCAGGTGCTGCCAGATCCACTTGTGGTAGAAGGGCGAGGTCGCAAGGTCTATCAACTGCAGTACTTCACAGCTGCCCTGGACACGTCAAGAGACACAAGCAGAAGGGTCAACCCCAGCTCCAGGTAGGCTAGGCTTTAAAGATAAGCTCTCTTTTGTTTTACTTGCTTAATGCAAGTGGTTTCAGGTCCTTTTTTAAAATGAAAATGTTATCTACTCATCATAAAAAATTCAAATAGCTAAAGAGGCATGAGAACTAAAAAAACAAAAAATCACCATTGAGGATGTTATTGGGACAATTGGTGAAATTGATTATGGACTATAGATTATATATTATATCAATGTTAAATTCCTAGATTTCAAAAATTATTCTGTGGTTAATTTCTGATCTTAGAAAATAATCACTTAAGTATTAAGTATATAGGGGTAAATGAATATGATGAATGATACTTGACTCAAATGATTCAGGCAAGAAAAAAATATACATATATATAAAAGCAAATGTGACAAAATGTTAATAATTGTTGAAGCCAGGTTAGGGTTATACAGGAATTCTTTGTACTGTTCTTACAAATTTTCTGTAAATTTAAAATCATTCCAAAACTAAAAGTTTAAAAAATATTCAAATCAAACAAAGAAGAACATAGAGAAAGTTAAAACTATGTTAATCCTAACACCCAGAAATAACAAGCATAACACTTCGGTGAATATTATTTCAAACTCTTCTCTCTAAGCATATAAGATGTATAAATACAATTTTTCATAAATAAGTCCTTTTATGTAAAACAGACTCTTGTAACCTTTTTGAAAGCTCAATAATATATCAAGGGTATCTTTTTATGCCAAGCAATATGGTTCTATGCTATTGCTTTTAATGATTGCATATTATTCTACGTATGCCATAATTTACATAAAATTAAAAATAAATACTCAGTTGAGCAAAAGAAGTCAGACACAAGGAGCACATACGATACGATTCCATTTACACAAAGTTAAAGAATAGGCAAAAGTAATCTGTAGTGACAGAAGTCAGAAGACTGGTTACCTGTGTGGGGGCATTTTGTCTGGGAAAGGACATAAGGGAGCCTCTGAGGTACTGAAAATGTTCTCTATCTTGATTTGGGTGATGCTTACACAAGGGTATACATATGTAAAAATTCATCAAGCTGTAAAAGTTTAGATTTGACGTCCTTATTGCATATATGTTACACCTCAGGAAAACATTTTTGAAGATTAATATTTAGTTGTTTCTAATTTGCCAGTATTATATATAACTCTGATTTCGTTCAGGACAACAAAATCCCCAGTTAAAAAAAACTCACCACCTTCCCAAACTCTCCTACAGTGGGGCTGGCAGTGACTCAATTCTGGCTAATGAGATATAAGTGGAAGACTGATGGATAAATCTCCAAGGAAAGCTATGGTTATCCTTCCTACCTTCTGCCTGAAACTCAGATGTGATGGCTGGAAGTGGAACAGCCATACTGTCACCATTAGGATGAAAGCCATAAACTGTGGACGATGAAGGGAGAAGCTAGAAGGGGTCTGGGTTCTTGATGACTTCCTAGGACAGCTGTTCTAGCCCTGGATTGCTTAATTCTAGACTATTAATACTGTGACCTGCAGTGGACAGCAACTTTTAACTGATAACCTTGTACTTACATCTTAACACCCATAGTGGTCATTAAGGCAAGTACTTCAGTTCTCCTTCCAGGCACATGGCAGGATTATACATTTCTACCCTTTGAATTAGGCATGGCCTTCTTACCACTTCGGCCATTTTCCTTAGCAAAGTGACTTGTGATAATCCTGGGTAGAAACTTTAAAAGCCAGGGAATTCCCTGGTGGTCCAGTGATTAGGACTTGGTGCTCTCACTGTGGGGGCCCTGGGTTCGATCCCTGGTTGGGGAACTGAGATCCTGCAAGCCACTCAGTGAGGCCTAAATAAAAAAATAAATAAAAGCCATCACTTGACCCTCAATATTACCTTCTCCTGTTCTATTGATCATGGAATCATGGGTCAAGAGGGGCCCATGTCTCCATGTGACCATGAGGAGTAAGGCTTCCTGCTGACCTGCTATGATCAGGTAGTGGGAGGAAGGAATATATCTTTGTCAATCCACTGAGATCTGAGGATTTTAAAAATAATTGTGGGGCTTCTCTGGTGGCGCAGTGGTTGAGAATCCGCCTGCCGATGCAGGGGACATGGGTTCGTGCCCCGGTCCGGGAGGATCCCACATGCCGCGGAGTGGCTGGGCCCGTGAGCCGTGGCCGCTGAGCGTGCGCGTCTGGAGCCTGTGCTCCGCAATGGGAGAGGCCACAACAGTGAGAGGCCCGCGTACCAAAAAAAAAAATTGTGGCTTAATCCAGTTTATCCTAATATAATACCTATGTTTGACTATCTCCTAGGGATTCATTCTTAAAGGTATTATGCATGTTTTAAATTTTGATACATATTTCCAAACAGCCCTCCAGAAATGTTAGATAAGTTGTTTTTTTTAAAAATAATTTACTTATTTTATTTATTTATTTTTTAGTGCATTGGTATTCGTTGCTACATGTGGGCTTTCTCTAGCTGCGGTGATCAGGGGCTACTCTTTGCTGTGGTGCACGGGCTTCTCATTGTGGTGGCTTCTCTTGTTGCAGAGCATGGGCTCTAGGCATGTGGGCTTCAGTAGCTGCGGCACACGGGCTTAGTTGCTCCGTGGCATGTGGGATCTTCCTGCACCAGGGCCTGAACCAGTGTACCTGAGTTGGCAGGCAGACTCTTAACCACTGAGCCACCAGGGAAGCCCCTGGAAATGTTAGATAAGTTTACACTCTGTCCAACAGTGCATAACAGAACCTGTTGTAATACATCTTTGTAGTACATTGACAACTGGGTTTTCACAACCCTTTTAATCTTTTCTAATCTGAGAGGCAAGAAAGATATGTCATTTTTCTTATGTATTTCATACTTTATAAAATCTTAAACTTTTTTAGTAGGAATTCGAAAAGACACATTATAAAGGGTTAAGGTTCAAGATAGATTACTGCCGAACAGGAAGGAGAAGAAGAGATCAAACATTTAATAAGCCCTTATCATATTCCAGGCGTTGTGCCAGGAGCTTTATTCAACATTCATTCAACAAACATTTATCCACCAGGAACTGCAGATACTGGAGAAACACACATGAGCAGTTCTCTCTGGAAAGACTCTCATGGGTCTTTAATCGCATCTGTATCTGTGGAAAAAACAATGTCACCATGTGTTCCCAAATGATAAACTATTCAAAATGAGTTGATTATGGGCATTAATTATGTTTGCAGTGCTAGGGGAAATCATGTTCTCCAACTTTGCCGTGATCCCAAGGACGCACAGCCACCCGATGCTGATTTCTCCCTCTAGTGGCAATATCAGTAAACTACAGGAGTCGGGACAACTGTTTTTAGCAGATGAACATTTAAGCAGCTGGTCAGGTGGGAAATTAAAAAAAGAGCAAGCAGTCCCTTTAGAGGTGGCAGGTGCACTTCAACTCCAGCCATAGGGGCCACACCAGAATATAGCCTGGTATTGCCTGATCTTCTGAATATTCAAAAGAAGCCAGAAATCAGAACTTTTATGTAGAATCTTCACATTAACAATTAAATGAGGTTTTAGGAAAACACGATAAGGGATAAACCAACTCATCTTCTAGGCAAGAGGCTCTCTATCTGCTGTCACTTTGTGTCATCTGTATTATTTTTCTCAGAATGAAGTTCGAGCATTAGAATTCACCTGTGACGCTTATTCAGATGCAGATTTCCAGAGTGAATGAAGCAGAATTTCTGGGGTGAGGCAGGACTCTGCCATTTTCAGAAGCACTCTAGGAGTTTGTTATGCTTACCAAAATTTGAAAACTCTTCCCTTAGATCAGGGGTCCTCCAGCTTTAGTGCACATCAGAATGACCCGGAAGCAGATGTCAGTGTTGTCAGAACACAGATTACTGAGCCCCTTCTCCCAGAGTTTTGGGTTTAATAGCTCTTGGGTGGGCCCGAGAATTTGCATTTCTAATGAGTTCCCAGGTGTCGCTGCTGGTCCAGCGACAACACTTTGAGAACCACTGGATTAGAGGGTGACTGAGGTGAGTGAGCATGTTGCTGAGCTAATCTCATCCTCACAGACTTTATGAAGGAAGCACATAGTCCCATTTTACAGATAAAGAAATGAAGGCTAAACCAGATTAAGAACCTTCTGCTGGTCAGGATGTAACCATCAGGCTGAGTAAAGAAAATCTTGAATTTATATCCCTCACTGCTCATCTCCCCCATCTTTTCTGGTTATACAGTATCAAAAGAGCTTAGAGTTAAATTTGCGGACACATGGCATTCTTGGCTTTGGAGGCAATCACTCCAATATTTTAGGAAAGAGGAAGCAGATATCGGGGGAGAAAGAATGGCAAATTATTCAGCTTGGCCTTCAGGGCTCTCCACCACCAGTTTCTCTTGTAGGCTTTCTCCCACCTCTCCTCACATGACCGTCAGGATTCTCCAAAGTTATCAAACTCTTCCCCCCTCCACTGGCAAGGACCTCATCCTCATCCTCGCCCTCCTCTGGGTCAGATCCTGTGCATCCAATCCCCTTTTAGTGTTAGTGTGTAGAGGCTGGAAACCAAACACTACATTTCCCAAGGTACCTTGAAGCTAAGGCTCTGGATGTGATTTGGGTTCCACCAATCCAGTACACCTGGCCAAGGCTTGGTTTTGGAACTGTGGGACATCCACTTTGCTAGTGGAGACGGTGGCTTCCTGAACTTGGCAGGAGCAGCAGCACCAGTGACAGTCCAGTTCTGGACTCTGATTTGGAGTCGTTTGGGAGTCATTTTCAGTGTAGAGCCTGTTTCTTCAGGTCTCCCCTCACCAGTAAATCTGTTAGCCATTTAACATCCCGCAGTAAATCCCTTCCTGCTTGCATTAGCTAGACTTGACTGTTCTCTGGGACTGAACCCAAAAATCACAACACAAACACATCCCTGGTGATGCTGAAACAACCGGCTCTTGGGTAAAATGTATGTACATCTATACATTTTACTGTTATGAAAGGTGTGTTACACACAATTTATAAATAATAAAATATACCACACTCTTTTATTTTATTATTATTATTTTTTTTTTTGCGGTACGCGGGCCCCTCACTGCCGTGGCCTCTCCCGTCGCGGAGCACAGGCTCCGGACGCGCAGGCCCAGCGGCCACGGCTCACAGGCCCAGCCGCTCTGCGGCACGTGGGATCTTCCCGGACTGGGGCACGAACCCGTGTTCCCTGCATCGGCAGGTGGACTCTCAACCACTGCGCCACCAGGGAAGCCCAGGAAGCCCTACCACACTCTTATTGGAAATTCCTTATAGCCAATCGATTCTCACAGAATGCTTTTATTGACTTTGGCTGAACTCTTATCAGTGGCTAGTCTATAGTCACAATTCAACCATAATTTAACAAATGAATTTGCATCCCAATCTATAAATTTAATATTATTAAGTCTGACTTGTACTCTACTGGTAAACTATTTCTCACCCTCTTATAAATTATATTCATTGAATTGAAACCTCTTTTAGCTTTAACACTATGTCTATCGGAACTTCACCTGTTCATCAATTATATAACTTCTATGATGAATCTATGATGAGTCATTTTTAAATACTGGAAAACATTTCCTTAATTTTTTGCTCTTTACAATGTAATAGCTACAGACCCAGTCCACTTTGAAATTTAATCTGCATTATAAACATTTTCTCTATAGCTTTCTTAAGACAATCAGCAAAGCCATAAATCAAGACCTGACTTAGAGCGTCTGCCTATTTCCATTGTGTGTGCACATACTCCCACCATGGTCGATTTTCAGCTACCAATGGGAAGTCACTGCATGTGGAACTGAGAAGAGATGTGCACAATGGTAGAGATTTCCACCATATGGATACGATGGGCAAAAGTAACTTCAAGAGCATAGATAATAGTAAAATGCAATAAATCCAGGAAATGATATGTTTTCAGTATTTATTACCCTTGTTTTCAATATTTAATTGTAGGTTTATATAATTTAATTTTTAATAATTATCATGTGTACTGACTTGCAAAATTCCTGACAACTTAACAATCAGCTCTCTCAGGCCAGGAAGAGCCAGCTCCAGCACACAACCAATCTTGCCCCACACTTTTGTCTAAGGTCCCAATACTTCAATACTCATCTCCCACTTCACCTCCTCCAGGAAGCCCTCCTTGGAGCCTTCAGCCTTTAAAGAGTTCCTCATCCTGAATTCTTGTAATTCACAGAGTTTGTACTAATCACTTAGTAGTTGGCATTGACAACTTTGTCTACACTCAGAATCTAGTGGAGAAGATATGTAAGGAGAGAGAACCAATCTTTTCTCTTTTTTTTAAATATATAGATTTATTTTATTTTTGGCTGCGTTGGGTCTTCATTGCTGCGCGTGGGCTTTCCTCTAGTTGTGGCAAGTGGGGGCTACTCTTTGTTGTGGTGTGTGGGCTTCTCATTGTGGTGGCTTCTCTTGTTGCAGAGCACAGGCTCTAGGCACACGGGCTTCAGTAGTTGTGGCACTCGGGCTCAGTAGTTGTGGTTCACGGGCTCTAGAGCACAGGCTCAGTAGTTGTGGTGCACGGGCTTAGCAGCTCCGTGGCATGTGGGATCTTCCTGGACCAGGGCTCGAACCCGTGTCCCCTGCATTAGCAGGTGGATTCTTAACCACTGCACCACCAGGGAAGCCCCAGAGAACCAATCTTTTCCACCTTTGTATCCCTCCAGAGCCTCAGCCACTGTGTCATGATCTTGGCAAAAACTTGGCAAATGTCTGTGGTGGCTTAACTGTAGGCAACAGGTATACAGGAGACATTAAATATGGGAGTTTGGGGGCAGAATTCTGGCTCTGCCACTTACTAGCTAGGTGGCCTTTCTTAAGGCATCTTAGCTTCAACTTCTTCATCTGTAAACTTGGAATAATAATATCTTCCTGGTAGAGCTACGGTGAAGATTTATGGTAGAATGGTACTAGGTACACAGTTATTCATCAAAGCACTGTTTAAAATAGCAAACGTTGAGGTAAACTAAATATCCGTCGATTAGGGAACTGGTTAAAGTACAACCATACCTATGGAATCTAAAGAAACAGTACTGATGAACCTAGTGGCAGGGCAGGAATAAAGACGCAGACATAGAGAACGGTCTTGAGGACACCGAGGGGGAAGGGGAAGCGGGGACAAAGTGAGAGCGTAGCATTGACATATATACACTACCAAATGTAAAATAGATAGCTAGTGGGAAGCAGCTACACAGCACAGGGAGATCAGCTCGGTGCTTTGTGACCACCTAGAGGGGTGGGATAGGGAGGGTGGGAGGGAGACACAAGAGGGAGGGGATATGGGGATATATGTCTACATATAGCTGATTTACTTTGCTGTACAGCGGAAACTAACACAACATTGTAAAGCAATTACACTCCAATAAATATATAAAAAAATAAAGCACAACCATGCAGTAAAATACTCATGAGTGGTAAAAGAAAATGAATGAGTTCTTTATGTACTGATATGGAACAACCTACAGAAATACTCTTTTTTTTTTTTTTTTTTTTTTTTTTTTGCGGTACGCAGGCCTCTCATTGCCGTGGCATCTCCCGTTGCGGAGCACAGGCTCCGGACGCACAGGCCCAGCGGCCATGGCTCACGGGCCCAGCCGCTCCGCAGCATGTGGGATCCTCCCGGACCGGGGCACGAACCCGTGTCCCCTGCATCGACAGGCGGACTCTCAACCACTGAGCCACCAGGGAAGCCCATAAATACTCTTAAATGAAAGAGCAAAGTGCAGAACAGTCTGTATAGGATGACACCACTTATGAAAAAAAAAAAAAGGAAAAAACATACACACGTATTTGCCTGTAAAGACAGAGAACGTGTGGAGGACAGAGACATGAGAAACTGGTGCTGGTGGTGGTCTCTGGGCAGGGATACTCTGGGAGAGAGAGGGGGGAGGGAGACATCACTCCTGTGAACGTTTTGAATTTTGAACCATGTGAAGTACTACCTATTCCAAAATAAACAAAAAAAGATTAATGATGTTAGTAGAACTCCTAGCACAGGAGCAAAGAGCCTCAAAATAAATAGTGACTCTTATGATGATGATGATGATGATGATGATGAACTACTTAGGATTTGAGCAGGGTCAACAATTGATGGAAAGGTCAACTCAAATCCCAAGTCCCAGCTTCTGGGAAGAAGAGCTTTGGGGTCAGACAGACCTGGGTCGAACCCTGCCTCTGCCCCTCATCAACTGTGTGACCTTGAACAAGCCACTTAACCTTCCTTTCCAACTCTGTAAAATGGGAATAATGACAATATCAACCTCCTTAAATTTTCTTTTCATTATCAACCAACAGAGCAGGAGGCAAAGGACATAAAGCAATTCACAAAACACAAAATTTAGATAGTAAACAAACATGATTAATCTCACTAGTAATCAGAAAAAAACATGTTAAATCCTCAACGAGGTAGTAATTGCCACATATTAAATTTTTTGAAAGAATGACGGCAGAGGTTGGTGGCACTGGCAAAGCTGTATGTTGCTGGGAGCTAGAGAAAGTGGATCCCTCCTTGTGAAAAGCAGTTTGTTCCAAGAGTCATAAAAATGGTGATGCTAAGCAATTTCAATTTGGGGAATCTATTCTGTGGTAATGAGCTCATTTGTCCCTCTTCCTGGAAAGTTGTATAATGTGGTAGTATCACTTTTACAATTTAGAGATTATAATTATAAAAAGTGATCTGGAGACTTCCCTGGTGGCACAGTGGTTAAGAATCCGCATATATATACACTACCAAATGTAAATTAGATAGCTAGTGGGAAGCTGCTGCATAGCACAAGGAGATCACCTCTGTGCTTTGTGACCACCTAGAGGGGTGGGATAGGGAGGGTGGGAGAGAGGGTGACACAAGAGGGAAGAGATATGGGAACATATGTATATGTATAACTGATTCACTTTGTTGTAAAGGAAAAACTAACACACTATTGTAAAACAGTTATACTCCAATAAAGATGTTAAAAAAAATAAATTTAAAAAAAAAAAAATAAGAATCCGCCTGCCAATGCAGGGGACACGGGTTCGAGCCCTGCTCCAGGAAGATCCCACATGCCACAGAGCAACTAAGCCCGTGCGCCACAACTACTGAGCCTGAGCTCTAGAGCCCGCGAGCCACAACTACTGACCCCGAGTGCCACAGCTACTGAAGCCCACGCACCTAGAGCCCGTGCTCCACAACAGGAAAAGCCACCACAATGAGAAGCCCGCGCACCGCAACGAAGAGTAGCCCCTGCTTGCTGCAAGTAGAGAAAGCCCGTGCGCAGCAACGAAGACCCAATGCAGCCAAAAAGAAATAATTAAAAAATAAATAAATAAGTGACCTGGCATCATTAAAATTCAAGAGCCAAATGCATAATTTAAATATGTATCTGTTTGTAAATAAACATGTATATGAGCTGAAGGAGGGGGTACCCTCCCCACACCTGCCCTCTTTGTAATATAACAGCTATATCTTAACGTTCACAGCAACCCTCTGAGGGAGGGAGGCCAAAGTGTGTCCTTTGTCTTTTTTTTTTTTTAACATCTTTATTGGAGTATAATTGCTTTACAATGGTGTGTTAGTTTCTGCTGTATAACAAAGTGGATCAGCTATATGCATACCATATCCCCTCCCTCCTGCGTCACCCTCCCACCCTCCCTATCCCACCCCTCTAGGTGGTCACAAAACACCAAGCTGATCTCCCTGTGCTATGCAGCTGCTTCCCACTTTACATTTGGTAGTGTATATATGTCCATGCCACTCTCTCACTTCTTCCCAGCTTACCCTTCCCCCTCCCCGTATCCTCAAGTCCATTCTCTACATCTGCCTCTTTATTCCTGTCCTGCCCCTAGGTTCATCATTTTTTTTTTTTAGATTCCATACATATGTGTTAGCATACGGTATTTATTTTTCTCTTTCTGACTTACTTCACTCTGTATGACAGTCTCTAGGTCCATCTACCTCACTACAAACAACTCAGTTTTGTTTCTCTTTATGGCTGAGTACTATTCCATTGTATATATGTGCCACATCTTCTTTATCCATTCACCTGTCGATGGACACTCTTTTGTGTTTTTAAGTAGGACATGGGCGCTCAGAAAAAGACGTGTTGAAGGCCAAGGCTCTGCCAGTCACCTGGCTACAGGACATTAGATTAGGCACGCTCTTCCCAGCTTCACCACCCTACCACAGACCTCTTACCTTACACACAAACATGATGGAGGACGATTCTACAAAGTCCTCTGAGATCAGCTGCCCATATGAGAACTTCTCTATCTTCCCCAGGATTACAAGCTTCCAGAGCTTCTCATCGGACCAGGAGTGAAACAGATCCATCTTCCTGAGGGGAAAAGCCTGTTAGACTTCATCGCCCTCCATCACCAAGGGGGCTCAGCACTTAGCAATTGCCAGAAAAGGAATATGTTCTCCTGCTCTTGCAAAGGCCTGAGGCAGAAGATTTCACACCCACCCTGCTCGCTAGCCTAGCCTGCAGCCGGTCTCCTGTCACTTGTCCTTTGCTCCCCTGCCCTCTTCTCAAGGCCCTGCCCTTCAGCTGCTCCCCTCACTGCTCCTCAGACGCACCTGGGGTGATTGGAGCTCTGCTTCTTTCACTCCCGCTCCTCCCTCCAGGAGCTTCTCCTGGCTGAATCCCCTGCCAACCTTGTTACCACTGAGCTACTCCCATTCCAAGGAGCACCCAAGAGTTCCTCACTTCAGCTCACTGGCTATCCTGTCCCCCAGCCCAGCAGTCCGGGCCCTACCTTTGGTTTGGGTAGCTCATTCCAACCCCTGTCTCCTCCAGCCTATTAGCTTCAAATCCTCAGCCCTGGGCCTGGGAATGGGGGAAGTCTGGACTCTCCTCTTTTGGCCTGTTTGTGCCCTGTGGTGAAAGGCCCACCCGGCAGTGACCACCCCTTCCGCTGATCTTGAACCTCATAAACCGCTGATCGTGGGCTTCCCTTCCCTCGCAGGTGGCCCCACGGGGCTGCCAACAAAAATCATCTTAGATCTTCTCAGCTCCAACAGATTATGAGCCCTGAACTCGGGTGATTCAGGCCTCAACCTAGGTGAGGGGGGGCACCGAGTTCTGTCCAGGGCCTCACAGGGGAACAGGGTCAGTGCTCTGCCCAAGGAGGAGAAGGGTCTGGAAACACAGGAGGAAAGCAGGGCCACCACAGAAGGAGCACCTCCTGGGCCAAGACTGAGCCATGCACTTCCCACGATCACCTCATTTGATTCTTACAATGACCTCGGGAGAGAGGAATTGTCATCCCCATTTTACTGCGCAGGAGACTAAGGCCCAGAGAAGTGAAGTGACCTATCTAGGGTCCCATGGTGGATAATCCTAAGAGCTGAGATTAGAACACGGTCCTATTTTTCTTCCACTGTATAAAAAAATGAACTGCCCCTCCCCTCAGAACCGCAGCCTCTTCATGCAGATGGCTTTCTCTCAGTTCCAGCCCACCCCTCTGCTCAACACGCTTCTCTATGGCCCTGCAACCCTACAACCTGTATTCTCAGTGCCAGTGCAGATGCTCCATTAGATTTGCACTCTTTTCCTCAAGGCAAGTAACTAAAGATAATTAAAGGAGCGCCTGCATGTGCCTGGCACTGTGGTAACACAGGGATGATGGTGGTGAAAAAGGCAGGTCTGCCCTTGCCACTGTGCTGCTTACCGTCTGATGGCACAAATAAACTGTAAAGAAAGTATTATATGATCAAGAACTACAGTTTGGATGGGGCTTTAAGGAAACTCAGGGTAGAAGCACTGAGGGGGCACCCTCTCTATTCTGGAGTGAGGGTAGGTGGGCTTGGTTAGTGCGGCGGGGTGGTGAAGCCCAGAGACTCTGAGTCAGGCATTCTGGACACATCACCATCCTGAGCCTTGCTTCCCTCACTGTAAACTGGGGAGAAAAAGAGAAAGAACATCATGGGTTGAATGTGAGATTAGATATAATGGGTGGTACAAAGGGCTGAGCATCCTGCCTGGCCCAGCAAGTGCTCAATGCATGTTAGCTATCCTGTTGTTACTATCCCATAAGGAAGGGGTATTTGAACTGCGACCTGAAGGTACATTAGGAGTTTGCTAGACCGAGAAGCTGGGTGGGAGGTGGGTACCAAAGAGCATTCCAAGCAGAGAGAACAGCACCTAGTGTTCCCCACTGGGTCTAGGACAAAGGCACCTAATAGACACACAGGGGGAAGATGCTGGCTGGTGGAGTTACCTAAAAAATTCAAACCGATGCTGAGCATCCTTTTTAACTTCTTGGTCCAGTTTATTAGCAAGGAAATCCTCTCTGTCAACAACCAAGAACTCTGTTTCTTCCATACAGACCACAGTGGCCCTCTTCACTGAAGAAGTTAGAAAGCCCATTTCCTGTTGGGTAGACAGGGGCAAAGGCAAGTGAGAGGTCACCCCTGGCGTTCTGCCCGCAGCCCTGACCACCTCTTCCCTGCTTCCATCTCCCCTGAGAAATCTCTCCTCCCCAGACTGCAGGGTCCCTGGACCGTCCTGTGCCCCTGCTCACTCCCTGCTTTTATGGGCCCACGCCCCACCCTCTTAATATGCTGCCTGTGAAAAGACAGGCAACTGGCTTGACCAGGGCAGAGAAAGGAAGCTGGAGAGGCCTTGCTGAGGAGTCACTGCCTCTCTAGGGGTTTATAGAGGGAACAGACTCCTTAAACATCACAGGGGAAGTGGTGGGACTTGGACATCACTGTCTCCAACTCAATCGGCATTTGACAGGTAAGGGCTCTGTGACCCACAACAGGGCAGTGACTTGCACAGAGTGAAAGGCAGGACTGGGCCTGGCCTAGAGGTTGTAGAAGGAGTCCTGTCACACCCCGAACCCCACCCCAGGAACGCAGACCCGTCCCCCGCGCTTACCCCAAAACAGCTGCCCTTTTGCAGCAACGTCGGGTGGGGGTCCAGGAAGGCACTGCTGCCATCTTCGTCCTCGGTCACGGCCACCGTGCCCAGGTAGATAAAATAAAAGCTGTTGCCCCTCTGGCCCTTCCTGACGATCACACGCCTGCTGCCAAACCTGGGAAAAGACCATGGCCAGTTGATCTGGTAGCAACACAGAGTCTAGTCCCTAGCGGGAGGAGATCTGGAAGGGCCGTGCTCTCTGCTCTGGAGTATGAAAGCACAGACTGGGACTAGAAGGGACCTCAGAACAGCCCAGCCCCATCCCCATCAAGCTTGACCCCTTCACTAACATTTGTCCAGCTGCCCACCTCCATTAGAGGAAGCTGCCGGAGAGCAGAGCCTTTGTCAGCCTGCTTAGGCAATGAACAGTTGTTGAATAAATGAATGAACAAATGCTGGAAGCAATGGACGAGTAGCTAAATGATTGTGAGCACTGGCTTTAGAGTCAGACCAGGATCCAAATCCTGGTTTTGCCCTTAGCTGTGGGACACTAGGCAACTCATATCCCCTCTCTGAGCCTCAGTTACTCTTGTCTGTAAAATGCAGATGAGCATACCTTGAAAGAGATGGATAAATGATCTTATTATGATCCCTAATAGCTCACTATCCAACCGGGAACCTTTAGGGCAGAGGTACCCAGGTTCAGAGCAAACTAACAGTTCTTAAGCTCAGAGGAGGATAGTTTCTGTATTTCAAATGCAAGTTCAAATCAAATCTCACTTCTTTTAGTATTTATTCATTTCCTTCATTCATTCAGTAAGTTAGACAAATATCAATGGTGTCCAACAGGTGTAGTGATAAAAAAATACAAATTCTGTTCTCAAAATTATGGTTAAGTACAAGAAGTAAATAAGGTTTAAAAACGCTTTAAAAGAGGTAAGGCACAGGCTAATTCGGAAGCAGAGAGAAAGGGCACTTAACCCAGTTTCGGAAGGCCAGAGAAGGCTCTAGGATGGTGGCTGGAGTCATCCAGGTGGCCAGAGAGATGGAAGAGTGTTGTAGGTAGAGGGACCACCATGTCCAAAAGCACAGAGATGGCTGGAGGCCTGGCATATTCAAAGAAAGAACAGTAAGCTCCATCTGACAGGACAGTGTACAAACCAGAGGCTTTATCAATAGAGGAAAGAGGCGACAGCCCAGATGACAATGACTAGATGGGAGAAGGCAAGCATATTCAGCCAGGAAATAAGACTTTGGGGACGAGAGAACACAGGCCAGCCTTCATTCCAGGGTAGACCCTCAGAGATCATAACCTACATTTTGGGAGTGAAGAGATATCTCATACAGCAGATATCTGTTGTTTTCTCTGCCAAGCATCTGGTCACCTTTTTCCACCAACTGCACCCTGATTTTACTTTGGGGGAAACACCTTTTCTTGACTCTTAGACAATCGGAACATCACTAACCCACTGGTGATTCAAGTGAGATCACCCTGGCTCAGAAAGAACTAATCCCAAGGCTCTGACTTGACTGGGAAGAGGTCTTCTCTCCTTCCCAATGGACTGAACCTGGAAAGCTAGAAGTTTGGAGCTGTGGCTGTAGCAGCCGGCTTGCCACCACGAAGGGAGAGTCTCAGACACTCTCCTTTGCATCTGCATTTGCATAAGCTGCTTATGCAAATGAAGTGTCAAGAGATGGAGAGAGACAGACACAAAGGTGGGTCCTGGTGACACTGAGCCCCTGAATCCAGCTGAGCCTGAAGCTGGAGAACTATCCCAGGACTTTCAGATACATGAGCCACCAATGCATTCCCTTAGGCTGGGTTTTCTGTCCATTGCGAGTGGAAGAATTCTATCTAATCTACTAATTCTCAGTCCCAGAAATAGTAATCAGCAACTAGCAGAGGGCTTTAACAATTACCACCTCTTGATGTTCACAAAAAGCCTGTAAAATTCATATTATTATCTTTATATCACTCATGGGGATACTAGGCGCAGAAAGGTTAAGTGGCTTGCCTGAGGTCACACAGCAGATGGGGCATTAAATTCCAGAGCTTCTAAGCCTATGACTCTTTTTCTTTCTGTGATGCCATTCTGCCTGCTATAGAATCTTACTTTAAGACAGTAGTGACTCCCTCTCTTCTTTACTGGGCTAGAACAAAGTAGATGGTTCCCTCTGCCTGGAACGTCCCGTCTACACCTCCACTTGTCAAATCTACCTGTTCAAATGCCACCTCTTCTGTGAAATTCCCTTGGCCAAGATAGCTGGAAGGTTACCTCCTCCTGGCTTATTACCTGTGAAACAGACCCTTCATGGGTCATAAAGTGTCATCCGTAATCCGTAGTTAGTTGTGGTTATGTCTTAGACTGTGACCACTATGAAGGAAGATAGGGCACAAACCTATAGTGACCTTACATCTTAGATTTTCAAGACAGGTCTTACCTCAAATATTCTGCTAGGCTGCCCCCCTGAGGCCACTGAAATGTCCTGAAAATCACTATTTTCACATGTACCTCTTAGGCTTCTCTACTACAAGGGATTTACAAGGTCCTTTTTTGTGTGTGTCACGGACCAATTGACAATCTGGTGAAGGCTTCACAGAACAATGTTTTAAATGTATAAAATAATATACATTAGAATTACAGTTAAGAAAAAACCAAGTCTGTGATATAGCAATATATGTGCCTCTTTATTAAGGCACTGAAAAACAAGAGCCAGCAGCAGATCTAATAACTACCATCATTTCAAAGATGTGATAAATATAAATTATCTTTTGAGAAATCTGCAGCAACTTGAATATGTCATAATACCTGTATTTTTTTATTTATAAAAAAAATTATACAGGGACTTCCCAGGTGGTCCAGTGGTTAAGAATCCACCTCCCAATGCAGGGGATGTGGGTTAGACCCCTGGTCAGGGAACTAAGATCCCACATGCCACAGGTCAACTAAGCCCGCATGCCACAACTAGAGAGAAGCCTGCGCCCTGCAACGAAAGATCCTGCATGCCGCAACTAAGACCCGACACAGCCACATAAATAAATAGTATGCAGTGGTTTGTTACCTACATTCATGACTGAAGGAAATTATAAACTTCAGATGTTAATGAAAATACAGATATAATATTTTTTCTCACCCAAGTTCACAGACTCTTGCCCTAGTTGTTCCTACCTGGATGTAGTACCTCATCTGTCATCCCTTCTGGCTTTTAGGGCCTGGATTTGAGTCTCGGCTCTGCTACTTATTTTCTGGGTGAACTAGGATGACTTATTTCCCCC
Source organism: Kogia breviceps (assembly GCF_026419965.1). Classification (NCBI taxonomy): domain Eukaryota; kingdom Metazoa; phylum Chordata; class Mammalia; order Artiodactyla; family Physeteridae; genus Kogia; species Kogia breviceps. The sequence goes on from NC_081323.1 coordinate 22,974,519, forward strand.
CCGAACCTTAGTTTCCTCATTTGAAAAATGAGGGAATTAGATTACATCCTTTCTGAGGTTCGAACCAGATCCTCTCCAGACTCAGTGACTCCTTAATTCTGGGTAGATTCTCAGTGAATGGCTGAGACACAGTGGGCTGCAGTCATAACGGTGAGCACCACGGTGAAGTGACGGACGGTTTCTCACGGCTGACACCCCGCAGAGGGGCTGGTAGGCCCGCCGTGGCCTTCGCAGCCGGGCCCTTCTTGCCCAGCCCAGCCCCAGCCCAGGGGCCAAGGGATATGCCCCTCACTGACCGTTCAAAGCGCATGACCTTGGCCAGGAGCAGCTGCAGGGGCGCCGAGTAGTTCCGGTAACTATCCAGAACCTGCAGGAGGTTGCAGAGGGACTGGATCTCGTGCTCTGCCCTCCAGGCGGGCTTCTTCTGCGTGATCTGAATGGCCCTTGGAGGGAAGTGACCCTGGAAAGAGAGAGCCAAAGTGACACAGAGGACCCAGCAGTTTCCCCCAGGGGCTAGCAGGCAACTCCCCACACCCCTGCTTTCCCACTTTCCCACTCCTCATACAATAGTGGCTGATATGTAATGAGTGCTTCCTGTGTGCCAGGCGTTGGGATAGGCAACTTATACACACCGTCTCATTGAATCTTTACCTAAAGAAGCAAGGCACGATTATTATCCCCTTTGACAGATGAAGACACTCAGGCAGGACTATTACCTAGATTTGTTACATGCCAAGGGCCTGTATCCCTAACTACTGATCATACTACCTCTGCTGTTCATTGACCACACCCCCAAGTCAATAATGGGGCTCCCTGGGCTCCAAGGGCCCTTTGACACACTTCGGTCAGGGGAGACCTCCCCTGCCTCAGCCTATACCTCAGCATGCTCCGGGAGCCTAAAGAACAAAGAGAGCCCACAGAGACTCTTAGCTAACCCTCAGGAGCCAGGTCTCGCGGACCAGGGGGCGGGCAGATCTACCCATTCGCTCACCACTCCTACCTGCGGGGGAGATGGCCCTGTGAGCTGTTAACACCCCGCACTGCATGCCTGTTGCACTTAGGAGAAAATGTTAACTCCTACCACAGCCTGGGGCCCCACATGGTCTGACTCCCTACCTGCCTACACTGCCCACTCTGCCCTCCTACCTCTCCTCCTGCCTCTCCCCTCATTCTCTAGCCTCTAGCCTTCTACCCATCTCTTGCGCGTTCCAAGCTCACTTCTGTCTTTAGATCTTTGCTTGGGCTGTTGTTTCCTCTGCCCGGCATGTGCTTCCCCTGGGTTTTCACATGGACATGGCTGCCGCTTCCTCCTCCTCATTCTGCTCTCAGCTCATATGGTGCCACATCCTCAGGGAGCTCCTTCTGCATCATCGGAGCTAAAATAGCAGGCCCCCTTCCCAGCACTCCGTGAGCTCTGAATCATTCTCTTCAAAGCATTTAATACTTTCTGAAATGAACTTATTCTTTTTTTGTTAATGTGGATATCATCTGTCATTCCCCCACCCTACACACACACACACACACACACACACACACACACACACACACACACACACGTGTAGAACTGCACTGTGCACTGTCCACTATGGCAGCCAACAGCCACATGTGGCTACTTAAATTTAAATTAAATTAGATTAAAAAATCAGCCCCTCAGTCACACTGACGACAAGTGTTCAGTAGCTACATGTGTCTGCTGGCTACTGTTCTGGATAATGCAGACTACTAAACGTTTCCATTGTCACAGAAAGTTCCATCGGAAAAAGGTGCTCTAGAATATAAGCCCCGGGCTTCCCTGGTGGCGCAGTGGTTGAGAGTCCGCCTGCCGATGCAGGGGACACGGGCTCGTGCCCCGGTCCGGGAAGATCCCACATGCCGCGGAGCGGCTGGGCCCGTGAGCCATGGCCGCTGAGCCTGCGCATCCGGAGCCTGTGCTCAGCGATGGGAGAGGCCGCAACAGTGAGAGGCCCACGTACCACAAAAAAAATAAAAAAATAAAAAAAAAAAAATAGAATATAAGCCCCAATATAAACACGATAGTGGCCTTGTCTACCTTGTTTCCCACTCTAGAATAATGTCTCATCTGTAGTGGACACTCAACAAAATACATATTTACGGAAGGAAGGAATGAATACCGGCAGTCTTACATAACAGTTAACTCTCAGAGAAGCAAAAGGAAAGTGGGACATGAGGCAGAATTCTGATCTTCACAACGACAGATCTGAAGCCTAGCATATTCCCTCGGAAAGGCAGTGTAGCACCGTGGTTAAAAGCACACAGGCTCTGCTGCCAGGTGCCTGCGTTTGAACTTTGTCCTGCGACTTCCCATTTGTGTGTCCTGGCACAAGGCTCTTCTCCCGGAGCCCCTGTTTCCCTACCTGATGATAACAGAAACTACATGTACAAATAGCAGGGTTAATACGTGTGAAGGGCTTACTATATGCATGGCACAGAGCAAGGGCTATGGAAGTGCTGGTCTTTTTTATGGTCTGAATCCAATCTTTCTCCTTTCTCTTACTATCAATAACCCACTAGTATTTCTATCAATCATAGGGTCTATTTAGGGCAAAACAGATGCCTCTGGCTTCTATGAACCAAACTTATTTTTCAGGCCCACTTAGGGCCCTAATTCCTTCAGGAAATCCTTCTTATCACCCCAAACCCTTGAGACTCCCTTCTGTGGATTCCTACAGAAGTTGACAGTTTGTTATTAACTTCCTGGGTAAGTTTCATCACCTTAACTCCTAATTAGCTCCATAAGGGAAGGTGCAAATGTTATACAACCTAGCACAGTCATCCTTGTCCTTCAGTATCCACAAGGTGGGGAGGAAGGATTGGTTCTGGGACCCCTGCCAATACCAAAATCTGCAGATGCTCAAGTCCCTTACCTAAAATGGTGTAGTATTTGCACATCCTCCTGTACACTTTAAATCATCCCTAGATTACTTATAATACCTAACGCAATGTACATACTATGTAAATAGTTGCGAATACAATAAATAGCTGCTGTCTGCAAGCAGTATTCAAGTTTTGCTTTTTGGAACTTTCTGGAATTTTTCTTTGCTGAATATTTTCTATCCATGGTCAGTTGAATCCACGGATGTGGAACCTGCGGATACAGACAGCTGACTGTATTCCCCACCACCAGACACAGATCTAGGCCTACCTTAGGAGCTCATAAAAATATCTGGAATGGGGAAAAGGGAATAGTATTCAAACAGAGCCCTGCCTGTTTCTCATACACCATTTCTCAGCGCTGTCACCCTCACTCACTTCAGACCAGCCATCTCCTCATTGTGTTCATCTAGCATACAAGAAGGATAAAGGAAAATAAGAGGGGCTGCCCATAAAATCCTACCACCCAGAACTAGTCATTTACATGCGGCATTCTTGTTTCCTGCCTTTTTCTTATGCATAAATAAAATTTTTGAAAATAACATAATACATGACTATTTTCCATTAAAAATCAGAACAATATATATAGTTAAAATCCCCTTGTACCATGTCACCAGTAACCCAGACCTGCTCTCCACCACCAGAGTTAACCATTCATATATATTATTATATACTTATACGTGTGCCCACAGAATGTGTATAGAATTTTTATTTTTATTTGCATAAATGTTAGACTGCTGACATCGTTTATGCAACTTGCCTTTTTTTCACTCAATATTTTTTTTAAACCATGTTTTAGAAATGTACCCATTGTTTCCAATGTCTCACAAATGCTATAATAAATGAGTCTATGATTCTAAGCCTCTAAAATTCTTAGGATTCTTTCTGAGAAGGTTAGCATTAGTAGACCATATAGAAGTTGAGTTTTCCAGTGTTGTCTGAGAGACAGCTTATATATATATAAATGTGTGTGAGTGTGTGTATCAGCTTGATCGAGATGTAATTCACTTAACATATGATTTCACCATTTAAAGTGTACAGATCAATTTTTAGTGTATTCACAGAGTAGTACATCACCACAGTGGGTTTTAGAACCTTTTAATCACCCTAAAAAGAAACCTGGTACCCATTCGCAGTCACTCAAAGGGCAGGTTTTTAAATCGGGTCTCTACTCTCCATCTCTGTGCTGGAGACAGAGCCAGTGATAACTCATTCAAAAGGCAGAGAGGCCTTGCCTATGTGATGGACTTTTCCTCTGTACTCGCCTCTCTCCTTTTGTTGCTATACACAGAATTGCCTCCATCTCCAGAGCTCTGTGGCTCTCAGAGAGACCCCTAGTTTCTCCTGTCTGAAGGGCAAAACTTGGATAACCTTCAATGCACAGTGTCAGGCACTGGCTGGTCTCGAAAACGGAAGAAAACTCAGAATGTGGAGGACCTTACTGTGCTTCATATAGAACGGGGCATGAGAAATTCGATTATGCCCAGGGAAGGCAGTCAACAGAAGCCACACCTTGGTTCCAAAGGAGGAGGAGGCAGCAGGGTGGCACAGGTGGTCCTGGTACCAGTTATAAAGCTCTGTTCTCCCTGCTTTTCTTAGAGAAAAACCAGCATGGCTGCTCCAGGCCAGGGTCAAGTCAGGTCTACATTGGTGAGAACTTCAGACCTTCCCTATAAATAAGGAAGCCCCTTTAAAATTTAAATTAAATTTTAAATTTTAATTTAATATCCAGGATTTGGTGGGGAGAAGCCAGGAAGATAATAATGCTTGAAATTTGGAGAACAAATCACATAGTACAAATGACATGAAGGCATTCCCTTCTCAGAATGGCCACCTGAGCACAGGTGAGAGACAGATGTGCCCGGCATCTATCAGAAAGTTTCGGGCAGAGCCAGAATTCACACACAGGCCAGTGCTTTTCCCACCACCCTGATTATTGCCCCATCTGTCTGGGGCTCTCACATCCTCTCCTTTGCCTTCTACGGTTTTCCCACTGGTCCAAGCACAGGCGATCTCCCGTGCTGGTTCTGCTCAGCTATAAAGCAACAATGGGTCTGGGGTTCGGCTGGGTGCGGGGGTGGGGGGGGAGGCTCGCAGTGTTGGGATGCCAGAACTGAAAGGGATCACCAAGATCAGCTATTTTATAGGTGAGGAAACTAAGTGGCTAGCTCAGGGTGGCACACTGGGTTGGAGGCAGAACCTGGTCTGAACCCAGCTCTCCTGATACCCAGCCCAGGGCTTCTTACAGGCTATGATGCAAGAAAAAAAAAAAAAAATTCCCAGCAGCAAGGTCAGAGCTGTCTATACATACCGACTCTGCAATGAAGTCCATAGTATCAAATGTGATTCGGCCTTGTTTCTTTTCCTGGGGGGAAAAAAAAAAAAAAACGGAAGGGGGGCTGCGGAGAGGAAGGAGAATCAGCAAGACTGTTTCTAGAATTTTGCACTGAAACCCTTCTGCGTACCTGGGCCACTGTGTTAGGCAGGAAGCCTTGGGAAACCTCCTACCAGCTGGGCCTCTCATGTCCACCTCTGCTCAAAAGCCCCAGCTCCACACAAGACTTGGGCCCAGCATTGACAATGTATTATTATGGAGGCAGAGAAAGACGGGGGTGCGGAGAGGGGAAGGAGGATAAAGAGAAGAAGGATGGAGAGAGAAAAGGAAGAGGGGAAAAAAAGCAAAAAACAAAAAGGAAAGTATAGAGAAAAAAAAGAACAGAAAAGAGGGATAAAAAGGAAGGAACAAATGAAGCCATCCTTCATTAAGTGCCTATAACGAGCCAGGCATGGCTTATCTTATTCTATTTCGTCATCAGGACAAACCAGGTATTACTGAGCAGATCCACTGAGGACCTGAAGTGGGTGAAGGAAGTTGCCCGAAAATCATGCAGTGAGGAAATGGTCCTCATCTGAAGGATGGCCAGGAAGAAGAGGTATAGGAGGTCTTAGGGATGAACTAATTCAATCCTATTTCCTAACAGATGCAGAGAGGATGTGGAAAGGGTAGAGAAAGGGGCAGAGAGAGAGGAAAACGATATGTACAGGGGAGTAGCAGGGGAGGAAAGGGACAAACAAGGCCCTGAACAGCATCCTGGGGCAAACCAGGACCCCCCCATTCATCTCTCTGGGCACACCTCACATCCTTCCCCAGAGCCCACTCGGTTCCCTGTCCCCTCCCTCCATTTATAGTTTATACATCCATGTGGTGCTTCTCAGAGAGGCCAATGAAAGAAGGACGTGATGTTCAGAAAGATCTGGATTCACATACTCCACTGAAAACCAGTCTACGGCTCTCTCTGCCCGACACCATGCCCCAACCCCCACCCCCGGCTCCCTGCCCGGAAGCCACATGACCCCATAGGCTGTCCCTGAGAGGCTTCTGCTCTGCTCAAGGCCATCCTGACTGACTCTGGTCTTCAGCTTCCAGCTGCCCGGGCACCAACCCAAGTCTTCGGGTAACCACAGACTCCTGGCCTCCGGGGCCCTTCGCTTCACCGCTGCGTGACACCCTGAGTCAGAAGGTCCTTCCTGAGGTTACGCTGCTCCTGCTCCAACCCTTCTCATCTCATGGCCCAATAACAGGGCAGAATCTGGCAGCAGATTTGTTTGCTTTGACCACCAAAATGTCTTAAAAATATATGAATTTGAATGTCTTTAGATGGGGCAAGCCCTTCCCCTCAAGCTGCCCCCAGGTGCCTACTCCCTGCTTCGTCTTAAACTCAGCCACATATACACAGTTACATTACCTGCTGGTCCCTTAAAAACCAACCTAAGACACCTTCCTTTCCCCATCACCACCCCTCCACGCCCCTCTCCTTGGCTGCCAGGCTTCAGAATCATTCTGGGAAATATTTTGGAGGCAATCGCTGGATGCAGTGGGGAGGCGCGGCTGGCACAATAGGATCTGAGCAGGGTTTGTCATGGTATTGGCTGGGGAAACTTTGGAGCCCTGGATAGTAATGGAGACACCCTTGGGGACCCAGAACAAGTTAACAGAATGGTGATCAACTTTTCTGAGCTAAAAAGGGGCTCAGGATCTACCACTGGGATAAAATATTTGAAATTGGGACCTTCCAGAAAATCGAGAAAGCAAGGTCACCAGAGAGGCCCTGCAAATGTTCCCTTCTTGTCTAGGTGGAGGGGACAGGAAAGAAGGCAGAGAAGATGAACAGTTGGTAGGTATTCGGGAAATCCTGGCTCCATTGTGGCTCCTGGATTTCTTCTGGCTGTTTTGACCACCCTTGGAATGGAGATGTTTTCTCCCCCAGTCTTGATGTTTCTCTCTACGTGGAGGGAGTTGTACTAGCAGAACACTACTAGCCCCTCTCCTTTCACACTGAGAAGGAGTGACTTAAACTCTTTGGTGAATTTGGAAGGAGACACCGGGCATGGTCATCCCCTTCTCCGTCCCTCCAAGCCCACATTCTGCTCTGCCCTTCCCTGCTGTGAGTGTAGGGCAGGAGACCCTGCCTGCCTTGGTCCAGCACTGCCTGTGACTGGGGTCATCGATAAGGCTGTCCAACTCTGGGGTTTAGTATTGGGTAACCCTCTGGCTTGATGACACCCGTCAGCTCCTCCAATGTAAGTTTTGTCATAAATAAAAGTGACAGCTCAGTCTCCCATCTGCTTTACCCTTTGTCTTCTCTCTCAGTTGATTTAGAACTTGGGCTGGGAAGTGAGGTGCTATTTATTGGACCCCTTTAAACCATGTATAAACCTGTTAAGCCCAGCAGCTTACATCCCAGAAAGAGAAGATAGGGTGCTTTCTGTGAGCAGTCTCAATGATCTGATATTCCCGAAGTCCCCTGAGGCCTTGGCGGAACATTCTACACACTCGGTTCATCATCATGATATCCATGGTGAGCCGGTACAGCCCCTGTGGAAACAAAACAAACAAGATCTGTGGAAACCATCTGTTTTCAACAGTCAACAGCAGGCTGGATAGTGCTGAACAAGGTGAAATGTAATAGGATTAAATGCAGTGTTGTTGCTGGAACCACAGTTACATCTTTAGGAAGTTTTCAAGCCTGTTGAAATCATATTGGTAGCCTGAAATTGGCCATGGTGGGAGTATTTATGCCACAGAAACTGGCAACTACTACAAATGGGGGCATCTCCCTCCCCAGGAGCCTGTTGAAACATTCACCAGCACAGCTTTAGTTAACTGTCAAGCCCTTCACTTCGGTCCAGAAAATAATGTGCACAAGTAAATGCACGCAGTGGGGGGTGATGTGAAGAGCCTGCATAATGGAATCAGATGCATCTGAGGGAAGAATGGTCAGAGAGATGCAACAATGCTGGCTTTGAAGGCAGAGAAAGGGCCACGAGCCAAGGAATGTGGGTGGCCTGTAGAAGACAGAAAGTCAAGGAAATGAATTCTTCCCTCCACCCTTGAGAAAGGAACACAGCCCTGCTAACACCTGGATTTTAACCCGTGTCAGATATCTAGCCTCCAGAAGATAATGTGTGTGTGTTTGTTCGTTTTAATTTATTTTTTGTCTGCACCGAGCAGCATGCAGGATATTAATTCCCCAACCAGGGATCGAACCCGTGCCCCCTACACTGGAAACACGGAGTCTTAACCACTGGACCACCAGGGAAGTCCCAATGTGTGTTGTTTTTAAGCCACTAAATTGTGGTACAGCAGTCAAAAGAAAACTAATATAACACCTAATCCAAGATAAGCCATCCTATCTTTTCCCTGGGAATTTGGAAATGGAGCTGAGAACAAATCAGCCTCTCCATCCCAATATGAATTGAGGAGTAAGGGCAGTCACTCTCTACCTGCCAAGTAAATATAAGGGACAGGGAAACAAGTTCAACACCAAAGAGACAAATCCAGAATGTAAAACAATCTACAAGTCATCTAACCCAGTTTCTTCAAAAACTCAGTTGCAAGGGCTTCCCTGGTGGCGCAGTGGTTAAGAATCCGCCTGCCAACGCAGGGGACACAGGTTCGAACCCTGGTCCGGGAAGATCCCACATGCCGCGGAGCAACTAAGCTCGTGCGCCACAACTACTGAGTCTGCACACCTAGAGCCCGTGCTCTACAAGAGAAGCCACCACAACGAGAAGCCCACACACCACAACGAAGAGTAGCCCTCTCTCGCCGCAACTAGAGAAAGCCCACGCACAGCAACAAAGACCCAATACAGCCAAATAAATTAATTAAATATATTTATTTAAAAAAAAGAGAGACATACAAACAAATGCAAAATATGAACCTTGATTGGCTCCTGGTTCATAATAACAAGCTGTAAAAGACGTCTTAGGGACAAATAAGAAAAATACATCGGGTAGAGTCACAGGAGTGGACGTGGCACTAGAGTGTGTGTCAATGGGGGTAAAACTCACATAATTTTGAGTGGAAAAAAGGTGAAATGAGATGCCATTTATGATACCATTTTTAAAAATGTGCCGCATACTGCAGGTTCTTATGGCTACACACAGATATAATAAAAATTTTAAAACATAGACAGGAAGGGTATATATCAATCTCAGGAAAGTGGTTGCCAGTGAGGAGAAAGTGAGTGGGAAGGTGAGGCGCTTTACCTGTAACTATAATATTTTTTTAAAATTATATATCTAAAGGAAATATGGGGGAAAGCTTTATTAATAAAATTAATATTTATTGAATACAATTTGCCATTGTCAGGCTCTGTTCTAAGCCTATTATATGTATTGACTTATTTAATCCTCAATAATAAATCAATGCAGTAGGTACTGTTATCATCACCCTTTTCAGAAGAGAAAACAGGCACAGCAAATCAAGAAGGGGCCTAATTAGGCCTAATTGCCTAATACTAATATTAGCCACATGACTAATAGGTGATAGGGATTTAAACCCAGGAAGTCGGGCTCCAGAGTCCGTAAGTTTAACCTATTACTCTACCCTGATGCTGGGCCTCATTCTCTCTGACTCTCCTAATAGCAAGAAGGGTGAGTACAGAGCAGTTCTCAGGGGCTCAAAGTGTAGCCAATGCCAAGGGCAGAGTAGGTTACAGGGCAGGGGTCAGAATTCAGTCTTTCCTTTGTGACTCCAAAAGGAACAGGGTGGCCATGTTTATCCGAGGCCGCCTCCTACACCTGCCTCTCCTTTCCTCAAAGTACCTGTTTGTTCAGTCTTCCACTGTTCCCTCCGGGGGCCCTTGACACTCCTCACCAATTCCTTCTTCAGGATCTGCCAGGAACGGGACACCGTGTATCTCTTCATGGTTCCTGAGTTGGCAAATGGCACAACAGCCCCTTTGCTCTTCAAGGGTAGGACCACAAGTCTTTCCCCAAGAATCCAGTTATACTAGAAACAAAGTTTCCCTCCGTGACAAGGTGAGAGCTTCTCTCCATTCCTCATCCCCAACCAACAGTGGCTGGAAGCCTCGTTCTAAAGAATCTATTCTCAGAACCTCCTTATGTCACACTGGAAGGGTCTGGAAGGAAGAGAGGGCGGTGGGAAGTAACTGGAATCTGGGAATCTAACATTCAGTGCACACTCATAGGTATTATCTTAGTTAATCCTCACAACTATTGTAAGGTGAGGGACTTCACACCCACTCCCTGCATGAGGCTAAGGCTCAAAGTAGCTAAAGGACTGCCAGAGTCACAGGGCCAGCTTAAAGAAAGTAGGAGGCTTCTGGGCTTGGCGTGGGGACATCCAAAACCTCAGCCTGGGGGCCACTCTGAGGCTTAGAAATTGGAGATGACCCTGGAGTGTAGGTGCCGGGCACTATCCTATAAATCTTGTTAAACCAGCAAATCAGGAACACTCAGCAAACTGGAAGTCCTCAATCAAATGGGGTGCCAAGTGTTACAAGGTACTCGGTGACTGGAACTCAATGACTCTGACTGAGGTCCTTCCAAAAGTGAAGCATATAGGTTATAAAGTACTTTTTTCTACTAGACCAAAGATGGCAGCGGATAATCCCCACTTGCTCTCGTACTAGACTCCTCAGTGAAAAACTGTGATTTCAAGTTACCGCCTGATGTGCCATTCTTATCCAGCTAAGCCCCCCCAAACTGATAGCCAAATGGAAGGGTACTGAACACAGTGAGGACAGCTGGACAGCTGGGAAGAAATACTCAGGCTCTGAATTACTAAATTCAAAGGCCACCACTCCTGGGGTGAGACACTAATCACTTACAGAGGTGAGAAGAGATAGAACTGGTTTTTCCCCCCCTTACCTGGAGAAAAGATGTAAAGAACTCAGGAAGAAACAGAGGAAGAAAATGTTTCCGAAAAAGAGAGAGAGAGAGAGAAGCAGTGTGGAGTTTTTGCCTCCCCAACCCCAGACCCAGTCTTGAGGAAGAAAATGTAAGAAGGTCCTCTACAAATGTTTAGAGGGTTTCAGAGAGAAACGACTACTGGATGTGGGGAAAGCAAAAGAGACAGTAGGAGGTAGATATGGACAGGGGGGGTGTCCCATCAGTCCCCTGAGTTGCCCCTGAGCTGCCTCAGGATCCAAGTGGCATGGAGAGGACCAGGCTAATGAGGGGCATTAGAGGATGCCGGCAGGTAGAACCAAAAACGTGATGGAACCTCAAAAGTAGACGCTCCCAACTTCATCTGTTGCCAGCTGTGGTCGTCTCACTAGAATAAAGCTATAAAGATACATGAAGAAAGGGCAGGGCTTGTTCAGGGAGCATAAGATGTGGCTGGAAAGTGAGACGCCTAGGAGGTATGGCAGGAAGTGGGGTTAAACTGGCAGAGGCCATGAACCAGCCACTCATGGGCCAAACTGAGCTTGCAGACTGCTTTATTTGACCCACATGGTGTTTTGGTTAAAATACTGTGAAAACTTAACTTCCTTATCTTTAGTTGGGCAATGGGCTCTCCAATTCACCAAAGTCCTCACCTCACACAACTGTGTTACCTGTGAGCATGTTACCTATTTGCAACCCCTGGTATAGGATCTATATGGCCTCTTTCAGGTCTAAAATCCTCTGACTATAATCAGGGCTTGCAAAATGGTAGTCTACAGGCCATATCTAGCCTGCTGGCAAGTCTTGACAGAGTTTTCAAAAGTTTTTGAATTAGTTGTCGACACTTAAATGCTGGGATTTCATGAGTCATTTTCCAGGAAAAAATAATTTACCAAAGTGACCCAAACAGAAAACATCTAATAGACTAATTTTCATAGGAGAAATAGAGAAAGTTGTAAAAGAGCTTTCTCACCACCACTACTACCAAAAAAGAAAAGAGTACCAGGTCCTGAAGTTTTCACAGGCAATGTCCGATAACCCTGATGTTTCTTAAACTGTTCCAGAGCATAAAAAGAAGGAAAACTATCAAATTCTATTTATTAAGCAAGGAGAATACTGATACTAAAACTTGATAAAGGTACCATAAAAAGAGAAAGCTAGAGATTCATTTCACTTATGAATATTGTTTTAAAAATCTTAAATAGGGCTTCCCTGGTGGCACAGTGGTTGAGAGTCCGCCTGCCGATGCAGGGGACACGGGTTCGTGCCCCGGTCCGGGAAGATCCCACATGCCGCTGAGCGGCTGGGCCCGTGAGCCATGGCTGCTGAGCCTGCGCGTCCGGAGCCTTTGCTCCGCAACGGGAGAGGCCACAACAGTGAGAGGCCCGCGTACTACAGAAAAAAAAACAAAAAACAATTTCTGAGAGAGGCACACACATTACATCATTCTTGTTGGCATTTGGGGCTCCAACGGGCTTAGCATGCCTCTGTCAGGGAGGAAGAAATTTTCCTTTTCTGTACCCTTTTAGGTTCTTCTGGCTGGTCTAAGAATTAAATTTGACATAAGACAGATTAACAGGAGAAAATCAAACAAAAGTTTAATAACATATATACTTGGGAGAGACCTGGGAAAACTGAGTAATTTGCCAAAATGGCCAAAATCCTCACCTTAAATTTCAGCTTCGTCAGATAAAAACGAAAGAGGATGTTGGGAGTTGTGGTTTGGGACTTCAAAGGAGAGGAAGGCAATTTTACATGGAGATAGAAAAAAACAAATATTTGGTAAACAAATGTTTCCTGGGTCATGCAGAGACAATGGGACACACAATGGACTCTGATCACTAAGGTCCTGTACGTTTCCCCTACCACACTCAGCTCATATTCTCTGCAGGTATCTCTGGCATTAGCTCTATTCCAGGCCCTTAATCTAAATTCTCTAGGCAGCTAAGGGGGAGGTAAAAAGAAAGACTTCCTGAGGTTTCTGTTTCTTAAAAATAATCAGGTTAAATTAATCTTAATGCCAAAGAGACACATTTTGGGGTGGGAAATTTTGCTCCCCTACCCCTCAGGGCTGTCCCATTGGTTGAGGGCTGCTCCTAAAGGCATTCACTCGCCAGCATTTCTGGGCTGAGCAATCCAGTGGCAGAACAAGCCCTCTGGCAAAGGTGTTCAGAGTAGGAACCCATCGTGTCAATGAAGAAACGGCGGGCTTCCCTGGTGGCACAGTGGTTGAGAGTCCGCCTGCCGATGCAGGGAACGTCGGTTCGTTACCCGGTCCGGGAGGATCCCATGTGCCGCGGAGCGGCTGGGCCCGTGAGCCATGGCCGCTGAGCCTGCGCGTCCGGAGCCTGTGCTCCGCAACGGGAGAGGCCACGACAGTGAGAGGCCCGCGTACAGGAAAAAAAAAAAAAAAAAAAGAAACGGCAAGTGCCGAGAAGACACAGAGGGTTCAAGTCAATAGAGAAGGCCTGGGACTGAGGTCTCAGGGGAAGAGAGCTGGCAGCACTCTGAGTCCTCCAGAGAAGGTCATGCACCTTGAAGGTAGAACCAACAACACCTTCTGTTGAACAATGGGACTGTGATGTAAGGGCTGGCTCTGGGAGCCTCCCTGGTACCACTGGCACCAAGGAGAAGCAGTGCATGGACCAGGGAAACACACAGACATGCCATCTTTGCAACGCTGCAGCTGCCAAGCTCCATCTGCCCGGAAGAGGAAAAAACTAAAACAATTCACTTACACAAAACCCTTGTCCTAAGGAGCTTCGCTAATGACCTTAAAGGACTTCCTGCCAGCCTGGAATTCTACTCTAGTCCCCTCTCCATGCACAACTCCAACAAATAGCTTGACCAGGAAGAACTCACTTCACTTGAAGGGGAGTTATAGTAAAAAAATAAATAGCACCAGACTTATATAAATATATTACAGAAAAGTGGGAGGGGGGAGGCTGGGAACAAGGAAAACAAATGTTAGATAAAAGGCACTCACCAAAATAAAAAGAATTAACATGAAACAGATGATAATCATGAACAACAAAGGACTCAGAGGGCTTAATGAATTTTAAATCAAGAGATCAAAGCAAGGATGCTATAGTTCAAAGAAGAGATGATGAAGCAACTGGAGGAGATGGCACTGGCAGAGCTCAGGGAAGAAAGTATAAAAAAAAAAAACCACCTCAGAAGTAAAGGTAATTTCAAAAACATCAACAAGGAAGGGAGCCTTGCTGAGTACAGAGGATAAGATTGCAAAAAGCAAGTGAAGGAGCTGGAAATTAACAATTAAAAGGGAACCAAGAAATAATATAGCTAACAAGTATGGAGACACAGAGGGCAAGAAAGTGGGAGGGTTAAGCACATGGGTTTCTTCAACTTTTATAGCTGTAAATCTTAAGATACCTGATAAACCTAGAAACAGATGTCTAAGCACATTTAAAGATATAAAGGGAACTAACAATAATAATTAAAACTGGATAGGAAAGGATGAAGAAAAGCAGAAGTATAACAATTATCTTTTTTTTAAAGGTCAGTGTGAACTTTCTAATTTACTTTATTTATTTATTTACTTGTTTATTTATTTGGGCTGCATTGGGTCTTCGTTTCTGCGCAAGGGCTTTCTCTAGTTGCGGCAAGCGGGGGCTACTCTTCGCTGCGGTGCACAGGCTTCTCTTGTTGTGGAACGCAGGCTCTAGGGCACTCAGCCTTCAGTAGTTGTGACGTGCCAGTTCAGTAGTTGTGGCACACAGGTTTAGTTGCTCTGAGGCATGTGGGATCTTCCCGGACAAGGGATTGAACACGTGTCCCCTGCATTGGCGGGCAGATTCTTAACCACTGCACCACCAGGGAAGTCCCAATTACACTTTTTTTTACTTTTGTGCTATCTATCTGTCTATCTATATGTATATACATCTCACCTATTCAATGACTGAATCAGTTTTTAAGTAATAAAACAAAATCAGTGCAGTACAATAAGGAACACAGAGCTACTGATAGAGCACCACAGTAAAAACAGGTTCATTGAAACTGGGAACTAGGAGGGTTGCAAGTGAATAGAAGTCAGGGAAAGGAGAAAAAGGCAAAAAGATGAAGTATCTAGGCTACTGAATTTACACTGGTTTATCAAGAATGAGACTTACTAATAACAAGTTAGTTACAAACATAATTACATACAAAGGGTTAGATTGAGCACCCTAGACCAGTTATCTTCTTCAGCTCATCAAAACATCAAAAGATAAAACAGACCTTCATCCCAAGATCAAACATATATGATAAAAAAGGTTATCAAAAAGAAGTTAATAGTCAGTAGAGAGACCAGAGCAAGCCTCTTAGACTTCATAATAAAAAATTAAACACACACACACACACACACACATACACACACACACACACACACACACACACACACACACACACACACACACACACACACAAATGAAATAGCCTGGGGCTTTTTATCCAAACCACCTCATTAGCAAGAGGAACCTGCTTCCTCTTCACCATGAGCACAGCTGGCCCCCTGGAATGATGTATGCAGTATGGTGTGTCTAAATGAAATTATAGGATTACTAAATCTGTTGAAAATCTGAATTTCTTGATCACTGGTAACTTATCTTAAAATTTTCTATTTAACATCTCACATTTAAAAAAATAATGCAAAATAACAAGTGTTGGCAAGGATGAGGAGAAATTGGAACCTGTGTGCATTGTTAGTGGGGATATAAAATGGTGGAGCTGCTGTGGAAAACATAAGGTGGTTCCTCAAAAAATTAAACATAGTATTACCATATGACCCAGCAATTCCACTTCTGGGTATATAAGAAGATAGGGTAGGGGGTCCCCAGAGAAAGAGAACCAGGCATGGCTTTCTTGACTTAAGAGACGTCATTTTTTTTTAACATCTTTATTGGAGTATAATTGCTTTACAATGGTGTGTTAGTTTCTGCTTTACAACAAAGTGAATCAGTTATACACATACTTATGTTCCCATATCTCTTCCCTCTTGCGAAGAGACGTCATTGTTGACCTAAGACATTTTGTGATCTAAGCCTGGCCACAGGCTTGTCCTTGAACAGGACTCAGTATTAGGCACAAGATGTAACAATAGCAAAGATTATAAATCAGTTGTAAAGATTCCCAATTCTGTTTCAGTGGTACAGATTGGCCTGAAACGCTCTACCATTACATCAACTAGAACCTGAGGGATGATGATGTTGACCTTTTCTGACCCTCGTGACTTCAATCAACTAAAGCTTGGACTCTGTTGACCGCCCAAACCCCTTCATGAATATGCATGTGACCTTGGTTTAAAACTTGCCCGATTTTGCTGTTTGGGGAGACACTGCTTTGGGAAAGATCCCCAGTGGTCTCCTTACTTACTGTAAGTAACAATAAATCCTTCCTTCTCCAGATTTTTGGCTTGGTTGTGTCTTTTGGCTCGATACGCACCAAGAGGCAAACCCAGTTTTTCGGGTAACAAGTATATACTCAAAGGAATTGACAGCAGGGACTCAAAAGAGGTTTCTGTACACCATGGTCCATAGCAGCTTTATAAACAATAGTCAAAAGGGAGAAACAGGGACTTCCCTGGTGGCACAGTGGTTAAGAATCCACCTGCCAATGCAGGGGACACGGGTTCGAGCCCTGGTCCGGGAAGATCCCACCTGCCGCGGAGCAGCTAAGCCTGTGTGCCACAGCTACTGAGCCTGCGCTCTAGAGCCCCTGAGCCATAACTACTGAAGCCCGTGCACCTAGAGCCCGTGCTCCACAACAAAAGAAGCCACCGCAGTGAGAAGCCCGCGCGCCGCCAGAAAGAGTAGCCCTCGCTCACCGCAACTAGAGAAAAGCCCAGGCGCAGCAACGACGACCCAATGCAGCCAAAAATAAATAAATAAATTTATTTATTTTAAAAAACCAAAAACGAAAGGGAGAAAGAACCCAAATGTCCATTGACAAATGAATAGATAAACAAACAAAATGTGCCATATATATAGTGGAAAATTGGCCTTAAAAAGGAAGGAAATTCTGATACATGCTACAATGTGGATAGGCCTTGAAAATATTAACTAAATTAAGACACAAAAGCACAAATATTGTATGAGGTACCTACAAGAGTCAAATTCATAGAGACAGTAGAATGGTGGTTACCAGGGGCTGGAAGGAGGCAGGAATGTGGAGTCATTGTTTAATGGGTTCAGAGCTTCAGCTGGAGAAGATAAAAATGTGCTGGAGATGAATGGTAGTGACAGTTACAGGACAATGTGAATGTACTTAATGTCACTGAACTGTACACTTAAAGACGGTTAAAATGGTAAATTGTTTTTGTGTATTTTACCACAATTGTTTTTTAAGCTTTAAAAAAAAAGTATGTTGCTGAGACAGGAGGGAAGGGGGCAGGGCACAACCTTGAAAAGAATGACATAGCTGTTGAGGATACGACAAAAACTGGTTAGAACCAATTAGGCCCAAGATGGTGGAAGATTCAACTTCCACTAGACCTTGAGCCTCATTACACACTCATTGTATTACGTTAGTGTATGCTAAATGACACGCCCACAGGCACCATGACAGTTCTAAGGCTAACCATAAAAATGCCAAAAAGTGGGCAGTGGCCCAATTCCTGGAAATCCTTACCCTTTCCCCCAAATAGTTGGAATAATCCTCCCATTTGTTAGCCTATGAAATTACCCAGACCATAAAAACTAACCACCCCATATTTCTGGGCCACTCTTACCTTCTGAGATGGCCCACACTCTGTGGAGTGTTTCTCCCAGGGCCGCTCTCGCCTTTTAAGACGAACCGCATTCTGCCTATGGAATGTGTGTCTCTGCTGTCACTTTACTATGGCTCGCTCTTGAATTCTTTCCTGTGTGAGGCCAAGGACCCTCACTTGGTGGCCTGTCCCAGGAACTCACCCAAGACCTGGGACACAGCCATCCTCTTGTGCCCCGTTTTCCTGCTATGTATTTACAAAGGAAGAGGACAAAGGTGGTCTTCTACCCGTCCTCATTTTTCCTTTGATTATAAAAACGTAGCCCACTTAATTCTTGGGGCAGAGCCCTCTTCCTTGCCCACTTGTATCCCTCACAACCATCCTATATTAATGAATCTACTTCCTGCCTATCACTTTGCCTCTTGTTGAATTCCTTCTGCACTGAGACGTAAAGGACATGAGCTTCATTACGTTCTGAGCCCAGGTGTGTGCCTTCAGCTGGGAGACTGTGGGTTCGAGTACCCTCCTAAGCCAGAGATTGTGGGTCAAATCAAATCTGAGGTGCAACTGGGTTTGAGTTCCATCTAAGGTGTGAGGTTTCGAGGTACGGTTTCATTCCCCTTCCCCCACCCTTCCTGAATGATTCTGTTTAGAAGCCATTAGTTGAGGCCAGGCATAGCAGGCATCTGTCTGGGGGTAGAGGGAGGCTGTGGTGGGGTAGCACAAGGTGCTGGAGCCCTGAGCAGGGTGAGGGGACTGGGGTGAGGGCATGGTGGTGGGGGACAGGGTTCTGTGCAACAACAGGAGACTGGTTACATTCAGGAGGGCTGGTTAACGAAGATCATGAGAGCCAGGTTTCTCTCTGTCAAAGAAGGGAATTAAATGTATAGAAAGAGAGAAAACTAGAATAAACCCTGCGGTGTTGGACTGCGGTTGAATGTGTTGGTGTGAACTCATGGATTTCAATATATATAGATAGATGTAGAAATAAACAGATATAAATGTATGTGCACTTACCGTATATACATACATATACACCCTCCCTCTGTCCATGAGAGAATCTAGGAGCAGTGACCATTCCAACAGCAATGAACAAACCCACTGCCCAAATCTTGGTTTCTAAACACCATTCTCCACTAAAAGAACAAGGGTTTCTTGGAGAAATGACTGAATCCCGAGCTGAGACAGAGGAGGTACAAGATATGCTAGAAAGTAAGAAAATACTCAAAAAAGGATGGAGACGAATCAAAAGGACACAGAAGTCAGCCTGAAGGGGCTCCCACTGGTCAAATCTGAGATAATTTGAGTATCAGAATAAATAATGAATTCCAGTGGCAACCAAGATGGAGTAATCCCATTACAGCCTCTCTCCCTCATCCGTTACAACTAAAAACTCTGGACAAAATACAAACAGCAACCAACTTAAGAATCTGAAAAGCAAATAATGCCAAGTGGATTTGGGGAGTAAGGGTAGTAAAAATTTGAAGAAACAACCCCAGCGGGGCTGAGTTTCCTGGATTAATGAAGGACACAAGTTACTAAACAAAATTCAACTGTATGTTTATATACTATCAAACAATTAAAAATCAAAAATTTTTAAACAATACCATTTATAGTAGCACTAAAAACATGAAATACTTAGGTATAACAAAATATTTGCAGGTTCTGTATGCTGAAAATTATAAAACATTGATGTAAGGAGGTAAAGAACATCTAAATAATACCAGACCTGGTACTAGTTTGTTTTTTTTTTTTTTTAATTAAGTAATTTTATTTTATTTATTTTTGGCTGCACTGGGTCTTCGTTGCTGCATGCAGACTTTTCTCTAGTTGTGGTGAGCAGGGGCTACTCTTCGTTGCAGTGCGCGGGCTTCCCATTGTGGTGGCTTCTCTTGTTGCGAAGCATGAGCTCTAGGCACAAGGGCTTCAATAGTTGTGGCACGTGGGCTCAGTAGTTGTGGCTCACGGGCTCTAGAGCACAGGCTCAGTAGTTGTGGCGCATGGGCTTAGTTGCTCCACCACATGTGGGAACTTCCTGGACCAGGGTTCGAACCCGTGTCCCCTGCATTGGCAGGCGGATTCTTAACCACTGCGCCACCAGGGAAGCCCTGGTACTAGTTCTTTTACATATATTCTCTCATTGACTCTTCACAGCCATTCTGTGTGGTAGTTATTATCCCCAGGCTCAGAAAGAGTATATGACTTACCTAAGGCCATATTATAAAAGAATTCATAGCAGGTTTATTTGTGATAGCCCCAAATTAGAAATAACTCAAATGTCCTTCAACGGGTGACTGGTTAAACACACCATGGTACATCCACACCATGGATTATGACTCAGCAATGAAAATGAACAAACTATTGATACACACAAAAACCTGGAAGAATCTCCAGGGAATTATTCTGAGTAAAAAAAAAATGCCAATCCTGAGCTTCCCTGGTGGCGCAGTGGTTGAGTGTGCCTGCCGATGCAGAGGACACGGGTTCGTGCCTCGGTCCGGGAGGATCCCACGTGCCGCGAAGCGGCTGGGCCCGTGAGCCATGGCCGCTGTGCCTGCGCGTCCGGAGCCTGCGCTCCACAACGGGAGAAGCCACAGCGGTGAGAGGCCCGTATATCGAAAAAAAAAAAAAAAAAAAAAAAGGCCAATCCCCAAAAGTTACATACTAAATGATTCCGTTTATACAACATTTTTGAAATAAAAAAAATTAAAGAGATGGAGAATAATAGATTAGTGTTACCTGCGGTTGGGGATACGGCGTATGGGAAAGGAATGGGTGTAATTATAAAGCAGCAGCATGAGGGACCTTTGTGATGATCAAACATTTCTAGGTATTTATGGTGGTATCGTTGCACTAATTTACATGTGACAAAATTGCATAGGCCTACATACATACACAAATAAGTGCATATAAAACTGGTGAAAACGAAATAAACTCTGTGGATTATATCAAGGTCAGTTCCCTGGTTTTAATATTGTACTATAAAAAAAAATTGTACTATAGTTATGTTACCACTGGGAAAAACTAACTGAAGTCTGCACTCTTTTTGAAATTTTCTGTGCATCTATGATTATTTCCAAAGAAAAAGCTTTTTTTAAAAAAGTATCTAGGCTTCTGTTCCACAACCCCCAACAGTGTGCCATCAAAAGACAACAAAATCTCTGTCTGAAAGAGTCTGGAAATCATTATTGGAGCTCTCTTTTCACAGGCATGGTCTGCAATCCACTGCTTGTCCTCTTTAATCAACATTTACTGAGTGTCAGCTGGGAGTCAGGCCTTGTGTTGGAAGCTAAGTGATATGAGATGAATGATTTATCATCCATTCCCATGGGAGCTCCCAACCTAGTGCTAATAAAAATGTCTAATATGATAAGAGCATTGGACCAGGAAGTCAAAAGAATTTTGTCCTCCTGGAAACACTTACTAGGTTTTTGATTTTGGACCGATCCTTTGCCTCTTGGTATCTTGATTTCTTAACCTGCAAAATTCAGGAAAATGGAATGCACATAAATATATATTTTAAACTTAACCAGAGCCCTCCGGATGGGTTCAAGGCTATCTGAAATTACCTGAAATTGTATGCAGAAGTATGTAAGTGCATCCTTCTTCTAGGAAGAGGTATTATTTTTTTAAAAATAGATTTTGGGGGCTTATAACTGAAACTGATTTTGGATTTAATCTCTGAGGTCCCTTCCATTCTAACATTCTACAATTCTAGTAGAACTCTAAGATGTCTCCTATCTCTAATGTTCTGTGATTCCAGTAGGGATGGAAGAAATGGGCTAGAGCCCTAACACTCGTGATTCCCAGTACCACAAGGGTTTGTTCCCTTCTGCAAGAGGACAAGGATTCAATTTTTCAACATGGAATTCTAGGCTCTTTATGATTTAACCTCTAATTGACCTTCCAACCTCAGCTCTTATCCCTTCCCCAGACCTCACCTCAGCCTGCAGTTTCCACAAAGCTTTGCTCCCATTTACTCTGTGCCTTGGTACAGACAGTGCCTTCTACCTGGAATGCCCCTAACTCCACCCTTTTTCTTCCTGAGTCTAGGCTTAAAGGTCCCCTCCTAAGTGAAGACTTCCAGGACCCCTCAACCTTACAGCAGGGTTTGGTGGGCTCCCTTAGCCCTGGATACCGACTGCCTATTACCACACAGGAAATAGGACTGTTGGTTCACTCAGGGCAGCAAACCCAACTGCCAAGGGGCCTGGCAGAGTAAGGAAAGGTTTGAAGCTGGTAGGTGTGACAAACTCTAGGGCCCTGTTTTCCCACCTTTGAAAAGAAAATAGGGAAAACTATTGGCTCTAAGGAAAACGACAACCTGAGAGCAATAGTAAATGAACTCTTTTGAATGTTAATGTATGAAACAACATTCTATTTCAGAGAACAATAGGGAATGGTGGGTGGGGATTGAGCCTGACTGGAACAGAGTATCTGTCTAAAGGAAGGAGACTCAGCTCCAGCTGTTAACTGGCAGGAATGTGGGTGGGTCCAGTGAAGCCAGCCTGTCCACTTTTTCAAGAAAAACTGGAAATCCAGATTTGCACATGCAATCTCTCAATTTTTACATATTACTAACTAAAAACATTAAAGACCCATTGTGATGACCTTCAAGGTTTTCAGGCTGTGGAAACTGTTCTGTGAGGATCTACTTCAACCCATTTCCAAGAGCACATCCTATGGGGGAGGCAAGTTTTATATCAGGGCCACTGGTGTGTTGATGGCTGTTAAAGAGGCCCACTCATTCTGCATAGAAATCAAAGGTACTGCAAGGGTTATACAAAATCTTCATAAGGGACCCCTGTCTCTCCCTTAGTTTCCCAGTCTGTAAAATACATACAAAACATATTCGTGAGCCTGTTGTCAAAAAGAATATCACTTACCAAAGGGCTGTCAGAGCTACATGCTTTTACCTGCATCATCTCACTGAATTCTCATAACTACTAATGAGGTTAGTTCTAGTACATCCACATTTTACAGATAATTAAACTGTAGCTCAGAGACAGCAATTTACTTAATAAGACAACCATTTAAAAAGCCCTTTCTTTCCAAAGTCTTCACTATTTAATCCTCTCAGTAACTGGCCTAAGGCAAATAAACCTTTCAGGGATTCCACCAAGGCAGCCTGACTCCAATAGGGTAGCACAGTTTTACCGTTCAACGTATGTATAATGAAAACGATATACGTAATGTAAAATTTTCTAGTAGCCACATTTAAAAGTAAATGACACACGTGAAATTAATTTTAATGATATATTTTATTTGACCCAATATATGCAAAATACTACCAATCCAACATGTAACCAATATAAAAAATTATTGAGATATTTTACATTTTTTTTATACTAAGTCCTGGCTGTATTTTACATTACATCACATCCCAATTCCCACTAGCCACATGTCAAGGGCTCAGTAAGCATATGGGGCTAGTGGCCACTATATGAGGCTACGCATTTATTCTATTTAGTAATCCTGAAATTAAAAGCAAAACCCACAGAGCCACCTGTCCCTTGGTTTCAGAGGCCGCGCCAAAAAAAAACAAAAATCGTAATGGCAAAAATTTCTTGAGCATTTACTTTGTGCCATGAAAAGGGCAACTTTTTCTACGTGTGTTGAAGATCTTACACACGTTATCTTGCGTCATCCTCGCCACAAGGCGGATGTCCTGCCCTCCTCTTTTGAGTGAGCGAGAGAACTTTCCCGAGTTGGGCCCTCCTCCTGCCGGGCGCCAGCCCCCGGGAGCCACTGGTTCGCCATCATTCTAATCAGGGTCAAGTAAGGAGGCGCGCACGCAGGGGCAGACTCAGGTCACCTGCAAGCCCTTGGGCTTGAGCGGCGGCTCCGGCACCGACTCCTCCTCCGACCCCTCCTCCGGCTCCTCCTCCGACTCTGCGACTTCTCCTCCTCCTCGAACAGGTGCTCGGAGGCGCCACCAGCCGGAGCCAGCCATTGCACGCTACGACTGGCCGGCGGGCCTGAGGTAGCCACAGCCTCCTGGCGGGACTCAGGAACGCGAGGGGGCGCCGCCTCCGGGAGCCCGGACTCACCCTTCCGGACGCTCGCGCGCCGAGCTCACCATAGAGAAACCAGCCGGGACGCCCACTTCCGGCCGCCCAGGCGCTTTGCTGGCGCTGGTAGGCTTGGGGCCCCCAACGCCCCTCTCCCTCAGGGTCGCGCGGGCTCCGCCCTTTAGCGGAAACGTCTCCCTCTTCACCCCGCCCCCTTGTAGACGCAGTGCTGCGCCCACAGCTGCCGGACAAAGAGTGACGTCCAGAGCTGGAGTCATGGCGGCGAGTGAGCTGAGCTTGGCAGTAACCGAGAGCCTCGCGCCGCTGTCGGGGAAAGAGGAAGGGGCCGGCCTGAGCTCAAGCCCGGAGCATAATTCCACGGGCTCCTCCTCGACTCCTGAGACCCCACCGCCTGCCGCCGAGTCGTCCAGCCTCAACGCCGCGGTCCCCGAAGCGAATCCTACGTCTCCCGCGGCGGCCGCCGCCGCCCTGGAGCTGCCTCTCGGACCCGCACCCCTCGCCTCCGCGCCGTTTGCCGAAGCCGCTCCGCGATCCCCCCCAGGCTCTGGCGGCTCCCGGCCCGGCCCGGAGACGTTCCGCCAGCGATTCCGGCAGTTCCGCTACCAGGACGCGGCAGGCCCTCGGGAGGCGTTCCGACAGCTGCGGGAGCTCTCCCGCCAGTGGCTGCGGCCCGACATCCGTACGAAGGAGCAGATCGTGGAGATGCTGGTGCAGGAGCAGCTGCTCGCCATCCTGCCTGAGGCAGCGCGGGCGCGGCGGCTTCGCCGCCGCGCGGACGTGCGCATCACCGGCTGAGCGGCAGAGCTGCGGGCGGCCCGGCCCGGGCGCTCTCTGGACTAGAGCCATGATCAGATCCGAGGCCCTGAGCCTGGCTCCCCAATACGCGTTCATGAAAAACGTGTTTTGGCAGTTCCTGCAGTCTCGTGTGTCCTTTTCCTTCGTCCTTTACCGTGCTTATTTTCCCGAGCCTATTTCCAACCTCCTTTCTGGCTGGTGGCGAAACCAAGTTGGGAACCCATGAGAATAAAGCCTTTGTTTCTCATTCACTTGGCCATTGTTGGCTTTTGTGGGATCATTATGTGTTGGTTAGGCCTGGGCCGCCACATCTGGGAAATTTTTTTCCGGCGCGTTCCCCAGCGCCCCACCTGGGTTTACTTTGTTTTGTGGAGTTTGTGTAATGAGGGCTCCAGCAGCCTGTGTTCCATCGTCGCCCCTACCTCTCACTAGCTAGAATTTGAGCTTGTTTTCCTACCTAAGAGGACAGATGACAGTGATCTGTTGTCTTGTAGATGGCGGTGGGTCGTGCCGGCAAATAGCTGGCTCTACTAGGTGCTTATTTAACTGGCTACTGCTATACCAATGCTGCCACCAACTTGCTCCATCAGCCTGCCCTTTGGGCACAAACTTCCCCAAAGGCCCAAGTTACAGGGCTATTTTAGTGTTTAGTGCAGGTGTTCACGGAGATAGGCTAGTTCTTCTTTGTGAGCTCTGGTTTAAGCCTCCATACTCACCTTTCTTACCAAATATTAAGTCTCTTGAAATATTTAAGGAGCATATCTGGTGTGAACTAATGGATTGCTACTCACTTTAATGTCTCTCCAACTGCCTCCCTTAACTTTTTTAATAAGCATAATTGTTTAGGAAGGGAAGAAGCAGTGTGGCAAGTAATAGGGAAGCTCTGCAGTATAACCTTAGAGCCTACTCCATTCCTTGAGTCTTCCGCACACCCAGGAAGAAGCTGATTGGGGTTCATAGGCCGTTTGGCTTGCCCTCAGAAGGGTCCTAATTGCAGTGGGTGCCATCTTTTAATATAAGGAAGGCCAGACCTATTCTCTCTGCACTGCTTTCAACAATCAAAAATTGAATAGTCCTGCAGCTCACATCACAAAGCATGAGCCAGACTGGGCTAGTGGGTGGTGTGGGGCATTTTACTTTTGAATATTAAAGACACTTAAATGAATTCAAAAGTATTTTGCATACTTCCTTGGGATTTTGGATTTAAGCCTGCATCTGCCTCCCTGCAGACGATACATCTATTTAGAATGTAAAAGCAGACTTCCTTTAAAAGGTAATGTTTATAGAAAATTAATGCACATTAAAAACAGGGTAGATGGGACTTCCCTGGTGGTGCAGTGGTTAATAAGAATCTGCCTGCCAATGCAGGAGAGACAGGTTCAAGCCCTGGTCCGGGAAGATCCCACCTGCCACGGAGCAACTAAGCCCGTGCGCCACAGCTACTGAGCCTGCACTCTGGAGCCCGTGAGCCACAACTACTGAGCCTGTGTGCCACAACTACTGAAGCCTGCATGCCTAGAGCCCATGCTCTGCAACAAGAGAAGCCACTGCAATGAGAAGCCCGTGCACCGCAATGAAGAGTAGCCCCCGCTTCCCACAACTAGAAAGCCTGCACGCAGCAACGAAGACCCAGTGCAGCTAAAAATAAATATAAAAAGAAAAATAAATTTATATTAAAAAATAGTGTAGATAACTATAACAAATGACTGAAACGTAGCAACAAAAACCTGTTTTATTTTTTCCAAATACAGATACAGAAGTTTGCATGTTTTGCAAATATTGCTTCAAAGCAACATTTCTATATACAGCGCCTTCTGTTCTAATAGCGCGTAAACATAGATATGTATCCACAGTGCAATGTTGGCTCATCAAGGGTCCACCTTGCATACACTCATCACTTAAACAAAATGATTAGTCAAACCAGAACTGTTTTTGTCAAGGCAATTTTTTTTTATAGGTGGATAGTTTTTTCTCAAAAGGAAACGTAGGTAGTGTACATTTCTAAATGGTAACAGTAATAATTGCAAATAACAGTTTCCAGTGCTCCAGCCTGGGGTTAATTCAACTTGACCCAAGAATTGGGGATGGAGCCCCTCAACATGGCTTTAAATTAGGGAAGCACACTGGGGTTATCAGAACTTGGAGTCACCCCCTGCTTCCCTAAGGACAAAGGTCACAATGAGTGAAATGGGATTATTTCCTTTACAAAAAGCATACAGTAAACCCAATAATGGCCACTTGGCAAAATTAGGGTAACTCAGTTTCTTCTTTCATCTTGAAAAAGACATGAAATTGACTCCCTTAAAGTTACAGCTTCCCCAGAAGTTATGCTCAAATGTGTTTTCAGGAAAGAAAAATCAGTAATCTAATAAGTCACCATACCTCACAGTTGTGGCTACAGAAAATCATCCTGTTTCTTCCCCTTTCAGACAAGCTTCACACAGTTCTTACAATGTGGCTGTCTGATAAATTATGCAAAACACAGATGCCATGCATACTCCTTGAGCGTTTTTTCCCACACCAGAAACACCAACATTAGCAATGGAAAACAACCTCTTACAGAGGAATTGTGTCAGCTTTATTACAGATGTCATAGCCACATGTATTCCCTCTGACGGATGAGCTACAGCAGGTCAACTTGTCCTAAATTCATTTTGTATCAAATGGTGAGTTAAATTACTAGACAAAGCATACCCTGAAACAGATCTTGGTACAGAGGGCTTTGTGACCGCGATGACCTGTACCTTAAAGCCTAACCATCCCAAAGGTCACCGGAGATACTGTCATTGCTATTGAGATATTCGCTACTTCACGTTTACATAGTAAATATTTGCAGCATATAACATTACAGATTCATAAACCCATAATTAACTTGTGAGTGTTAATGGATAGATGTGCTTTGATTTTTTGCCTTTAGTGACAGGAAAACTAAACGGTAAAATGGGTCACTCCTCAAAGCATGGAACATTTTCTTTAATTTTGCCTAGTAAGGAAAAACAAAACAATTACACGTGGAACCGTAACCTGGAAGAGTAACAAATATTGTCTCAAAAGGTACAAACTGTACCTGGACCTTAAGCAGCATAATCACCTTGATCTCACAAAATAATACAAACAGGAAATTTAAAGTGTTAAAGTATATTAAAACAATTCCGAAAATGCCAACTACTGAACATATACCCTTCCGGGAAGGAGAAAAGCGGCAGCAGATGTAGAATCTGGTTTGTTTACAACAATACAAAGTAAGGTAATTCCCCAAACCACATTCTTTGTAACAAATCTTTACAGTGAGAGTTCAAATTTGGGGGAACCATTTTTTGGACATTAAATAGAACTGGTAAGCTGTCAAGAAGTGGGTAGAAAATGCTGTCCTTTGGGTTCCAGACCCTGCCTGTTTCAGTTTGGAATTCCTCCTAGATTCTTATTACAGTGAGATTCTAGTTCTTCCACAGGCTGTATGGGTTCTGCTACAAAAGACACAACCCAGCCAATTCTGGGGTGAAAGCATACAAAACTTGTCCCCGGTACCATGAAGTCATGCAAGACAGGTGGTGAGAAAGTGAAGAGTTCTAAGAAGGCAGGGCAGCCAAGGCCTCTGCTCTTCCCAACCTCCACAGAATGGTGAAGTCACGACATTCCCACGAAGCTGGAAAAACGAAAATGATGCCTGCTGCCTAAATCCATGCCAGGCAGAAAACCAGAAGGCTTGGCATGTGCCCCAACCTGACAGAAAAGTCAATTAAATAAGCTGCAAGTTGAATTTACAACTGTTTCCGACTAAACTTTTTTGGCTCTCATTCCATTTATCATCAGTGGCACGATTTCAAGTGAAGTTTGTGCAAAAAGACTCACTCTCCATTCAACAATGTGCACAGAAGAAGGCAATCCCAAGAGTCTATTTGCTACCTTCTTGGTAGGCTTCGAGATCAGAGTGCCCTCCCTTCCAGCAGCCAAAATGGCCTCTTTGTCCAAGTCCATCACACCCCTGCCCAGATCCCTGAAGTCAGTCGGTGTCACGTGCATTCGGCATGCTAGGTTTATTTATTTAAATATGTGAAGCTCCTCCTGCAGGTGCCCCAGGATTGTGCCCCCATTAGTGTGGGGTGCCCAGTTTCATGTTGAGCAGCAGAGTGCGATCTGTTGCACCTTGCCCAGGTCCGTCAGCAGCTGCTTGATGCAATGCTTGAGCTGCGGAAGCCTGGCCAGAGGCTCCGGGGGCTCCAGCTCCCCAGTGTAGTCCAGCCAGCTCTCCAACACTGTAGGCAGAAGAGAGAGGACCTGGTGAGTTCTCAACACTTGATCTGCAAGAATGTCAGCAAGAATTTCAGCACTTTATCCCACCTAACCACTCGTGGGGGGCGGGGAGGGAGGGCCATTTCAGGCAACACTGACTCATCACCCTCTCTGCAAAGTATTACTCATAGGTCAAAGCTCAAATGCTGTAGAGCAGTGCAGTCCAACAAAACTTTCTGCAATGATGGAAATGGGCTATGTCTGTGTTGTCTAATATAGCCACTAGCCATATGTAGCTACTGAGTACTTAAAACGTGGCTAGTGCAACTGAGGAACTGAATTTAAATTTTATTCCATTTTAATTAATTTATATAGCCACACATAGCTAGTGACTACTGCATTCATGCAGCTCTATAGTCTAGCTGGCTTGGAAGGACCCACCTTTCTCAGTGTTACCGCCCCATCTTTAGAAGGCTTTCCCATGTTGAAAATCAGAAAGCCTGGTGTTTTAGCCTTCTGTTAAGAAAAATGAGAATCTAAAGGGACTTGAAAAGGTCTACTTTTGTCTCCCTAAATTCTGATCTGCTTCATATTGACTCCTATCATCAGTAGCACAGAACACTCTGATTTTATTTTCTAAGTACTTAATGTAAAATGTCCAGGTACTAACAAACTTGAATACAATTATTAGTTCAATATCTAAAAAGCTGTCTTGCTTCTGAGAGCAGAAATTTCTCTATAGAAAGATATTTGATCTTCCCCAAGCCACTCCTTTAAGCTCTGGCATTTGGGGAGGGGCCATTCCGGAGCCCTGCACCTCTGACAAGAGCCAGCCCCTCCAGGTAGGCCCTGTGCTTACCCCGGCCTGCCCCTAGCCTTTCTAGTCTGTGCACCAACCTCTACTGAGCACCATCTGGACCCTGGAGCCAGAGTGCAGAAAGAGGAAGACCATGCAGTGCCGGTTCCTCAAGCAGCCTGCAGCCTCATACACAATCCTCTGCCCTCCTCAGACCAGCCCTCCATCTTCCTTCCCACCTTTCTAAATCCTTTGTTCCCTGCAAGTTACTTCTCAGGGAAGCCTCCCCAACTCTACAATCTGAATCTGGTCCTTGTGTCACAGGTGCTATGCTATCACTTGCTCTCCTTTGGAGCACTTATTCTGGTTTGTAATTAAACATAACGGGATGATTTAATTAATATCTGTCTCTAACATAAGATCAAGCTTCATGAGAGCAGAGGCAGAGTCTGCCTTACTCACCATTATATATCCCTAACACTCAACTATGCATGGTACATAGTAGGTTCTCAACAGAGGCAGTAAGAGAATGCAGGAACAATCCAGCGATATGTCCCACTGAGCGCTCGGGCTCCTCAGACTTCACCTTCCTCCATCAGATTTCTTGTTGGTACTTGGGGGTTCCAAGGAGGAGGAACCTTCCCTCCTCCTGATCCCAACAAGTACAAGGACTTGAAAATAAGAAATATAAAACTGACTTCTCAGACGGAACTTGAAAACCAAGAGTAAAGGATCCAAGTTAAATGACAGTGACCAGTGACCTCCTGAGCAAGAAAAACTCCATAGTGACCAGTTTCAATACAACAGTAAGTCTTATTTAAAAAAAAAAAAAGAAAGAAAAAGAAAAAGAAGTCCACAGACTAGAGAGAGACAGGAACTGCTCAGCTAAAGAGCACAAGCGTAAATGGAGGTGGGACTTCCCCAGTGGTCCAGTGGTTAAGACTCCACGCTCCCAACGCAGGGGACCCAGGTTTGATCCCTGATCAGGGAACTAGATCCCACATGCAGCAACGAAGATCCCAAAGACCTGGCATGCATGCATAAGTAAATCTTTTGTTAAAAAAAAGAGTAAATGGAGAAAAGACTCAAAGTTAATGCCATAAGAACCCATCTGGGTGAGTCTAAGGCAGTCAAGGCTGGCTGGGTTGATTCCAAGAGAAAATGTCAGTCAGTCTGTCCTTGGCAAGATGATCTTACAATTGCTGAGAAGCCCCTCTTAAAGCTACTGGAACTACCTCAGATCTGGTTCGGGCTCACCCAAGACGTGCCCCAGCACCATGGTGACCAGCAGGCACGCACAGGGAGAAAAAGCCATCAGTCAGTGTGCAGACTAGAAGAGTCCAGGCCACTCACAGTCTCTGAGCTTGGTTAAGAGGAGTGTTTGGAGCCCCTAAGGTGGAAGGAAGTCTTCTCTCTAGCAGGAATGAAGAAGACCAGACCCAGAACTGTGGGAGCCAACAGCACCTCCTCTGGACCCCAGCATCCAGCAAGCCAGCCTTCTCTCCACACCAGGTGCTGCACCATCACCCCAAGTTTCTCTTTTAAGGAAGCTCAACAGCTTCTGGACAGTATCATGATTCCAAGCAAGGCAAAAGGTTATAAAGGTAAAGTTTCATTTCAGATATACTCCCCCAGACCATCTAGATAGAGGCCAATGCTCACTAAGGTAACATTAAAAAAAAAAAAAAATCTTTCTAATGCTAAAAGATTCAGTATTTTCATGGTCATTAAATATCTTTTATCTTTCAGTTTTATAAGACTGTTCACACAACTACATAAGTTATTAAATGGTTAATACTGAAACAATGACATTTTTAAAAGTCAATACAATAGGTTATCAGACTTTTTAAAAAGGAATACTGTATCCAAATTCCTATAAAAGCTCAGTTTATCTTGATGGTATTTAGATGAAATGAAGATAGCAGAAATAAAATGATGAATCTTAATTAAATACAATGCAAACTCTGTTTACCTGAATAAAACCTTTAAACTTTATAATTGATTTTCATGCTTCCAGTACCTCTCGGGGCCTGGAATATCAGAACAAGAACAGAATATGTGGCCCCAGATGAGCAGGACACAAGAGTCCCCTGGAAGGCCAGAGAAGGGAGCCCAGGCTTATCTCCTGGCCACACTGACCACTCAGTGAACTCAGGGTGGAGCAGCCCAAGCTTGGGACTTCCCTGGTGATCCAGTTAAAGAATCTGCCTTCCAGTGCAGGGGATGTGGGTTTGATCCCTGGTCGGGGAACTAAGATCCCACATGTCTCGGGGCAACTAAGCCCACGTGCCACAAACTACAGAGCCCACGCGCTCTGGAGCCCATGTGCCACAGCTCGAGAGAGAGAGAAGCCCGCACACTGCAACAAAAGATCTCGCATGCCGCAACTAAGACCCAACGCAGCCAAAAATAAAATGGGAGGAAGGGAGGGAGGAAGGGAGGGAGGAAGGGAGGGAGGAAGGGAGGGAGGAAGGGAGGGAGGAAGGGAGGGAGGAAGGGAGGGAGGAAGGGAGGGAGGAAGGGAGGGAGGAAGGGAGGGAGGAAGGGAGGGAGGAAGGGAGGGAGGAAGGGAGGGAGGAAGGGAGGGAGGAAGGGAGGGAGGAAGGGAGGGAGGAAAGAAGGAAGAAAGAAAGGCTCTGACTTCTCCCCTAGGGGCAGGTTCCTTTGGCAACAACTGAACCTTCGCCCTGTTTCCATGGTGCTAAGCCTCTTCTCAGGGACCCAGAGCCAATTAATTCTACCGCCACTGTCTGAAACTCTACAATTTGCAGTCTGGCACTCGATCCCCTTTCAGCTTTCTAATAGCAGGGTTTTTCACAGACCTGGCATCAGCTACAGTTCTAAGGAGCCCAAGGAAACCTTTCAGGAGTGAAAGAGAGACAGAAACACTCCGCATTCCAGAAATGCCCTCACAATGGACCCTGGACTGGCCTCCCATTCCCGGTTCCGCAGGTTTGCCTCCGGGGCAGGAAAGAAAGCATGAACTGTCCTCCAACAGGGCCAAACCCTTTCCCAGTCGAGCCAGTCCTCTTATCATCACCCTCAGTCACCCCCGCCTTGTAGCAGAAAACATCACTCTCTTCAAGGCTCCGCTTCAGTCCCAGGAGCTCCAGGAAGCCTTCCTGTTATCACTTCCCCTCACAGCAGCTCTCCTCCCCTGGCCCGGCCTCAGCCACACCTTGTGACCCTCGCTAACATAACACATGGCATTTTTCTTCCGAGTGATTTCATCCCCAATTACAGTAATAACAGCCTGGCTGTCCTCAGAATCCTCAAACAGAACATTTATTTCTTAATCAGTCTCCTTTCTAAGGATGAAAACAAATAATTAGGAAATAAGAGAATAAGACAACAAACAATCAAGAAGGAAGTTTGTCTTCAAAAAGCAAACGGACAACATCCTGGGGATCAAGAGTTCAGTCCTCCAAGCCCATTTGTTACCACTAACATCTGGAACAAATACCCAGGGGCTATGTAAATGACTTAGTCAAGTTCTTAAATCTCTACTGATAAAGAGAAGGCTTCATATTAGATTTTAAGAAAGGCTGAAACAAAAGGTGTTTTCAGATCAATCCTCAGACACCCTAAAAGCTCAAATAGGTCAAAGTTTCAATTCCCCACAGAACTGGCTTAGTAAAGATGGGCTCAGATCACACATTACCCGCAGGCAGAGTCCAGCTGCTCTTCTGCACACTCTCCTTGGCAGAAGGGACTGGGAAGGTGAGGCAGGACCCCTGACACCGCACAAACCTTAGAAGTGCCCGATCAATACTAGAAGTAAGGCTCTGCCATCTTGAGGGGAGAATGAAGGTGGTGAGACTGACAGAGAGGAGGCAAGAGCACAGCTGCACCTGGAGAGCCAGATCAGGGGGTTCAGAAAGCAGCTCATCCCGGCGGGCCCACAGTGCCTGCCAAGTGCAGGGAGCCAAGAAGGGAGCCCTACCGTCCAGCTCCTTCTCAATGGAGTCCATCCTATGCGTGACTTCGTCCTGAAGAGACTCCACATGCGTCAGCAGGTTAAACTGCCACTGGTGCTGGGAGCTCAGCAGCCCCTCTCCGCCTCTGTCCAGCAGCTTCCGAGCGGGGGCTTCCTCAGGTAGGACCTTTCTGGAGACATACTCCCTCACCTGGGGATGTGACAACACTGACGTTACTGCATGGAGACAGCTCCCAACCCCTTTTCCAACCAGCCAGTGTCCACAACCATTTGAAATCCCAGTTGCAGTTTGAATATCCCAGCTATCTACCTCCCTGCCCCGTTCCTCGCCTCTTGGGCACTGGGCAGAAGCGTGCCTGCTGTACCAATAACCACCGCCTCAGGGCAGCACAGACCTCTGGCTCAGAGGATCCCACAGCTGCTTCCCAAAGAATGGCCCAATGCCCTAGGCCTGAAGCAGGCCTCACAGAAAGGCTTCCAGAAACCTGAGATCAGAATACAGCAGGGCGAGTGTAGACAAGGGTTAGTATGTGGATGTCAGACAAACTACCTTTAAGTCCTAGCTCCATGTCTTGCTGAACGCATGTATCTGGATGAGTTACTTCACCTCTCTGGGCCTCTGTTCCCTCATGGGAAAGAAGGAAGTAGTAAATCCTACTAGTAAATCCTACTTTAAAGGTTCATGAGGATGAAATAGGATGTTTATAAAACACAGTGCCGGCCTATGGTCAGCCTGCTATCAATGAGAGATTTTTAACCCCAGCTGTCTTGTTTAGGCCCAGTATTTCCTGATTTTTTCATGATGTGCCAGACACCTCTAGGCAATTTGCCTAGTCTGCACGATCACAAACCTTTTCTGGGGTTTGTGACCACAACCTTTCATTCACTTACTTGAAATGAAATAGGTTCTACTTAACATTTATTTAGGGGTGACTATGTGCAAAGCCATGTTCTGAGAGCTTTTCACAGATACGCTGCACATAACTGAGAGGGCACTGCCACTGGCTCCACTCGACAGGGGGTAAGGAGACGCGTCTGAGGAGGTGAAGTGACCTGCCCAGAATCACACAGCAAGTGGCTGAGCTCAGACTTGAAACTGGGTCTGTCTCCAAAGACTATGTCCTCACCAGCCTCATCCAGCACTGTTGAGACCCTGGCAAGGATACAGGCTGAACCAGGTATAATGCCCACCCTTGAGGGGCTTCTAACCTAGGGTGCTCCCCCTCGGCAAGATGCAGCAATGGACTTATGCTGGTGATACCATCCCACAAAATGAAGTCTGTGAAAGTAAGTATGACAAGGGTGGAGAAGCTCTCAAATCACACAAATCCTCACTGACAACTGAGGACAGGGCAGAATGAGACCAGTGAACACTGGCAAGAGAACACAGGGGGCTCCAGAAGAAAATGACTTGAATAACAAGAAACTGAGACTGTCTCTTGGGAAAACTGATGAAACCAGCAAATATTTTGACAAAATGGACTGTTCCTATGTCAGGGCTGCAAAGTGAAAAGTAAAGCCAGCATAGAATTGTACTGAAAACCTTATGCCTAACAAAACGCCTGACTCATTCTTTGCTCGTGCGAAGGATTAGCACCCACGGGCAACTATAAATTGCATTGAAGAAAAAAACGCACTTTCCTAACTTACTTCCATTTATCAAGCTCCAGTCAACCCCTTTCCCCTGCTACCTCCCACCTCTCCACAGCCCGCCCCCGACTCCGCCACTTTGCGGACATTTCCTAGAGCCAATGATCTTTGGGGTTTAAGTGGGCTCTCTTGACTTTGTACTCATTTTAACAGACCAAAAAACATCTATGGTAAGCAAATTTATATACAATTTTAGAGTAAATACAACTCTATAATAAACATCTTCCACAGAACATTTAGCCCGAGGAGGAGAAGGTACAAGCACTCAAACACCGAATTAAGAACCAGTACAAGCGAGCCCCATACCTTTGGGGAGCTGGGTTTGGGGTCACTGTCCCCTCTGCTCCTGTCTTGTTCTAGAGGCCAGCCCAGGCGCGGAGAGAGGGAATCGTCACCATTCTCGTGGAGGGGGTTGACTGCATCGTCAAGGGCAGAGCGCCGGGTCTCCACCACCAGCTTCTGTTCCACAGCGGGGTAGTAGGTGCGGGGCTTCTGGTAGCAGTGCTCGCTGGTGATATATGACTCCTCCACAGACCGGGGCAAGGGCAGGGGCAGAGGCTTCTCCACCGCCCCGTTCAAAGTTCTATAGCTTGGGGCTTCCTCCCTGCTCTTGGCTTCAGTGACATGGATATGTTTGGAATGAGATCTCCCCTCCGCCAGATGCTGTTTCCAAGGCTGACACCACAGCTGCAGATCAGGATGCTCCCGGCTTCTGTTGGGAGGGCAAACACGGAGAGGGCTTCGGAGTACCTGGGACCACTGCAGGGGCTTTGCAATAGGGGGCAAGACCTGGGCCAACTGGTACAAGCCACTATTTGCCACACAAGAGGGAATGTAAATCAGCAGCCTCTGAGGAGACCGCTTCCAGGCAAGCTTCTGCTGTATCACTCACAGTGAGTGGGACCGGACTTGGGAGTCAGAAGACCTGACTGCATTTCAGCTCAGCCGCTGATTAGCAGTGCAGCTGGGCCGAGTCACTCAGCCAGCCTCATTCCCGTTTCCTCCTCAGCAAATCTGGCAGATGGTTACATCTACCTGTCTGCCAGCAACCACTGAATTTGCTATAGATGAAGTGAATTAATCTGAATGGAAGTACAGTACTTTGTTGGCAGTAAAGTGCTCTTCAAATGTGACTTACTAAAAATAACCTTATTAATAAACAGCCACGATACTCCTGGCATGCAATGGCACTCAATTACACAAATCCAGTGGTGACCCTGGAGGGAGGTGGTAACCAGAAGTCATCTAGGCATAGGCCATTAATAACAAAATCTTCTGTTCGCACCATTCCAAAGAGGAAAATCTGTTATTAAAGAACAAAGGATTCTGCTCCCTTTTTGGGCCACAGACACTTCTGAGAATCTGAAAGCTCTTGCTACATATATACGTGTACATAAAACTCTGTGTATGACTTCAGAGTTTCCCACAATCATTCACCATCTGAGGTTTGACCCAACAGAAGGTCTTTAATTTACTGGATCATAATCAATTGTAAAAAAGGAAAAACAGAACAGAAAATACCAGAATGCACCATTCTAAGTAAGAGTAGGTGTTTTGTGAAATTTTAGTTTCAGTTTTGTACATGTGAGTGATATAAAATGTATTTCTTACTGTGGGATATATATTTAAGTTTAAAAGCCACGACTCGAGATAAACTTCACCTTTTTGACTCTTGTTTACCACCCAGAACTTCCATTATAACCTTGGATCATTAAATGAAATGAAGAAAGAAAGGAAAAGAGAAAAGGATGGAGGAAGAAAAACTGGGCTTCCCGAGTAAGGCCCACCAGCTACCAGCAGTTCCTAGCTGGCAGGGGTGTTTGCAAGCAAGTGGGAGGATGAACGGGTACTACTCACATTTGGTTCACAGATGTGCAGAAATGTGTGGGAGCCTTTCCAACTGTCACAATGACTACTGATTGTCAAATATGTGACCTCAGCATTCAGTTCACTGAATTCAGAGATGCTAAATATCCTATAATGCTCGGTACAGTTCCACACATACAGAGAATTATCTCATGGTATAATTGTAAACATAACCTTCACCAGTCCCAACTGAGAAACACTAAAACCAGATCAGCAGGAACTCAGCAGCAACTCCCACATAAAGATACCCCCCACAACCCCCGACTCTTTCCTGAAGGCTTCCTGCAGAAAGGGAATAGGCCATAAATAGGACAGCATGGAATGATCTTTACAGAACCTAAAATTCTGCTCACAAGGGGCTACAACTATCCTTTCTCGGCTCTCCCACCCTAGCAATCCCCAATACCACTCCGATCCACTGGGGAAGGAGAGGAAACCACCAGCATCGAGGCAGTCTGGGTCCCTGACCACTTCCAACAGGGTATCACAGCCTGTACCAGGAACCTAGGACCCCAGACACGCCTCTGAAATCATAATTGCATCAGAGGAAATGGGAGTCCTTGTTCACTTTCAGGTCTACTGTAGCCTGAAATCTGTTAACTTGGAGCATAGAGGCCACAGTATGGACCTGTTCTTGCACAAAAATCACAAAAGTCTTTGCTTCCTCCCTCCTACAATTTTCACCCTCCCAGCTAAGATCTGAAGCCCCAGCTATTACACAAGGATGACCCTGGCCTTTCTTTGTAAGCCCCGCCAATAATGAAGAAGGTATGCACAGCCATGCATGTTACTTTTGAAATGACAACATTTGAAGTTATTCCCAGTTTTACTGTTTGCCTTTGAAAAGGAATCCACCAGGTCACTTAGGAACAAAATTTCTGAGAACGAAGACCCAGAGCCTGTGATAGCAGAGACTATCTAGGTGTACAGAGACATACTGGGACGACCTCCCTGTCTCCCAGGTTCTTTTCTCCATATATAATGACTAACAAGACCTCCCTATACTCCCTCCTGAACTTCCTGGAGAAGTCAGATTTAATTCCAGTACAAAGTCACTGCTATAAAGATGAAGGATCTAGGGGATTCCCTGGTGGAGTAGTGGTTGAGAATCTGCCTACCAATGCAGGGGACACGGGTTCGATCCCTGGTCCGGGAAGATCCCACGTGCCGCAGAGCAACTAAGCCCGTGTGCCACAACTACTGAGCCTGTGCTCTAGAGCCTGTGAACCACAACTACTGAGCCCACGTGCCGCAACTACTGGAGCCCACGTGCCACAACTTCTGAAGCCCGCGTGCCTAGAGCCCGTGCTCCGCAATGAGAAGCCCACGCACAGCAACAAAGGGTAGCCCCCGCTCGCCACAACTAGAGAAAGCCCGTGCACAGCAGCGAAGACCCAACACAGCCAAAAATAAATAAATTTATATTAAAAAATTAAAGATGAAGGCTCTAAATGGGGATTCAGAACGAACAAGGTTCTGGAATATGGGACAGGGCTGGACCACTGGTATTTCAGTGAGAAGAAAGAGAACACCATCTGACTGAATCCTCAAATGAAAAGAAACATAGCAACATTTACAATCAGAAGCATCATCTGAGGTTTGCCCTCACCTTCCACCTGTCTCAGTCAATTTCTGGCATCTCGTTAAGAAGAAATTCACTTGGCTTATATGGAGGAAAATTTTCTGATTTTATAAAATGTGAGGGAATACCTAGTCTAAGACATCCCAAACAGGGTCATTTGATTCAGTTCACCTCAACAGATACCGTCACAGTAACAGTTAATTCCCCAAGTAACCATCCTTTCCTTCTCTTACACCCACCTCCACCCTCACTCCTGAGTTTGTTCAGGGCACACGGCCACCTGGCTACTAGCCTCTTGCAGTTAGGTGTGTCCATGAAACCACTTGCTCCCCCTCCTGGGGGTCAGAGCAGAGTTGAGGTACAGATGCATCTGCTTGGACCACGCAGATGAGATTAACCCTAATGGAATGCCAGAGCAATAAGACAGAAGGAACCCAAGTCCCCATGTCCATAGCTGGAATCTTGGACAAAGGCCACCTACCTGGCCTGGACCCCTGCCTACCTCTGGACCATGCCTTATGTGAGAAAGAAAATTCCATTTTGTTTAGCCTTTATTTTTTCGGTTTTGTTATAGCAGCTTGGTTTTTACCCAAATCAACATATACCCTTGCTGAATGTGCCCTGCTTAACCTCTCCTTGCCATGTCAATTTTACTTTGTTTACCAATCAAGAATGTTTAGGATGGGAGTTCCCTGGTAGCCTAGTGGTTAGGATTCCAGGCTTTCACTGCTACAGTCTGCGGTCCAGGTTCAACCCCTGGTCGGGGAACTGAGATCCCGTAAGCCGTGAGGTGTGGTCAAAAAAAAAAAAAACCCACGATGTTTAAGATGAATGGATAAACGAAATGTGGTATTACATATAATGGAATATTATTTAGCCTTAAAAAGGAAAGAAATTCTGATACAACTTACAACATAGACAAACCTTAAGGACATTATGCTAAGTGAAATGAGCCGGTCATAAAAAGACAAATAGGGCTTCCCTGGTGGCGCAGTGGTTGAGAATCCGCCTGCCGATGCAGGAGACACGGGTTCGTGCCCTGGTCCGGGAGGATCCCACATGCCGCGGAGCCGCTAGGCCCGTGAGCCATGGCCGCTGGGCCTGTGCGTCCGGAGCCTGTGCTCCACAGCGGGAGAGGCCGTAGCAGTGAGAGGCCCGCATACCGCAAAAAAAAAAAAAAAGACAAATACTGTAGAATCCCATTTATATGAAGTACCCAGAGCAGTCAAATTCACAGAGACAGAAAGTAGAAGGGTGGCTGTCAGCGGCTAGGGGAGGGGAAATGGAGAGAAGTTGCTTAATGGGTACAGAGTTTGTTTTGCTCCACACAAGGAGTTCTGGAGATTGGTTGCGACAGAGTGAATGTACTTAACACTACTGAACTGTACACTTAAAAACGGTTAAGACAGCAAACTTTATATTATGTATATCTTACCACAGTTTAAATAACAAAACCCAAAAACTCAGAACAGGGACTTCCCTGGTCGTCCAGTGGTTAAGAATCTGCCTTCCAAAGCAGGGGACGTGGGTTCAATCCCTGGTCTGGGAACTAAGATCCCACATGCCGCGGGGCAACTGAACCCATGCTCTGCAACTAGAGAAGCCCACAACAAAGACCGAGCGCAGCCAAAATAGAAAAAAACAACTCAGAGCGGTACCAAAAAAAAGATAAAACAAACTATAAATACACCATTTCTTTTTCTTTTTTTTTCTAAGGCATTTTATTTTATTTTATTTTTTGGCTGCACCATGTGGCACATGGGATCTTAGTTCCCCGACCAGGGTTCGAACCTGAACCCCCTACACTGGAAGTGTGGTGTCTTAACCACTGGACCGCCAGGCAAGTCCCCACACGCCATATCTTGATTACAGTAGTGTTTGTATATACATTTGCCAAAACTCAATGAACACTTAAAATGGGTGAACTTAATTATATGTAAATTATACCTCAATAGAGTTAATTTTTTAAAAAAGAATGTTTATCATGTAACTGAGAATTTTAAATAAAAGTCTCCAACTTATCCATCTTATCACTGATTTTGTGGCTTTCCAATTTCTCATATTTATTGGGCCCTCTGCCCACGCCAAATCAGACTCATCCCCAAAGCTGCAGGTGCCACACTTACTGCAAGATGCTCATCTTGAGCTGCAGGCCATGCAGAACCTCGATCACTCTCTGCACATCGCCGAGAAGCTGGTGGGTGGCCACAATCTTCTTGGCATTCTGGTGGGAATAGTTCTCTTCTAAAAATGCCAGGCCATGCATATGTCCCCTGCTCAACCACTCCTTGTCATACCAGTACTTGAAGCCAGGCCTCTGACCTAAAGCAGTGACAATGAGAGTTAGTTAATCCTCGGTCTGAAGGAAACCCAGACCATTTCATCATTGCACAATTATCACACAAACTATTGGAAAGATGGACTGGTGTGTTCATTTTGTTCATTCATTCATCCAGTATACATTTATTTGGCAGCTACTATATGCTGGGCTCTCTACTAGGTGTTGGGGATAAGGTAGTGAGAAAAGTATATAAATTTCCTGATCTCTGCAACTGGCCAGAGGTAGAGTGGGAACTTGGATATCTTGTTAAAGTTAAATCACATCATTCCCTCTCCCACTTAAAACCTTTGATGACTTCCTATCGTGCACAGAAGAAAACCCAAAGCCCCGACTGATTTAATGAGGCCGGCACGCCCAGGCTCCTTCCTGCCCTCCTTGCCCCACCCTTTCTGGGAACACATTCAAGCTCTTTCTGGTCTTAGGGTCTCTGCTCTAGCACCCCTACCCTTGTGTGGAGCACTATTCCCCAAGGCCTTTGCAGGACTGGCTCCTTACCACCTCCTCAGAGAGGCCATTGGTTACCTCCCAAAGTACGAAAGCCTCTTCCGTGCCTCCTAGTCATTCCCGATCTGAGGGCTTTTGCCCCCTCAAAGCATTCATCCCTACCTAACATGTTCTTGTTTAGATGACTTATTTTGACATCTGTTGCTGGTCCAAATCCCACTAAAAGCCAGAAGAATAGGAATTGTTTTGTTCATGGTTATATCCTCAGTGTCTGGCAAAAGCCATCTTGAATGGATTTATCAAATGGAAAGAAGCCCCAAGTGCCCCTCCAACTGTCACCTACCGCCTAACTAAATGAATGGTCAGCCCCCCACTCCCTTCTCTGGACCTCCATTTCCCATCTGTAACAATGACAGTTGAACCAAACAGCTTCAGCGGTCCTGTTCATCACAGGGGTCCTAAGGAAGGACTGGAAACACAACCACACATGACTTGGCACAGTGTTTCCTGCTGTAAAAGCCCAGGGAACAGCTTCCAATCAGACTCTTGTTCACCTCTCAATGGCTATAAAGACCCTAAAATAACCCGGGTAAACCCTATCAAGGTCCTTGCACTCTTTCTGGCTTTTCAAAGACACATGGTGGGGATGCACCTCCACTCTGTTAACAATACCTTTAAGTAACCATTAAAGAATAGATCTGTTAGATTAAACTTCTGGTCCAAGACTGCAGAATCAAACATAGTCAATAAATGTGACAGTCACTGGGCGCTCAATTCAAGAAATCTATTCCCAGTCTTGGCAATTTAGTTATAAAAGTTCAGAAAGTGCATAGGGATTGATAAAGATGGTGTATACGATGTCTAAAAAGAGAAAAGTGGACGGAAAGAGTGAGAGACAATAAAGTAGACAAAAGAGATTTTTAAACAGTGCCCTAAAGGAGCCCTGGGGATTATGTGTGGAATCTCAGAGGCAGCTGCCACAGAGGTAGCCTGAGCAGCAGGATTCAAAGCAGCACTACCAGTTTTACAAGACAAAGGTCAGAGACACCAGTTGTCATCTCCTATCTAGCACTAACTGTCTGAGTGATCTTAGGCCAATCATTTCCCTTCTGGGCCTGTTGCTTGCCTGTTAAATGTCAAGACTACACTAAGTGGTCTCTGAGATCCTGCCCATCAATTATATTCTATGACTTACGGACTAATCTTCTGACCATATTCTTTCCTTGGGATAAAGGAAAAAACAGAGGCAGATTGCTCTCTGTCTATAGACTAATCTAGCACAAGAAGGCACAGTGTCACAATAGAGGTTATCAGGCCCCGGGGGGACCTACTTGCTGGAAAATGAACTGTGGTAGCCCAGTCCCTTCCTATACAACCAGCAAAATCAAGAGACTTGGTCCCACAAGTCAGTTCTAATTCCAATCTGCTTCATGAGATTAGGAGAGTCATTCATTTCATAAGCAAAAATAGGAATAGGAGCTCCTACCAGGCCCACCTCATAGGACAAAAAGGAATAACGGAAGCAGAGGCTCTCCAGCGTTGTCTAGCTGTGAGGGGATCATGGGACTGGTCCCAAGGGGAGCAACCTTACAGGTGACGAATGGTGACGATGTCACATCCCACTGACAGCAAGACAAGAACCACAGATTTATACTCCACCCCTGAGATTTCTGGAAAGGGGAACCCAAGAGCCACAGGCCAGCCCTGCTGTCAAGGAACAATGAAATGAACGGATCCTAAGGAATTAATTCACTGCTCTGGGTGGCAGACAGGCTCTTCGCAAACACACCTTTCCCCTCCCCTCAAGGGCGTGTATCTCCCTTCCAGGTGTCAACGATGCAATGTAAGGCAGATGCCACCAGAGGGAGCAGAGGCCGGTTTCCAACCCTTCAACAGCCCTGAAAAGCCAAGGACAGAGCCCACAACCTCATGA
Source organism: Kogia breviceps (assembly GCF_026419965.1). Lineage (NCBI taxonomy): Eukaryota > Metazoa > Chordata > Mammalia > Artiodactyla > Physeteridae > Kogia > Kogia breviceps. The sequence goes on from NC_081323.1 coordinate 23,017,919, forward strand.
ACTCTCAAGAAAAGGAAAAGGTGCTTGCTCTGGCAGCACATATTCTAAAACTAGAACAACAGAGAAAAGATTAGCATGGCCCCTACACAAGGATGACATGCAAATCAGTACAGCATTCTACAGTTTATACAGAGTTTCAGTTGTACAAGATGAAAAAGTTCTAGAGATCTGCTATACAACATTGTGCTAATAGTTTATAAAGAATACTGTGCTGTACACTTAAAAATTTGTTAAGAGGGTAGAGCTCATGTTGTATGATTTTTATCCCCCCCCCACACACACCCACAACAAAATTCTAGCTCAAGGCCAGGCCTTCCACTAGGTGAACCTCTTCATACGTGCTCTCTTACTGCCAAGTTCAGGACAGCTGGCCACCAGGTGAGCTAGCAACAAAGGCGAGGAGGAGGCAGAGTCTAGCCGATGCTGAAGAAATGAGTCTCAAGACCACAGACACTCAGGCTGCTTCACCGCCAGCTGTGCTAAGGAAAAGGCTACATATTGTTAATATCCCTGACTCCAGAAATCTCTACCTGGAGGGTCTTGGCAAACATAACAGGTGTATTTCTCAGGCACATTTTCTTCCAGTAATCCCATGCAGACCCCATGCTGCCAGCACTGGCACTCTTCACACTGTTAGAATTAAAGAAGCAATAAAAATTAAACTCAGAAGGAATCCTCCATCCAAAAATAAGACCCACCTGTAGGGGGAAAGGGGCAGTGGAGGCGGAAGGAGGAGGGAGGGAGAGGAGGAGGAGGGAGTGCGAGTTGAGCTGCAACCACTCTTCCAGAGCAGCCACTAGCCACCTGTGCTTTTAACATTTAAGTTAACAAACTAAGTTTAAAATTCAGTTCCTTAGTCCCACTAGCCACATGTTAAGTGCTCACTCAACAGCCGTCTGAGGCTAGTGGCTACCATACTGGACAGCACAGATGAAGAACATTTAAATTAAGCAGCACTGATCTCAGAAAAATGACTATTTTCCCTCCCATTTCTAGAGGCTTTCACTTTTCTGATCACTTTATAAAGAGAGAGGAAAAACTGTTTAAGTTCTCAGAGGGAGGTTAACTTAGAAAGACAAAAACCTGAGTTTGAATTCTGGCTCAGACATTCATTAGCTGTGTGACCTTGCACAGGTCACTTCTCCACCCTGGGCTTCAGTTTCCCCATCTGCAAAACAGGATACTGTTCCTACCAACCGTGTGGGGTTGTTTGTGAGGAATCAATGGGTCACATGTCAAAGTTCATATAGTAGAGCCCAGCACTCAACTTTTATGTATTAAGAGCCTACTACTGCTAGGAATGGGTAGGCTAACTCACTCTGATGCCTCCTGGACTCAACATATGCTAGCACTTTGCATTTGTTCTTTCTAAACCTTACCAACGGTCACACAGCTGAGAAGATGCAACAGTGGATCAGAACACAAGCCTGGCTGACTGCAAGGCTAGTTCTTTTAACCCTTAGGTTCCACTGCCTTCCCTGGGGAAGGGGGAAAGAGAGAAGGGGCAAGAGGCAGAGAGGGAAAGAAAGGAGCAGAGAATGAGAGCAGCACTGGGAGGGAAAGAAAAGGCTGTGAGACAACAAAGGCAGTTAGTAGCAGAAAACAGACTAATAATTAAGAATGAAAGTGTCTCTCACCAAAGACTTCGTGTCTTAAGAACTAGGATACACCAAAATTGAATCAAAAACACCTAAGTTGAAAATTTCAAAATAACGTTTTTCATGTGGGTCTGGCTAATATACATTATCCATTTTTAAAAAGTTTAAATTGGAACTTCCCTGGAGGTCCAGTGGTTAAGACTCTGCACTTCCACTGCAGGGGGCGTGGGTTCAATCCCTGGTTGGGGAACTAAGATCCCGCATGCCGTGTGGTGCAGTGAAAAAATTTTTTAAATAAAAGTTTAAATTTTTTTGGTGGGGGGGGCAGCTGTGCCACGCGGCTTGAGGGATCTTAGTTCTCGGACCAGGGACTGAACCCAGGGCCCCGCCCTCCAGCAGTGAGAGCACCGAGTCCTAAGTACTGGATCGCTAGGGAATTCCCCAAAAGTTTAAATTTAGAAGTGAACAAGAACAATAACAGAAAAGATAAAATATCTAAGAATAAATCTGAGACTAAGAATAAAAACATGCAAGGTCTGTGTAAAGAAAATTTTTAAATATTTGAAGGACATGGAGACTGAAGTCAATGAATGGTAAGTACTTTATTCCTGGATAACAAGAGTCATTTTCATAAGGATGGCAGATCTCCTTGGATTAATATATGAAAATAATGTAATGCCAACAAAATAATAAATTAATAGCTCTGGAACTATATAGAAGCTGATTCTAATAGCCAGGAAATTAAAAAGAACAAAAGGGGGTACTAGCCCTACCAGATATTTTAAAAATATTATAAAGGTATAATAATTAAAATAGAATTGTACAAGTAAATATATAGACAGAGAGATCAATGAAAGAGAGAATCCAGAATGAGATCCAAACTACATATGGAAATAGAGTAAATAAAGGTGGCGTTTCAATAAGAAGGCATGGTGTTGGGACAACTGGTTAGTGAGAGCCTTCACCTTATACCAGGATAAATTCCAGGCGGATCAAATATTTATAAGGTTTTTAATAAATAATTGAAACCTCAAAAGTACCAGAAGAGGGCTTCTCTGGTGGTGCAGTGGTTTAGAGTCCGCCTGCTGATGCAGGGGACATGGGTTCGTGCCCCGGTCCGGGAAGATCCCACATGCTGCGGAGCAGCTAGGCCTGTGAGCCATGGCCGCTGAGTCTGCACGTCCAGAGCCTGTGCTCTGCAATGGGAGAGGCCACACAGTGAGAGGCCCGCGTACCACAAAAAAAAAAAAAAAAAAAAAGTACCAGAAGAAACCATGAAAAATTATTTTATTGACTTTTCTATAAACTTTTATGAACTTCCAATGAGGAAGCAACTGCTATTCAAATCTCAGAAGCCATTAAAGAAATGTTTGATATATATGACCTCACAAAAACAAAAAAAACTATAAGACAAGCCAAAAGACAGATAACAAAGTGGGTACAAATATTTGTAACTGTTCTCACAGCTGATACAAGAACATTATCTACAAAAAGCTTACACAGGGACTTCCCTGGTGGTCCAGTGGTTATGACTCCATGCTCCCAATGCAAGGGGACCAGGTTCGATCCCTGGTCCAGGAACTAGATCCCACATGCCACAACTAAAAGATCCAGAGTGCCACAACTAAAGATCCCGCACACCGCAACTAAAGATTCCACACACCGCAATTAAAGATCCCACACGAGGCAACGAAAATCCTGCACGCAGCAACAAAGATCCCGTGTGCTGCAACTAAGATCCAGTGCAGCCAAATAAATAAATAAATTTTAAAAAGCTTATGCAAATGGGTAAGAAAACAACCAACCATCCAACAGAAAACTGAATAAAGGACATGAACAGGCAGGTCAAAGGAAAAAAACACATCTTAAATAAAAAGATGTTCAAAGCAACCATTATAAGAATAAAGTAATGTAAGGGAAATTGAATATAAATTAATGTGAAATGAAACCAGCCTAATAATATGCATACACATTAGTATTTCTAGATTCTGGGATGACATGTAAATATCAATTAACTCTTCATACCTTTATGTATTGCCTGAAGTTTTTATAATAAACATTTACTACTTTCATCACACAAGTGTTATTCTCATGAATAACTGTTTATAGAGTATAATTTTCATTTATATATGCATGTGTATGTATGTCTTCTAAAATAACAACAGTGATTTATCCCTGGGTAAAAATCATCTGGGTAATCCTTGTTTTCTTCTTTGTAGTTCTTGGAAATGCAGAAAATCACAATCATAAATATTTTTAAGTATATTAAAATAAATTACAAACTGGCTATACTAGTAGATTGTTTTTTCACTTATCTGAAGAGCAAAGATAAAGAAGTCTGATAGTACTCTGTACTGACAAGGGTGCTGGTAAGACCGTTCTTTAGTACATCAGGGAAAGTTTATAGAATATTGCTATGACACCAGTATTTGTCAAAATAATAAATGCACGCCTACTTTGGTCCTGGAATTTTACTTTCAAAACTTGGTCTCACAGATATACTTACACAAAATTATTTATTACATCACTGCTAAGATTAGAAACAATCCAAATGTCCATCAACAAGGGAAGAGTTAAATAAATGATGATCCATCCATTATGCAACCATTAAAAAGAATGGGGAAGCTTTTTTAGATCTGAAAATGGAATGGTCTTCAACATATATTATTAAATGAAAAAAAGATACTGAAAACACTATGTATTAAAATAACATTGTGTTAAAAAAAAAGATGGTTGCACAGCAATGTAAATGTACTCAATGCCAGTTCACTTAATGCCACATATATTTTTAAATGGTTAAGATGGTAAATTTTATGTTATGTATATTTTATCACAAAAAGAAAGAAAAAAAATGGAGAGAATATATTTGATGTCGCTTGTTTAGCCACTGAATGTTTCTGGAGTGATACGCAAGAAGATGACAAGGGCTGCCTCCAGGGAAAGCAAATAAAGTTTTTAAAATGGGCTTCTTATTAAAGCCGCTACACAATTTTCACTGGGGTCTAGCACCTAATGTTACATTTTTGTTGCTCTAGGGCAAAGGTCAGCAAACTACAGCCCACAGGCCAAATTCAGCTTGAGTCCTATTTTGGTAAATAAAGTATAATATGAACATAACCATGGTCATTCATTTTTTTGCATTACCTCTGACTGCTTGGGGCAGAGTTGAGTAGTTGTGACAGAGATCACATGGCCCAAAGCCTAAAATATTTATTTTCTGGTCCTTTAAGAAAAAGTTTGCCAAAACCTGCCTTAGAGCAATTAAAATAATTTAAATATTAAATGGGTTTCCTGATGCTCATTTTTTTGTGTGTGGTACCCAGATTTCTCAAACATTCATGATTACTAAGTAGGATTTTATCCTTCCAATGATTTAAATTAGCACTGGTAAATAAAATCAAATAATAATATACATGAGCAACACTGCTACCAAATAACGAAAATGATCAAAGAAAACTATTTCTCTGATCTTCTAGGGAACAAATTCTAAATGTTTTCTAGGGTGGTGCAAATTATCAATGTAAGTTTAAAATTTATTTTAAGAAAAAAATGATTTGAACTTTCCTAAATGATGAATATATTTAAAACTAGACGAATACATTTTAAAACTTTAAACTGTATTGTTCCAGTTAGCTCCCTCTAACTTTATGCGTTTTGCTAAAGTTACTGAGTGGAAAAAGGTACCCTGCTCACAATGACAGGTATAGTCAGAAACTGTCCCTCTGTAACACAAAGCCAGCTGGACAACAAGTGGACAGCAAAGAAGAGTCTTCTACAACAAAACCCAAGATGTTCTGAAGTGAGCTCGTCACCACCACAATGCCAGACAGGAAGCCACAGTGCTGAGCTGAGCTGCGGGGAAGGTCATGTGGAGCCTGGGAAGCAGGCGATGGAATTCAGTTCCTGACTCTGCAATGTAACAACTGGTGTGGTCTCAATTTTTTCAAACTTAGTTTCCTCACAGCACAAAATGGCACTTCAAGCTCTACCCCCCCCAAACGCCCCATGATCCTTGCCACTTACAGAATAGTCAATGGAGAAAGTACCATGGTGGGTCAGAACTGCATCTCTTATACTGATTAGCTGCAAGAGCCTTGCCAGGAGAGGCCTTCATTACTCACCCACTAATGATTTCTAAGGACAAATGAGGACCAGATCAGGCTTCCAAGGCCCAGAACTGAGCACACGCCCAGAGAGACAGGATGAAAACTAACGATCTTCAACATACTTTTATTTTATTTATTTATTTATTTATTTTGGCCGCATTGGGTCTTTGTTGCTGTGCGTTGGCTTTCACTAGTTGCAGCGAGCGGGGCTACTCTTCGTTGCAGTGCACAGCCTTCTCATTGTGGTGGCTTCTCTTGTTGCGGAGCACGGGCTCTAGGCACGCAGACTTCAGCAGTCGTGGCACATGGGCTCAGCAGCTTTGGCTCGCGGGCTCTAGAGCGCAGGCTCAGTAGTTGTGGCTCACGGGTTTAGTTGCTCCATGGCATGTGGGATCTTCCCGGAGCAGGGCTCGAACCTGTGTCCCCTGCACTGGCAGGCAGATTCTTAACCACTGCACCACCAGGGAAGCCCTTCAACATACTTTTAAAGCCAAACTTAAAAAAAAAATTCTACTGGAGGGGAAAAAACAAACAAATGGTTTTTCATGTTACATAAGTTTTTGAATTATATTCCACTGAGCTTCAGAGATTCTACAAATGGGTGTGTTTTATAAAATGGGACTATTTTAGAAAACAAAACAAAACAAAAAATGCACACTCCAAGCTTAAATGTTAAGACAACAGAGCCCACCAGCACACATAATTCTGTACTGCTAGGCTAACTTAGTATTACGCAGTCCTCAGAACAAAGCTTTTCTTCCCATCTCTGATTAACCAAAGTGACTACACAGCATGCTGTTTAGGAAAAGTCCCCATACAATGGCCATGTTCAAAGGCTTGTCTCAAAAAAAAAGGAAAACAACTGAGCCACTGAAATGCTCCAAGTTGGCAACTACCACTCACAACCCCACGTGAATATTAGACCCCATGGGAAGAGGCCAGCCAGCCATTCACATTTTTGAACTTAAAAGTGAAAATTATTCATTTTGAACTTCCAAAACTTCTGCTTTTATCTGTTACACATTTGGGGGTTCTGTGAAAAGAGTCCATTAGGGAAAGGGGCCCTGATGCTGAAAAACTGATTTGAAAACCACTGACCTAATGCATACTAAAGGTCATAAATATCAGGAGCTATTCGAGACCATTCATCTACCTTGAATTCCCAGAAGTTGCCATGAAGGCTATTAAAAAAAAAAAGAAAGAAACTCCCAGAAGAATTCTAACCAACATAAACATGACTTACTTAAAAAACTCAGGTTCCCTGGAGTCAGCCAGGCAGCAGCCACCTCCACCATAACTGTGATTAAGAGCAAGAGAAGGGCCAGAGGCAAGCAGGTGCTGGCCAGTGATAGTCTCCCCAAGCAGGCAGGGAGGCCCCCCAACAGGCACATCCCAGAAATGGAGATGACAAATACAAATGCCAAGAAGATGAAGAATAAGAAACAGACAAGTTATAAAACTGGCCTCCATCTCTGTAGTCCATAAAGAAAATTTACCTGAGAGAGAAGATATGGATCCACAGGAAGATCAAACTGCCCCTCCAGAGATTTGGGTCCCTACTGTTCAACTCCTCACTGTGTGACCACAGGCAAGGCCCTTCCCATTTGTGGGTCCAGCTGGCCCAAGCAGAGCATAAGAGGTTTAGACTCAGTGATCCCTCAAGTCCTCTCTTATTCTAGTCATAGGCTATTTATACCAGCCTGAGATGCAGAGGAAGCAGAGCCAGTAAGCGAAGCTCAATCTGCTGCTGACGGTACTGCCTATCTGGGGCTTCTGACATGACATTATTTTTGTTGGCCTCAGACTGTATTCCCTCAAAATTCCCTCCAAGGACCAGTTTATGTTCCTCTATACCTGTGTCTCCTGGAAGCTCCACCTACCTGAATCATGAAGTCATTTTCCTCCTGAACCTCACAGATGCAGCGGACCACTTCAAAATCGTACCGGTCCTCCCCATCAAGTTCCTCATCTGGGTTAGTGGTCACATCAACGTCTTGGCCATACTCCTCATCGCTCCAAAGAAAGCTCTCGGAGGAGGAGTCACTCACATTATCTTCTTCTGAGAGGAAAGGGAAAACAAAAGTCCCTTTTTAAAATTATAGTTATAAAATTTTTAAAAACCCCTAGATTGTCAAGAGTAGAAATGAACTTACAGACCTTCTCTTCTGTGAACTTTCACAGAACGGGGAAACGCAAACTCCAATCTGTTCCTCAGGCCTGTCATCTACTAACAGCCCGAATGATATGTGCTGCCTGGCAGCGAACTGAACTCCATTTCCTCATTTTCCTGACAGTGAAGCCCAAGGTAAATGGCTGCTCAAGGTCACAGTCACAGAGTTCACTGGCAGAGAAACTGCAACTCCACATGAGCCACACAGATCATCATCCCAAACGACTCAAATGTGTTCCTTGACCTCACCCGACCCAGCCATGACCTGGCTTACAGCCCAGTCTGTATCCACAGCCACTTTTAAAACTCTGTAAACTGTGGGGCATGAGGAAGGGGCAGATTCCAGGGATAATCAGAACCAGAATCACTAGATCTTGGTACCTGACTAGTGGTTATTACAACTAACTTTTACTGATCACTTATTCTATACCAGACACTGTTCTAAATACTTTCCATATACTTATTAACTACTTTTAAACTCACAATCACCCTATAAGTTGCTAAAGAAGGGAAAACTTCAAGGTTGACTCAGATTTCCCCAAGCAACCAGGTTAGATGCAGAGGCCACCAACAAGAAATGGAGGAACCTCCGGGAGGGGCAGGTGTGCAAGGAGTTGGGGGATAATGGATTTGGTTATAGACACACTGGCTTAGAGGTACCTAAGAGACATTCTACTAAGACCAAAGTTGGAGAGAAGGGAAGTTCTGGGAAGGTATAGCTAATGGCCTATTTATTTGATGTACTTCTTGTTTAAAAGACCTAACAGACTACTTGCAGAAGGCCTGAGAGTAGATTACAACATCAACATAAATCCAGCCTTCTCAGACTGCCGTGCTGTACAAATGATCAAGCCAGCAGAGCCTCCTTACCGGACATTTTCACTTTCCCTTTGTGGTTTCCAGATTCTGAGCCATGGAGCTGCGGGCTCATATGGACCCCGGGCTTGTGTGAGGACCCACACCTGGTGACAGCAAATGCCTTGGGTGGAGAAGGCTCCTGTGAGGCATCACTGATCTCCTCACTGCAGGGGCATTCTGAAGAACAAGATCAGGAAGAAATTAGCACCCTCAGACATCACTAGGGCATTCCAGAATCAACCCCATCCAACCAACAGCTCCACTGTTCAAAGAGCTCAAATGCTCAGAAGCAATTCAGCTAGAACAGATTTAGGAATTAATACTTCTAGCTACCTCCAAGAACCTCAAAACAAAAAGCTTCTTCCCCACCATCACCCTTCTCCCCTTTTTCTAATAAGACTGCTTTTCTAAGCCAGAACCACTTTGAGAATAAAATGTGGCATCCCTTTAGCTCCCAAGACTGGAACACTCATTTTCTTAAAAATCAGCATTTTTGCTGGGGCTAGACACACATTTTTTAAGAAATGAATCCTTTCTTGAAAGGGTTCAGAGATGTGTATTTAAGAGTTGTGTGTGCAGACAAATACAGTCATTCACCTGCATATCCTCTCCTACAATGGCACTTCCATTGTGACAGAGCACGCTGGCCAACACAGCAAGAGGGAGGGCTTTTCTAAATGCCACTGTGGCCTTGTAGCACCTGGCGTGAGCCGAGCCCACAGGCTCCATTAAAGGCCTGCTGGCCCTTCCTCTCCTCAGAGGCCAAGACTGGGGAGAAGCAACCCCTCCCTACCTACAGTAAGGAAATCCAAGTGAAACGCCCCAGGGGAAAATTTACCAGGTTTGGTTTTCTTTTTCTTTTTCTTTTTCTTCTTTGGCTTCACCCTCACAAACTCTTTGAATTTCTTCTCTTTATTCTTCTCCTTGTCTTTTGCAGCTAGAATTAAATACAAGTGTAAGTACTGGCATTCTAACATTTTGTTTTCAATGCCGGGATGTTTATGCTTAAGTAAGCAAGCATGCACAATGTGAAGAACCAAAATGGTCAGTAGAACAGAGTTCCAGGTCTGGTTCTGCCTGGGAGGTCACCTTCCATCCTCCTCAGAGCTCTGCAGCCCCTTCTCTATCATCAAGCCTTTAGACCAGAGGCTGGCAAACTCTGGCCCACTGCCTGTTATTATAAATAAGTTTTATTGAAAATACACTATGCTCATTTGTTACATGTTGACCATGGCTGCTGCCACACTTCAATGGCAGATCTGAGGAGTAAAGACAGAGACCTTATGGCCTTCAAAGCTGAAATATTTATTGTCTGGCCCTTTACAGAAAAAATCTGCCAACCCCACTTAGATCACTACTCCTGAACACTGGCTACATATTGCAATCACCAAGGGAGATTTTTAGAAAGTGGATGCCCGGGTCCCACCCACAAAGATTCTGATTTAACTGGCTTGAGGTGAAACCTGAACATCAGGATTTTGTTTGCTTGATTCTTCTTCTTCTTCTTAATAATTGAAGTACAATTCATATAATATAAAATTATCCACTTAAAAAGGAATAATTCACATCTTCCAAAAACCACAACTTCATTCTCTGCTACTTTTCACAGCAAAACTTCTTAAGTTATCAATATTCCCTGCCAAACTTCTCAATTCAGTTTTCCTAATTCCCCTCTGAAAAGCTTCCCACCTACCACTCAACTGAGACTGTAGTTTTCAAGTTAATAATAGCCTAACCATTGCAAAAATCCAGTTGTTTCTTCTATCTTATCAAACATACATAGCATTTCAAATAATTGATCATGCCTTACTTTTTAGGTGTTAAGATATGTTTAAGCATACACATATCCTGTGACCTAGCCATTCCACTCCTAGATATTTACTCAAGAGAAAGGATAACTTATGTCCACACAGAGACTTGTATATGAATGCCCACAGCAGCTTTAGTTGTAACCTCCCAAAATGAAAATCACCCAAATGTCCATCACCAGGTGAATGGACAAATAATCTGTGGTGTATCCATACAATGGAATACCTCCAACAATAAAAGTATAAACTATGAATAATATGCAGCAATGTAAGTGAACCTCAAAATAAGTATGCTGAGTAAAAGGAGCCATATAAAATCTAATGCATACTGCATGATCCCATTTATATAAAATTCTAGAAAATGAAAACTAATCTATATAATAGAAAGCAGAATAGAGACTACCTGGGGATGAGAGGGGGGAGGAGTAAAAAGGAGGAATTTTAAAGGGGCATAAGGAAAGTTTAGGAGGTAATGGATATGTTTACCATTTTATTGTGGTAATGGCTGGGTATATATACATGCCAAATCTCATCAAATTATACAATTTAAATATGTGCAGTCCACTGAACAACAATTAAGCTTCAATAAACCTGTAGGTAGGTAGGAAGGAAGAGAGGGAGGGAAAAAGAAAAGAGCAATCCAGCGGCATGTAGTACATTCACAATACTGTGCAACCAGCTCTACCCCAGTTCCAAAACATTCCCATCACTCTGAAGTAAAACCACTTACCATTAAGCAGATTCTCCCCAACCCCTCAAGCCTTGGCAACCACCAATCTGCATCTGTCTCTATGAATTTATCCATTCCGGACATTTCATATACATACAATAAGTGACCTTTTGTGCCTGGCTTCTTTCACTTAGCGTAACGTTTTCAAGGGCATCAGGGTTTTTAAAAAACACTCTCCAAGTGATTCTGATGTAGAATCAAGATGGATCACAAAGCAAGTGTGGGGTAGGATAAGCAGTCAGGTTCAACTGATTTTAACTGAGCACCTGTGTGCAAATATCACAAACATCTCATTTGACCCTAACAACCACCGGTGTATATCATTCCAGTTTCACAGATGAGGAAATTGGAACTTGGTGAGGTGATGACACCTGCTTGAGATCATACAGACATTTAAAAACAGGTTCATCTGGCTCTCCAGCACCAAGTCAGCACGACCTCCGAGGCCCCTCTCCCAAACAGGTATCGAGGAATTGTACGAGAGGACGATGGACTGCATCCTCCAGCTGGCAAGCCTGGCTCTACAGGTAGAAGTTAATCTACTGGCTAAAGAACACAGGACTTGGGCTTCCCTGGTGGCGCAGTGGTTAAGAATCTGCCTGCTAATGCAGGGGACACGGGTTCAAGCCCTGGTCTGGGAAGATCCCACATGCCGCGGAGTAACTAGACCTGTGAGCCACAACTACTGAGCCTGCGCGTCTGGAGCCTGTGCTCCGCAACAAGAGAGGCCGCAATAGTGAGAGGCCCGCGCACCGCGATGAAGAGTGGCCCTGGCTCGCCATAACTAGAGAAAGCCCTCGCACAGAAATGAAGACCCAACACAGCCAAAAATAAATAAATAAAATTTAAAAAAATAAAGAAAGAAAGAACACAGGACTTAAGGGTCTCTAAGCTCCCTTCGTGTTAAAATACTCTGCAAATGGGAAACAAAGTTCAACAAACAAGAACTCTAGAAAAGAGCTTAGTCTACTTTACAGAAGTACTCTTTCTACGATTAAGAAACCAGAGCCCAAAGAAATAAGGTGACTAAGCCAAAGTCATGCAGTTGATAAACAAAACATGGTTAAATGCCTCCTAAATTTCATTCACAAAAGCTATCAACAATATTTACTTTTCCTCTGATCCTGGAAACAGTCTTCCTCAGGAATAGAAGCAGAACAACTCATTTCTGCACATTCGCTTGGCTACAACCACATTATCAGTCATGTTTTTTTGTTGTTTGTTTTTTTAGTTTATTTATTTTATTTTTGGCTGTGTTGGGTCTTCGCTGCTGCTCGCAGGCTTTCTCTAGTTGCAGCAAGTGTGGGCCACCCCTCGTTGCTGTGCGCAGGCCTCTCATCACTGCGGCCTCTCCTGTTGCGGAGCACGGGCTCCAGGCTTGCGGGCTTCAGTAGTTGTAGCATGCGGGCTCAGCAGCTATAGCATGCGGGCTCAGCAGTTGTGGCTCACGGGCTCCAGAGCACAGGCTCAGCAGCTGTGGCGCATGGGGCCAGCTGCTCCGCGGCATGTGGGATCCTCTCGGACCAGGGCTCGAACCCATGTTCCCCGCATTAGCATGTGGATTCTTAACCACTGTGCTGCCAGGGAAGCCCTCAGTCATGGTTTAAATTCATTTATTTAACAAATATTTGAGCATCCACCATGTTCCAAACAGCATTCTAGGGAGGAGGGATAAGGCAATGAACAAAAAAAAGACAAAAACCCTTAACCTCACAGAACTACATTCTAGTGGGTGGGGGCAGAAAGCAAGTAAGTCATATAGTATTCTAGGAGGTGATTAGTGCTATGGAAAAAATAAAGCAGGGAAGGGGGACAGAAGGGATGAGGGAAGGGGAGATTTGCAATTTTAACAGTCTATGGTCAGAGAATGCCTCGCTGAGAAAAGGACATCTGAGCAAAGACCTGAAAGGAGTGAGAGAACAAAACATGCAGAAATCTGGGAGAAGAGTCTTCCAGGCCGGGGACAGCAAAATGCAAAGATTCTAAGACAGGAAGGCCTTCAGTGTTCAAGAAATAGGCACAGGGAACACTTCCTAACTCATTCTACACGGCCAGCATTACTCTAATACCAAAATCAGATAAAGATATTACAGAAAGGAAAACTACAGACCATTATCTCTCATGAACACAAATGCAAAAATATTAGCAAGTTGAATCCAACAATGTACAAAAAGAATTATATATCACAACCAACTGGGATTCATTCCAGGTATACAAGGAAGGTGGGTTCAACATTTGATAATCAATTAATGTAATCCATCATATCAACAGGCTAAAAAAGAAAAATAATACATCAACTGATATAGGGTATATGTCCAGTAGTGGGACTATTGGGTCATATGGTAGTTCTATTTTTAGTTTTGTAAGGAACCTCCATACTGTTCTCCATAGTGGCTGTAATTTACATTCTCACCAACAGTGCAAAAGGGTTCCCTTTTCTCCACACCTTCTCCAGCATTTATTGTTTGTAGACTTTTTGATGATGGCCATTCTGAATGGTGTGAGGTGATACCTCACTGTAGTTTTGATTTGCATTTCTCTAATAATGTTAAGCATCTTTCCATGTGCCTCTTGGCCATCTGTATGCCTTCTTTGGTGAAATGTCTATTTAGGTCTTAGGTCCATTTTTTAATTGGGTTGTTTGTTTTTGGATATTGAGCTCCATGAGCTGTTTGTATATTTTGGAGATTAATCCTTTGTCCGTTGCTCCGTTTGCAAATATTTTCTTCCATTCTGAGGGCTGTCTTTTCATCTTGTTTATGGTTTCCTTTGCTGTGCAAAAGCTTTTAAGTTTCATTAGGTCCCATTTGTTTATTTTTGGTTTTTTTTCATTACTCTAGGAGGTGGGTCAAAAAAGATAGATCTTGCTGTGGTTCATGTCAAAGAGTGTTTTTCCCATGTTTTCCTCTAAGAGTTTTATAGTGTCCAGCCTTACATTTAGGTCTTTAATCCATTTTGAGTTTATTTTTGTGTATGGTATTAGGGAGCCTTCTAATTTCATTCTTTTACATGTCGCTATCCAGTTTTCCCAGCACCACTTATTGAAGAGGCTGTCTTTTCTCCATTGTATGTTCTTGCCTCCTTTGTCATAAATTAGGTGACCATATGTGCACGGGTTTATCTCTGGGCTTTCTATCCTGTACCATTGATCTATATTTCTGTTTTTGTGCCAGTGCCATACTGTCTTTGTAGTATAGTTTGAAGTTGGGGAGCCTCAGTCCTCCAGCTCCGTCTTTCTTTCTCAAGATTGCTTTGGTTATTCCGGGTCTTTTGTGTTTCCATACAAATTGTAAACTTTTTTGTTCTAATTCTGTGAAGAATGCCATTCATTGGTAGTTCGACACGGATTGCATTGAATCAGTAGATTGCTTTGGGAAGTATAGTCATTTTCACAATATTGATTCTTCCAATCCAAGAACATAGTATATTTCTCCGTCTGTTTATATGATCTTTGATTTCTTTCATCAATGTTTTATAGTTGTCCAAGTACAAGTCTTTTGCCTCCTTAGGTAGGTTTATTCCTAGGTATTTTTATTCTTTTTGTTGCAATGGTAAATGGGACTGTTTCCTTAATTTTTCTTTCTGATTTTTCGTTGTTAGTGTATAGGAATGCAAGAGATTTCTGTGCATTAATTTTGTATCCTGAAACCTTACTAAATTCATTGATTAGTTCTAGTAGTTTTCTGGTGGCATCTTTAGGATTTTCTATGTATAGTATCAATTGATGCAGAACAAGCATTTGACAAAATCGAACACTCACTCATGATAAAAATTATCAGAAAACTAGGAACAGAGGAAAACATCCTCAATTTCATAAAGGACATCTATAGAAAACCCACAACTAACTTCATATTTAATGGTGAGAACTGGATGCTTTCTCTTAAGATCAGGAACAAGGCAAGGATGTATCCTATCAATACTTCTTTTCAACATGGTACTGGACATCCTATCTAGTACAATAAGACAAGAAAAGGAAATAAAATATAAATTGGAACAGAAGAAATGAATCTTTATGCTTCACAAGGAAATTGGCCTTTACTATGAATAACTTCACTGGAAGGATTTGAGCAAATGATTGATGGGATCTGATGTACCTTCACCCACACACATATAGCAACAATTGCCCAATCCAGTTTTTGATTTATAAACTCAGGTTTTAATGACCTTCAAACTAAAGTAACTGTCTCCATTAGCTTACTGAAATGCCAACAGCATTAACCCAATCACTAGCAGAACTGGCTGAAGAGATATCACCTAGGTTCTGGATCCTTGAGACAGAAAGGTCCAGATGCAGGATATAAATTGCCAAATGCCAGGGCATACCCAGTCATCACCTAGTATGGTAGTTCCTTTGGGCTTCTCCAACAACAATCTTTTTGCATTTCACATTTTGTAAAACAGCATCACAACCTTTAGGGAACCCAACAGGCAGTTAACAAAAGGATGGTGAAGTTCATTCCATACAAAAGATTCCCGAAGACCCTACGTTACTCAAACTCACATGACTAATATTTCCAGAAAATAAAGGCATAATGAACACACTTTCATTGGCCTACCAGCTTTGAAATCATGTGGGTGATGAATTTTGTCAATTTGGTAGGATTTGTATTAATTCAAATTTTATACATAACCCTTTTTATATCATACAACTTCAAACTGATCGACTTCAATTTTGCATAAAATACATCTACCTTAACATGATTACCACTTTACAGAGGAGGAAGTGAAACTCAGAGAAGCTGCAAGATCATATAAATTGGTGTATAGAAAAGATGAACTCAGACCTATGGGTCTGAGGACCTGGGCCATGTTGTGGGCCCTGTGCACTGTCCCTGATACAGGAAATGAGCACAGGGCATGGATCTGCTCTACAGTTCAACACCACCACCACCCTTTCCCTGGCTGTGCAGATTTTGCTGGGTGTAGCCGAAATCGTGGATATCTCCCAGCATCTCTTCTACCCCTCCTTCACTGTGCAGCATCTAAGGGATTTGGACAGGACTGACTTCACACTCACTTAAATTTATAAAAGTAATCCCATGCCCCTTGTCACAGTCATAGACTTAGACAATCTGAGCCTGGGCCAACTGGTTCATAAGGCAGGGACAGGAATGGAGTAATCCAACCCGAACTCGGGACTCTGGTCCAAAGTTTATTAAAAGGGTATGCTCTTACTTTCTTGTTAGATTTGAATAAAGCAGCATGGAGTCTTAAATGATACTGGCTTCCATCCTCTGACCACAAGGGTTTAACCTGAAAACAGCACTGAGAGGTGAGACGATAAGACAACCAACAGGCCTGGAGCAGTATACCTCCCATAGACTTCCCTATTACGTGAACTAACACATCCCCTTTATTGTGGAATCAAATTGAATTGGGTTTCCTGTTACTTGTAACTAAAAGCATCCCAAGTGCTGCAGCTGGTCAGAAATATGGTCATATTAAGCTTTAAAGAGTCCACTCCTGAGGCTTCAATTAGAGGAGTAAGCCCTGAGGATAAAAAGAAGAGATATTCTAGGAAATTGTTCTATAGAAACCTGTGTTCTCTAAACACAGAGGGAAGAGAGAAAGCATTCATAGGCTCATCCTGGCTTCTGGCTGAAGACTGTAAAGTCACATGTGGCCATAGGTGACAGAGCTCACAGGGAGAACTGCCCAGCAGGGACTAAGCTAACCCAGGTGAGTCCCTGAGCAACAGGGGCAGACAGGTGACAAGAGGCAGAACTCACTCACTCGTTCGGATTACCCATGTGCACAGAAGTCTCCTACAGGGAGGCACTCCTATTCCCCACTCCAAAGCCCAGGGCCCAGGGCCAGGGCATCCTTCCGTGGAATCCTAAAAGAAAGCAGAGCCTAAAAGTGAGAGTATGTGTTCTGCAACTAGATTCAAATTGTGGCTCCACTACATGCTAGATGTGTCTATACTGGTTCAAGTTAATCCATCTCATCAGCACCTCAGTTTCTAATCCATAAAGTCCTCACAATAGTACCTGCTTCACAGGGTTTTTTTTTTTTGAGGATTACACAAGACAAGACAAGTAAAGGACTTGGAACAGTGCCCAGCACAAAATTAGCTGTTCTTATCTCGTTTGCGATACTCTCTCCCTGGAAGGTGGTACTCGTCTGTGGTCAGCTCTCTCTCTGAAGAGCTTGACCAATTGTTCCATGACCCACAGAACACACACTTGGCTACAGAGCTTCTTCCTGAATGCCCAGACTTGGCTGGACAAAGAGCAACTTCCATCAGGGCTCTGGATCAGAGAGCAGCTTGTCACCTGAGGAGGGCAAAGCTCTTCCAGATGGCCACTTGTCCTCTCCTCAGGCTGCAGGTGCCCATCAGGAGAAATACCAGAGCCCTTCTTGCTCCCTCTATACAGCCTGCTCCCTATTTCTCCCTCAGATCACTATGTTATGATAGCAGAAGGACATCAGACTGCTGCTTCCAGGAGGGAAGAGGAAAAAAATGACATCACCCTCTCCTATGGGAGAACTGCTTATACACCACGAGCACTGCCACGTGCCAGGGACAAGCAGTGACCAGAGTCTGTTCTGACCTATACAAGGGGAGGGCAACTCAAGGGCAGAGCAGGCATGGGTATGATCTTGGGAGGGATTTTCACCACCTATCAGAGGAAACGGTCTCGTGGCCTAACACAATCGTTTCACTTTGTTTGTCTTTCTTTCTTTCTTTTTTAAAATATTTATTTATTTGGTTGCGCCAAGTCTTAGTTGCAGCTCTCGGGCTCCTCAGCTGCAGCATGTGGGCTCCTTAGTTGTGGTAGGTGGGCTCCTTAGTTGCAGCTCGCCAGCTCCTTAGTTGCAGCATGTGGGCTCCTCAGTTGCAGCTCGCCAGCTCCTTAGTTGTGGTGTGTGGGCTCCTTAGTTGTGGCATGCATGTGGGATCTAGTTCCCGACCAGGGATCGAACTCGGGCCCCCTGCACTGGGAGCATGGAGTCTTAACCACTGCACCACCAGGGAAGTCCCTCACCTTGTCTATCTTTCCAGCCTCATCTCCAATTAGTCCCCCACCATGGATCCCACCCAGACACTGGCCCAAAGGGGCCCTCCAATAAACCCCTCCCTCAAGCCCTGCCTTTTTCTACCTTGGCTCATATGGCAGAGACTGCCATGCATTCTCCAATACCCACTTCTCCCAAAGGGAAAAGAGTACACTTTCCAGCTTCCCCTGAGTGAGGTGTGGCCACGTACAGATGTTCTGGCATATGGGATACGAACAGAAGTGATGTGTGGCACTTCCGGGCTGTGCCCTTAAAAGAAAAAGGCATGCCTCGCCTTTCCCTTCGCAGCTGCTGAAAGACAGGCAAGGTGGTGAGCGATCTTGGTCCACACAGAGAGAGCAACACCTTGGGCTGGTGGGGCACTGAGGAGGAAGCTGGCCCTGGACACCTGCTCAGAGCCACAGCAGAGCCACTGTGGAGAGCCTGCAGTTTGACCAAAGACAGAAATAAACCTCTGTTTTAAGCCACCTTCTTTGGTATTCTCTTTAAGGCACCATAATCTATATCCTAATTAAGCTCCTATTTCTCCCTTCCCTTTTTTTTTTTTTTTTTTTTTTTTGCGGTACGCGGGCCTCTCACTGTTGTGGCCTCTCCCGTTGTGGAGCACAGGTTCCGGACGCGCAGGCTCAGCGGCCATGGCTCACGGGCCCAGCCGCTCTGCGGCATGCGGGATCCTCCCAGACCGGGGCACGAACTCATGTCCCCTGCATCGGCAGGCGGACTCTCAACCACTGCGCCACCAGGGAGGCCCTCTCCCTTCCCTTTAAGGGGAGAGGGAACGGTTCTGTGAGAAGGCCAGTCTAGAACCACAAGAAAAGATACAAAGAATTGTCCACTCTGGTGCTCCAAGGCTCCTTTCGGCCTAAAGCCAAGGTTTACCCAGAGTGGTAATACGAATGAAATGGATGTAACAATAGGTAATGAGCACAGGTGAGCCTCCCTTTGATCCTCAAATATTCTTTCTGCAGCAAACCTCTACTCAGGACTGAACTCACCTATGCAGAATCAAACACAAGCACCAAGGAAGCCTAAGCTCACCCCTGGAAGAGAATTTACTAAATGGATTCTGGTATTCTATGAAACCTCATTTGGAAAAGCAAATCTAAACTGACGTTTCAAATTAACTTATGTGACTAAAGGCCTGGCTGAGGGAAGAGGAAACATCTGAAGGCCAGAGTCAGAAGGGGTACCTTAGGGACAGACAACCATGACAGTTTGTTCCTCTCAATGCCTCTGAACTTTGTTCTGCTTGTTCCCAGCATAGGGATCCCTTTCCTATTCCCCTGCCTTCTGGTTCACCCCCTATCTACCCTCACACTTTAAGGCCTAACTCAAATGTCACCTCCTCCTCTCGACATCCCAGCCCCTGCTCTTCCGGCAAAATCTGAATCTGTGTTCCCACGACACTTCACACGTTCTTTACATAGAACTTAGTAGTTCTCACTGTAACTGTTTATGTGCTTTTCTCCCCACATGTAAGAGCCCTGCCTCATTCATACCTAGTCCTACATCATCATTTTGGAAAGGAGGAAATCCGATCTGTGAAGAGCTCAGATCACAAGTGAACAGGAGCAGAATTGCTACTAAGATAGAGTCTGTGGACTTCAGACCAGAACTGCTTCTCCTGCCTAACTTTACCAGCAGGAAAATGGTTGGGGGGGACAGACCAAAAAATAAATCTCTGCAGAGCATTTTCTGATCCTACTGGACCAGAAGCCCCAGAAATCTCCATCTGAGAAATCTATTAGAACCCAAGTTCCCATAATCAGAGTACTTGGCATAAAGGGAGTACTTTTTGTTTGTTTTTTTTTGTTTGTTTTTTGTGGTACGCGGGCCTCTCACTGGTATGGCCTCTCCCGTTGCGGAGCGCAGGCTCCGGACGCGCAGGCTCAGCGGCCATGGCTCACGGGCCCAGCCGCTCCGCGGCACGTGGGATCCTCCCGGACCGGGGCACGAACCCGCGTCCCCTGCATCGGCAGGCGGATTCTCAACCACTGCGCCACCAGGGAAGCCCAAAGGGAGTACTTTTTTACAGTAATTGTCCCCAAATAACTGTCCCCAATTACAGTACAGTAATTGTGCTGTCCCAAGCAGCACACATTCTGTAATATTTTGATTTTCACTTAAGCATAGCGTCAAGTTCACACTGCCTGTGAACTAGGACACAAGCTGCCTGGTGTCAGAGTCTCACCTTGAAACATCTCCCCAGTTGAACTCCCCCCACTGTCTGAAATTCCACCCCTAAAGATAAGAGCTTTCTTAGAAGCTGAGGTGAAAACTAGATGTGCTGAGAGAACAGATGATCTGTTTAGCTGGTTTTATTCTTTCAAATCTTAAGAAATTTAGTCATCAGATTAATCAAGTACCCAGCAAAACCAGGAGGAATGGAAGGAGACTCTGATGTGAAAAAAGTGAGGGCAATGCCTGGAACAGGGGGTGCCTTCTGGAGGGCTGGGGCCTATGGAATATGCTGAATATGCCTCTGTGTTTGCTCTCATTGATATCCAGCAATGAGATGAAGGCTGAACATGTCTACTGACCCCAGTTCACAGATGGTGACAACAGAGGCTCCTGCTGGTTAGTGGCAGAGGCAGGACGAGTGGCCAGGTTTTTAATTTCCCAGCTAGAGCACAGCAAGATGAATGGTCTAGTTTGCTTCAGCCTGGGAACTGCTGGCAATCTCAGCAATCAAGCCTGGGAGAGCTGTGATATCGTCTGCGTGGTCTGTGTCCACCTGACATGGGGGTGTAGGGGGGGAAATGTCCCTTCCTGGCTGCACAAACCTGCTCTCCATCTGAGAGGGTACAGGAATGACCAGGCTATACCCCAACATGAGTGAGAGGCCTGTGTGGTACACTCTGCCACCAAATTGACCAGTTTTACAAAGGACCAGCAGGGGGGTAACAAGTTAAAACACAGGGATTTAAAATACCCTTCTGTTCCCCCTAAAGCATTTTATAACTGTCCACCCCTGCCAGCCTGGTGAGTATTCCCATAGCAGAAAACCTGGCAGGCAAATTTCCCCAATTCACCAAGGGACTTCCAAACCCCAGTGAAAGGGATCCTTCTGTATTGAGAGAGAATTTTAGAAATCCCATGTCAGTATATTGGTATGAGACCCAAATGCAGTACATAAAAATAGAAAATCACTCACTCAGCTTTCTTCATTTTATCAAAATGGCAACACCTTGTCTATCGGTTTTGCAGCTTATCAGAGGTCAGCTGAGTTTAGAACTCAGCTCTCTGACTGCCTGGGTTAATGTTTTCACTAAGAAAGATCTAGTATTTATTAAGAGTATACTGTAGGCCAGACATTGTGCTAAGCATTTTACATTAGGTCATTTAATGTAACAAAGTTCTGAGATAGGTAGGTATCCCCATTTCACAGATGGAGAAACTGAAGCTCACAGTTCTTTGCCCAAGGTCACAGAGGAAGCAACCAGTGGAGGCTAGATTCAAATTCAGGTGTGCTGACTCCAAGCCTGCTCATATTACTCAATACAAATCAAGACCCGCAAGTATAGTTAATCAGGAATTCCAAAACCAAACAAGAGGTCTGCACACCCTCTTGTGCGGGAACACCCACCCTGTACTCAGGGCAAGGTGCCTCCTCAGACAATTACCATGATCATCTGTTATAATCACCATTCGGATAAGGAAACAGAACCCCAGCACCCCAGGAGTCTCCTTCCTGCCCCACTTTCAGTCATTCATCCATCCAGTACAGTGGATAACCACTGTACTGACCTCAAACATAACAGATTCATTTTAATCTGTTTTTGAACTTTATATACATATCTACCATACCACATATATGAGTTTATGTTAGCTTCTTTGGCTCAACATTATATTTGTGAGATGTTGATGGGTACAGCTGAAGCTCATTCACTCACTGCTGTATAGTATTCCACTGTATCAGGACACCACAATTTATTTACTCGATTTATTCTTCACACATTTATTTACTGTGAATAAACACTTGAGCTGTTTCCAATTTAGGGCTCTTAAGAACACTGATGCTTTGAACATGTGTGCATATTTCAAAAGAATTTTAAATGCCTAACATAAAGACCTTCCCAGCGTTTTGGGGGGGGGGGGCAAGTAGTTTAACCTCCATGTTACATACTAGAAGATGAGGGATTTAATCAATACCAGAGAACTTTGAGTGGCAGAGCTGGGTCTCAAACTCAGACCTTCAGGCTCTCCGACCACTGCTCCTTCCTTCCTTCCACCACAGCACTGAAAAGGGAAGGAGGAGGGAAGGGTGCAGACTACAGTCAGAGGTCAGCTGACCAGAGCTAACCAGCAAGCCAGGCCAATCCACAGAGAGAGGGGCTCAGAGAGAACTGTCCTCAGAGCAGACCAAATCCCTCACATCACGGTTTCCTCTCTCAGGCTGTCCAAAAATGGCGCTGTGGTGGGAGCCCAGCAGAAACAGGGGAAGTTTGTAACAATTCCGACTCTCATCTAAAAAGTACAAAACAAACGTTTTTCTCCTTGAGAAAAACAAGGAGATAATCACTTCAAATTCCTAAGACTGGGCAAACTTATGTCAGATAATACCAAAGGCTGGTGGGGATATAGACAAATCACAGAGCTGACAGGAATGTTGAATTCAGAACCACCATTTTCAAGTACATTCTGGTACATTAACTAAAACCCTTCCATCTAGCAATTCCTCTTCTAGGTAAATACTCAAAAGAAATGTTCACGCACAGGGGATGCGTACACAGGCAGTCCCTGAAGCATCATCTCTAAAAGTAAAAAACTAGAAACCTCAAAATGACCCTGAGTAGGAAGGGGTTAAAGAAACTCTGGCATACTTAACTATTGTTTAAAAAAAAAAAGTTACACCTACAAGGGGGGATGGGCATGCCCCAAACCCCACAATACACCAGCTGAAGAATCAGTGAGATCCACCTACAGGTTTCAACCAGGATGAAGAAGAACATAATGCTAAACAAAACGCAGCAAGTTCCAAAAGAGTTAAGTATAATATGGTACTATTTATACATATTTTTAAAATACTCTATCATTTACCAATATAAATGTTAATAACACTCGAAAATACTATATGGAGAGGAGGGATAAACTGGGAGACTGGGATTGACATATACATACTACTTTATATAAAATAGATGACTAATAAGGACCTACTGTATAGCACAGGGAACTCTACTCAGTACTCTGTAATGTTCTATATGGGGAAAGAATCTAAAAGAGTGGATATATGTATATGTATAA
This sequence comes from Kogia breviceps, assembly GCF_026419965.1. Classification (NCBI taxonomy): domain Eukaryota; kingdom Metazoa; phylum Chordata; class Mammalia; order Artiodactyla; family Physeteridae; genus Kogia; species Kogia breviceps. Next base: position 23,041,453 of record NC_081323.1, read on the forward strand.
CTGAGTCACTTTACTGTACAGCAGAAACTAACACAACATTGTTAATCAACTCTACTCTAGTAAAAATTTTTTACAAATACTATACATTATTTCTCAACATATATGCATGTATTTGGGAAAGCATAAAGGGAAAGAAAGGAAAAGCAATTCAGGGGTTTTGTACCTCATCCTAGTGTTTTGTTTCCCTTAAAAAAAAATCTGGGGCTTCCCTGGTGGCGCAGTGGTTGAGAATCCGCCTGCCGATGCAGGAGACACGGGTTCGTGCCCTGGTCCGGGAGGATCCCACATGCCGCGGAGCAACTAGGCCCGTGAGCCATGGCCGCTAGGCCTGCGTGTCCGGAGCCTGTGCTCCGCAACGGGAGAGGCCACAGCAGTGAGAGGCCCGCGTACCGCAAAAAAAAAAAAAAAAAAAAAAAAATCTGAAGGAAATACGGCAAGATGTTAACATTTTTTAAGTGTAGGTGGGGTTTGGATACATACATGTTTGCTATATATAATCCTGTGTACTTTTCTATATATTTAAGATATTCCAGAATTTGTAAAATAAAAGACTAAAATAAAGTCACTACAATATTTTTTACCTATCAGATGAGCAATAATTTAAAATTTGATAATACGGATAAGATTGTAAAGAAACTGATGTGCATAACCAGTTGGTGGGAGATTACAAACTGGGACAAGCTCTTTGAAGGGTGATTTGGCATCATCTATCAGAAATTTAAAATGCATACCCTTTTCCCAAGCAAACCCCACCTCCAGGAACTTACTGCATGAATTTATTTGTACACAGAGCAAAGTAATCTTCAGGAAGGTTTACTTTGCTTTAGCACTTGGTAAGAGTGAAAAAATCGGTGAATCATAATTTTTTGTAGGAAAATGTTTAAAGTCCAGTACACCCATACAATGAAATAATGGCCACTGTCAAAATGAGGTAGAGCCATGTATCTATACTGACATGAAATGAAGGCCAAGGTATCTTTAATGAAAAAAGCAAGCTGCATATGATACCAACTGTATAAAAAGATATTTTCTATTAGACATAATAGAAATGTGCAGTTTGGATACACACAGAAAATATCTGAAAAGTTATAAAAGAGTTTGTTAAAAATAGTTATATCTGCAAGGGAGGTGGGGCTACTAGTGGGAGGGAGGCTTTTCCCCTTAGTATTCTTTTGTATGGATTTTACAGCAATCGTATGTCACTTTTATATTGGGGGGGGCATGTACAAAAACTATAGATTCTAAACTTAGAGCCACTGAATTGGAATGCTGTAAAGCAGGGTCCAATAAATCTGTACTTTTAACAAGTCACCCAGTGACTCCCAAGCAGCTGAGTTGGCCACTGCTCCAGGTGAGACCTGGGCCAGGTGACACATGGAGGGGAGGAAAGGATCTCACTGACAGGTCTCTCTCAAGTTCTCAGAAATAAGCTTGCCCCCAGAATGAACCATGTATTTATTCAATGGCAGAGAGATATAAACTTATCTAAAGGACACAGAATGGCCACCAAAGCCAGTGGGACTGGCCAGTAAGACTTTATTAACATCCCTAAGGAATCAGTGGCCCTAATAAAACAAGCACTGCCCAGGCAAGAGGATGCTCCCATCTAACAACTGAGCCTGTCCTTTCTTCTTTGTGCCAGGAATACCCACAACCAAGAGCATCAGGCAGAATGAGACCTAGGTTTCTTTTTTATTCCCCAGAAGAGAGGCATTCGATAAATAGTCATTGAATGAACAAGTCAATCTATCTTAGCCTGAGGCATTTCTAACTCCAGTGCTCTGCTCCAATGCTCAATAAACAAGGTCTAAGCTAGACAGAGGAGTTTTAATAGCTGTTGGCTTCGTTTTAAATAAATAACTGGCACCTGGCATTGAGCATCGTCTACTGCTATCTGATTCAGACCACCCAGCTTTGAGAGATATCCATCCACTGGTGGGTACCTGAGCAGGACTCTGGTGAAGTCACTAAGGTGGAGAGTGCTGCCATGCCCTGCAGCCCACATGGGGAGCCCCTCCTGGGTTACTGGCCAGCTGGCCTTCCTCAGGCAGCTCCTTTTAGCTCAATACTTGGGCTCGCCAAGTGCACAGCTAGACTGCCTACAGCTAGTAATCGAGCTGCATGGGCCAATTCTGTGGCCACCAGCCATATGCAGCTACTAGCACCTGAAATGTGGTTAGTCTGAACTGAAATGTTCAGTAAATGTAAAACACACACTGGATTTTTTTTAAAATTTATTTTATTTGTTTATTTTTGGCTGCGTTGGGTCTTCATTGCTGCGGGTGGGCTTTCTCTAGTTGTGGTTAGCAGGGGCTACTCTTCGCTGCAGTGCGTGGGCTTCTCATTGTGGTGGCTTCTCTTGTTGTGGAGCACGGGCTCCAAGCGCATGTGCTACAGCAGTTGTGGCACGCGGGCTCAGTAGTTGTGGCTCACAGGTCCTAGAGCACAGGCTCGGTAGTTGTGGTGCACGGGCTTAGTTGCTCCACGGCATGTGGGATCTTCCCAGACCAGGGCTTGAACCCATGACCCTGCATTGGCAGGTGGATTCTTAACCACTGTATCACCAGGGAAGTCCCAAAATACTGGATTTTAAAGGCTTAATACAAGAAAAAGAATCCATAATAGCTTATTAAATAGTAATTTCTATGCTGATTACATGCTGAAATGATAGTATTTTGGATATTTTGAGTTAACAAAATTTATTAAACGAAATTTCAGGGACTTCCCTGGTGGTCCAGTGGTAAAGAATCCACCTGCCAATGCAGGGGACATGGGTTCGTTTCCTGGTGGGGGAACTAAGATCCCACATGCTGCGGGCCAACTAAGCCCACACGCCACAACTAGAGAGCCCATGTACTGCAACCACTGAGCCTGCGAGCTCCAGAGCCCACACACCACAACTAAAGAGAAGCCCACGTGCCACAACAAAGATCCTGCATGCTGCAAATAAGACCCAATTCAGCCAAATAAATAAATATTTTTTTTAAAAAGAAAGAAGTTCCACCTGTTTCTTTTTACGTTTTAAAATGTGGCTACAAGAAAAAGTTACAGGCTGACTCACATTATATTTCTAATGGATAATGCAGCACATATGACTAAGAAACTGCCACTTGACACATTATGTCTTCACAGCCTGGCTAAGAACTGACCTCTCACAGGGTCAGAGATCACCTTAGTCTGCATGGCCCTGACCTGCTGTTTGAAACCCGACTCTGTACTCCCTTGGGAACACTGTCAGATGTCCCAGGAGTTCCATATACCATCTAATGCCTATGTATTTTAACAGAGAAGTTCAAGACAAAAAATATATAGTGATGTTACAATTTCAGGTAAAATGAAGCTGGGAAGCTTGTAGAATTTACTGGAAACTCATTAATTATTCTGAAATTCCCAAGAAACATGTAAGTTTTCAATTTCTGTAAGTTTTAGAATAAGATGTGAACATGAGATTTTATGGTAACCCTTACTACCACCACTGTAGTTACTGTGTAAAATAAACAGTGTTGTTAGAAAATATCTTCGGTTGCAATTATGACGAAATTGGACCCAGAAGGAGAATCCCACATCACCTCTTAGTTCTTCTGTTCTGTTAGCAGGGATGGGATGACTGCACCCATACCGTTCTGAGCACTAGTTCTGCTGGCTTCTAACAGAGCTCCCTTTCCTTGACTGTTCCCACTCCATACCAAGAGTACCAAGACCTTCAGAGGCTAAGTGACTTTCTCAAGGTAACTTGAGCAGCAAGAGGTGGAGGTAAGAATGAGCGTCAAGTATTTCTACTTCCTCCAAGAAAGCTACAACTCCACAAGGCAATTCCTGAGGATCACTTGTCATTTTCAATTTTGAGGGATTCAACTGGACCAGACCAACCTAACACCCGCTTTCTGTATCAGTCCTTCATGATACAGATACAACCCAGTACCAAAATGCTTACTTGGGGAACTGGCCGAGACCCGCTTCCTGGTCAGGCTCTCCTGGCTGGCCTTGTCTGAAGCTGAAGAGCCCCTCGTCTGGACATGCCTCTTTCCTGAGTTCTCCTCTGGCTCTGGTGACTTCTCCATTCCGTGGAAATACTTCATGTGATAGTGCAACAGTTTGGCTTTGCGGAAAAATTTTAAACAATCCACAACCTTGCACCTAAACTTGTGATCTAGGTCGACAGCTGGTGCTTTAGATGTCACAAAATCATCTGTTTTCTTACAAGTATTTGTTACTGAAAAAAAAAACAAACAAACAAAGATCCCTCATGCTTATTCGAACTATTACAATACATGCATTAACACAACACATGGCAACAGAGAGTGAAAGAGCAGCATGCATATGTAGACGGAGACATCAATGACTACTGCTGTTTGAAAGAATGGTGTAACTTCAGGGTAAATAACACTCAACTGTGATTCATCTTTTGAAAGAAGAGATCAACTTTTTTTTTTTTTCTTTTTTAAAGCAGCCACACAAGTTCTCAGGGTTTCAGAAGAACAAGGGAAAATCCTAAAAAAAAAAAAAAAATCAGGGATCCAACCTAGCACTTGTTATTCATAGGCTGGACCAGATTCAGACTTTCTACCATCCCGATACCTTTGTGTAGACAAGACTAGAGAATATTCTGGTGGGACCTCTTTATGAAACTGAAAGGATCTTACAATGGTTTTTGCACAAGGAGAGTAACTATTACAAAGCTTTTAGTATTGAGCTTTTGAGATTTCACTACCGTGTACTCTGATCAAGAGGATTCAGAAAAGAGGAGGAAAAAAAGACAAACAACTGACTGGAGCTGGAAGGCATGTGGAGAACTCGGAGAACTCAATGATCAAATTCAAAGAGACAAAAAAAAGTCTGACACCCTCTCCCCAAACCAAATAAACTGAAGGCAATGGTCTGTCATGAATCAATGACAAAAAGTAATGCTGTCACAAGGAATTCATGAGTGTTAGAAATTCAGCTTATTGAAGACTCCCTTCACAATGCCCTCACCCTAATGAGAGCAATCACCTTAAACTCAAATCACTCCTACTATACAGATTAAGTCACCCAAGAATATCCTGAATGGACGGAACTTTCTTGAGTGAATCAAATTTTTCCTAAATGCAATGACACAATTTCCATTAGAAGCGAAGAGCATGCTGAACTTTTGGTAAATATTATGATTTCTTTTTCAAGTACCATTCCATAATCAGAAGGAATTTAAAAAATTATTAAAACTCAATCTGAATCATCCTCTACATTTCAAAGTCAGCACTAGGGTATGATTACAAAACTGGTAGGCTTGGGACTTCTCTGGTGGCACAGTGGTTATGAATCCACCTGCCAATGCAGGGGACATGGGTCCGAGCCCTGGTCCGGGAAGATCCCACATACCACAGAGCAACTAAGTCCGTGCGCCACAACTACTGAGCCTGCGTTCTAGAGACCATGAGCCACAACTACTGAGCCCGCACACCTAGAGCCCGTGCTCCGCAACAGGAGAAGCCACTGCAATACGAAGCCTGCACACCACAATGAAGAGTAGCCCCCGCTCGCTGCAGTGAGAGAAAGCCTGCATGCAGCAACGAAGACCCAACACAGCCATACACACATACATACATACATACATACATACGTAAATAAAACTGGTAGGTTTGATGATCTGATGGATTCTGTTACATAGGCATTTAAACAAGTAACAAATTATATACACACACACATCCCAAAGCATAATGCCTTAAATCACTTTCTATCCATGACAACAGACATAACAAAGAGGTTCAAATCAGATACAGTTAAGAAAAAGTAACATGAAATGAAATAGAATACATACTTCTCATACAAATAGTTGTACAGGAAAAACAAAAGTCAGTGAAGAAATTCAAACCTCCAATACATCCTAAAATTCTTTCTTAAAATACGAACAGTTTCTGTGGAATTCCCTCCCCTTCGGCCTATTAAGTTGAACCATATGAATTTGCCATTTTTGTAGGTTAGATATTGGCCATTTCATATGGTCGAACCTAATAGTTCATTTTCCATATGACAATGTTTCAAAAAATCACTGCAGAAAACTCCACTTACCACTGTGTGAACAAAGCTAAGGTGGTCAGAGAGCATCAACCCTGACTACTATCACCTGAGGACTTCAGCAGTCAAGTTCAGCTACAGTAAACTCAGCCATCCTTTGGCTTGTGTTTGAAGCCCCGTTTGTGATCAACTTATTTATAATAGAAAAGAAGAATGCCAAAATACAAATACCTTTGAATTAAAAAAAAAAAAAGTTAAAAATAACGAGAACTTTGAACCAATTCCATGAAGAATTGCCACTCTTTCTATTTAAAACGTTTGCACCCTTGTGTACACACACGGGCCATTTGCGTAAGGCAAAGACAGGATGGTGGTTAAAAGTGTGGGTTCTGCAGCTGGACAGCCTGGTTCATATCCTGGCTCCTCTAATGACTCCTCCTGCCTCCTCAGTTTCCTCATGCGCAGAATGGAGATAGAAATGACAGTAACTACTTCACTGAGTTGTAAGAATTAAATGAATTACGTGCAAAGATTCTAGAAAAACATCTGGCACATAATAAGTGTTTGATAAATATCGGCTCTTATTTCTATACAGTTAACATTTTGTTCAATATCCTGGGATAAACTAGAATGGAAAAGAATATTTAGGCATTGGGAAGCGCCGGGAAGAGGCCTATGGGCCACTGGGGGACTCCTATCTTCATGGAGTTAAAGTCTTCCCCCCATCTGAGGAGCAGGCGCCGAATCCCGCGCAGGCCCAGCACATGGACGCCATAACTGCGCACTTCAACTTCCCTCCTGCACCTGAGGAGCCCCTGGCCCTGGAAGGGGCCGGGGCGGGCACACTCGCCGACTCCAGGTGTCATCTCTGCCCAGACTGAGGGGGCACGGGGACCCCAGGAGAGGGCGCCCAGCTCGGCCTGTCGAGTGCCAGGCAGGCTTCTCAGAGAAGAAACCTTTGAGCTGAGGCCTGAGGGATGAGTAGTATTTCTTATGCCCCAGGGAGTGACGTGGGGTGGGAGAACCTAAGTCTCGGATTTTAGGAGCTTTGGACACCAGCCACCACACTGAGCTCAGAGGAGATTCCGTCTGCCTTATTGTTGTAGTGACGCTATTGTTAATGGGCTGGAGACTTTAAAGACGTTTAAAGTGTATCCAGGGTGCTGACAAGACAATGAAGACATGTGGATTGGAGAGTGTGGCGGCCCTGCGTGTGTAGCAGTCCCCTTGACCGGGTGTGTAGGGGGCGGGGATAGGGGAATGACCCTGTGGACACCATCCTGGCAGGAAGGGTGGGGTCCTGGGGGCTGAGATATCTTGCCAGGCTGGAGAGGAATATCCTGGTAGGAAGTGAATCCCCAGAGTCTGAGATGGGGAGAGAGGGGGCAGAGTCAAGGACAACATTTTAATGCCAAGATTAGGTGCCTGGGCTGTAGCTTGAGGGGTTCTGTCAATGAGACTTAGCCTGAGACTACATTGGGTCTTTGTTTTCAGATAATAGTTTTCCTTTTAATAAAGACCAGTAGAAGTTTAAAAAAAGAATATTTAGAAAAGAATGTATATATGTGTATATAGTATCATTTTGGACTTAAGAACAAGTGGGACCGATGAACAGCCTTCCAGAAATTAACCTGCTCACAGCAGAAGGGCAGAAGTCACCATCACTCCCAGCTTCACTGCATGCTCATTCCAGAGGCAGTATGGTATAATGGAAACAACCCAACTTTAAATCCCAGCTCTACCCTTCATTAGCTGCATAAATAACCTGTGTATGGTTTTTTTAAACTATTCTTATTATCCAGGTTCCTATCTATATAAGGGAATAATACCACCCATTTCAAAAGAGTTGGAGAGAGGGCTATAAGATTTGGCACAAAACAGGCCAAGTATATATATTATTTTATATATATTATTAAAATATTATATATAAATAATAATTTATATATATAATATATTATTAAAATATATTATTTTATATTATTTCAAATATAAAATAATCTTGATAAACAGGCTTATGTCATTTATGGAACATGGCAAGAGACAGATACTGGGTTGGCCAAAAGTTTCGTTCGGTTTTTTTCCGTAAGATGGCTCTAGTTACACTTGTCTCTAACTTCATACGAAACAATTTTGTTAGATTGTATGTGACAGCTGTCATATCAGCATGCATTAAAAAAAAACTTATCAAAATTGGTGAATTTTTGTGTAGCCATTTTTAATATTGAAGATGGGAAAAAAAAGCAACATTTTCAGCATATTATGCTTTATTATTTCAAGAAAGGTAAAAACTCAACTAAAACGCAAAAAAAGATTTGCGCAGTGTATGGAGAAGGTGCTGTGACTGATCAAACGTGTCAAAAGTGGTTTGGGAAGTTTCAGGCTAGAGATTTCTCGCTGGATGGTGCTCCACGGTAAGGCAAACCAGTTGAAATGAGGTTGATAATAATCAAATCAAGACATTAATTGAGAACAATCAATGTTATACCACGAGGGAGATAGCCGACATACTCAAAAGATCCAAATCAAGCGCTGAAAATCATTTGCACCAGCTTGGTTATGTTCATAGCTTTGATGTTTGGGTTCCACATAAGTTAAGCAAAAAAAACCTTCTTGACAATATTTCTGCATGCGATTCTCTACTTAAACGTAACGAAAACGTTCCGTTTTTAAAACAAATTGTGACGGGCAATGAAAAGTGGATACTGTCCAACAGCAGCCCCCAACCATTTTGGCACCAGGGACTGGTTTCCTGGAAGACAATTTTTCCACAGACCTGGGGTGGGGTGGGGGGAGTGATGGTTCAGGCGGTAATGCGAGCAGCAGATCGCTCACTCGCCCGACGCTCACCTCCTGCTGTGTGGTCCAGTTCCTAACAGGCCTCGGACCAGTACCAGTCTGCGGCCCGGGGATTGGGGGCCCCTACTATACAATAACGGGGAACAGAAGAGACCGTGGGGCAAGCAAAATAAACCACCAACAACCACACCAAAGGCCGGTCGTCATCCAAAGAAGGTGATGTTGTGTATATGGTGGGATTGGAAAGGAGTCCTCTCTATTATGAGTTCCTGCTGGAAAACCAAACGATTGACTCCAACAAGTACTGCCCCCAATTAGACCAACTGAAAGCAGCACTCGACGAAAAGCGTCCAGAACTAATCAACAAAAAACGCATAATCTTCCATCAGGATAATGCAAGACCACCTGTTTCTTTGATGACAAGGCAAAAACTTACAGCTTGGCTGGGAAGTTCTGACTCATCCACCATATTCATCAGACACTGCACCTTCGGATTTCCATTTATTTCAGTCTTTACAAAATTCTCTTAATGGAAAAATTCCCTGGAAGACTGTAAAAGGCACCTGGAACAGTTCTTTGCTCAAAAAGATAAAAAGTTTGGGGAAGATGGAATTATGAAGTTGCCTGAAAAATGGCAGAAGATAGTGGAACATAAGGGTGAGTACGTTGTTCAATAAAGTTCTTGGTGAAAATGAAAAATGTGTCTTTTATTTTTGCTTAAAAACCAAAGGCACTTTTTGGCCAACCCAATATTACAATTATCAACCAGAGTGAAACATTGCTTTGACCAGCCTTCATACGCTCTGGCTGGGAGACACATCACTCTGTAAGTATTCAGTTTTGTCTACATCCTACTGGAAATGCAAAATCCAAAACCAACCACAAGATTCCTAGCATGGCCGTTCAGTGGGATTATTACCCCCACCTTTCAGGACATCTTACTTTCACTAATTCAGCCTCCCCCAAATTTTTTAAAATAATTATATTACATGGTGCTGGACAGTACACCAAGCTTGATCCACCAAAATCCTGAACTTTGTCCTGTTTGTCTTTTTAAAACACAAGTGCATTTCCATTTCCCCCCAAAGTTTTATCAAACTATACGCTGGAAGTTACATTTAACCCTAATAAACTCCATCTTATTATTTTAGTCCAAGAGTTTTATAACTCGTTTCTGTAATCCTATATATTCTTAGGTCTTTATCCAAGCTGTTGATAAAGATCCTGTAGGACAGAGCTGAGGACAGCCTTCAGAACAAGCTTCAGGCTGACACCAATCAATTAATGTACACTCTGGGTAGAGTTACATGAACCAATTGAACTTCACCTGTGCAGATTACCAATGCACTCATATATCTATTTCCTCCTTGTCCATAGATAGACTTTTTAAGTGATATGGTCAAACTATTTGCTGAAATAAAGATATACCTAGTCTGACAATGCTATACTAGACCCCTAAAATTCATATGGTGAAACATAATTCCCAATGTGATGGTATTTGGAGGTGGAGCCTTTGGGAAGTGATTAAGTCATAAAGGCAGTACTCTCGTGAATAAGACTAGCGCCCTTATAAAAGAGACCCCAGAATTCTCCCTTGCCCGTTCCTCCATGTGAGGTTACTGTGAGAATATAGCTGTTTATGAACTAGGAAGCTGGCTCTCACCAGACACAATCTCCTGGCACCTTGACCTTGAACTTCCCAGACTCCAGAACTGTGAGAAATACATTTCTATTGTTTATAAGCCACCCAGTCTATGGTATTCTGTTACAGCAGCCCAAATGGATTAAGACAGATAGTCTACCAATCCAGTAAGCCTCTCAAAAGGAAATACGTTCAGTTTGGCAGGATAAAAACTCTTCCCCCTCAAAAGCAAAACCCTTGATTCCTCACAGGTAAGCAGAAAGTGGAAACAGCTGGTCCTCCAAAGGTAAACAAGCTTGGCACTCAGGCGGCCTCCTGCCTCAGAGGTGGTACTAGGATCACAGAGGCTCAGGTAAACAGATAAACTCCCCAAGAGAAAAGACACTACCTGGTGTCACTGTCATGAAGCTCCTGGCCAAACCAAGAGCTCTTTTCAAGATGGCAATGTTAATAAGACAAAATGAGTTGCTGGTTTTTGTCTGAAGGAATAAGAAAGGCTTGAGAATTATGAATCTTCAACCACGGAAGTTCAGGAAGTAAGATTCCCCCCATAAACTCAACTCAGTGAAGTATATATATAACTCATTGATATGCAAGCCCTTCTGATTATAAGCCGTAAATATAACCTACCTTGCAATGTGGAGAAAACACAATCAACACAAGCATCAGGGTGAGACAAGCAGCAAAGAGGGTATAAATTAATTGTGGATAATAGCCTGTGACAAAATCTGATAAACTACACAATTAACTGTAACTTCAGGGACTTCCATGGTGGTCCAGGGGTAAACAATCCATCTTCCAGTGCAAGGAGCACTGGTTCGATCCCTGGTCAGGGAACTAAGATCCCACATGCCGCAGGGCAACTAAGCTTGCGCACCTCAACGAGACAGCCCGTGTGCCGCAAACTACAGAGCCCACGTGCCCTGGAGCCTGCACGCTGCAACTAGAGAGAAGCCTGCGCACTGCAACAACGACCTGGCACAGCCAAAAGAATAAGGAAAATAAATAAATAAATAAATAACACAAATATTAAAAAAATATATATATATAACTTCAGACTCACAAATGAAGAAGTAGATCAAACACCTCAAGACTTAAGTAACTGCTCCTTTTTCATGAAGGTCTTGCAAACTGAACCCAAGAAATTTTTTAGAGATATGAAAAATTGCATTTTCCAGACTTCACAATTTTATCCTAATTTTCCCATATGGCAGCCAAATGAGCCCTCTGTATGCACAATGAAAACTATCAGTTCAGCCATTGCAGGCCTCTGGCATACCTCTGCCACATGCAAACCAATCCCTGTTCAGCCTTCAAAGGCCACCTACTTGTATGATGCTTTTACTTTGGTCTCTGAGCAAAAAACGTTCTATCCTGCCTTCTCTGAATTCCCATAAGTACTTCATGGAAAATAAATCTTGTAGTATCTGTCCCTTTCTATTTGTATTACAGTTAGTTCTGTTCATTCCTTATTCTAAAATATTGAAATGAGGAATGTGCTCCATTCTTTACTCCTACAATACTCATCTCAGTGTACTACTACTTCAAACAAGAGAGATAGCCTTTCCAAGACAGTTTCCTTATCATTAAATGGGAATAAAAATACTTATTTCACAAAGCTCCCACATGTTTCCATGAGGTACTGGAAGAGAAAGCCTATTACTAACTGCAGTAGGTTACTTGAACATTAGCCATCATCTGGGTTGGCACTGACTTCACAGTTGTTTGCTTCCAACAGAGTTATGCATAATCCCAGCCAGGGATCCAGGTACCAGGGCACGACCTGACAAAATTTAACATCTAACTGCCCCACTTTATTAATCAAACACTGAGGTGTTAGCGGTAATTAATAAAAGCACAACAGGAAGAGCAAAATGATGCAACCAGTAAAAATGTTTTACATTTTAAAAGTAACAATTTTAAAATAGAATATGCACAGCATAACTATGCTAAAGAAAACCCTCAAAAGAAAGTTTCAACAAAACAAAATTATATATAAGAATAACATAAAATAGTGTATTTTTTGTTTAGAATTGTAAGAATATAAACAATGGTACCCATCTTGCATATGAGATTTCAAGGTAAAAAAAAATTGATTTTTTTTCCTATTCTTCCACGTTATAATACCCATACTATTTCACAGTAGAAAGAATACAATTCTTTTATATATTATATTACACTCCTCCCCAGAATGGTGTTCCTATGACAAAAGAAACATGGTGATGGAAGCACGGTCAAGCAACCAGGAGAGTCAATGGTTGCCAAAAGGGCCTGCTGGGCCACAGTCTACAAAAATCCCAAGTCTCACACACAGTGTCTATTTCCCAATGGGAGGACAGTTCATTTGGAACATACGTCACTGATGGCACCAGCTAAATGACATCATCCACTCTAGGGATACTATGGTCCTCTGTCAACATGAGAGCAGTTACTAGGTGACAAAGGGCAGAAAATATGTAAATAAAATCCTCCAGGGAGTGGGACTTCCCTGGTGGTCCAGTGGTTAAGACTCAGTGCTCCCAATGCAGGGGGCCTGGATTCAATCCCTGGTCAGGGAACTAGATCTCACATGCCTCAACCAAAGATCCCGCGTGCCACAACTAAAGACCCGGCACAGCCAAATAAATTAAAAAAAAAAAAAAAAAAATCCTCCAGAGAGCCTGGTTCAAAAGCCAGGGGTAATCAAATTATCCTTGGGATAGAGGGTAAACTACTGAAACAAATTTATTTTTGTTTTAGAAAGTAGTATGGAAATCAGTATTTGCAAGTAGTCATGGGTATTACCATTTAAATGCTGTGTTCTTCCTCATGTTGAACAGATTTTTGTATGGAAGAATTGAGGCAAAGCATAGAGCTCTATCCTAGGCTCCCAGGCTCAAAATCCCAAGTCACCCTCTGCTCTTGCCTCTCCCAAATTACTATTATACCTTGGTATATGAGGGGAAAAATGGTCCACAGAATTTGAATTTGCTTTTAATAATGGCATAACTCTAAGGAATGTTCTTTTTTTCGGGGGGGGGGGTAGAAATAGACTATAAAACATCTCTTAATAATCCTGCCTCCTGGTATTCATGCCCATGTGTAATCCCCTCTCCTTGAGTGTGGGCAGGACCTATAACTTGCCTCTAATAGAACAGGCAAAGGTGACAGCATGTCACTTTCATAATTACGTTATGTAAGATTGTAACACCCATCTTACTAGCAGGCACTCTCCCTTGCGGGCTAGATGCAACAAGCTGCTATGTTGTGACCTATTCTATGGAGAAGCCCATGTGGCAAGGAACTGAGAGCGCCCACTAAAAAACTATAGCTCTCAGGACTTCCCTGGTGGTGCAGTGGTTAAGAATCCGCCAGCCAATGCAGGGGACACGGGTTCGAGCCCTGGTCCAGGAAGATCTCACATGCCGTGGAGAAACTAAGCCTGTGCACCACAACTACTGAGCCTGTTCTCTAGAGCCCACGAGCCACAACCACTGAGCCTGTGGTCTAGAGTCCGCAAGCTGCAACTACTGAAGTCCGCACACCTAGAGTCCGTGTTCTGCAACAAGAGAAGCCACCGCAAAGAGAAGCCCACGCACTGCAAGGAAGAGTAGCCCCTGCTCACTGCAACTAGAGAAAGCCTGCACGCAGCAACGAAAACCCAACGCAGCCATAAATAAACAAAAAGAAAAGAAAGAAAGAGAGGGAGGAAGGGAGGGAGGAAGAAGAGTATTTTAAAAAAAAACAAAACTGTAGCTCTCAGTCTGACAGCCTGCAAGGAACTGAATGCTGCCAACAACCATGTGAGCCTGGAAGCAGACCCTTCCCCAGTAGATTTTTCAGATGAGAACACAGCTCTGGCCAACCCCTTGATTTCAGCCTTGCAGAGAACCCTGTTAAGCTGTGCCTAGACTCCTCAACCCACAGAAACTGTGAGAAAATAAATATGTTGTCTTAAGCTACTATGTTTGTGGTAATACTGTCACACAGCAATAGATAACACAGAGTAGGATCAGAAGCTCTCTCTTTTCTATTTGCTGGGGCAATGCTTTATACTTTCCCTTTTATGATAAGCACATATCACCTTTATAATAAAAAAAGGTTTTTTTTGTTTGTTTGTTTTTGCGGTACGCAGGCCTCTCACTGTTGTGGCTTCTCCCGCTGCAGAGCACAGGCTCCAAACACGCAGGCCCAGCGGCCATGGCTCACAGGCCCAGCCGCTCCGCGGCACGTGGGATCTTCCCGGACCAGGGCACGAACCCGTGTCCCCTGCATCGGCAGGTGGATTCTCAACCACTGCGCCACCACGGAAGCCCTAAAAAAGGTTTTTAAACTATATTTTCTGAAACTTGGCTTAGAAATAATGTCCTATATAAACCCCCCCCTTTATAAAAATTTATTTTATTTATTTATTTTTGGCTGCATTGGGTCTTCGTTGCTGCACGTGGGCTTTCTCTAGTTGCAGAAAGCGGGGTCTACTCTTTGTTGTGGCGCACAGGCTTCTCATTGTGGTGGCTTCTCTTGTTGTGGAGCACGGGCTCTCGGCATGCGGGCTTCAGTAGTTGTTTTGTATACCCATTGCCAGTACCTCAAAACCTCACAGTTGGATTCACTCTGGCTGGCAATACTCAGTCTGGAATTCTAAGCCCATGTCAATCTAAGCACCATCTTGCTTTCCAAACTCGTCTCCCATTAATTAATCCACAATGAGCCCTCAACAGCTGCCCCAGCCAATTGCTGGCCCCAGCAACTGCTTCATGCTCTCATAGCTTGTACCTCTGCTCAGGCTGTGCCCGCTCCCTGCCATTCCTCACTGCCTCAGCCAAGTCTTTACTTCCACTCAGACCCAGCTCACTCCGAATGCAGGAAGGCATCCAGATGGCCCTGGCTCTCAGGGACCACATGCTATCAACTCCTGGCACAAATGACTATCTACTGCACCCCGCCTTTAGCACTGCGGATCTGCTCCTGGATCTGCTGTCTGTCACTTCTCCAGACAGAGGATAAGGCTCATCGTCTTGTGTTTCCTCAGTAGTGACCCCTAATGCAGTTGGTATTCTTGTCAACAAAGACACCACATGACCCCAGTAGTTTAATACTTTTTGACAGGTACTTGAAATTCTATAACGAATAAAACTTTTTTCAGGTCTGTGAAGGAATAACTTTCTCAGCTGTAAAGCAACAGAAAGCAATCAAAGAGAAATGTAAACAGATTTAAATATTCAGTTAGTCTAATCAAATGTTTAGAATAAAAAAATAACAAAATGTCCATAAACAGAGGAACAGTTAAATCGTTTATGGGAAGTCTGCACTATGTAATCCTAGTCAGTCATTTAAAAGAATGAAGTAGGGGCTTCCCTGGTGGCGCAGTGGTTGAGAGTCTGCCTGACGATGCAGGGGACACAGGTTCGTGCCCCGGTCCGGGAAAATCCCACATGCCGTGGAGCGGCTGGGCCTGTGAGCCATGGCCGCTGAGCCTGCGCATCCGGAGCCTGTGCTCTGCAACGGGAGAGGCCACAACGGTGAGAGGCCCGCGTACCTCCAAAAAAATTAAAAAATAAAAATAAAAGAATGAAGTAGCTCTGTACTTACTGATACTGATATGGATAATCTCAAGATACACTGTTAAATGAAAACAGGAAGTTGCCCAGTACATACTGTATGACCCCGTGCATGGTTACAGAGGGGGAAAAAGTTATTATGAAAATGCATAGAGGGACTTTCCTGGTGACACAGTGGGTAAGAATCCACCTGCCAATGCAGGGGACATGGGTGTGAGCCCTGGTCCAGGAAGATCCCACATGCCGCAGAGCAACTAAGCATGGAATCTGGTTGAACATATACAGGAATTCTTTCTATTATTTTTGCAATTTTTTATAAGTCTTAAATTATTTCAAAATAAAAATGTCTTCAAAATACATCTAAAAAATACTTTGAGGTCACAGAATAGCTATGTGTGAGGAAAGCAACCCTGCCAAGGCTATCCACACTCAGCCCTCACAAAAATTACTAAGCATTTATTCCACAAGATGGCAGAGCTGCCTCAAATGCCAGAGCTGCTCCATATGCAGCTAACGCCCCTCTTCTGCTCTAGACTAGATAGTGTTGCCTTCCCAGCTCTTCCTCCTGCTGCCCAAGAGCCTCCTTCACACTAATTTCTCAGATCATGACTCCATCCCAAGTTAGAAGTTCCAAGACTGGCACCAGCCCAGGACAGCAACCTCTAAACAGTGACTAAAACAGCAGCATCCTGGCCTCCAGGGGCCTCGCTGGATGTTTCTCAGGATGATCCCGCCCTCCTTCCTGCTTACTTACATAACGCATTCCTGGTGAATGAGTTCTCAACAACCCCCCCTCTCTCCCAGCAATCTTTCTGGATGTCCTGTACTCACCACTAAGCCCATGTTCCAAAAGAAACACAAGGAACACCATTCAGTTTCCAGATCAACACTTCCTCCCCCGTCAAATTAAAGAATTCCAAAGGCACCACACTGCCTGGAGTACTGACATCACTTGTACCACACACTGCTCTTCTTAGTAGGCCACCCTACTAAGCCTCTTACTCAGAGTATACACTCTGCTTTAACAAGTGCCCTCGAGAGCACTGCGAGTTCTGTGTCACATACTGTGCAACCTCTCTAAAGGCAGGGACTGTGTTCACATCACCTGATTTATATAGCACCCAGCATCTCATCACATGGCATTAGGTATTCAGTCAGAAGATGGGAGTCAGAATGACTCCTATTAGGAAATGTGCTACTCTAACTCTGGCTAAGTTACCCCTTCTTGCCAAGTACTAGGCTCTTCTATAAAACAGGGAGAATTAATAGTGAAAAATTAGAAATACCTTAAATGTCTTTCAGCAGTGGATCGTTAAATAAATTATGGAATACCCACCCAACAAAATAAATCATATGTAATCGTGAAAGAACTATGAACTGACATAGAAAAATACTATAAATTAAAATGACAAGCCATTGACTAATATAAGAATATGATTCTATTATTGCGTTTTTAAAAAGCTACATGGGGGGGCTTCCCTGGGGCACAGTGGTTAAGAATCCGCCTGCCAATGCAGGGGACATGGGTTCGATCCCTGGTCCGGGAAGATCCCACATGCCGCAGAGCAACTAAGCCCATGCGCCACAGCTACTGAGCCTGCACTCTAGAGCCTGTGAGCCACAACTACTGAGCCCACACACCACAACTACTGAAGCCCGTGTGCTCTAGGGCCCATGTGCCACAATTACTGAGCTCACGTGCTGCAACTACTGAAGCCCACGCGCCTAGAGCCTGTGCTCCACAACAAGAGAAGCCACCACAATGAGAAGCCCACCCACTGCAATGAAGAGTAGCCCCTGCTCGCCACAACTAGAGAAAGCCTGCACGCAGCAACGAAGACCCAACGCAGCCAAAAAAAAAAAATTTTTTTTAAATAAATTTATTTTTTAAAAACTACATGGGTACATGTATGTTTGCATATGTGCAGAACCATGTGTGGAAGGATGGAAGACCACACATCAAACTGTTCCATGGTTCCTTCAAGAGTGAGAAGAGTAAGGGAGGACTTTCACCTTTTTTTTTCCTTTTACTTAGTTTTCATTTTTCCTAGCATATATTGGTTTTGAAATATGCAGGGGGAAAAAAACAGTAAAATGACTCTTCATAAAATAATTTTATTTATTTATTTATTTATTTTTGGCTGTGTTGGGTCTTCGCTGCTGTGCGTGGGCTTTCTCTAGCTGCGGTGAGCGGGGGCTACTCTTCGTTGTGGTGCACGGGCTTCTCACTGTCGTGGCTTCTCTTGCTACGGAGCACAGGCTCTGGGCACAAGGGTTTCAATAGTTGTGGCACGTGGGCTTGGTAGTTGTGGCTTGCAGGCTCTAGAGCGCAGGCTCAGTAGTTGTGGCGCAGACTTAGTTGCTCCACAGCAGGTGGGATCTTCCCGGGCCAGGGTTCGAACCCATGTCCCCTGCATTGACAGGCGGATTCTTAACCACTGCGCCACCAGAGAAGCCCTAATAATTTTTAAATAAGGGTCCTAACTGCCTTCACATCAGAGTAGTTGTGAAAATTCATCAAGTAGTACTTATAAAGAATTAGTATTCCTTAGTGTTCTAATTGTGAAAAATCAAATTTAAATTTTAAAAATCATTAAATAAAACCTTTCACTGCTGTCTCATGACTCAAAAGTGATGACCATACTAAGTGCACACAGTCTGTGATGATCTTAAGTTCCTGCCATGCTGTTTTTCAATGAAGAATACTAATGATTAACTGATGTGCTTAGAAAATATTAAAATACCTTTTCACCTTTATTTTCAAAATAGATTCTTTATTTGATCATATACGCTGGAAAAGAATCACTGCATCAAAAAATAGGACGTACTTGAAATTATGTTTGGAAAAACAGTTGTCAACATTATGGCAGATTTAGAAATGCTTAAGCTGGACAATGATCGATCAATAATGCTATTCACCACCAGTCAACTGGAAATATCCAGAACAATCCATTCATTCATTCATTCATTTATGGCTGTGTTACGTCTTCGTTGCTGTGCGCAGGCTTTCTCCAGCTGTGATGAGTGGGGCCTACTTTTCGTTGCTGTGCGCAGGGTTTTCATTGTCGTGGCTTGTCTTGTTGCAGAGCACGGGCTCTAGGCATGCAGGCTTCAGTATCTGTGGCACTTGGGCTCCATAATTGTGGCTCGTGGGCTCTAGGAGCGCAGGCTCAGTAGTTGTGGTGCATGGGTTTAGTTGCTCCACAGCATGTGGGATCTTCCCAGACCAGGGCTCGAACCCGTGTCTCCTGCATTGGCAGGTGGATTCTTAACCACTGCACCACCAGAGAAGCCCCAGAACGATCCATTCTTATAAGTAAGTGTCTCTCTGAGGTCAAGGAGATAACTTATTCATCTTGCTATGTTTTCATAAACGCTTCCAGCTTTTCTCTCACCCCCCTCCAAAGTTTTGGTACCTAAGAAATGCTCAAGCAATTGCTGAATGAATGATCTGATGATAAGTGTTACCCACTAACTGACTGATGAAATAAGTTTTCCAATGGATCCATTTGCTCTGGCTGGGAATAAAAGGTATTCAATAAAAGTGTGCTGAGGGATATCCCTGGTGGTCCAGTGGTTAAGACTCTGCGCTTCCAATGCAAGGGTCGCATGTTCAGTCCCTGGTCGGGGAACTAAGATCCCACATGCCACAACGGCACGGCCAAGAAAATATTTTAAAAGTAATAATAATAAGTGTGCTAAATGAAAGCCCAGAGGTGAGAGTGTACCTGTTGTGCCTGCAGGATAGCAAGGAGGCCTGTGGCTGGAGCAGAGGCAGCAGGAAGGAGAGAGACTGAGGAAAGATGAAACTGGAGAGGTTACAGGTAGCCAGAAGAAGCAGGGCCACTGCGGGCCAGAGTAAGGACCTGAGGCACTCACTCATGACCAGATACCAACAGTTCTGGGTGGTGGGACACATGAATGTTAGTTTCATTGTTCTTGTACTTTTCTAGATTTCTCTACAAATTTATGAATATAAAAAAGCAACTGGGCTTCCCTGGTGGCGCAGTGGTTGAGAATCTGCCTGCCAATGCAGGGGACATGGGTTCGCGCCCTGGTCTGGGAAGATCCCACATGCCACAGAGCAGCTAAGCCCATGAGCCACAACTACTGAGCCTGTGCGTCTGGAGCCTGTGCTCCACAACAAGAGAGGCTGCAAAAGTGAGAGGCCCACGCACCGCGATGAAGAGTGGCCCCCGCTTGCCGCAACTGGAGAAAAAAGCCCTCGCACACAAATGAAGACCCAACACAGCGAAAATAAATTAACTCTTACCCCCAACATAAAATAAATAAATAAATAAATAAATAAATAAGCAACTTACCAAAAAAGAAAGCGCTGAATGAAGACAAGATCACTTCCATAAATGAGGTAAAAAGGTGCCAATAAAATCCCTGGTGGAGTATGAATAAGGTCCTGATTTTGATAATTGTGGTAACATAAGAGAATGCCCTCATTTTTTAGGAAATATACATCAAAATATTCAGGGGTAAAAGTCTGCAACTTATTGTCAAACAATTTATTAAAAAATACATTAAAATGCCTTAAGGCCACAGAACAGCTAAGCAGAAGGAAAGCAACCTTACCAACAGAGATCCAAGTGAACATTTGATAGCTATCTCCCTATCCTGCAAAGGAAGAGTTTCCAATAGCTCCATAAACAAAAAAGCAACTCAAAGCAACTGACCTCAGTTTGGCAGCAACTTACCTGCTCAGCCTTAACCCACTTTAGGAAGCCTGCAATTAAGTCAGAAAGCACACTTAATAGTCTCGGAAAACACCCTATGATTATGCTGTTGATACTGCTCTGCCTCCATCTCCAAATACCTAAGTGATACTCATCCTTCAAGGCCCTGTGCAAGTTCCATATTCTTCCACCCCTGCCCCCAAACCACCAACCTAAATATCACCTCTCTCCATAGTCTGATCCAAAGGGCATTTAAGGAACACTAAGACCAAGAGTGCCCCATTCACTGACAGCAGAGCTCCAAGGCATATAGTAAGGGCTCAACAAGCTAATCCTGAGTTCAACTTCCATGTGGCAGGCACACATTACCACTGTCAGTTTTCTCTCCCATAGTTTTAAGTATTTCTCATGACACCACCTTAACTGTCTCTCTTGTAATGCAGGTAGGTACGTGCAGTCTTATTTATTCCTCTGGACAGAAAGACCTACAAGGACATTGACCAGATGTCTCATTCATTTCTCTAACCCCCAGAACAATGAATTCTCAGCCAATGTTCCACCACTATATGGTTGATGACAGACCACAGACACTCCCAACTCCCCAAACTACAATGGCTATAGGTCAATGACTCTCCTACTCAAGAAAACATGGAAGAACACAAGTGTTTGAAACCTAAAATCCTGCAAGCATTACACTAAACCAGATCATGTTAATTTAAAAATAAATCATTTGCAAGAACTATTATAGGCATTACACTGAAATTAACCTGGTTAATTTAAAAGTAAATAATCTGTAAACGTTTAATAATTCAGTGACAAATAACTTCCTATTCATTTTATAACTAACAACGTAACGATGGGACACTACACCTCATGGTAGTACCCCATTTCTAACAGGTATTTAGTTAAAAAAAAAAAAAATTAGCTGAATAAGCCTGTACTTCTATTGGGTCTTCTCTCTTGTTCATTCTATGGTTCATGTAGAATATTCACAAATGACACTGCTTAGAAGAGAGTCTGGCACTTAGTAGGTACTTGTTAAATATTCCGACTGAAATGAATAAATGGACGGCAGCCCATTTTCCAACAGCCTTGGTTATCTGTGAATGACCAAATAGGCTGGGCCCAGATTTAGAGACTAATCTGAGATCGCAACTTCTAAGGGCATCTATTCTAATTTCTTTTTTACAGAATAAACAAATGCTTACCCAGGTAGAACAATTTCAACTGCATTCCCCTCTGGCATTTAAGTCATGAAAACAAATAGCTTAGAGACTACTCCAAAAGAGAACAGCAATGGGATCCATGCTGCTTTTACTCCTCATAGCTCAAGATCCAGGTAATTGGACCATTACCATTACTATACACTCTCCTGGAAAATGGGCAAGTGCTTCAGTTAGTTGCAGTGGTTTCAAAATTATTCCCCAGAAAATCCTATGTGCAACATAAAGAAGCAAGACAACAAAAAATCTTCCCATCACCTTTCCCAAGACTCACCTGTGCCACCCTCACTTTACCTTATTTCCATCTTCTCCACAAACCAGAGATGCACTAAGTTAACTGACATGAGACAGTCAGTCTGTCTACTGGCCTACTGAGGCCTGCTTGCCTAGAGCCCCACTCCACAACAAGAGAAGCCACCGCAATGAAAAGCCTGTGCACCACAATGAAGAGTGGCCCCCACTCGCCACAACTAGAGAAAGCCCACGTGCAGCAACAAAGACCCAACATAGCCAAAAATAAATTAATTAACTCATAATAATATACAAAGGACACTTGGCAAATCAATAATAAAAACAAATAATCCTAGGGGAAGTGGGCAAAGAATATGAAAAGACAATTCACAAAAATAAATAAATAAAAATATTCAAGAAACTTATGAAAAACTGCTAAACCTCATTTTAAAAAATACAACTGAAAAATACAACTTAAAAAGTAAAACCATGGTTTTCCCTGGTGGCGCAGTGGTTGAGAGTCCGCCTGCCAATGCAGGGGACACAGGTTCATGCCCCGGTGAGGGAAGATCCCACATGATGCAGAGCGGCTAGGCCCGTGAGCCATGGCCGCTGAGCCTGCACGTCCGGAGCCTATGCTCTGCAACGGGAGAGGCCACAACAGTGAGAGGCCCGCGTACCGCAAAAAAAAAAAAAAAAAAAAAAAATCACTGGATGGGCTTAAAAGCATATTGGAGTTGAGAGAAGAATTTGAAAACAGATCAAAAAGTTTTCAATCTGAAAATGAGGGGGGGAAACTAAATGAAAACAAAAAAGACAACAGAGTCCCAGTGACCTGTGTGGGACAGTATCTAAAGGTCCAACATAAATTTGATGAAATAAATCAATTTTCATATTCAAGCTCAGTGAATCTCAAGCAGGTTAAATACAAAACTAAAACAAATTTAAATATGTCGCAGTTAAACTTCTAAAAACCAAAGATAAAGAAGAAAATCTTGGGTTTCCCTGGTGGCACAGTGGTTGAGAGTCCACGCCTGCCGATGTGGGGGACACGGGTTCGTGCCCCGGTCTGGGAAGATCCCACATGCTGTGGAGCGGCTGGGCTGGTGAGCCATGGCCGCTGAGCCTGCGCGTCCGGAGCCTGTGCTCCGCATCGGGAGAAGCCACAACAGTGAAAGGCCTGCCTATCACAGAAAAAAAAAAAGAAAAGAAGAAGAAAATCTTGAAAGCAGCCAGAAAGAAAACCCAAAGATAAAGAAGAAAATCTTGAAAGCAGCCAGAAAGAAAACACATTACAACCAGGGAAACAACAATATGAATGATTACTAACTTCCTTTCAGAAACAAGAGAGGACCGTGAATAACATCTTTAAAGTACTTAAAGGAAAAAACTGTAAACCCACAATACTATATCCAGTGAAAATATCCTTTAAGAATGAAAATTAAATAAAGTTACATTCAAATAAACAAAAACCAAAAGAATGTCACCGGGAAACCTGCACTACAGGAAAAAAAAAAAAGAGGAAGAAGAAGAAATGAAAAACACTGGATATGGTAGATACGTGTGTAAAGCACTATCTCTTTTGTATTATTCTTTAAAATACAAAATTGTTTAGAGCAAAAATTATAATACTAAATTGTGGACTTTACAGCACATATAGATACAATTCATGTCATAACTAGAGCATAAAAAGGGGGTGTTAATGGATTATATAACATTTTACATAAGGTGGTTCAATATTAACTCTAAATAAACCATGAAAAGGATATATATATATATCATAATGCCTAGAGTAACATCTAAAACAAATGCTAAGAAGTAAAGCTAGAAGCTACTAGATGAATTAAAATGGGATTTTAAAAAATTCAATTGACCTGAAAAAACAAGAAAGAAAAAGAACAAAACACAGGATAAACAGAAAACAAAAAGTGAAATGGTAGACCTGAAAGCAACTATATCAATAATTTCATTTAATGTAACTAAACTAAACATTGCAGTTAAAATCCAAACCCAACTATCTATCTATAAAAGACACACTTTGAACTTAAAGACATAGTTATATTGAAAGAAAAGTGATAGAAATAGATATACCATGCATACAGAAAGCAAAGCTGGAATACCTTTTTTGCAAGCCGGAGTAATATCAGACAAAGTACACTTCAAGTAAAAGACAATCACCAAAGCCAGAGTTATACTTCACATTACAAAGGGGACAGTTCAGGAGTTCCCTGGTGGCCTAGTGGTTAGGATTCCAGACTTTCACTGCCGCAGCCCAGGTCTAATCCCTGGTCGGGAACATCTCGCATGCTGTGCAGCACAGCCAAAAACAAACAAAAACAAAAAAGACTGAAACCCTCCAGAGTATGTTCTTTGACTATAATGGAATTACATTATAAATCGTAACAACAGGTATCTATAAAATACTTCCCTGGTGGCACAGTGGTTAAGAATCTGCCTGCCAATGCAGGGCACACAGGTTTAAGTCCTGGTCCAGGAAGATCCCACATGCCGCAGAGCAACTAAACCTGTGCGCCACAACTACAACCACTAAGCCCATGCACAACAACTACTGAGCCTGAGTTCTAGACCCTGCAAGCCACAGCTACTGAAGCCCACGCACCTAGAGCCCATGCTCCACAACAAGAGAAGCCACTGCAATGAGAAGCCCGCACACAGCAACAAAGAGTAGCCCCCACTCGCCGAAACTTGAGAAAGCCCGTGTGCAGCAACGAAGACACAATGCAACCAAAAATTAATCAATTTTTTAAAAAAACAGGGCTTCCCTGGTGGCGCAGTGGTTGAGAGTCTGCCTGCCGATGCAGGGGACGCAGGTTCGTGCCCCGGTCTGGGAAGATCCCACGTGCCACGGAGCGGCTGGGCCCGTGAGCCACGGCCGCTGAGCCTGCGCGTCCGGAGCCTGTGCTCCGCAACAGGAGAGGCCACAGCAGTGAGAGGCCCGCGTACCGCAAAAAAAAAAAAAAAAAAAAAAAAAATCCAATACTTGGAAATGAAACAACACACAACACACTTCTAAGTAACCCACAGTCAACAAATAAATCGTAGATATTTTGAATTGAATGAAAATGAAGATACAACATACCAAAATTCGTAGGATGTAGCTGAAGCAGTGCTTAGTGGAAAATTTTATAACTTTAAATGCTCATATTGGAAAAGAAGAAAAATCTAAAATTAATGACCTATGTTTCTAGAAACATTTAAAGGAAGAAAACAATAAAGATCAAAACAGAAATCAATGACATTAAAAAAAGACAAATAGAGAAAACTAAAGTAAAATGTTAGTTCTTTGAAATTATCGACAAAAATCGGTAAATCCTTAGCTATACTAATCAAGAGAGGAAACCCAAATTGGCAATATCAGAAATGACAAGTATATAGCATTTTTAAAATGTATACAGCATTAAAATAAGAAAATATTATTAATAAAAGGTGAAAATAAAATCATTAGGAAAATCCTTTTTTTTTAGTTCACAATCAAAGGAGAAGCAAAAGTATAAGAGGATTATGTTAACTCTAAATATGAACCTGCCACCGTAGAAATCTCTTGTAACTCAGCAAGGGGAGAAGCCAGTTCCGTTTTCATAGTGTTTTCTCCCATTGACTTGCAGTTCAACTCCAATCCTGCAGGCCCCAATCCATCCCCAATGGAGTGGCAAGTTAGTGCAGATGAGACCTGGCCAGCCTCCAAAGGAGATTTCAACTGACCTAGAAGAAAAAGAGAAAGATTGGGGAACATATACATGTACATAATCTGAGAACCAAAAGTCCCACAAAAGACTGATAAAAGGGCTTCCCTGTGGCACAGTGGTTAAGAATCCGCCTGCCAATGCAGGGGACACTGGTTTGAGCCCTGGTCCGGGAAGATCCCACATGCCATGGAACCACTAAGCCCATGGGTCACTACTACTGAGCCTGCACTCTACAGCCCATGAGCCACAACTACTGAGCCTGCGCTCTTAGAGCCTGCAAGCCACAACTACTGAAGCCCGTGCTCCTAGAGCCTGTGCTCCACAACGAGAAGCCACTGCAATGAGAAGCCTGAGCACCACAATGAAGAGTAGCCCCCGCTTGCCGCAACTAGAGAAAGCCTGCGCGCAGCAACGAAAACCCAACGCAGGCAAAAATTAATTAATTAATTTTTTAAAAAAACTGATAAAGCCAGGGTCTTTTTAGAGGGAACCATTCATTTCATGGCATACAAGAATACATTCACAGGTTCCAGCACACATAGCCAGGGCTGTGAGCATATCAAAGATGAAGGCTAATAAGAAGCTAAAGTGAAGGGAGGATCTGCTGGAAATATTAACAAAAAGGCAGAGGGACTGGAGTGAGATGGCATCAGAAAGACAGAGACAGGAACAGGGCTCTTCAAACACTGTACCTCCAACCCAACATTCAGACATATATAAGCAAAACCAATCACAAATGCAAATAAAAGTTTTTCTATTAAATCTTCAGTGAAGAATACAAGAAACACTGCAGCCAATTCAATAACTTGATTTCAAGACCATCTAAAACTTGTATAAGGCAGTACACGATGACTGATTTAGACTGGTTCTCATTAGACAGGGAGCATGTTGGCAAGACCATTCTAGAACAGACTCTGACTCACCTTCTTCAGACTCCTTGGTACCTGATGATGTGTTTTGCAAAGGATCAGTAGTAACCGTATCAACCAAATCTGATACAGCCAAGTCAGGATCTAGGATCTCATGGGTCCCATTAGTGGACAGCCTGGAGGACCGTCTCCTTGATAAGTCTTTGTCAGTGTTTTCCGAGTAGTTTTTTGACTTTTCCTGGGCTATAAACCATTAAGAGAGTTGTAGTCAAGAGACCTGAAGAAATAATTCTGCTACTACAAATTTCTGGACTGGCTGCCTCTATAAGGGCTTCAACCAGAGACTTCTGGAATATTAGATCAATGATGAAAGGAAATACCCTATCCTGGTTTACAGTTTTAAGTAAAGGCACAGTCCTTCTGCCAGGATATAATTTTCCTAATTTAAGGATTCATGATCTGAAAATATGTGCCAAGGTCATGTCCCAATCTTGACAAGTTTTATTTTGGGGCTTTCCAACATAAAAGTCTACATACTAACTTCTCAAGTCAGTAAGGTATACAAAGCCTTAGAGCCATCACATATCCTTTCTGGAGCCGACAGGGTACTTTTAAAAAAATCAATAAATAGTATTTTTTTAATGGAAGTGTAGTTGGTTTATAATGTTGTGATAGTTTCAGGTGTACAGCAAAGTGACAGTTTCAGGTATGTACATATATATGTACATATGTATGTGTGTACGTATATATATATATATATATATATATATATATACTTTTTCAGATTCTTTTCCACTATAGGTTATTATAAGATATTGAATATAGTTCCCTGTACTATACAGTAAAATCAGTAAATAGTATTTTTAAAGTTTCACTCAGCATATGAAATCCATCCCTTCCCAAGCCATTAAATTTCCAGGGGAATTCATATCAGATGTAGTTTATGGGTATAGAGACAACACTACTGACCCCAACATTAACACAGCTTGTGCTCTGAGATTTATTTTTCCTCTAGCAGGACTCCTCTGATCCAACCACATCCCACTCACACTAGCCCCTGTGATCGAGGACAAGCATCGGCGTCTATAAGGGATAGGGGACAAGATGGACACAGGGGAATTAACCCAATGGATGTCAAGTTCTAGCCACACATACACAAACTGAAGACTCACATGAATTTTTGTCAAGCCGAGGACGTTTTAATGGGACTTCACTTCCTTTTGATATCTTCCGTCTTCTCAATTCCAATGTTATTGGTTGCAAAGTTTGAGAGTTTGAATCCACAGCTACAATGTATATAAAACCACACAAAAATAGGTATGTAGTTTCTTAGTGACCAATCCTCATATTATATGCAAATAAAACATATATATAAACATCCACACATCCTTGCATGATAAATAGGCCCTCAAAGGGAATTCTTACTTAAGCCAAAAGGGAAAAAAAAAAGTAAAATGGGTGAGAAATTACTTCCTTTTAGGAGACGCAGACACCCTGCAGACTGACCTCCTGAATCTTTTTGGTTTCTCCTATGACCCAGCTCTATTCATATATTTATCTCCTGAAACCCTCTCTTTAAATACCCCAACGTGACTGCTTTAAAATATGAGGGTACAAAAGCAACAGAAAAGTCATTTTTATCACAATCAAATCTTCTTATCAAAATTTGGTTTATACAATACTCAGGAAATCCACCAGGCAGGCTAATTCTTAAAATGTGTACCCTGTGACTATGGCTTGATTATTATTTTCAACCTCTACTTGCTAAATTGGTTAGCTTGGCATTGGTCATAATTTTGAAGGACCAAAAAGAATGTCAACATTTACAACCTCTTAAAAACAATTCCAGGGCTTTCCTGGTGGCGCAGTGGTTGAGAGTCCGCCTGCCGATGCAGGGGATGCGGGTTTGTGCCCTGGTCTGGGAAGATCCCACATGCCGCGGAGCGGCTGGGCCCGTGAGCTATGGACGTTGAGCCTGCACGTCCGGAGCCTGTGCTCCGCAACGGGAGAGGCCACAACAGTGAGAGGCCCGCATACCTAAAAAAAAAAAAAAAAAAAAAATTCCAGAAAATTCTCAGGAGACTATGCTATTTGATAGTGAGTGCCTGGCAAGGCTGCTTAACACTGGAAATTCCAGCCCTGACATAATTTAGCAGTGCAGAAGCTAAACCCTTAGATAGTACTCACTCTTTATTTTTATTTTTTTAATTATTTATTTTAAGTTTATTTATTTTTGGCTGCGTTAGGTCTTCGTTGCTACGCGCGGGCTTTCTCTAGTTACAGCCAGCGGGGGCTACTCTTCATTGCGGTGTGCAGGTTTCTCATTACAGTGGCTTCTCTTGTTGCGGAGCAGGGGCTCAAGGCACGCGGGCTTCAGCAGTTGTGGCGCATGGGCTCAGTAGTTGTGGCTCGTGGGCTCTAGAGCACAGGCTCAGTAGTTGTGGTGCATGGGCTTAGTTGCTCCACGGCATGTGGGATCTTCCCAGACCAGGGATCGAAACCACGTCCCCTGCATTGGTAGGCTGATTCTTAACCACTGCGCCACCAGGGAAGTTCCTCACTGTATTTTTAAACCTAACACTTAAAAAGTTCTCCCCCATGATGAAAGGTGAGAATCCAAAAGGCAGGCAAAAGAAAAAAACAAAAGAAAAGAAATAGTGGGGGACTTCCCTGATGGCACAGTGGTTAAGACTTCGCCTGCCAATGCAGGGGACATGGGTTCGAGCCCTGGTCCGGGAAGATCCCACATGCTGCAGAGCAACTAAGCCCGTGTGCCACAACTACTGAGCCTGCGCTCTAGAGTCCACATGCCACAACTACTGAAGTCCACACACCTAGAACCCATGCTTTGCAACAAGAGAAGCCACCACAATGAGAAGCCCACACACTGCAATGAACAGTAGCCCCTGCTCGTTGCAAGTAGAGGAAGCCTGTGCGTAGCAACGAAGACCCAATGCAGCCAAAAATAAATAAATTAATTAATTTTTTAAAAAAAGAAAAAAAAAAGAAATTGGGAAGCTTGAAGCAAAGGTAGGGCTGGGGGTCTGATGAAGGTTGAAATAAGAGACAGAAGCAGCCAGGAGAAAGAAGAGGGAGGAAGGGAAGGAAATGGGAGGGGAAGGGTGAAGGGAGAGAAAAGACTCATCTAAGACCAGCAGCTTCAGATCTGCCATGTCAAACGGCCAAAGGAGACAGGGCTGAGCTCTGAGGAGGCAAACCTGATGAGAGTGCTGAATTCCTTGGCTCTTCCTGTGTTCAATCTTCTCAATGTGCCAACATTATTTTGTTCCAAGGGTGGGAACTTAGAGATCACACACATTCCAAATTAAACACAAACAACCTTCCCCAAACAGCTCAGATCCTGTTCCAATAAGGTCTGTACAATCTAGAGAGCTCAAGACTCCACTGTGTCAATGAACTTATTCCAAGCAATTTTTAAAGGGGATTTGAACTATATATTAGATACTGGCAAACCTTCTTCATTTTGATACCACATACAAACTGGGGCTGACCATACAGAACTTCAGTGTTTCCCAAACTCTTATTACAGTAAGAATTATCTGGGAAGGTTGTTAACAATTAGCTTTCCCAAATCCTGCTTCAGAAAATTCTGACTGGGGAGGAATGCCTCAGGCAAGCGTTAACAGTAAGCTTGGAAAACTCCAGTTCTCTATTAAATTGATCCTATCTGGTGTGAAATCCTACACTTAATAAAAAGGCCTGCTTATTATATCTCACATCTTAACACAGTACACTGCCCAGAGGTTTAAAACCTCCGGACTTTCTCAATTAGGGTTCCTCATTTGAAAACAGAACACAAAGGTTATTTTCTCAATTCTCCCAAGAGTGGTTTATCATTCTAGTAACATTCTCAATTTGCAGAAGTCAATTCATTAGAGGTCACAGATGCCTTGGGCATTACAGCTTAATTCTCTCTTGGAACCCTACTGAGAAAGCCAATGAGGCCAGTGCTGTCCAATAGAAATATGAGAGCCATAAATGGAAGCCACATAGGTAATTTTCAATTTTTAGTTGTCACTTTAAGAAGTTAAAAAAGTGAAATTAATTTTAAGAATATATTTTATTTAACCCAATACATCCAAAACATCATTCCAAGATGTAGTCAATAATTTTAAATTATTGAGATATTTTACATTCCTGGGTGGGTTTTTTTGTGTGTGTGGGGTTTATTTGTACTATTTGAAAACCAGTGTGGTTTTTTGTTTTGTTTTGGCCACGCTGCACGGCTAGCAGGATCTTAATTACCCGACCGGGCACTGAACCCAGGGCCTCCCTCGGCACAAAAAAGAGCAGAGTCCTAACCACTGGACCACCAGGGAATTCCCTCCCTTGTGTATTTTACAAGTTACAGACCATCTCAATTCAGAGTAGCCACATTTCAAGTGCTCAGTAACCACAGGTGGCTAGCAGCTACCATATCGGACAGCACAGGTCTAGGCCCTAGTTAGGCGAAGGGACAATTCCAGCATGCTCAGATCCTGAGAGTGAAACCCACTTATAACCACTGAAGGGGGAAGTGCCTTATTTCATCTAGGAAGAAATCAATCTGTTGTCTTATTTCATACCTTAAAATTAGAAGATGTAAGAAGGCTGTCTACTGGGAACGAGTACTAATACATTTATTTGAAGTAAATAAAGGTAGAGTTTCTGCCACAGAAATTAAGTCTGGTGTAGCTGTCTAGATTGACAGATAGGACTGGCTTTGCATTCTGCATCATTAGGGAACAACAGATGAGCTAACTCTGTAGTTCCACAGTTTTGATGAAAATATATTTTGTCATATTTTATATTTTAAATTTACCTTTGGCAGCTATTCAAACTTGTAACAAAAAAATAGATATCACTTTTTTTTTTTTTTTTTTTTTTGGCCTCACCACATGTCGTGTGGGATCTTAGTTCCCCAACCGGGGATCGGACCAGCAACCCCCGCAGTGGAAACGTGGAATCTTAACTGCTGAACTGCCAGGGAAGTCCCCAGGTATCACTTTAAAACTAGGGGATTCACAGTTTTTCAATATTTATGTAAAGAAGGTGTAAACAAGAATGTCTGAAGGCCACTGCCAGATAATCATAGGCAGTGTTCAGTCTAGAGATCCAGGGGGTTCTTCAGGCAACTCTATCTAGAGAAGAAATGTTTGCCTTAGGAAAAAATTCAGGGTTTGCTTCTTTCTTGGCTATTCTAGAAGAATTCCATATTTCAACTTTTTAAAATAATTGTGTATTCTTCCCTAAATCCTCTAACCTTGACTCTACCAATTAGCCATCTCAGCTTTTTATTTAGATGGGGAAAATTTCTGATCCATAATCACTCTCCAGAGATCTCAATTTCAACTGTACCCATACCTTCCTAGGTCCAGTGTTCTTTCTTGTCACCTCCTCCAGATGCCCACGCCTATTTACTTCTCCTTTCCCCTTTCATGTCGCTCATGAAAACGCTATTTCCAGATTCTACATTCTAGTAAGCTTACTTAGAGTGAAATCATTTGAATTGGCAAAAGCAAAAGGTCTTAGCTTATTAGATTTTAACATATAAGCTGAAGTATCTAGTGAAGAGTTATGTCACCCCAGAAGCCCAGTCAAGAACATGTTTCTGAAACTTATGTTCACCTGGATATATGCCTCCCATAAAATTCAGCTCTATGGGCATGCCTTGTTTTTAGATGACAGGTTGACTCAAAGTCAGTCACAAAAACAAAGGCTTGAAGTACAGAAGTTATAAAGAACCACAAAGGACCACAGAAGAACACTCTGGCATTACACACTTGGGAAACTCACCAGTAGGAGCTATGGAAGGGGGTCTGCCTCGCTTTCTTTTTGGCTCCCTCAAGTTTTCTTGTGGACTCTTCACAATGTCATTTTCAGGTTTCTTATCCACTTGAGCATCTCCAGAATACTCTCTATCATTTTCTGAAATGTTCTCCTTATCTTCCTTCTCGTTCTTGGGAAGGCTCTTCTCTGACACCTTCCCCTTTTCAGAACAGATTAACTTTCCTTCTTTATCAGGCTGTTTGGGTCTCTTTTCTATCTTTAAGGCTTTGTCCTCTTTGTCTTTCTTCACATTGGCTGTGGCTTTTCTCTGCTCTTTAAACTTCTCTCGTTTATCAGGAGATGATGAAAGACTTTTGTGTTCTGTTTCTTTAGGCCTAGCATTACCCACAATATTCTAAAATGAGCAAAATAGCGATGAAACACACTTTGTGATTACTTGCAAATATAAAATCAGATTTTTTTTTGTAAACTTATGAAGACAAAGAAATTAAAAGAGGACATGTATCAGGTCACGTAACGGAAAGCACCAATGAAAATATACACCCATATTCTGGGTTTGAAAACCAGTCCTAAGTTTAAAGAAAATAACAGCCATGTTCAATTCCTTCTGAGACAATGCTATCTCCCTTTTGATTAGTAAGTCACGAAAAAATAATTAAAGGGACAGACAACTATCCCAGGGACGACTTCTGGGAAGCAATCTTTTTGACAGAGATGCCTTCCTGCCCCATCCGTCTCCTCCCAAGAATGACTACACTGACCCAGGGCCTTTCAGAGGCTGGCTCAGTTTGCCAGCAGATGCTGATGTCCTGTGTAGAGAAGAACCCAAACTGATAACTAGAGGCAAACTGGAAAGCTGTAAAGATTTTCCATCTCAAAAACAGAGTCTTGGGCTTCCCTGGTGGCGCAGCGGTTGAGAATCCGCCTGCCGATGCAGGGGACACGGGTTCGAGCCCCGGTCCGGGAGGATCCCACGTGTCGCGGAGCAACTGGGCCCGTGAGCCACAATTACTGAGCCTGCGCGTCTGGAGCCTGTGCTCCACAACAAGAGAGGCCGCGACAGTGAGAGGCCCGCGCACAGCGATGAAGAATGGCCCCCGCTCGCCACAACTAGACAAAGCCCTCGCACAGAAACGAAGACCCAACACAGCCATAAACAAATAAATAAATAAAATTTAAAAAAAAAAAACAAAAAAACAGAGTCTTGGGCTTCCCTGGTGGCACAGTGGTTGAGAGTCCGCCTGCCAATGCAGGGGACACGGGTTTGTGCCCCAGTCCGGGAAGATCCCACATGCCGCAGAGCAGCTGGGCCCATGAGCCATGGCCGCTGAGCCTGTGTGCCCGGAGCCTGTGCTCCACAACAGGAGAGGCCACAACAGTGAGAGGCCCGTGTACCACAAAAAAAAAAAAAAAAAAAAAAAAAAAAAAACAGGGTCTTTGCTTCCTCTACTGGGTAAAGGCTGTGCTCAGTCGAACAAGCCACCTACTGCATTCCTGAGCTACTGAGTTTTTGTCCATTAGGAGAAAGTACTGCTTCTTGGTTACTTTCCTCCTAAATTACTTTTTCAAAATTCATCTTAAAAATCTTGTGTCCTAGTATACTGTCTCATAATAAAGCCAGCTCTGAAAGCTCTGGAGTTTCCAAAACTACAATTAAGTTTATTTGTGTAAGTATCTTTCTTCCAAGACCTCAAGAGAAGAGCAGAGACCACCACATCATGTTCATATTGGATCCCTAGCAGCAAGCACACACTTGGCACACAGATTTTTGCCAGGAGCAGGAAGGACTGCCTAAATACACAGTGAGTAAAAGTTTAATTTGTTCCAGAGGGAAAAGTAATAAACAAGGAGAATCCTTGTGGTTAGAAACTAAAAGAAAATATTTTTTTCAAGTCCCCCAAATTTTCTGAAAGCAGCCAGGTTTGAGAACAAGCACTCCTCAGTAACTGCTGGCAGAAATGTAAATTGCAACTACCAGGAAGGGAGGGTGGCAATTTAGGTCAAAAGTCTTATGTTTATACTTTTAAACTAGAATGAATTCCTAGAAATGAAATCTGCTAACAAAATAATCAGACGTGTGTACCCAGATTTACAAATATCCTTAAATGACCATTAGAAAACTGGTTACACAAAGTAGGGTTACATACATATTATAAATACTACTTAGCCATTAAAAGCTATATTCCCATACAGTACTTAGGGACTTGGGAAAATGTTATTTTGTTAAAAGAGCAAGTTATAGAACAGTAACATATGACTCAAATTTGGAAAAGAAAAATATATATACATAAATATCTTTTTTAAAAAATACAGAAGGCTATACATTAAAATGTTAAGAGCAATTGCATCTAGATGATAGAATTATACAATTTTTACTTTCTTTGCGCTTTTCTGTACTTTCTAAATTTTCTACAGCAAACATATATTGTTTCTATAACTTCAAAAAAAGATAAATGTTCCTGGGCTTCCCTGGTGGCGCGGTGATTGAGAATCCGCCTGCCGATGCAGGAGACACGGGTTCGTGCCCCGGTCTGGGAAGATCCCACATGCCGCGGAGCAACTGGGCCCGTGAGCCATGGCCGCTGAGCCTGCGCGTCCAGAGCCTGTGCTCCGCAACGGGAGAGGCCACAACAGTGAGAGGCCCGCATACCGCAAAAAAAAAAAAAAAAAGATAAATGTTCCTGAAATATAGATTATCAAACCACTCAGGGCAGTACAATCCTATTTAAAAAACAACAACAAAAAAAAAATCTACTCTAATACTATATGAAAAAAGCTTTAAAAATTGTCTGACAGATATTTGTAGGAAGTTTTGCTTTGTAAGTGGCCTAGCTGAGAAGTTATTTATCCAAACCACTATGTCCTCGTGGAAAAGAAAAACAAACAGGAGCCATGGACCTGTGCTTGACCACCTGCCAGGTCTGAGATGACATGAGACACTCAGAGGCAGCTGGGAATTGAGGACTGAAGACCCACAAATCCACACAGGGTGAGGTGCCCATCCCCAAGCTAAGGCACCATGAGTACTATCAATCAGAGGAAACAGATGAACGTTAGTTATGTGGAGCCCTAGACTTCCATTTGTGTAGATTCTAGATACAATCTGACAGTTCTGGACATGTTCTTAATACAGTCCTCTATCATATTAACTCCTTCCACAAACGTAACACAAAAATTGCCAAATTGAAGGCCAAAATAATGTTTTAGAGTGCTGTGTAGCTCCTTAGATGCCTGAGAAGCAAATGATCAAAGAGAAAACATCTTCAGGGCTAAATAAACCTTTATAATTTTGTCAATTTTCTGAAGAGGAAAACCAGAAAAGCAAAAACACTTTTGAGATTATCTTTAACAATATCATGTATCATGATGCTTTGGAATTGCTAAATGTATGTTCAGAAGAATTTATTAGAAGGTTCCAGGATTACCAAATACTGTCATATCAACAACCACCCAAAGAAGTAAATAACAATTAGTTACAATCAAAATCTTTGCCCTCAGCTATTTCATTAAGACACAAATATGAAAAAAACTAAAAGGGAAAAAAAATCATGAAGAAAGTAGGCAACACTTCTAGATGGCCAGAATCTATCTGTGTGCACCCTATTTCCAGTATCAAAACTCAGGACACGTGCTTAGACAAGTACATGGATGGTGAAAGGGACAAAAGGAAACAAAAATTTCAACCCAGGCACATCTAGCACAAGTGCTTGCCAAATCTATGCCAAATGGTGGCTCCGTAACCACCAAGCCATGGTCCTGACCTGAAGGACAAAGTCAGATGAGGAGAAAACATCTCCATCTCTTCAACCACTCAGCAAGTTCCCTGTGAGGAGAAACAGCTCTGTGGGCAGAGCACAGGAAGAGAGAAAAAAGAATAACAACCAGGCGCTTTGGGAAAAAGACAGATAACAGGTAATGGTACTCAAGTACTGGGACTTCTGAAAAGAACCGGTATGAAAAGAAAAAGGCAGAGAGAAAGACAAGTATTTACAATTTCTGAAAACTTGTGTATTGCTTTCTGGTGAAACCATGTCAGATGAAGGAAAGATTTTGTCATCATAAACAAATGTAACAACTTTGAGAAACAAAACTATAACATTAGCATTATTCATACCACAAAGCATAAAACCACATTTCTCACCTGATCTTTCGAAAAAGCTTTGACATGAATATGTTTGACAGTCTGAACTACTCCATCATAAAATTTCACAGTGTAAGTACCTAAAATTCAAAAAGATATGATTTTAACTTGCAGTTTCATGAAAGCAACAAAACTTTCCAAGCATAAACACAAGGGAGCTCCAACCACAATAATAAACATATGGGAATTAAAAAGTTGTTCAAGAATCACATTCAGTCTTACTTATGGCCAAGATAATAATAGTACACTTGCCTTTTCCTCTTTATCTTTACAAATCTTTTTATCTATACAAATCAAAATCCATCAAAAAACCCCTCATTTTTATGGTGCTTCACTAAATCTTAAAAACTTGCACTGACTTAGACCAAGAACAAAGAGCAGTAAAACAATTAAGAATGTAAGGAAACACCAACAATGAACTATCAGAGACATTAAGGGAACAATCCCATTTATTGTTGCATCAAAAAGAATAAGATACCCAAGGAATAAACCTACCTAAGGAGGTAAAAGACCTGTACTTGGAAAACTATAAGACACTGATGTAAGAAACTGAAGATGGAAAGATATACTGTGTTACACT
Organism: Kogia breviceps; assembly: GCF_026419965.1. Lineage (NCBI taxonomy): Eukaryota > Metazoa > Chordata > Mammalia > Artiodactyla > Physeteridae > Kogia > Kogia breviceps. Next base: position 23,078,651 of record NC_081323.1, read on the forward strand.
CTTGGTGGGAATGTAAACTGGTGCAGCCACTGTGGAAAAAACAGTATAGAGGTTTCTCAAAATACTAAAAATAGAATTACCACATGACCCAGCAATTCCACTCCTTGGTATATATCCGAAAAAAACAAAAGCACTAATTCGAAAAGATACATGCACCCCTATGTTCACAGCATTATTTACAATTGCCAAGATATGGAAGAAATCTAAGTGTCCACCAACAGATGGATGGATAAAAGAGGTGGTATATATATATATATATATATATATATACACATATACAATGGAATACTACTCAAACATGAAAAAAGAATGAAATTTTGACATTTGCAGCAACATGGATGGACTTGGAGGGTATTATGCTAAGTGAAATAAATTAGACAAGACAAATACTATATGATCTCACGTGTGGAATCTAAAAAATATAACAAAGTAGTGAATATAACAAAAAAGAAACAAATTCACAGATACAGAGAACAAACTAGTGGTTACCCATAGGAAGAAGGAAACAGAGGAGGGGCAAAATAGGGATAGGAGATTAAGAAGTACAAACTATTATGTATAAAATAAGCTACAAGGATATATTATTCAACACAGGGAATATAGCCAATATTTTATAAGAACTATAAATGGAGTGTAACCTTTAAAAATTGTGAATCACTATATTTATACCTATAACACATAATATTGTACATCAACTACAATTTAAAAAAATAGGATATAAGGAAAATGCAGATTTATTTTTTGCTTGGTGAATTATTAATAATTATCACTTAATCTTTACTTTCTGGGCATAGAAGTAGTAATATCTTTTAAACTTTAAAAGAAATATGACAATCTGCTAAAGGTATTATGTTTTTAGAGGTCATATTACTCTCAAAATCCATATGAATTAGCTGCATATTACAATATTTCAAAATAGAGACTAGGTCAAAGCACTAAATGGTGACCGCTACATCGTTAGTTTTGTTCCTTTTTTTTTTTAAGTCCAACAAAAATCACTCTCTGCTAAAAAACGGAAACTGGAAATCCAAATAAACTTATCTCCCCAAATAACGCATCCAACTACAAAAGTTCTCATTAGCTGTACCCAAACCAACACTTTCAAACTTTTACATTTTAGAACCCACCCATGCCTCTCATTTTTTTTTTTTTTTTTTTTTAGTTCCAGGGATTTTTTTTTTTTTTTTTTTAATCACAGTTAATCTTGTCAAGATTATCAATGAACCACTGGTAATCATGTAATGATTTACCACTAGTAAACATGGTCAGTTTTCAGGACCAATTTACTACCCAACATAGAAGAAAAAAAAAGTAAATCCCAAGAGTTGGGAGCAGAATAATGCAATGATGAAGTTAAGATCTCCTGGCTGGTTGCCTCCTTCTTATACATTCTCTCCCCACCCACCGGCCCTCTCCTCCACCCCTGAATAAGGCCCTGCCCACGGCTAGCCACCTCTACTGAAACCCTCCCTCTTCAGTGTTCAAAGTCCAAGCAATTGGCTCAGGCCGAATTATTTTCCAAACCTTATTTCAAATTGCCAGCATACAATACCCACCAACTCAAAGTGACTAGCTACTTGCCACCCACTGAAACTGTCTTGTGACATTTCCACCTCCACACAAAGTGTTTTCCTGCCTGGAATGTGCCACTCATTGATCCTTAAGCACTCAGCTCAAAAGACCACAATAGTCCAGTAAAAGCTTCCTGACTTCCCTGATACTCGAGAGTTCTCTCTCCTATGAACTTCTCAGACTCTTTTGGTACCTGGCCTGCAGAGCCTCACATTTAGGTGCCTTCATATAGAAGGCAGATCCCAAATTGAAGGCAGGCTTTCCAAGGCTAGAGACCACATCTGACACTAGTTTCTCACACAGTGCCAGGCTCACTGTAACCAGTGTTTCTCAAAGTGTAGTCACCAGACCAGCAGCATCAACAACCCTGTGAAATTACTGGAAATGCAATTTATCAGCCCCACCCCCAATATACTGAATCAAAAACTCTGGGAGTGTGACACAGAAATGTGTTTTAATAAGTTCTTGAGGAACTCCCTGGTGGCGCAGTGGTTAAGAATCTGTCTGCCATTGCAGGCGACATGGGTTCTGGCCCTGGTCCATGAAGATCCTACATGCCACGGAACAGCTAAGCCCGTGAGCCACAACTACAAAGCCTGTGCTCTATAGCCTGTGAGCCACAACTACTGAAGTCCACACACATACAGCCCATGCTCCACAACAAGAGAAGACACTGCAATGAGAAGCCCACACACCGCAACGAAGCACAGCCCCTGCTCGCCACAACTAGGAGAAAGTCTGTGCGCAGCAACAAAGACATAACACAGCCAAAAAAACAAGATTCCATCTTGCGAGAACACCAGAATCACAACTAACTGCTCAACAATCATCAACAGGAAGACACTGGAACTCACCAAAAAAAGGATATCCTACATCAAAGACAAAGGAGAAGCCACAATGAGATGGCAGGAGGGGCACAATCACAATAAAATCAAATCCCATAACTGTTGGATGGGTGACTGACAAACTGGAGAACACAACGGGAGGAGGAATTCCTGGAGAATCAGACTTTGAAGGCTAGCGGGATTTGATTGCAAGACTTCGACAGGACTAGGGTAAACAGAGACTCCACTCTTGGAGGGCACATATAAAGTAGTGTGTGCATCGGGACCCAGGGACGGAGCAGTGACCCCAGGGGAGACTGAACCAGACCTACCTGCTAGTGTTGGAGGGTCTCCTGCAGAGAAGGGGGGCAGCTGTGGCTCACCAAGCGACAGGGACACTGGCAGCAGAAGTTCTGGGAAGTACTACTTGGTGTGAGCCCTCTCAGAGTTGGCCATTAGCCCCACCAAAGAGCCCAGGTAGGCTCCAGTGTTGGGTCACCTCAGGCCAAACAACCAACAGGGAGGGAACCCAGCCCCACCCATCAGCAGTCAAGCAGATTAAAGTTTTACTGAGCTCTGCCCACCAGAGCAACAGCCAGCTCTACCCACCACCAGTCCCTCCCATCAGGAAACTTGCACAAGCCACTCAGATACCCTCATCCACCAGAGGGCAGACAGCAGAAGCACCAAGAACTACAATCCTGCAGGCTGTGGAATGAAAACCACATTCACAGAAAGATAGACAAGATGAAAAGGCAGAGGGCTATATACCAGATGAAGCAACAGGATGAAACCCCAGAAAAACAACTAAATGAAGTGGAGATAGGCAACCTTGCAGAAAAAGAATTCAGAATAATGACTGGAAGATGATCCAGGACCTCGGAAAAAGAATGGAGGCAAAGATCGAGAAGATGCAAGAAATGTTTAACAAAGACCTAGAAGAATTAAAGAACAAACAGAGATGAACAATATAATAACTGAAATGAAAACAACACTAGAAGGAATCAATAGCAGAATAACTGAGGCAGAAGAATGGATAAGTGACCTGGAAGACAGAATGGTAGAATTCACTGCTGTGGAACAGAATAAAGAAAAAAGAATGAAAAGAAATGAAGACGGCCTAGGAGACCTCTGGGACAACATTAAACGCAACAACATTCGCATTATAGGTGTCCCAGAAGGAGATGAGAGAGAGAGAAAGGACCCGAGAAAATATGTGAAGAGATTATAGTCGAAAACTTCCCTAACGTGGGAAAGGAAATAGCCACCCAAGTCCAGGAAGCACAGAGAGTCCCAGGCAGGATAAACCCAACAAGAAACACGCCGAGACACATAGTAATCAAATTGGCAAAAATTAAAGACAAAGAAAAATTATTGAAAGCAGCAAGGGAAAAACGACAAATAACATACAAGGGACTCCCATAAGGTTAACAGCTGATTTCTCAGCAGAAACTCTGTAAGCCAGAAGGGAGTGGCATGATATACTTCAAGTGATGAAAGGGAAGAACCTACAACCAAGAGTACTCTACCCGGCAAGGATCTCATTCAGATTCGACAGAGAATCAAAAGCTTTACAGACAAGCAAAAGCTAAGAGAATTCAGCACCACCAAACCAGCTCTACAACAAATGCTAAAAGAACTTCTCTAAGTGGGAAACACAAGAGAAGAAAAGAACCTACAAAAACAAACCCAACAGTTAAGAAAATGGTCATAGGAACATACATATCAATAATTACCTTAAATGTGAATGTATTAAATGCTCCAACCAAAAGACACACACTGGCTGAATGGATACAAAAACAAGACCCATATATATGCTGTCTACAAGAGACCCACTTCAGACCTAGGGACACATACAGACTGAAAGTGAGGGGATGGAAAAAGATATTCCATGCAAATGGAAATCAAAAGAAAGCTGGAGTAGCAATACTCATATCAGATAAAATAGACTTTAAAATAAAGAATATTACAAGAGACAAGGAAGGACACTACATAATGATGATCAAGGGATCCATCCAAGAAGAAGATATAACAATTATAAATATATATGCACCCAACATAGGAGCACCTCAATACATACGGCAACTGCTAACAGCTATAACAGAGGAAATCGACAGTGATACAATAATAGTGGGGGACTTTAACACCTCACTTACACCAAGGGACAGATCACCCAAAGAGAAAATTAATAAGGAAACACAAGCTTCAAGTGACACAATAGACCAGATAGATTTAATTGATATTTATAGGACATTCCATCCAAAAACAGCAGATTACACTTTCTTCTCAAGTGGGCACAGAACATTCTCCAGGATAGATCACATCTTGGGTCAGAAATCAAGCCTCAGTAAATTTAAGAAAATTGAAATAATATCAAGCATCTTTTCTGACCACAACGCTATGAGATTAGAAATGAATTACAGGGGAAAAAAACGTAAAAAACACAAACACATGGAAGCTAAACGATATGTTACTAAATAACCAAGAGATCACTGAAGAAACCAACGAGGAAATCAAAAAATACCTAGAGACAAATGACAATGAAAACACGACGATCCAAAACCTATGGGATGCAGCAAAAGCAGTTCTAAGAGGAAAGTTTATAGCTATAGAAGCCTACCTCAAGAAACAAGAAAAATTTCAAATAAACAATCTAACCTTACACCTAAGAACTAGAAAAAGAAGAACAAACAAAACCCAAAGTTAGCAGAAGGAAAGAAATCATAAAGATCAGAGCAGAGGGCTTCCCTGGTGGCGCAGTGGTTGAGAATCTGCCTACTAATGCAGGGGACACGGGTTCGAGCCCTAGTCTGGGAAGATCCCACATGCTGCGGAGCAACGAGGCCCGTGAGCCACAACTACTGAGCCTGCGCATCTGGAGCCTGTGCTCCGCAACAAGAGAGGCCACGATAGTGAGAGGCCCGCACACCGCTATGAAGACTGCCCCCACTTGCCACAACTAGAGAAAGCCCTCGCACAGAAATGAAGACCCAACACAGCCATAAATTAATTAATTAATTAATTTTTTAAAAAAGATCAGAGCAGAAATAGAAATAGAAACAAAGAAAACAATAGCAAAGAGAGAGGACTGTAATCAATACAATTAGAAATGAAAAAGGAGAAGTTACAACAGACACCGCAGAAATACAAAGCATCCTAAGAGACTACTTCAAGCTACTCTATGCCAATAAAATGGACAACCTGGAAGAAATGGACACATTCTTAGAAAGGTATAACCTTCCAAGACTGAACCAGGCAGAAACAGAAAATATGAACAGACCAATCACAAGTAATGAAATTGAAACTGTGATTAGAAATCTTCCAACAAACAAAAGTCCAGGACCAGATGTCTTCACAGGTGAATTCTATCAAACATTTAGAGAAGAGCTAACACCCATCCTTCTCAAAATCTTCTAAAACACTGCGGAGGAAGGAACACTCCTTAACTCATTCTATGAGGCCACCATCACCCTGATACCAAAACCAGACAAAGATACTACAAAAAAAAAGAAAATTACAGACCAATATCACTGAGGAATATAGATGCAAAAATCCTCAACAAAATACTAGCAAACAGAATCCAACAACACATTAAAAGGATCATACACCATGATCAAGTGGGATTTATCCCAGAGACGCAAGGATACTTCAATATACGCAAATCAATCAATGTGATATACCATATTAACAAACTGAAGATTAAAAACCATATGATCATCTCAACAGATGCAGAGAAGGCTTTTGGCAAAATTCAACATCCATTTATGATAAAAAAAACTCTCCAGAAAGTATAAAGTAGGCATAGAGGGAACCTACCTCAACATAATAAAGGCCATATATGACAAACCCATAGCAAACATCATTCTCAACGGTGAAAAACTGAAAACGTTTCCTCTAAGATCAGGAACAAGAGAAGGATGTCCACTCTCACCACTGTTGTTCAACATAATTTTGGAAGTCCTAGCCACGGCAATCAGAGAAGAAAAAGAAATAAAAGGAATACAAATTGGAAAAGAAAAAGTAAAACTGTCACTGTTTGCAGATGATATGATTCTATACATAGAGAATCCTAAAGATGCCACCATAAAACTACTAGAGCTTATCAGTGAATTTGGTAAAGTTGCAGGATACAAAATTAATGCACAGAAATCTCTTGCATTCCTAAATACTAATGATGAAAAATCTGAAAGGGAAATTAAGGAAACACTCCCATTTACCATTGCAACAAAAAGAATAAAATACCTAGGAATAAACCTACCTAGGGAGATAAAAGACCTGTATGAAGAAAACTATAAGACACTGATGAAAGAAATTAAAGATGATACCAATAGATGGAGAGATATACCATGTTCCTGGATTGGAAGAATCAATACTGTGAAAATGATAACACTATCCAAAGCAATCTACAGATTCAATGCAATCCCTATTCAATGCAATCCCCTGGCATTTTTTACAGAACTCGAACAAAAAATCTTATAATTTGTATGGAGACACAAAAGATCCCAAATAGCCAAAGCAGTCTTGAGGGAAAAAAGCAGAGCTGAAGGAATCAGCCTCCCTGACTTCAGACTATACTACAAAGTTACAGTCATCAAGACAATATGGTACTGGCACAAAAACAGAAATATAGATCAATGGAACAAGACAGAAAGCCCAGAGATAAACCCACACACCTATGGTCAACTAATCTATGACAAAGGAGGCAAGGATACACAATGGAGAAAAGACAGTCTCTTCAGTAAGTGGTGCTGGGAAAACTAGACAGCTACATGTAAAAGAATGAGATTAGAACACTCCCTAACACCATACACAAAAATAAATTCAAAATGGATTAGAAACCTAAATGTAAGACTGGACACTATAAAACTCGTAGAGGAAAACATAGGAAGAACACTCTTTGACATAAATCACAGCAAGATCTTTTTTGATCCACCTCCTAGAGTAATGGAAATAAAAACAAAAATAAACAAATGGGACCTAATGAAACTTCAAAGGAAACCATGAACAAGATGAAAAGACAACCTTCAGAATGGGAGAAAATATTTGCAAACGAATCAACGGACAAAGGATTAATCTCCAAAATATATAAACAGCTCATGCAGCTCAATATTAAAAAATCAAACAACCCAATACAAAAATGGGCAGAAGACCTAAATAGACATTTCTCCAAAGAAGACACACAGATGGCCAAGAAGCACATGAAAAGCTGCTCAACATCACTAATTATTAGAGAAATGCAAATCAAAGCTACAATGAGGTATCACCTCACACCAGTTAGAATGGGCATCATCAGAAAATCTACAAACAACGAATGCTAGAGAGGGTGTGGAGAAAAGGGAACCCTGTTGCACTGTTGGTGGGAATGCAAATTGATACAGCCACTATGGAGAACAGTATGGAAGTTCCTTAAAAAACTAAAAATAGAATTACCATATGATCCAGCAATCCCACTACTGGGCATATACCCACAGAAAACCATAAATCAAAAAGACACATGCACTCCAATGTTCACTGCAGCACTATTTAGAATAGCCAGGTCATGGAAGCAACCTAAATGCCCATCGACAGACGAATGGATAAAGAAGATGTGGTACATATATACAATGGAATATTACTCAGTCATGAAAAGGAACGAAATTGGGTCATTTGTTGAGACGTGGATGGATCTAGAGACTGTCATACAAAGTGAAGTAAGTCAGAAAGAGAAAAACAAATGTTGTATATTAACGCATATATGTGGAACCTAGAAAAATGGTACGATGAACCGGTTTGCAGGGCAAATATTGAGACACAGATATAGAGAACAAACGTATGAACACTAAGCGGGGAAAATGGCGGGTGGTGGTGGTGGTGTGATGAATTGGGCAATTGGAATTGACATGTATACACTGATGTGTATAAAATTGATGACTGGTGCTTCCCTGGTGGTGGTTAAGAATCCACCTGCCAAAGCAGGGGACAAGGGTTCGAGACCTGGTCCGGGAAGATCCCACATTCTGCGGAGCAACTAAGCCCGTGTGCCACAACTACTGAGTCTGCCCTCTAGAGCCCACGAGCTACAACTACTGAAGCCCGCACGCTACAACTACTGAAGCCCGCGCGCCTAGAGCCCGTGCTCCACAACGAGAGAAGCCACCGCAATGAGAAGCCTGTGCACCATAACCAAGAGTAGCCCCCACTTGCCACAACTAGAGAAAGCCCACGCGCAGCAAAGAAGACCCAACGCAGACAAAAATAAATTAATTAAATAAAATTTTTTTAAAAATTGATGACTATTAACCTGCTGTATAAAAAATAAATAAAATAAAATTCAAAAATTCAAAAAAAAAGAATGGATAAATAACAAGGTTTTATTACTGTATAGCACAGGGAACTATATTCAATATCTTTTTTTTTTTTTTTTTTTTTTTTTTTTTTCCGGTACGCGGGCCTCTCACTGTGTGGCCTCTCCCGTTGCGGAGCACAGGCTCCGGAAGCACAGGCTCAGCGGCCAGAGCTCACGGGCCCAGCCGCTCCGCGGCATGTGGGATCTTCCCGGACCAGGGCATGAACCCGTGTCCCCTGCATCGGCAGGCGGATTCTCAACCACTGCGCCACCAGGGAAGCCCTCAATATCTTGTGATATACCATAATGGAAAAGAATATGAAAAAAATAATGTATATATAGGTATAACTGAATCACCTTGCTGTATACCTGAAACTAACACAACTATATGTCAATAAAATAAAATTTTTTTTAAAGTAAAAAAAAAAATGTTTAATAAAGCCTTGAGGTGACTCTGGTACACAATGAAGTCTGAGAACCACTGTTGTAAACAATGAGTAATTACCTACTGTTTTACTCCTGGTAATTACAAAATAAAAGTGATTATCTGTTACAAGTGTCACCAACTCAGAAAAGTAGCTAGCTAGCAAACAAGACAGACACAAGGACACACAGTTGGTTTTACATATATATATATATACACACACACGTAGATATAGATATATATAAATAATACTTATACAGGTATATATAGTTGGTTGGTTAAAGCAAGCAATGAGATGACAGGCTATGATAAGGATTCTACATAAGGCACGTCAGCAATGATTGATGAATACTTGCAGCAAAGGCCTGGGTTCCTGTCTTCCTGCCTCTATTGTGAGGGTGTTGGCAAGCAAAGGAGCAATGATGATAAGCAAGGCTGTGGAACTCTAAACAGTCTCTTTTCAAGCAACCATGGCAAAGCTCTGGCCAGTCTAAGGATGGGGGTTTGGCGGTGGGGGCCTTAAGAACCCAATTCTCAAGAAATCTTAAATATTAAGCATGCTAACAAGCCACCCAAGCCTATATACTTTCAACTATCTTATCAACAAAGTTCATCATCAATTACATCAAAATGAAAACTGTCCATTTTTACAGACATTTCAAACATCCAGAAGGACAAAATGCTACCCAGAAGTCCAACATTTTCAGCTACTTTAAGTCAATTTTTTTTTTTTTTTTTTTTTGTGGTATGCGGGCCTCTCACTGTTGTGGCCTCTCCCGTTGTGGAGCACAGGCTCCGGACGCACAGGCTCAGCGGCCATGGCTCACGGGCCCAGCCGCTCCGTGGCATGTGGGATCTTCCCGGACCGGGGCACGAACCCATGTCCCCTGCATCGGCAGGCGGATTCTCAACCACTGCGCCACCAGGGAAGCCCTGAAGTCAGTTTTGAAGCTTACTCCTGACAGCAGGCTCAGAATGGAGGCCTCAGATGAAAGGATGGACCCCGACCTCCATGGAAGTCTACAACAGAGCTAGAAGCAGAACCCAAGCCTGTCTGCTGACCTCTGACTAATTCTTCTCCCACCACCCCACACTGCCTATTCCCCAAGTCCCTCAGCCTCAATTCCAAACCACAAACCCAGAGCACCACTGGCCACTCTGAAATGACCCAAACTATGGCCAAAAGTGCTCAGGGCCCACTGTCCTTAGATAACAATATCCTGGCCCTGACCCTTTTTACTTCCAAAGAACTACAAGGGATCATCTTGAAATTTTCTCCCTTGATCATGCACATAGTCTAACCTGGGCTTCAATAAATCAGAGGGAACAAAACAACACATCCCACAGACAACAGTGGTCTAGACCCACTTCTGGAGAGAGGCCCCAAATCTACTTTAATGGTTTCACGTATAACTTAAAGAATGTCTTCCCACGGAATCCTCCCAAGGGTGGCTGGCAACAGAGCTCTCCCATGGCCACAACCAACATCTAACAAAAAACATGTAAATGACAAAATCCAAAATAAGAACATTCTTGACACAAAGGCCACCTGCCTCAGGCTCCCTTAAGAAGCTCCTGTCTTTACCAGATGAAACAAAGCTTCCTGGCTTTGCCCTCTGGGGGTTAAGAACTCAGCATATCAGACAACCTTACAGAAGTCAGTGAAGTAAGAACAAAACTAGAGACGTGTAGAAAGCTCATCTTCTCTAGGACCAAGGAAACAGGGACCAAGGAAACAGGTGACTCTAGAAAGGACAGATTTCTGTTGCTCTTGAAATCTACCATAACTGTGACTCAGGGCCCTTTTTACCCCACTCATTCTCCAGGAGTCAGAGAATTCCATAGTATCATGGATAGGAGTTTTCAAACATGGTTTCTCAAAGTCCTGAGCCTCCCACAGATGTGCCTAAGGGGGTGGGCAGAGGGATGGGTAACTGCATGTTGCAGGCAAACCTCCCCCGAAGTCTCTTCCTCTTAGGAGTTTTACATAATGGGCTTAGGCTCTGTAGTCAACAATTTCCAAAAATGCTCATCTAGTCCAATTCCTTCTCCTATTTCTAACTGCTCAGATGAGTCCAGAGCAAGGAGAGTGAACTGCTTATAATCATCAAGCAGGGACTGGGACGGGGCCTGTCTCCAATCAGGGCTCTCAAGACACCACCGGGCTCCAGGAAGTACAGACCATCTACACTCACCCTACCGCATCAGGTGCACGTACACACACACACTCCGCCAGCGAGCATCTGGCCCTGACGACTTCTGCTGTGTAAGGAAAACCCTGCTCCAGAGAAGCAGCCTGGTACTGTAGGAACTGCAGTTTCAGGAAACTTGGAGTACCACCACAGACCTCCATGCAGACCTCAGGCTACCATTTATCTATATGCTCTGTAACTTCAAGCAGTTTCTCCTGTGAGCTCAGTTCCTCATCTGTAAAATGGGAATGGGGTTGATGGCAACAACCTTTCCATGTTTGTGTGAAGACTAAATAAGATCAGATATGGAAATTGCTTAGCAAAGGGACTGTCACAGAGCAAGGGATCAATATGTGGTTCTAGGGCTTCCTTGGTGGCGCAGTGGTTGAGAGTCCGCCTGCCGATGCAGGGATCATGGGTTCGTGCCCCGGTCCGGGAAGATCCCACATGCCGCGGAGCGGCTGGGCCCGTGAGCCATGGCCGCTGAGCCTGCGCGGCCAGAGTCTGTGCTCCGCAAGGGAGAGGCCACAACAGTGAGAGGCCCATGTACTACAAAAAAAAAAAAAAAAAAAAAAAAAATGTGGTTCTAATTACCATCATCTACCAAGTCACTTTGAAAGACAACCTCCTTCCTCCCATAGAAGATAGGAGCCAAGCTAGCAGCTGCATGTATGGGCCTAAATTGTCCTTTTCTCTCTATTCAAAGCTGCTCATAGTCCCAGTGTTCCCACATTTCAAATGAAGGTTCAGTTACAGCATGAAGAAAACAAAAAATAGTAACTGCTTCAACCAGAGACTCTAGAAATAAGACCATTTCCATAAAATCTCCCAGTTTAAATGCAGACTTTAGGCAATGAACAAAGAGATTGAACTGGGGTACAAGGAGGGGACAAGGGGGGCACGTGACCCAAGGATATGCATAATTTTAAAGAAGAGGGACCTGATTCTCCTGCGCACTCAAGTTAACCACAGATCAACAGGAAGGAATGATTCCTCATTTTGTTGTAAATGTGAACCTACTTTCAGCTTCCCCCAGGAAGAATGCCTTGCAGAGCAGGGGCACAAACCCCCTGACAGACAAGCTGCTCTGACATCCTCAGGCATAAAAAAGGGGAGCTGAGCAGAGGTGAGGTCAACTCACCAGAGATGGCTTCCAAACAAAGATTCCCTGGAAGTAGAATCCCTTCTTTTCTCTAACACAGACCAAGGATCTAACAAGGCTACCAGGTGTGGCTGCCTTCACCAAGGAATCATTACAGATGAAAAGGGCTAAATAACATGGCATTGCTCTCCCCAGTTTCCAAGTGCTAAATAACTCCCTTAAGAAACTCTAAAAGTTGCTATGAAAAACTCAACAGATGCGGCTTCCCTGGTGGCGCAGTGGTTGAGAGTCCACCTGCCTATACAGGAGACACGGGTTCATGCCCCGGTCCGGGAGGATCCCACATGCCGCGGAGCGGCTAGGCCCGTGAGCCATGGCCGCTGAGCCTGCGCGTCTGGAGCCTGTGCTCCGCAACAGGAGAGGCCACGGCAATGAGAGGCCCATGTACCGCAAAACAAAACAAACAAACAAACAAACAAACGAACAAAAAAAAAAACTCAACAGATGACAAGCTTCTTTTCTAGAAATAAGACATTTCTTGACAACTTATTCATGTAAAACAGATCTTTTGGGGTTTTTTTTCCTTGTGTTCTTCCAAGCTTCTGCTTAGAGAAAAAGAGAAATAAAAGAAAAAAACGTGTCTAAAGTCCATCAGTGTTAACGCCCTGTGACAGGGATGAAGGAAAATACTTTAATAGTGCAAAAAATAATAGTGCTGAAAGCTGTCAACGAAAGACTGAATGTAAAAGTAAAAAGTGTACATAGTTGTAAAAAAAAAAGTTTTTAAACATGTTTATTTTCTATGCATTTTTTAAATTTAAGTAATAGTTTAATTAATGAACATGTCAAGTTTATTGCTGCAAATAAATAATTAAATAAAATTAAAAATAAAAAAATAAAAGTTGCTATCTGGTTGTGATTCAGTCATGCCAGATTCCCAGTACCAGCAGCCAGTGCTCTCCACTCTGGCTAGGGCCACTACCCAGCAGCCTGCTCAGTCAATGCTCAGCCTCAGCAAAACCATCAAAGAGGTTAAGAATGGCAGAAAAATCAGACCAAGCCTTCCCAAGATGAAGCTATAGAAAGTGACTTCACTATATCCCCAGCCTCCTCCTAGCAGCACCAAAAAGACAGAATAACTTTTACAGGAAATAAAGGCACCACCTTGCCTGCAGAGGTTCTTCTCACAGCACCATTAAGCCATGGTGGCCCCTGCTACAGACGGGATGGAGGCAGGGCAGAAAACACCAGGGAAAGAGTGAAATTAGAGTCCAGCATTGTCCCTCCCAATCGTGCAATTGAATTACTAGAATAAATCATGAGCTAGAAACTGCCAGCTCCCCTGGATTAAACCTAACCCAAAGGCAGCACCTAAGAGTTACTATTTCATCTCAAAATCAGGCATTTAAAAAACTTAATTAACTACGGCCAATAATTCGGCCAATGACTTTTAGTCCTTAAACGATCACTTCAAAAGATTTCAAACCCAGGGCTTCCCTGGTGGCAAAGTGGTTAAGAATCCACCTGCCAGTGCAGGAGACATGGGTTCAAGCCCCGGTCCGGGAAGATCCCACACGCCGCAGAGCAACAAAGCCTGTGCGCCACAGCTGCTGAGCCTACCATGTAGAGCCCGCAAGCCACAACTACTGAGCCCACATTCTACAACTACTTAAGTCCACACCCCTAGAGCCCGTGCTCTGCAACAGGAGAAGCCACCATGATGAGAAGCCCACGTACCACAACGAAGAGTGGCCCCCACTCGCCACAACTAGAGAAAGCCCACATGCAGCAATGAAGACCCAATGCAACCAAAAATAAATAAATTAAATAAATTTATTTTTAAAAAATATTGGCTATATTACCTGTGCTGTACAGTATATCCCTGTAGCTTTTTCTTCTATGAGTTTGACTTGATTTTCCCCATATTAAGTGAGATCAGTCACCATTTTAATAAAAATGGACCTATAAATTGTATTTAATGAGTGTTTGATATAATAAACTATGTCTTTTACTAAAAGGATTTAAAGCAGTTTAATAACATGTAAGCTTTCCTTTAAAATAAATTTTTAGGTCAAAGTGATACATATGAAAAATAGTAACAGGATTTTATTTTGAACACTGGCTTATAAAGTAACTTAGGGAAACAAGGGACTATCCAAAAAGACTTAATCAACCATGAACAGGAGGATCAGTAACTGTCTAGACAACTTACAAGATACAACCTTGCTTTGGAGGCCTGTGGTAAAAGAACTGTGGTTTAAGGATAACCTGCATTTGTCAACCCACACTGGTCTAATAGCTGCCGGGACTGGGGGTGGGGTGAATGTAGCAAGAGGGGAACTAAAATTTCTGCTACATGCAAATGTATGTTCATTTTTGACCATTTCAACCCATTCTCAGACAAAATTTCTTGGTCACCCCAAAGTCCAGCAGAGTGCTGAATAAATACTTGAATAATTTCATTGAATGAAAAATCAATGTGGCCTTAGTGTCACCCCTAACACCGGTACTAAGAGGTCTGTTTGCCCTAAACATTCACTGAAGGAATCATGGACATACCACAAACATCTTGGTAGAAAATGTTAAAAAAAGGAAAAAAGGTATCACTTGAACCACCAGTGTGTTCTCTGTGTGTCAGGATGCTGACCACACATATTACCTTCATAACCCTCCTCTTCTCTTGCCTTTGTATTAGCAAAATGAGCCTCTTTGGGACATGTTCCCGGTCCTGACTCCTCACATGTTCTAAACTCTCGCAAAGGCATTCCAGCTCAGTGCTCTAAATCCCAGTACCCCAATTTCAACTAGTAACTGATACTACAGACCACTCTCAATCACCTTGCATCCACAAAGCACATTTTTAAGAAAAGTTTGCTGTTTGCTTCATTTCTAGGCTGTTCACAAATAACTAAAAGGAATATTAGGGACTTATTTCATCTATTATATTAGGAACTCCTAGACAGCAAGAACCTATACACTTCCCAGCAGAGTGACAGATGAACCATGACTGTTTTAGAAGGCAAAGAACCAAACTCCCCCTCTTTAACCTACCTTTCTCTCCATTTATAATTTCTTCCTAACTCCTGACAGAGTAATTAACTTAAAGAGAGACGATTCCTAGGCAATAAATACATACTGAAAATATACTCTCAAACTCCAATATTACAAACTCACCCCTAAGTCAAGAGTAAAAACAATTACAACTCAAATGCCTTACCATCCTTGTTAACAGCAGTGACTTTGGCTGGGTAAAAACGACAATCAGACCAGCAAGCAAGGACCTGCTCATTTATTTGAAATTCCTAAAAGATATTAAAAAACAAAAAAAGATCCTGTTACCAATCCAATTTCATAGGACATACATAGTAACAGAATTCATAAAAGAAGCTGAAATTGACAAGGGCAGGAAGGGGAGATGGTTACTGGGATGGAGGAAGATGTTTCCGCTGTTCAGTCAGCATTGGGAGCCAAAACAAAAGGGCTTGACACAGACTTTTTCCATTTTAAGAGCTCTGGACAGCCATAGCACAGCACCAATGATAATCCTATCCTGTCCCTGAAAGTGAGTCTAAGAGCCCAGGACCACCAGGGAACACACCAAGTACACAAGCTGAAAGGAGAGAGGCTACTTCATCTTAAGGGAAGCAGCATTCATGCCACCGAATGCCATCCACACTTTTAAAGGGTCTTTTGACAAAGGAGGCACTCATTCACCATTAATATTTCATACTGTTTTCCCAGCACACAGTTTGCATTGCTACATTTTGAAGAATGAATATTCTTCAAGGTCTTATAAAAGACCTTAATATGAGGCTAGCACAATGCTCCACATGGAATGATTGCTTAATAAATGATCAGACGGCAGATGAGCTTACTAAATGATCTAAAGGGACCCAGTGGTGTAAAAGAGAGAAAGTCCCCATTCATCATCAATGCAGTCTCAACCAAGTTAGTTTATGAGCTGTCAAATCAATCACGTCATTCAAACAGATGACAGCTGAGATTCTTCAACAACCTCCCCCAGGGGCCATGGATCTCAGAGTTGCACTACAAGCCTAAATAAGGATGGTCCCCAGTTGCTATAGACTTTCACTCTGAACATCTAAGGCTGGAACATAAAGTACCTAATGGCTGACCCCACTCAGTACTGAACTGCCCAGATTGGTTACTCACAGATGATCCTTCCTCTTCATGTAAGCCCTCTTTCCTCAGCTGTATTTTCTCTAAAGGGCGTAAATAAGGACTGTCCCAGCAGAACCATTCATCATAACGATGGTTCCAACGCTTGAAATGGATGAGTACTTTCCCTTCTTCGTAATCAATATCTTCTATGTGAGCTGGATACCTGAGTCAGGAAAAAAAAAGAAAATTAAATGCCTTTAATACCCACCCAAAATAATCAAAATGATACCCTTCCAAACCTCTTCCCAAAGGAGCAGGTCTCAAAGTACTAAATAAAGCCTATCATTTAGAGCTTCTGTGTCATTGCGTCAAATTGAAAATTATGAAGGCTAACAGGGGTTCAAATCCCATCCAGGATATTCCTTAGTCTGTGATTAAATTAACCTTTCAGAGGCTGAGTTCCTTCATGTAAAGTGGAAGAAGGATACCCAACACACTGTGTTGTAGTGCAAGTTAAACAAGATGACATATACACAAGACCCAAGCACAAAGGAGGCAGGAAGCAAACATTTAACAACCAGATTATATTTTACATGTGTAAAAAATTCAAATGACCATGCAAGCCCAGACTGTGTTAGTCTCAATTTTAAGAATTTTAAGAATTTTGTTATCTATATATTGGAATACTATGAAGTTGTTAAAAAGATGGCTCTATGTCATGATATGGAAAGCTCTCCCAAGATGAACTATTAAATGAAAAGAGCAAGGTGCAGAACACTGTGTATGGTAAGTAAGCTACTGCTTATTTTTTTAACAAGATGAAAAAGAATATATATATTCATACACGCTTAAATATGCATAAAACATCTAGAAGAATACACAAGAAACTAACACTGGTTACTTGTGGAAGTATGGTCAGTTCACTAGATGGGCTCTTTCAATCTCCAATCCACTCTTCTAGATTGAGAGTTGGGAAAACCAACAACTGCATTTGCTTGACTCCCTTACAATTGGCAATCAAGGTCATGGAGACCTGTGGATTTGGAAGCAACTGTAGCGGCCAGACCCAGTGCTCCAGTGCAGGACCTCTCAAACTTTCATGCAATGCAAATCACCAGAGGATCCTGTTAAAATGCAGATTCTGATTCAGTCGGTGGAGCTAAGGTCTAAGAGCTTTAAACAAGTTCCCAGGTGATACTGACATGCTGGTCTACAGTGGCAAGGGTCTAATATCTAGTCACTGGTTTCCTGAGTGTCAAGCAGCAATGGTGGGGGTGGCAGTAGCAGTAGTGAATTCCTGACTTCCAAATCACAGCTCCAGTGGTGGGTCCTTAAAATTTATACTCTAAGGGCAGCCCCCTTGGGTCCCACTCCTTCAACTCTTCCAACAGTTTTGTAAGTAGCCAATTTTTGTGTTAAATCCTTTTGTGGTTCAAGTACCCAGAATGGTTTCTGTTTCCAGCATTAAACCTGACTGATACAAGAGGGGAACTGGGTATAGCGGCAGGGAGGGGCAAAAGTGGGATGGAGACCTTTTGCAGTATACCTTTTAATACTTTTTTCATTTTTCAACCATATAAATGTATTGCTCATTCCAAAAATAAATGGTTAAAAATAAAGAAAAATAAGTATGTAATTGTTCTCTTAAATACACTTGTATTAATCAGAATGCTATTCTAGATTGAGAAAGTTCACATTCTACCTATTCGTATTTTCTCCCTACAACTTGGACATGCACCATTTCCTTCTTCTTACATCTAACACTTAGTACCCTACTGTCCTAATAAATATGTGCTACCTAAATGAAAAGGCCTGCTTCCTTGTGTCATCTGTACACTGTGTCCTCTTCAACCCTACACTAGTATCTGCTAAGGCAGTACACTTGGAGTTAACTAACCACAGAAGGTTGCAGATACTGGGTATTCAATAAACATTCAGCAAATGAATTCTATTCTCCCTATTCTTCCCAAAGGTCTAGTGTCTTGTCAATTCTTCAAACCCAAAGCTCTCAGACTTCAGCCACCCATTCTAATTTCAGTCACTCTCCAAGTTCAGGCCCCAATCACTTCACGTGGGTATTTCTCACACAGGACTGACAGGGTATGCTTTTCAAAATTCCTAATGGTATTATGCATACATTAATTGCTCAAAAAATATTAACAAAAGGAATAAACAGCCCTGAAACTAGTCCCCCTACTCCAATCCAACTTACACACAGCTGCCATAAATATAAGCTGTCTTGACAACAGACTAGCTAATTGTACGATCTCGTGAACTGAGAGGATGGTAGGACATAAAAGAGGCTTCTCTAAGTCTATTCTTCCCTATAAAATGAGGAGAAGGACATGGATATCTCAACTGCATTCCTCTTGTCCTCTCATTCAGTCAGCCTACCAGAGACTAGTAAGCCTCCCTAACTCACTCCTATTCAAAGCCCTTTCTTTAGTGGTTTACTATCTCTAGCAATAGTTTTCAAACAGGTCTTTGGACCAATGTGCAGAATTAATTTTTCACAGAACTAAATTTATTTATAGAACTTTCCTTTATACTAAGATCACATTCTTTCTAATTTTTTGGTGCTTAAATATACTTTTGAAATTAAAACAATGGTAATTGTTTTTAATCCTTACTAACTAACATTATGCAGCCATTAAAAAGAATAAGGCAGCTCTCTATGTACTGATTTTTAAAGATCTCTAAGAAAAGTCGGGGGCGGGGGGAACAACTCAAGATGTGAAAGGGTATTGAATGCACTACCATTCATTTGGGGGAGGGGAGAGAGCCAATACATTCGTACCTGTTTTTAAATGCGTGGGCTATCTCTGGAAGGATGATCAAGCAACCCGGTTTGCCTCTTGGGAGGGGAACTGGATAGTTAAGGAACTGGAGAGGAAGTATGAGACTTATTTTATTCAATATATATCCTTTTGTTTGTTTTGAATGTTGTACCATGAGCATGTATTAAATATAAAAAATATAATTAGATATTTATTTTAAATATCCTTATTTGGCAAAATAAAAAGTTGGCACCTCAGTACAACCCCAAATTCTTTTGAATTTGCACTTGGTCAGTGCCTTCTAAAAGTCTGGTAAGTCTGGATCCACAGAAATAACTGCAAAATCCTAGGCTAGTAACTCCACTGAGCACACTCAGAATATGAAGGACCTCTGGGCCCTTAGCTAGCCAAAAGCTACTCCCTTGCTCAAAAACTTCACAGGGCACAGGCATCCCACTGTCTGCAGACTACACAAATCTCTCCAGGAGGATTAAGAATAACCAAGGGGTCAGTAAGTTTTCCTAAGAAAAAGGTTGTTCTCCCTACTTCTCTAAAGTGTGACAAGGATACAAGTCACTCATGGTGGATGGGGAAACCCAACTGCCATTGCACAGAAAAGACAAGCAGTTGATCTTAGAGATCAACCTAGTAAGGCTTGGTGGCTCACAACTGCACAGCTGCCTTGGGGACAGCTCAGATTCATCAGCCAACAGAACGTTAAGTGACTTTGATCTGGCCAGTCAATTCCAGGTCTTGGAAGAAATTATAAAATGTATGTGGTTCTGGCCCCTGCCCTTGAGAAGAAGCAGACACCAGCTAAGTTTTTCGTTGTTGTTTTTTTTTTCCAACTAAGTTTTAAAACTACTCTGAATAGACATTCTCGCAAAGAGGAAATGCAGATGGGCAACAGGCACATGAAAAGATGCTCAGCATGGCTAATCATCAAGTAAATGCCAATCAAAATAACAATGAGCTATCACCTCACACCTGTCAGAATGGCTATCATCAAAAAGAACACAAATAACAAATGTCAGCGAGGATGTAGAGAAAAGAGAACCCTTGTACACTAATGCTGGGAATGTAAATTGGTGCAGCCACTGTGGAAAACAGTATGGAGGTTTCTCAAAATATTAAAAACGGAACTACCACATGACCCAGCGATTCCACTACTGCATATATATCTAAAAAAAAAAAAAAAAAAAAAAAAAAAAAACACTAATTCAAAAAGATACATGTACCCCAATGTTCACAGCAGCATTATTTACAATTGCCAAGGTATTGAAGCAATCTAAGTGTTCATCAACAGAGGAATGGAGGGAGTTCCCTGGCAGTCCAATGGTTAAGACTCAGCGCTTTCAATGCCGTGCCCCAGGTTCAATCCCTGGTGTGGGAACTAAGATCCAGCAAGCCGCACAGCACAGTCAAAAAAAAGAATAAATAAATAAATAAAATATTAATTTTTAAAAAATAGATGAGGGGGCTTCCCTGGTGGCGCAGTGGTTGAGAGTCCGCCTGCCGATGCAGGGGACACAGGTTCGTGCCCCGGTCCAGGAAGATCCCACATGCCGCGGAGCAGCTAGGCCCGTGAGCCATGGCCGCTGAGCCTGCGAGTCTGGAGCCTGTGCTCTGCAACAGGAGAGGCTGCAACAGTGAGAGGCCTGCGTACCACAAAAAAAAAAAAAAAAAAAGGGACTTCCCTGGTGGTACAGTGGGTAAGATTCCACGCTCCCAATGCAGGGGGTCTGGGTTCAATCCCTGGTCTGGGAACTAGACCCCATATGCATGCCGCAACTAAGAGTTCACATGCCACAACTAAGGAGCACTCCTGCTGCAACTAAGACCTGGTGCAACCTAAATATATAAATAAATATTTTTTAAAAAAATTATAGGCTTCCCTGGTGGTGCAGTGGTTGAGAGTTCACCTGCCAATGCAGGGAACACAGGTTCATGCCCTGGTCCAGGAGGATCCCACATGCAACGGAGCGGCTGGGCCCGTGAGCCATGGCCGCTGAGCCTGCGCGTCTGGAGCCTGTGCTCCACAACGGGAGAGGCCACAGCAGTGAGAGGCCCGCGTACCAGAAAAAAAAAAAAAAAAAAAAAACAGATGAATGGATAAAGAATATATGTGGTGTATATATATATATATATACAATGCATTACTACTCACCATAAAAAAGGAATGAGGGACTTCCCTGGTGTCACAGTGTTTAAGAATCCACCTGCCAATGCAGGGGACACGAGTTCAAGCCCTGGTCCGGGAAGATCCCACAAGCTGTGGAGCAGCTAAGCTTGTGCGCCACAACTACTGAGAGTGCACGCTAGAGACCGCGTGCCACAACTACTGAGCCTGTGTGCCACAACTACTAAAGCCTGCATGCCTAGAAGCCCGTGCTCCGCAACAAGAGAGGCCACTGCAACGAGAAGCCCGTGCACTGCAACAAAAAGTAGCCCCCGCTAACCGCAACTAGAGAAAGCCTGTGTGCAGCAATGAAGACTCAATGCAGCCAAAAATAAATAAATAAATACGTAAATTTATTTTAAAAAGAAAAAAGGAATGAAAGTTTGCCATCTGCAGCAACACGGATGGACTTGGAGGGCATTATGCTAAGTGAAATAAGTCAGACAGAGACAGAAAAATACTGCATGATATCACTTACATGTGGAATCTAAAAAATACAACAAAGTAGTGAATATAATAAAAACGAAGCAGACTCACAAATACAGCGAACAAACTAGTGATATGGGTCATGGGAGGGGAAATACAGGGATGGGAGAGTGGGAGGCACAAACTACCAGGTGTAAGATAGGCTCAAGGATGTACTGTACAACACAGTGAATATAACCAATATTCTGTAATAATAAAAATGGAAAATAACCTTTAAAAACTGTATAAAAATTTTTTATTAAAAAAAACTACTAGAACCAACAAGGACCTACTGCATAGCCCAGGGAACTCTACTCAATATTCTGTGATAACCTATATGAGAAAGGAATCCAAAAAAGAATGAATATATGTATACGAAAAACTGAATCACTTTGCTGTACACCTGAAACCAACACAACATTGTAAATCAACTATACTCCAATAAAATTAAGAAAAAAACAAAAACTACATTAAAAAAAAAAACTACATGGTGGAACCACGTGCAACAGCTGATAATCAACAGCTTTTTACTGACAAAAATAGTAATTTTAACTGGTTCAACCCAAATACTGGAACAACCATAAAGGAAGCTGGAGAAGATGCACAACGTTAACAAAAGAGGAGATGTGAATGGAATCTGTATAGACAGAAAAGTGGAGAGAGAATTTCCAGCTTCAACATGTAACTAACAGCTACTGATGAGACTCTAGTTTCCAAACTAACATTGCAGCTGGGAGTCACATTTCTAATGGAAATACTAGCCAGAAAGGAGCAGACATTAAAAACCAAACTGAAACAAAACTTAGCTCTGGGGAGGAGAGAGGGATTGGGAATAGCCAAGAGACTTTTGCTTGTGCTTTTAATTTTTACAAGGATTTAGTCACGAAATACCTGTGTAAGCAAAAATAAATACTTTTAAATTAAAAGTTTTGAAAAATATTTAATGGGCTGATATCAACCAGTAGCTTCATGGTTCTTGGATTTATATGCTGCTTGGCACATCCACAAAACAGAATATTATGCAGCTGTAAAAAAAAATGAGAACAAACTATGAATTGACAAAGATTTCCAAATTTTAAAAAGTCAAGCTATAAAATCATGCATATCTTATACCTTTTGTGTTACAAAAGAGGAAAATAAGAATATACAGTATATTTGCTTTTGCTGAAATAGTAAATAAAGAAACACTGGACTTCCCTGGTGATGCAGTGGTTAAGAAGCCACCTGCCAATGCAGGGGACATGGGTTCAAGCCCTGGTCAGGGTAGATCCCACATGCCACAGAGCAACTAACCCTGTGTGCCACAACTACTAAGCCTGCGCTCCAAAGCCCATGCTCCGCAACAAGAGAAGCCACCACAATGAGAAGCCTGTGCACCACAACGAAGAGTAGCCC
Organism: Kogia breviceps; assembly: GCF_026419965.1. Lineage (NCBI taxonomy): Eukaryota > Metazoa > Chordata > Mammalia > Artiodactyla > Physeteridae > Kogia > Kogia breviceps. The sequence continues at coordinate 23,102,028 of NC_081323.1, forward strand.
CCGCTCGCCACAACTAGAGAAAGCCCGGGCACAGCAACAAAGACCCAATGCAACCAAAAATAAATAAATAAAATAAATTAATTCTTTTAAAAAAAACTAAAAAACTTGCAGAAAAAAAAAATTAAAATAAATAAATAAAAATAAAATTCAACCTGGGGGAGTTCCCTGGTGGTCTAGTGGTTAGGATTTGGTGCTTTCACTGCCATGTCCTGGGTTCAATCCCTGGTTGGGGAACTAAGATCCCGCAAGACATGCAGCACAGCCAAAAAATAAATAAATAAAATAAAATTCAACTTGGAAAGGTCAGATAACCTAAACTTCATAGTAAATTAGGTTACTATGGTGACCTTATCTTAAGCAAGTGGTATAACTGGTCACTAAACCAAGAAGCCACAGAAGGGCAGCGTAGCCAATCAAATGTAAAGACACAAGGAGAATGACAAAAATTAGAGAAAGAGAAATTCATCAATTCCCCTGACATTTTCTGAGTACTACTCTGGGCCAGGAAGTGTACCAGGGTTTGGAAATACAGAGCAAAATCTATAAAGTCATGTGATCACACAGCCAACAGAGGCAGGAAGACAATGTTACAAGGCACGTGGGGCCTTTCATTTCCTCAGACATACACTACCTTCCCATACCGGGTCTGTTCACTTTCCCCTGCCCACTCTTTCCAGGTAACAGCCTTACCCTCCTGCAGCCTCAGAATCCCTGACTATCTCAAGTAGCCCCTTTCTCCTTCCAATCTGTGTGTTTCCTGCTTGCTTCCTTCATAAATAAATTTGACCCAATCTGTAATTATTTCATTTGTTCCTGTTTACTTGTTTATATGGCCTGCTTCCCCAGGATATTATAGACACCCCTAAAGACATCTATCTCTTACTGCAGTATCCTCAGGAGGAATAAATCTATAACTATACACACAAATAATTGTAATAAAGCATCACAGATGCAACTACAGAAGACTACTTAAGGTAGAATAGGGTACCAAGGAGCAAAAGCCTAGTTCTAAGGCAGAGGGGGAGAGGAAGGAGGCTGAGGAAGGAGGGCCAAGTCAACTAGTGAAAAGGAGACACCTGACTCAATCTTGAAAGATGAACAGGCATTTTCCAGGTGATGAAGGAGGCAATGAGACTGAAGAGTGTTTCTGGGAGAGGGTATAATATAAGTAAATCAGCATAGGTACAGAGGAAGAGAAGCATAAAGGAAGATAAGGAAGTACAGGAAACTGAAGGTGAGAAAAGAAACAGCAACTCTGTGTAGAGAACTATGCAGGAACCTTATGGATTCCACACCTATTGTACAGATGGGCAGCTGGGCCCTAAGTGACTATTCCCCCAATAGCAATCCACGGACCACTGGGTGTTAGTGAACACACAGCTGGTGGTCCACAAGGTCTCCTTGAGGAATGTTTTATTGTGCTTTTCCATAATCTAAACCATCTTTATTAGAGCTTCCCAGCTGAGATGCCACAAATGGATTACAGGTGAGCAACAACATGAAAAAGGCTGAGATGCACTGATCAAGATGACCACCACATAATCAAGTACTACTAAAGAATTTCAGTGTGTGTTTGCTATTAACCTGGCATTATATGATCACTCTCAAAAGGTAGCTGTAGTGGTTTTAAAATACATCTGCAAATTTGACACTCCTTCCCTCCAAAGGTAGAGACGAATTATCCTCCCCTTGAATGTGGCCTCATTTCTAACAAATAGAATGTGGCAGAAGTGATGGTAGAGGGCTTCAAGTCTGGGTTATAAAAAGTGCTGCAGGGCTTCCCTGGTGGCGCAGTGGTTAGGAGCCCGCCTGCCAATGCAGGGGGCATGGATTCGTGCCCCGGTCTGGGAGGATCCCACATGCCGCGGAGCGGCTGGGCCCGTGAGCCATGGCCGCTGGCCCTGCGCATCCAGAACCTGTGCTCCACAACGGGAGAGGCCACAACAGTGAGAGGCCCGCGTACTGCAAAAATAAAAATAAAACAAATAAAAATTTTAAAAGTGCTGCAATTCTACATTTCTGGGCAAACACCCAAAAGAATTGAAAGCAGGGACTCAAACAGTTATCTGTATATCAATGTTCATAGCAGCATTATCCGTAACAGCCAAAAAGTGGAAGCAATCCAAGTGTCCATTGACAGATGAATGGATAAACAAAATGTGATATGTTCACACAATGGAATATTATTCAGCCTTTAAAAAGTATAAAATTCTTATATATGCCCTAAAACACAGATGAACCTTGAAAACATTATACTAATGAAATAATCACAAAAGGACAAATACTGCATGATTTAGAGTAGTCAAATTCATAGAAACAAAAAGTAGGATGGTGGTTGCTAGGGGCTTGTGGGGGAAGAGAATGAAGGGGGAAGAGAATGAAGAGTTACGGTTTAATATGTACAGAGTTGCCATTTGGGAAGATGAAAAAGTTCTGACAACATAGGGAATATAGCCAATATTTTATAATAACTGCAAATGGACCATAACCTTTAAAAATTGTGAATCACTATATTGTACACCTGTAACATATAATACTGTACATCAACTACACTTTAAATACATACATACATACCTAGTTCTGGAGATGGGTGATGGTGACGGTTATACAACAATATGAATGCACTGAACTATACACTTAAAATGGTTAAAATGGTAAACCTTATGTTATGTATATTTTAACACACACACAAAACACTGCTGCTTCTTGGGTTCCCCACTCTAGGGGAAGCCAGGTGCGGTGTCACGAGAACATTTTAGATGCCCTATGGAGAGGTCCATGTGCAACCAGAAGTCTCCCACCAGCGACTAGCACCAGCTTAAGACAACCATAAGACTTCGACCTAGAACCCTCCATTAGGCTGCTCCTGAATTCCTGATCCACATACTGAAAGGATAATATTTGGTGTTGTTTTAGGCCACTAAATTTTGAGAAAAATTGTTACACAGCAATAAATAACTAATATAGTAGCATTTTGCCCCAATGCTGCTAAAAGTGGGATCCACAGATAGTACATAGGTTGGAGGCACCAGTCCCTATGTTTTTTTGAGTTTGAGACACACAACTCTATAAACTACCAGATAAGCCAGTCTCCTATAGGGCTCCACCAAGGAAAGGAGAGGGCTGTGGGACAGTGAAACCCACACCAAATAAAAGGGAATAACTCCAACTGCATGTCCAGAAAGGCAAAGAATAGTCCAGGTCTGACACAGAAATACAACGTTGGCTTGTCCAAAATATATGACCTCAAGTCCCAGGAAGGCTCGCTGCTCAGAGTCTTGGCTGCTTCTGTGCAAAATTAAGCTGCCCAACACCGCACACTGTGCACATGCTTAAGTTAGAGCAGCTAGACAGTGCCTAGCAGAAATCTGTTTGGTCCCCCCACATACACACCAAAAATACAAACTGAAGAAATGTTACAGGGGGAAAAAGAGGAACAGAAAGGATAACAATTTCCCTCTGATTTCCTACTCCAACCAGTCAGCATTCACTCACATGGCTACTAATAACCAATGTGTGTAGTTTACTCTAGGGGTTATAAGCTGCCTTTACATAAGGCATCTCACAGGATCTTTACCACCATCCCATGAGGGCTTAAGGAACTGTTATTATCACTGCACCCATTTTACATTTCTGGAAATGGAGGCTCAAAGAGAGCGACTAGGAAGAGGTGTAACCAAGATCAGTAACCAAATCTTCTCACTAAACCCAGTGAAGAGCCTTCTGCTCTTAATCTGACTTCACATGCAAACATGCTTGTAGTAACACGGGTCCACAGAGGTATCTTTTGTGTTACCTACCTAATGGTCTACCTGGTTGTAGCCCATAATTTGCCTAAACTTTCCCCCAAGGGTTGGACATTCAGGCTGCTTCCAGATTCTTCCCTATGTAAAGAGCCTTTCTGCAAACATACAGCAATCATTTACTTCAAGAATCAGAGTGTATGGGCTTCTCTGGTGGCGCAGTGGTTAAGAGTCCGCCTGCCGATGCAGGGGACGCGGGTTCGTGCTCCGGTCTGGGAAGATCCCACATGCCGCGGAGCGGCTGAGCCTGCGCGTCCGGAGCCTATGCTCCGCAACGGGAGAGGCCACAACAGTGAGAGGCCCGCGTACCGCAAGAAAAAAAAAAAAAAAAAAAAAAAAAGAATCAGAATGTACCTCTCTATTCCTGGCTCAGGGCACACACCAGAAGCAAACGACTTCTATGCACAAAAGTAACATTATAAGCCATCTCCAGCCTTTGTGGAGAGAGGATGGAGATGGAAATTGTATTTAGTGTAAAACAAAGGGCTGACTATTAAGCTGCAGAAAAACTGTGCTGTTTTGGATGCCTTAACTCTTTTCCTACCCCTTCAGCACTTCCATTAATCAACATCGGGCGCTTCTAACTCAGGAAATATCTTGAATTCATCTCTCCTCTCTAAGCTGATCATTTCTCACAATTGAATAGTCAGTACATCCAGGTTAACTCCTATACCCCTCTACCAGTACTGGCAAAGGACCAGATACAGAGACACTCAATAAATGTTTGGTGACTGAATAAATACCACCACTTTTCTGTTCCTACAAGGGATCTGACCATGTCTCTCTCCTGCTTAAAATCTTCCTTTTTAGCCCAGTCTCCCACCACTCCTGATCTGACCCCTCTCCAGACTCTGAGAACACACCATATTCTTTGAACTCTCAATACTTTTGCTCACGCTGTCCCTTCTGCCTGCTCTCATGTTTCAGTCTCATCCTGGAAATCTTATCCTTTAATCTCACTTCCTTGCATATACCCCTCAACTCCCTGGCCCCTCTGGCCCTACATCATACCTGCCTGGAAAAACCCCAACTGTAGGTAAATCAGAATCTCCACAGTCTCCACTCCTGCACCCAGGCAGCTGATTATGCTGGAGAATACACACACACTGATGGGTCTCACTTTATTTTCCTTTTTCTTTTTTTTTTGGCAGCCCCGTGCGGCATGTGGGATCTTAGTTCCCCGACCAGGGATGGAACCCAAGCCCCCTGCATTGGAAGCGCAGAGTCTTAACCGCTGGACCACCAGAGAAGTCCCTGATGGGTCTCACTTTAAATGCATGGCCACAAATAGTGGTTCCCCTGGGGGTGAGGGGGGCTGTGTGACTGGGTATGAGAAAAAAGGTCTTCTGAGGTGCCCAGAATGTCTATTTCTTAATCTGGGTGATTACACAGGTATATCCATGTATAAAAGTTCATCAAGCTACACACATAAAATGTGTACTCTAATATAAACTATAGCTCTACAAAAGTTCTTTAAAAATAAACATTTGGGGGACTTCCCTGGTGGCCCAGTGGGTAAGACTCCAGGCTCCCAATGCGGGGGGCCTGGGTTCGATCCCTGGTCAGGGAACTTGATTCCTCATGCATGCCATCTCACGTGACACAACTAAGACCCAGCACAGCCTAAAGAAAGAAATATTTTAAAAAATAAAAAATAAACATTTTTAAGGAGTAGCATCTTTTCTCTCTTCTTAATTCAATGTCTTACAACTGTAAACTGCCATAAAAATCATTATCAAAAAATTTTTTTAAAATTCCAGGGCCTACCACCAGCTGCTGAGTGGAAAAGAGCCTGAGGAGGAGGAGTCCAGAAGGATGCAGGAGACCAGTTAGGCAGCCACTGCCGGGGCTCACAAGATCCAGAATGGGAGCCTGGGCCACAGTAATAGGGTGAAGGTGGCAGCCAGTGTCGGAGTCAGGATAGATTCTGCAGGTGGATCTGACAGGATGAGCTGATGTCCTAGGTGATGGAGTGGAAGAGAGGAGCCAAGGAGGCTCCAAGGGGCCTCTAAAGGTTTTTGCTTGTTGGGTTCTGTATAACTTGTCTGTTTTTATCTTTTACTCAAAATCATCATCATCCAGAACCTAGAAGAAGTGACCCCTCAGTAGCAAGGGACATATCTAGAGCCCAGATCTCAGCAGCTAATACCATTTTCCAATAAAAGAAACCAAGGCTCTTTGGAGAAACAGCTGATTCTCAGACTAGGGCAGGAAATATACACAAGATGAGCCTGGGATATTTTGCAGTGCCAGAAATACGGAAGTGTTAAACACAAAATTATGATGGGAGTACGTCAAAAGGACAAAAGAGCCAAATGAACGAGCTCCTAATATAAAAACAGGAGCAACAAAATAAATAAAGTAGTACTGGATTATACCCAAAGTCTAAAATAAATGTCTGAGTCCATACTGATATAAATAAAATCATCAAAAACAAGGAAAATCTAAAAACTAATACAGGACTTCCCTGGTGGCACAGTGGTTAAGAATCCGCCTGCCGATGCAGGGGACACGGGTTCAAGCCCTGGTCTGGGAAGATCCTACATGCCACGGAGCAACTAAGCCTGTGTGCCACAACTACTGAGCCTGTGCTCTAGAGCCCATGAGCCACAGCTACTGAGCCCGTGTGCCACAACTACTGAAGCCTGTGCCCCTAGAGCCCGTGCTCCGCAACAAGAGAAGCCACTGCAATCAGAAGTCCGCGCACCGCAACAAGGAGTAGCCCCCACTCACTGCAACTAGAGAAAAGCCTGCATGCAGCAACAAAGACCCAATGCAGCCAGAAAGGAAGGAAGGAAGGGAGGGAGGGAGGGAGAGGTGGGGAGGGAGGGAGGGAGAGGTGGGGAGGGAGGGAGGGAGAGGTGGGGAGGGAGGCGGACAGAGAGAGAGAAGAGAGAAGAAAGAAAGGAAGGAAGGAAAGAAAGAAAAAAAGAAAGAAAAAATAAAAATACTGGGTGCACATACAGATGGGAACTCTGTATTTTCTTTGGAATTTTTCTGTAAATCTAAAACTATTCTAAAGTAAAAAGCTTACTGAAGCTTATCAGAAAAACTTCATGACCATCAACTTCCAGTGGACCTTAGTGGCACTTGATGGCACCAGCAATCCTACCACATTTCTCACATCCTATCCCTCTTCACTCTTCTAAATGGTATTGTATACCTTATCTTCTTTCCTCAAACCCAAGACCAAGATCTCAGCTGAAGATTTTACTTATTTCACTTAAAAAACAAAAAAGAATTCCCTGCTGTGGTAAACAGTTTGCAAGTTCCTCATAAGCTTAAACAGGCTAATTACCCTATGACCCATCAATTTCACTCTTAGGTAGATATCCAAGAGATATGAAAACATAGGTCCACACTAAAATTCATACACAAATGCTCATAACAGCATTATTCACAATAGCCAAAAAGCGAAAATGATACAAATATTTATCAACTGATGAATGGATAAACAAAATATGGTATATCCATATAATGGAATATTATTCATCCATGAGAAAGAATGTTGATATATGCTATAACACAAATGAATGTTGAAAATACCATGTTAAGTGAAAGAAGCTAGTCACAAAGGAACACGTATATTTGATTTGGTTTCTATGAAACGCCCAAAATAGGCAAATCTACAGAGACAGAAAGTATATTAGTGGTTGCCTAGGGCTGGAGAGAACTAAGGGAAGTGACTGCTAATAGATATGAGGTTTCTATTTGGGGTGATGAAAATGTTCTGGAATCAGAGAGTGGTGATGGTTATACAACTTTGTGAATATACTACAAACCACTGATTTGTATCCTTTAAAAGAGTGAATGGGGGCTTCCCTGGTGGCACAGTGGTTGGGGGTCCGCCTGTCAATGCAGGGGATGTGGGTTCATGCCCCGGTCTGGGGGTATCCCACGTGCCGCGGAGCGGCTGGGCCCGTGAGCCACGGCTGCTGGGCCCGTGCGTCCGGAGCCTATGCTCTGCAGCAGGAGAGGCCACAGCAGTGAGAGGCCCATGTACCACAAAAAAAAAGTGAATGGTATGTAAATTATATCTCAATTTTAAAAATAAAAACTAAAAAAGAGGGAAAGAAAAGAATCCCTAAGGGCTGGCAAAGATACAGAGCAACTGAGACTCTCATTCATTGCTGGTGGAAATGCAAAATGGAACAGCCACACTGGAAAACAGTTCAGCAGTTTCTCATCAAGTCAAACACACACTTAACATATGACCCAGCAATCACATCTTGATATTTATCCAAGAGAAATGAAAACTTATGTTCTCACAAAACCTGTACTCATGTTCATTCATATTCACCAAAAACTGGAAACAATTCATTTCTTCAAACAGGTAAATAGATAAACTGTACATCCATACGATTTAATTCTACTCAGCAATAAAAGGAACTACTGATTCATACAAAAATATTGATGAATCTCAAATGCATTGTAAGTGAAAGAAGCCAAACTTAAAAGGCTACATATTGCATGACTCCATTTATACGACATTCTGGAAAAGGCAAAACTATAATGGACAATGGACGGATCAGTAGGTAGCAAGGGCTGGAGGCTGCAGGAGAGGTTGACTACAAAGGAACACAAGTCAATTTTGTGGGGTGATAAAAATGCTACATTTTGATTATGGTGGTGCATGCATGAATGACTGTATGAGTTTGGCAAACTTCATGGAATTGTACACTAAAAAGAGTGAATTTTACTGTTTGTAAATTATACCTCAATTTAAAAATACAAAAAAAAAAAAACACAGGCTCCCATCACCAACTCTACAAGTAAAGCTTCATCTCTACCTATATACCCAGTTTCCCTCTTCCCCTTATAATAAATGAACTATCTGCTCCTATCAATGGCCAATTCCTCCCACTTTTCCTCCCACTTTGCATCACACTACAGTTCCTTCTCTCCTGTTTTCCTTGAACCCATGCCAATCAGGGTTTTTTCCCCACTGCTCCATTAAAACAATTCTTGTCAAGGTCATCTGCAACCTTGATGTAACCAAGTCAACAGTCACTCAATCCTCATTTTATGTGACCTACCAGCACCACAAGATTGAAGTGATTACTCCCTGCTTCTTGAAACACTTTTTCCACTTGTCCTCTAGAGGAGGGGTCACGTCCCCCCCACCCCTCCCCAGCCCCGTTACCGTCAGCAGCCTGTTAGGGCCTGTTAGGAACGGGGCTGCACAGCAGGAGGTGAGTGGCGGACTGGCGAGTGAAGCTTTATCTGCCGCTCCCCATTGCTCCCATTACCACCTGAACCATCGCCCCCTCCCCCACCCGGGTCTGTGGAAAAACTGTCTGCCACGAAACCAGTCCCTGGTGCCAAAAAGGTTGGGGACCGCTGCTCTAGATACCTCCATGGATTTCCTCCTGCCTCAACTGTCTCTCCTTCCCAGTTTCTTTTGCTGGTTCCTCTTCATCTGCTAACATCTAGACACTGGAAGGCACCAGGGCTCAATCCTCCTTTTTATCTATATTGACTCTCTAAATTAGCACTGTCCAATGGAACCTTCTCAGTGGAAATTTTCTATGTCTCCATTCTCCAATACGGTAGCCACTAGCCACGGAGTGCTGGAAATGTGCCTAGGGTGACTAAGGAACTGAATTAATTTTATGTAAATAGCTACATGTGGCTAGTGGACACTTTTTTGGACAGTGCAGCCCTAGAAAGCTCATCCAGTCTCATGGCCTTAAATCCCATATACTTACAAAAGAAACATCTGATAAAGAACTGTTATCCAAAATATACAAAGAACTCTTAAAACTCAACGATAAGAATACAACCAACAAAAAAAGAAAAGCAACAACCAACAAATTAAAAGATGGACAAAAGACCTTAACAGACACCACCAAAAAAATATACAGATGGCAAATAAGTATATGAAAATATATTCGACATATTTCAATAGAGAATCGCAAATTCAAATAACAATGAGATACCACTATATACCTATTTTAATGGCCAAAACCCAAAACACTGACAACACCAAATACTGGCAAGGATGTGGAACAACAGGAACTCTCATTCCTAGGTGGTAAAATTGCTAAATGGTACAGCCACTTTGAAAGACAATTTGGTAGTTTCTTGCAGAATTAAACATACTCTTACCATATGATCGAGTAATCACACTCTTTAATATTTACCCAAATGAGTTGAAAAGTTATGCCCACATAGAAACTTGCACACAGGACCTCCCTGGTGGTGCAGTGGTTAAGAATCCACCTGCCAATGCAGGGGACACAGGTTTGAGCCCTGGTCCGGGAAGATCGCACATGCCACGGCGCAACTAAGCCCATGTGCCACGACTAATGAGCCTGCACTCTAGAGCCCGCGAGCCACAACTACTGAGCCCACACGCCTAGAGCCCGTGCTCCACAAGGGAAGCCACAGCAATGAGAAGCCCTGCACCACACTGCAATGAAGAGTAGCCTCTCCGCAACTAGAGAAAGCCCTCATGCAGCAATGAAGACCCAACGCAGCCAAAAATAAATAAATAAATAAATAAGAAATTAGGATGAATATGTCATATCAATATGGGTAAATAACAAAAACATGAAATACAGGAGAGAAACAATGAGCCCACTTATAGGAATTTTTTTTAAATACCCAAAGTGATGCTAACTAGTATTATTTATGGATACATACAGTAAAAATGTAAAACATGGACAGAAAGGACAGAACTAACTACAGGACGCTCGTTGCCGCTAAGGAATGAAGGAGGAGAATGAAGGAGGAGAATTGAATTGGGAGGGTAGAGAAGGTACTTCCATTATACCAGAAATGTTTTAGGTCGTTTATTTTTTAAAATATAAGTAAAATAAAAGTGTTAATATTCAGTAATTCCGAGTGATAAGTACACAGATTATTTTATAGTTAGCTGTACTTTTAAACTTGTTCTATATTTTATTTTTTTCCCCCAAATTTAAAAACAATTCTTTCTCTTGATTAAGCTACCTTAAAAAATTACTGAGGGAAACCAAAAAAGGGAAATAATTATAGAAATACAAACAGCCTAAAAACAACTAGGTGTTCAAAGTGTCTCTAATTTTTATATCAAATCTCCCAGCCCCAAAAGGCAACAGAGACACTTTCTACCCCAGGCATTTCCCCTGCTTCCCTTCCCATCTTCTCTTCCTACACCCCAGGAGCTGGTCAGCCTATTTTGAGATAACCCTCAAGAACACTATACTCTTCCTTATGAAAATTCACAGAAAGGTTTGAGTTCTGAAACTCCCACTTTCACCTTAAACATTAACAAATGACTAAATTCTAGGATATCCTCAACAACAACCATCATTTTACAGTTTATAAGGCCTTTTCTAACATATCCTATTATTTGATTCTCAGAAAAAAGTCTGTGAGGTCAATATTACTAGTACCTACAGTTATAGAGGAAGCTGATGCTCAGAGTGGTTAATTACCAGTCAGAGGTCACAAGTCAATGACAAATTCGGGACTACAACCTCTCAGCCTCTGAATCTAATCACCCCTAAAATGTGATGACTGAGTTTCAACGGTACAACAACACACCCAGAAAACAGGAATTGTTCATAACACACAAGCTGTTCCAATCTAACCCCTTTTCTTTATTCTTCCATCCCTGATCTTTCAGACAGGCAGCCAAGAGCAAGAGAGCTGCCACTATTAATCTTCCCTTCTCTGCAGCCACTCCTGCTTCTTCTTCCCATAACTCCTTCAGATGAACAGGCAGAGAAGGGAAACAAATATAACAGGATGGTCCCTTTGACACCAGGATCCCAGCACCAAAGACAAAGGACATTCCACAGCTCTAGACTTAAGTCTCCTTTCACCTTCCAAGAGTCAGGGAGCAGGAAAACACTATAGAAAAGCCCTGGCTACCCCTCTATCAGTGCTGGCAAAAGTCCTTTACTGAAGGGATTTAATTAACAGAAAAATGTAAAAGTACCAGTTTTTTAATCGGTCCCGGGCTTCCAACTGGGCTCCCACTTCAAAGCTGATTCCTCGTCTGTTAGGTGGATGCTTTGTCATTTTCAGTCATCAACGGGGGCTGCCTTTATTCTCCTGAAAAAGCCAATTAAATATTTATGAAACTTAGGCAAAGTCTGCCCAGAATGGAGTAACACTCACTACACAGAAAAGACAAACAGGCATTATTCAAAACACAAAGCTCCAGGAAACCCTGTCAGCGCCCTCCTTTACTCCTGCCCTCATCCTAACACAGGTGTGTCCTCCACTGGTTCCTCCTTCTCTATTATGCAGCATATCCTGTAGCCTCTGGAACTGTAAGGAGACCCTTCCTCAACACTACTTACCAAGAATTCACTTATAAGGGGCACCTCTCAGAACACCAAAAAAACAATCACTCTCAGAACTAAATTTAATCATTTGCTGAAGTATGCAACAAATACCTGCTGAGAGATTATTTGAGAAAACAGTCATCAAGACCAAAAGAGACGCAGTTCCTGGCCTCACAAAGCCTCCAGTCTACTGGGGGAAAACAAAAATGTAGCCAGTAAACAGACAAATGACTTAACTGCAAGCTGTAACTGCTATGAATTTTAAGTGCTACAAAGGAAGCGAACAAAATCTGAATGCTGATTTCTGGCCCTACTTTTGGAAGGCTGGACAAGAAAGATCTATTTATTCATTCTTTGATCTATTTATATATTTATTTATTTATTTATATTTCTACCCATTCTTGAGTACATTCTGACAATTTATTGGTATATTTTCCCAATTCTTTATCGAGCCTTTTGGTACTGGAACTGGTGGTCATTTTCTATATGAGTAAAATTTATCTTTAGGGGCTAGTGGTGGTTCTGATGGAGATGTAGCCACTCTGAGTTCTTGGGGCACTTGAGCAGGCAACCTCCATAGAGCAAGGATATCCCTGAGCAAATTCTCTCCCACTGAACTTTGGAACCCAACAGCCTGCACTGCCAGGGCAGTATCTGCCTCATACCAGGAGGGCAATCTTTGCAATGGATGAATGAGGAATAATCACAAAAGTGGGACCTCATGGGAATTCCCTGGCCATCCAGTTGTTAGGATTCGGAGCTTTCTTTCACTGCCCTGGGCCCGGGTTTAAATGAAGATCCCGCAAGCCGTGCAGTGTGGTCAAAAAAATTAAAAATGGAAAAAAAAAAAAGTGGGTCCTCATATCTAATGTGTAATACCATCACATTTTCTTGCAATATATTACATGAAAAACCAGGATGTAAAATTACACCCCTTTGAGCTCAAATAAAAATTCATGTGCATTTAAAAGAAAAAGACAAGAAGAAAAAAAAGGTTGTAAATGATCTTTTCCTCTTAAACAGTTTCCTAAATTTATTGTTTTCCATAATGAAAATTTTCCATAAGAAAAAATATATGTAATGTAAAGGATGAGCTATCCATTACACTAAACAACTCACTCTGAAGGGCTGATACTGGAGAACACACAAAGCAAATCAGACCAAGAAAGGAATGGTTGACAGCTGTAACTAAAGAATCTGAAACCTAATAAACTGAAAAGCTACGTCAAATAAGAGTATTTGGATTATATGGACCCTAGCAAAGGCAGAGTCAGAGGTTTGACTGGCTATACTTCACATTCCCCAGGAAAATGAGATATAAATCTGATTAAGTAAATACAATCAGTAGAAGAGTCTTCACTTTGACTTAGGAGAAACACCACCTCAAATTATCTTTTTATTTTTGACTTCATGTATACCAAGTAATAGTCTCACCTCTCAGATTATATGAAAAGGTGAAGCCAGACAAGAATTAAGACAGAGTGGCAATGAAAACTCACCAGAGTAGGGCTTCCCTGGTGGCGCAGTGGTTAGGAACCCGCCTGCCAATGCAGGGGACGCGGGTTAGAGCCCTGGTAGGGGAAGATCCCACATGCTGTGGAGCAACTAAGCCCATGCACCACAACTACGGAGCCCCCGTGCCACAACTACTGAAGCCCCTGCACCTAGAGCCCGTGCTCCACAACAAGAGAAGCCACCGCAATGAGAAGCCCGCACACTGCAATGAAGAGTAGCCCCTGCTCGCCACAAGTAGAGAAAAGCCCACGTGAAGCAACGAAGACCCAATGCAGCCAAAAATAAATAAATAAATATTTTTTTTCATTCAATAAAAAAAAAGAAAACTCACCAGAGCAGATAGTATTTATCAGACTTCATGCAGGGACACAGCTCCCTTTTATAGATGTCATGTAATATAGTGTAATGTAATAGGATTAAATGCTTGGCCTTTAATCCTCAGCCCCACCCTTTGTTAGCTGAATGAATTTGGGTAAATTACTTAATCCCTCTGAATTTGTTTCCCCTCCCTAAAATGGGGATGGTGAAAATAGTACCTATCTCCAGGCAGTGGTTGTGAAAACTAAATGAGATAATCCATTTAAGGAACACTTAATCCATTTAAGGTACAAAGTAAGGACTAAATAGTTTGTAGCTACTAATAATTCTATTATCACAAAGGAAGAAATTAGGTTTAAAATAATTGGGCTAAGGTTCAGGTGCTAAGTGACCAGCACCAGAACAAAAGCCCAGGTCTGCTTGATTTCTGAATCAATTCTTTTACCACACAATTTCCCTAGGATACCTTCCATTAAAATACAGGAGTGTGGGAACAAGGCAGTGAATGAAAATGAGCAAATTATTCTTAATGGCTCAAGAAAACCAATTCCTCTTGAGGCTAATTGTTGAAGGTCTTCCTTATCATGAACTGAAACTGTTTCACTGTAACTCTGACCCACTTATTTGTTTTTATGTATGTATATATTTATGCATGTATGTATGTATGTGCGGCGAGCGGGGACTACTCTTCGTTGCGGTGCGCGGGCGTCTCATACGGTGGCTTCTCTTGTTGCAGAGCATGTTAGGCACACGGGCTTCAGTAGTTTCAGGATGCAGGCTCAGTAGTCGTGGCATGCTGGCTCCAGAGCACAGGCTCAGTAGCTGTGGTGCACAGGCTTAGTTGCTCCGCAGCATGCGGGATCTTCCCAGACCAGGGATCAAACCTGCGTCCCCTGGATTGGCAGGCACATTCTTAACCACTGGGCCACCAGGAAGTCCCTGAGCCACTTATTTGAAGCTTCACTCTCTGTTATCACACAGAACAAGACTAAGGACTAATCTGGCTTTTATGACCCATGCCCAAATCTTCCCTCCACTCTGGGGATGGCAGAGTTTGTTTTTAAATTTCACATTAATTCATTCAACAAACCATTAGTGAGCACCGTCAGTAAGGCACTGTGCTGGAAATCAGGAATCAGAAATCCAACTCAGTTGCAGCTCCAGTCCACCCAGGAAGACAAACACAAATATGAGAAGAGATGAAGGAGCTCTAACAAAGGGTAAGGTGAGGGACAATCACTGCAAAGTCTCAGTTTATTTTTTTTTATTTTTTATTTTTTTGGCGGTACAAGGGCCTCTCACTGTTGTGGCCTCTCCCGTTGCGGAGCACGGGCTCCGGATGCGCAGGCTCAGCAGCCATGGCTCACAGGCCTAGCCGCTCCACGGCATGTGGGCTCTTCCCAGACCGGGGCACGAACCCGTGTCCCCTGCATCGGTAGGCGGATTCTCAACCACTGAGCCACCAGGGAAGCCCAAGTCTCAGTTTAATTTGGCAAATCTACTAAAGAATAAAAAAGAGTTCAAGACAGAAGCAGGAAGTTAAAAGATTACATAAGAAGTACATTTTTACTCCTAACATTTAGGGGTTTTTTTAAATTTTTTTTCTTTATGTTATTTATTTATTTATTTTTGGCTGCATTGGGTCTTCATGGCTTCACATTTAGTTTTGTTTTTTTTTTTTTTTTCACATTTAGTTTTAAACACAAATTTTTCTCAAGAGGCAAGAGGGCTAAGATTCTGTAGCTTTTAACTTACCTTAGTTTTTTCTAGTTACTTAGTTACCTTAGTTTTTTTCTACCAAAAAGCTCTAGCTTCCAGAATAGGAAAAGGAAATATGTTTAGTAAGGACATCCAGAAAAACTATGAGAAAAAATCTGATGCAATCTGTACTCACAAATGATTCCACTTAAAGACCTTGGCACAACTTCAAACTACTCCTTTACATTCAAATTTCCCTACAGGGAATTCCCTGGTGGTCCAGTGGTTAGGACTCCACACTTCCACTGCATGGGGCATGGGTTCGATCCCTGTAGGGAACTAAGATCCCACAAGCCATGGAGCATGGCAAAAAAATATTTTTTTTTTAAACAAGTTTTCCTACAATGTGTGCGCACTGCTACACAGGAGACAGACAGCCCAGTTTATTTCCTTAAATACAGTATTTGCAGTCAATGCCCCTGTATCAATGACAATGAAAACTTTCAATGTACACTGTGTAATACAGTTTAAAGGGCACTTTCACAAACAACAAACTGGAAGAAAATAACTGCAACACATGACCAAAGGGCTAACTTCCTTTATTAACAAAGAGCGCATACAAACCAAGAACGAAAAAAGTTAAACAACTCACTTATGGGCAAAGCGTATGGGCTTCCCTGGTAGTGCTGTGGTTAAGAATCCGCCTGCCAATGCAGGGGACATGGGTTCGATCCCTGGTCCAGGAATATCCCACTTGCCATGGAGGACCTGAGCCTGTGCACCACAACTACTGAGCCTGTGCTCTAGAGCCCGCAAGCCACAACTACTGAGTCGGCGTGCTACAACTACTGCAGCCTGTGCACCTAGAGCCTGTGCTCCTCAACAAGAGAAGTCATCACAATGAGAAGCCTGCGCACCACTACGAAGAGTAGCCCCCGCTTGCCGCAACTAGAGAAAGCCCGCGTGCAGCAATGAAGACTCGACGCAGCAAAAAATAAATAAATAAATTTTTTTTTTTTTTAAATGGGCAAAGTGTAAGAACTGGCAGGTTTCCAGGGAAGGGGGAGGTTTTGGGGAGGGGGGAATAATATAAAGCTCTAATAAGCATGTGATATTATATTATCCACATAACCTCACCCTAAATTAAAGGAAATGCAAATCAAAATAACAACTTTTCAATTCTCAGACTAAAAATTTCAAGGTAAAATACCCAGTGTCTTCAGGGATGAGGAAAAAAAGATGCTTATACACTGTTGGTAAAAGCGTAAGTTGGAAAATCTTTTCTAGAAGCAACTTGGCACTATCTACAAAAATGCAGGGCTTCCCTGATGGCGCAGTGGTTGAGAGTCCGCCTGCCGGTGCAGGGGACACGGGTTCGTGCCCCGGTCTGGGAAGATCCCACATGCCGCGGAGCGGCTGGGCCCGTGAGCCATGGCTGCTGAGCCTGCGCATCCGGAGCCTGTGCTCTGCAACGGGAGAGGCCACAACAGTGAGAGGCCCGCATACAGGAAAAAAAAAAAAAAGCAAAAAGCAAATACCTGCAACCCAGCAGTCCCCATTGCCAGTAACTTATCCGAAAGATACATCCCCCAAAGTCTGCCAAATTACCTGTAAGGATGAACAATATAGTTTCATAATTTCTGCAGCTAAAATGTCCATCAAAAAAGACAGCTAGTTAAATGAATTATGGCCATCTATATACAATGGAATGTTGTACATCTATTAAAAGGAAAAATGGCTGGGCTTCTCTGGTGGTGCAGTGGTTAAGAATCCGCCTGCCAATGCAGGGGTCATGGGTTCAAGCCCTGGTCCGGGAAGATCCCACATGCCACAGAGCAACTAGGCCCATGCGCCACAACTACTGAGCCTGCGCTCTAGAGCCCGTGAGCCACAACTACCAAAACCCGTGTTACCTAGAGCCCATGCTCTGTGACAAGAGAAGCCACCGCAATAAGAAGTCTGCACACCGCAACGAAAGACTAGCCCCTGCTCACCGCAACTAGAGAAAGCCTGCGCACAGCAACTAAGACCCAACACAGATAAAAATTAATTAATTAATTAATTAAATTGTTTAAAAATGGTAATCTGTAGATGCTGATATGGAGCCATCTACAAGATACACTGTCAAATAAAACAGGCATGGTGTAGAGGCCTGTGTCTGGTATTATCTCTTTAATGCAAACAGATCTGTTATAGTATATGCATAAAATTATTTCTTGGAAGCAAGAAAATAACTGTTTTAAGTAGTTCCCTTAATGAAAGGAATAGAGCATGAAAATTTAACTTCTCATTTTTTACCCTTCTGTGTTGTTAGAATTTTTTAACCTTAAGAATGTACTTCTGGGGCTTCCCTGGTGGCTCAGTGGTTAAGAATCTGCCTGCCAACGCTAGGGACACGGGTTCGAGCCCTGATCCAGGAAGATCTCACATGCGACAGAGAAACTAAGCTCATGAGCCACAACTACTGAGCCTGCGCTCTAGAGTCCACACGTCACAACTACTGAAGCCCACACACCTAGAGCCTGTGCTCCACAACAAAAAGAAGCCACCACAATGAGAAGCCCACTCACCGCAACTAGAGAAAGCCCGTGCGCAGCAACAAAGACCCAATTCAGCCATAAATAAATAAATAAATAAAATACATTTTAAAAAAGAATGTACTTCTTTGTTTTTACTTTAATTGTCAGCAGGGATTATCTAGTTGGTAAGATTTTAATTTTGAATTACTTCTTTATATTTCTTCATATTTTTTAAAAATAGATTATTTAAATATGTAAAAGGCCTTCATCCTTAACACTATTTTCTGGACCTACACAACTGCCAAATGAAGTAGTTAGGACTAAATGTGATATTCCCATTGTACAGAAAGGAAACCGAGGTGCAGAGGGGTTAACTGCTTTCAAGGTCCTCCAAGGCAGGAGACATATCTCTTATCACAGGTAACAGGATTTTCCCAGAGGTAGACAAACCACTTCTTGAAGGCCCTTCCTCTTTCCCTTACCAAAGTCCATGCTATGCTTATACTCATGCCTTTAGACATAAACATAGTTTGAATACAGGAAGATGAAGCAATTGGGTGCTTTTCAAATGTTGTGACAAAATTATTACACCATTATATAGCAAGCAGAAATATTTAACCTTTCAGCAAGGACAACACCTAAGAATGGCCCAGCTGTGAGAAAACTGGAAAACCTGAACCACTGCCTGAGGCCCTGACCATGGCCATCTTTTTATATCTCAATCTGGAAAAAAGGAACAAGCTGTAAAACTGCTTCTACACTTGGAGTCAGTAATTTCAATCAGAAGGATACAGTCCAGGATAAAAATAAATCATTTGTGAAAACGAGAAAAAAACAATAGCTCTTTACATACGATGCTGGGGAAGCCAGATATAACTTACATGTTTAATGATAAGAGAGGGACTTCCCTGGTGGCACAGTGGTTAAGAATCCGCCTGCCAACACAGGGGACACAGGTTCAATCCCTGGTCCGGGAAGATCCCACGTGCTGCGGAGCGGCTGGGCCCGTGAGCCATGGCCGCTGAGCCTGCGCGTCCGGAGCCTGTGCTCCGCAACAGGAGAGGCCACAACAGTGAGAGGCCCGCGTACCGCCAAAAAAAAAAAAAAAAATTAAAAATAATAATAGTAAGAGAATATTTAAATAAAACCTAATGTAGTAGGACTACACTTTAAGCTCCATTAGGGAAAGGAATGACTGATACTCAACAGAGGCCTAATAAATGAAATAAAGAATGTTACTCAGCTACTAAAATGATGAAGATGTGAACCAACCTTACAAAAGGAGAGCAGAACAAGACCTACATAAGAAACACTGACAATAGTAATAATAACTAATTCTACAAATGTTAAGTCATGTAATCCTTACAACCACCACAGAGATAAGTACTATTATTTATCTTCGTTGTAAAGATAAAACAGAGAGGAACAGGGAAAAGTGAGGGACACCCTAGGACACCCATATAGAAAGGGGCTGGGCCAGGATTTGAATCTAGACCCTGCAGCTCCACATTCTTTTTTTTTTTTTTTTTTTTTTTCCTTTTTTTGCGTTACTTGGGCCTCTCACTGTTGTGGCCTCTCTCGTTGCGGAGCACAGGCTCCGGACACGCAGGCTCAGCGGCCATGGCTCACAGGCCCAGCAGCTCCGCGGCACGTGGGATCTTCCCGGACCGGGGCACGAACCCGCGTACTCTGCATTGGCAGGCGGACTTTCAACCACTGTGCCACCAGGGAAGCCCTAGCTCCAGATTCTTAACCACTACCACACATTAGTCTATGAGCTACATCTTTGGATTCTCTTTCTTAACTCATCAAATGAGGATTAATGGCCCCTATCCCGGGTGCTAAAAGGAAAAGATTTGCAGAACTTCTGTAGCGGTCCAGGGGTTAAGACCGCACTTCCACTGCAGGGAGTGTGGGTTTGATTCCTGGTCAGGGAACTAAGATCCCACAAGCTGCGCAGAGTAGCCAAAAAAAGAAAGAAAGAAAGATTTGCAAAGCCCCTATATGTCTAGCACAAAGTAGGTACTCAAAAAATGGGAGCAGAATTTTCTGAATTCATAATGCATTTATATTTAATGTTGTACTGACATGGACTCTGGATTTTATTTGGGAGAGGTTTAAGAGTACTGTAGCCATGGTAACTGGAGGTCCTGTCTCAGCAACTGCATTGTACTCGGGGACAGGTACTGAGGGCTCAAAGTAACAAAGAATTTGTGATAGGTGGGC
Organism: Kogia breviceps; assembly: GCF_026419965.1. Taxonomy (NCBI): domain Eukaryota; kingdom Metazoa; phylum Chordata; class Mammalia; order Artiodactyla; family Physeteridae; genus Kogia; species Kogia breviceps. The sequence goes on from NC_081323.1 coordinate 23,122,386, forward strand.
ATGGAACAAGATCTTTCAATGAGTCGGCTCTAGACAGAGTTAAGGGAAAATAAACTCTAGAAAGAATGTCAACCACCAGAAACTACAGAACAGGCTTTACAATAATCTAACAGTGCTTACACCAGGCTTGAAATTCAACCTCCATTAAAGGGTGATGGTGCCCTTTCAAACTGAGGAACACTGCAAGTGAAAGACCAGCTTAAATCTTTATGCCTCAGGCTTCACTGGTAGCACAGTGGTTAAGAATCCTCCTGCCTATGCAGGGGACAGGGATTCGAGTCCTGGTCCGGGAAGATCCCACATGCCGCGGAGCAACTAAGCCCGTGCACCACGACTACTAAGCCTGCACTCTAGAGCCCGCGAGCCACAACTACTGAAGTCCATGAGCCTAGAGACCATGCTCCGCAACAAGAGAAGCCATCGCAATGAGAAGCCCACGCACCGCGACGAAGAGTAGCCCCTGCTCGCCGCAACTAGGGAACACAAGTAGAGAAAGCCCACGCGCAGCAACAAAGACCCAACGCAGCCAAAAATAAATAAATAATTTTTTTAAATGTTTTAAAAAAAACATCTTTATGCCTCCTTCATTCAATAAATATTTACTGAGTGCCTGCTATGTGCCAGGTGCTGGAGATAGACACTGGGAGGATGAGACACACCCGGCCCTGTTCTCTAGTGGGGAAGGCAGGAACATGATAAACACAAATACAAATAAGATCATTTCTGGGAGGCTAAGTTCTGTGGGGGAAAACCCAACAAAACAATGTGAGCCAGTGACACGGCAGAACCACTTTAGATAAGGCTGTTAGAACTCTGAGGAGCTGAGGTCTGAGCAGAGAGCTAAATGACAAGGAGAGGGGCTTCCCTGGTGGCACAGTGGTTAAGAATCCGCCTGCCAATGCAGGGGACACAGCTTCAATCCCTGGTCCGGGAAGATACCACATGCCTCAGAGCAACTAAGCCCATGCGCCACAACTACTGAGCCTGCACTCTAGAGTCCGCGAGCCACAACTACTGAAGCCGGCGCACCTACAGCCCGTGCTCCGCAACAAGAGAAGCCACCGCAATGAGGAGCCCGCGCACGGCAACGAAGAGTACTCCCCCGCTTGCAGCAACTAGAGAAAGCCCGTGAAGACCCACTGCAGCCATAAATAAATAAACAAATAAATAAATCTACCTTTAAAATAAATAAATAAATGACAAGTAGATAATCTACCTTTAAAATAAATACATGACAAGGAGACAACCATGTGAAGATCCAGAGGAAGAGAATTCTAGGTAGAGGGGAAGTCCTAGAGACAAGGTGCCTCAGGAAGGAATGAGCTCCCCTCCCCTCACAGCCCTGAGCCCAGGAGGCAGAGATGCTCCCTGCAGCCCTCACCACTGTTACAGAAAAGCATAAACAATACCAGCAGGTCCAGTGACACCTACATCTCACAGGAAGAAGCTTCCAAGGGGACTCTGCCAAAGTTCTGTCTTGGAGGAAGGCCAGGGAGTACTTAGGGATGGGAGCAGACAGGTTTCAGACTCAGATCCTGGTGAATCCTGGCTCCACTAATGCTGGCTAAGTGAAGATGAGAAAAATCACTGAGCCTCCCTCTGTTTGCCCATCTATAAAAGCAGATTAATAACCCCTACGTCCTGGGATTCTGAGGATAAGCGAGCTAACGGATGTCAAGTGCTTAGCACAGTACACACTAAATATTCAATACTGGTGATAAAATGGCTGTGTAATAGTAGCAGCACTAGCAAAAAGGACATCAGACACAAAGGATTACAGTCAATATTATTATGCAGTATTAACAAATAGTATCCAATACAAAGAGCATAAAAGAGCATATCTTTAGTCCTAGGGAAGTGACAAGTTGGCTCAAGTAGGAGCAAGGCCCCTCCGACACTATCCTCTCCTCAACAACACAGAAAGAAGACTGGGTCTAAAGCCAACCATTACCACTCTTCAGGCCCTTGCCCAAGTCACACTAAACGAGCTGAATTAGCCTCTTACACTTGAGAGGGTAAGGAAGGAAACAAAGGGAAGGGGGAAGAAAGTAAGGAGGCAGGAAGAAAGAAAAAGGCCCCCCCAAAAAATTCCCTTACCCTCTTCCCAGATACTTGAAATACTTTCTCTAAGAGCCAACCTTTTCCTTCCACAATTAAAATTCAGACAGACAGCAAACAGGTTCATTCTGAATTACTGAGAATGAATTGGTTAAATCAGTGGATCTTCCCAGAAACAATGGAAAGGGCCTAGTGCCCAGGCTTGACTCCAGAATATATTTGCTAAATGACCTTTGGCACATTACTCAACTTCACTGAGCTAATCATCTTATCCTCACAAGTTCCTTCTCCTTCTCTCCCCATCACAGTTTAAGACTCCAAGACTGGCCAATGTGCCAAGCTAGAAACATGGGCATCACCCTTGCATCTCACTCTCAGTCACCATTTTGTCACACCTACTTCTAGGTTTCTCCCATTGCCCAGTGGTTGCCCAGTTCAGGTCCCCATCAGTTCTAATCCGATTACTGCAACAACTCTCAAGCTCAAAACCTCCAGCCACACCCTCCCCAGATCCAAATCAATATTGTCTTACAAACTGACTTCTGAGTGCTTATTTTATGACATACAGTATTCTAAGTGATTTACATATACATCTTCTCATTTAGCATCTACCTCATAGGTTTGTAATGAGGATTACTATTATTCCTGTTTCAGAGGTGCAAAAACTAAGGTTCAGAAAGTAAGCTGCCCAAATGACAAAGCTACCAAGTATTGGGACAAGGAGCTGAACCCAGGTAATCTGACTAGCCAATTACTGGACTGTGGCTACTCTTCATCAATGCTGCTACAGTAATATTTCTAAAGCACAAATCTGATCGTAAGACTCCTCTGTTTAAAACACTTCAGGTTATATGTCAATTATATCTCAAATGAAGAAAAAAAAAAAAAAGCTCAGTAGTTCCCCTACAGAACAGACTTCAAACTACTAGTGCAGCATCAAGGCCATCAGTAAGCTATCCATTATGACCAAACCAAACCGGGGGTTGTTAGAAACGGGAGCTTACAAGGAGAGGAGCAGACAAGCTCAGCAGAGGGCCAGCGGCATATGGTGGTTATGAGCCAGAACTCCAAAATGAGACTGCCTGGGTTTGGACCCCAGCTCCACCATTTTCCAGATAACCTTGCACAAGTCATTTCCTTTCTGAGCCTCAGGCTCCTTATCTATAAAATGGGGATAGTACCAGTACCTACTTCATACCTTCATACAGGTGCTGTGAAGATAAAAATTACTTAGCACAGAGCCTAGCACACAATAAGCTCTCATGCCGCCCACACACCAAGACTCCTTGCAGTGCTGCTTCCTCTGCCTGGTCCTTCAGACTGGGCTCAGCCATCAGCACCTTGCCAAGGGCACTGGGCCAGGGCCCACTCCATTATTCGCCCATGGCAGCCTTGCCTGCCATCTGGACCACAACCCAGCACCCTACATTGAAATTGCCTGTTTCTGAGCCTATCTCTCCTCAGGCATTTAACTCCTCATACGCATCCCCAGCAACTAACAAGCAGCACCCTTACTTGGCAGTTAGATGCTTGTTAAATGAGATAACCTCAGCTTCCTCATTGTCAAAACAGGAAGATAGGAAAGAGACCTGTATCACCCACCTTAAGGGATGTAGGGATTCAAGGAGACAATCATATGGAGGCTCTTTGAAAAGTGCTATCCACAGGTAAATGTAGGAACTGTTATCACTCCACGGGGAAGGGGGAGGAAGGCAAAGCACAGGGAACGAGGTCCCTGAAGACAGACCACAATTCCGCCCCTGGAATCTAAGAAAAGCTGTACTCCGTTTTCAGTCACAGGGAGGGCTCCAGTCTATAAATGGCGGAAGGCAGCTCTGGAGGGGGTTTGTGTGGGTTCATTTTAGGGAAGGGAATCTTTTTTAAAATATACCTGACTAAACTGTTCTTACAGGATTCCTTAATTGAGGCATCACTATATTACAAAGGAAAACAATTTGGAGATAAAGTCAATACCCCATGGGACCTCCAAAGACATTTTCCTAAATTACAACTGATTCACTGCCCATGGGGCTTTAAAGATAAATAAAAATTATTTAAGTCAATTAATTACCTTATTCTTTAAGTATTAACTTTTGTTCCTGGTCTTTATTATTAACACCAGAAAGTGGCTAACTTTTACTGAGTTTTCACCACAGGCTAAATCCTTGACAAATATCTCATTCCCAACAATGCAGAGAAGTTGGCAGGATTATCCCATTTTACAGAGGAGGGAAAGGAGGCTTAAAGCAAATAACTTGCCGATGGTGACCTGGCTAGGAGGAAGAGCTGAGATTTGAGAAGCAGGACCTCCTCCAAAACCCACTGTACTTATACCGCGTTTAAAAGTAAGGCATTTGGGCTTCCCTGGTGGCGGAGTGGTTGAGAATCCGCCTACCGATGCAGGGGACATGGGTTCGTGCCCCAGTCTGGGAAGATCCCACACGCCGCGGAGCAGCTGGGCCCGTGAGCCATGGCCACTGAGCCTGCGCGTCCGGAGCCTGTGCTCCGCAACGGGAGAGGCCACAACCGTGAGAGGCCCGCGTACCACAAAAAAAAAAAAAAAAAAAAGTAAGGCCTTTGAGGGAATTCCCTGGCAGTCAGTGGTTAGGGGGCCCCGGGTTTGATCCCTGATCCGGGAACTAAGATCCCACAAGACGCGGCCAAAAAAATTAGAAAATTGAAAAAAATAAGGCCTTTGAACAACAAGGTCCTACTGTATAGCACAGAGAACTATATTCAGTAGTCTACGATAAACCATAATGGAAAATAATATTTAAAAATGTATATATATGTATAACTGAATCACTGCTGTACAGAAGAAATTAACACAACATTGTAAATCAACTATACTTCAATTATAAAAAACCACAGTTAACATAGGGGATTTACAAACATTTTGTAAGAGGAATAAAACAAAATAATGGTAACATATACTCAACTCTTCACAGCTCACCAAGTTTAAATAATCTTATAAATTAGATTTTCTTATTCCCATTTTACAGATTAGGAAATGGAGAGAAAAGGGTAACATTTACTGATACTTACAATGATAGATGTGAGGTAGTTATGATACTTGAGAAAGAAAACAGAGCTCCAGATATGTTAGAAACTTGCCATGCTGGAAGCCTGCGTCCAATGTCTGTGCTACAGGGAGGGTCCCAAGACGTTTGAGCCCCGCACCCAAGTGACATGTAGCCACAACAGAGTGGCAGATGCTAGAACGCAAACTCGGGCATTCTGCCTCCAAATTCTGGTCCTTCACCACCACACACCACGCAGCCTGGACATGAAAGGTGGCCTCTTAAACTATCTTGCCTTTCTGAATTGCAGATGTATAATTCTCAAATAGGTCACAGCATGACCGACGTCATACTCATCAAAGCACTTTGGACAGCATTCACCACTCCATGAGACTTAGAGACTGTCAAGCAGACCAAACCAGCCACACACCGGGGCCTCAAGATGGGGAGAAATGCAGCCTCAGCTGGGAGAGTTTGGCTTTTACAATTAAGAGATGTTTACATGGTCAGGAACAGAATCTGAGATGAGGTGGCAAGGCCACCTCTTCTCTCAACAGTGCCTCAGTCCTGCATTCCAGGCTGCCACCTGTTTGATACTGTGACTAATGTGACTTATTCAAACCTTGAGGGAGAACCGTAAGACAGCTGTAGAGAGGAGGATGTAAAAGCACCAGGCTTGCAGGCAAAGCAACCTGGGTCATTAGCCAAATGACCTTGGACAAATAAATTACTTAATCTCAGTTTTCCTGTCTATTAGATGAGGATAATGGATAAATTGTAAAGATTCAATAAGACCTAATAGAGTGCTCCAAACAATGCTAACTAAAATGCCCACATTTCCAGGCTAGGGTTCCACAACCTATAAATCCCAGCACCTGTATAAGCAAGGAAGGCATGTCAATCCACCTAGCCATGTGCCTTTTCCACAGGAAAAGGAGACCTCTTGGGGCTTCCCTGGTGGCGCAGTGGTTGAGAATCTGCCTGCTAATGCAGGGGACACGGGTTCGAGCCCTGGTCCGGGAAGATCCCACATGCCGCGGAGCAACTAGGCCCTTGAGCCACAATTACTGAGCCTGCGTGTCTGGAGCTTGTGCTCCTCAAACAAGAGAGGCCACGATAGTAAGAGGCCCACGCACCGCGATGAAGAGTGGCCCCCGCTTGCCACAACTAGAGAAAGCCCTCGTACAGAAACGAAGACCCAACACAGCATAAATAAATAAATAAATAAATAAATAAACCTCTATCATTTAAAAAAAAAAAAGAGAGACCTCTTGAAAATCAGGTCTCTACTAGGACAAGATGAGACCTCTTACATCATCTAAGATGCCTGGGAGTCAGTCTTTAAAATCTTAGGATTATGTTCCTGACAAGGGAAAAGCTCTTATCAAATAAAACCATCATTTAAAATCCTTTCCCAGGCCCCTCCTCTTCTTCCTTCCCCTAAGTCCACTGATTCAAGAACCACCTCCCTTTCATACAACTGCCCTATTTATGTTTGTTGACTCATACCCAGCTGCTAAAATTTTACGGGATTTCTACAAGCTCACCTCTTCCGTTATTTGGCCAAAGAAAGCAAAGGACAAGTTGATACCTAGCACAAGATCTAGTAAAGTTGTCACAGCATTATTACAAATCAAGGTTTCAATTTTCAACAGGTTACCCCAAAGCTAATCAACAACCTGTAAAGGTCAGTTGCTGAGATGAATAAGACAGGTACAGCATCCTCCCTCTCCAAGCTTACAATCTAACCAAGGAGGCTCTGACTAAACACACATTTTGGTTTAAAGTATGTTTATCAAAAAAAAAAAAAAAAAAAGGCTTCCCTGGTGGCGCAGTGGTTAAGAATCTGCCTGCCAATGCAGGGGACACGGGTTCGAGCCCCGGTCTGGGAAGATCCCACATGCCGCAAAGCAACTAAGCCCATGCTCTGCAACTACTGAGCCTGTGCTCTAGAGCCTTTGAGCCACAGCTACTGAAGCCCGTAAGCCTAGAGCCCGTGCTCTGCAACAAGAGAAGCCACCGCAATGAGAAGCCTGCGCACCGCAATGAAGTGTAGCCCCTGCTCGCCGCAACTAGAGAAAGCCCGCACACAGCAACGAAGACCCAACACAACCAAAAATAAAATACACAAATATTTATTTAAAAAAAAAACAGAAAGTTTATCAAGAAACATGTAAACATCCCATCACTTCCTAGAAAGATGAGGAAGGGGGATTAGGAGGTTATATACATCTTTGATCCCTGATTCCAGGCAACATCAGCAGCTGCCCTTGAGAATAATCAGGTGCTCTCAAAGAACTGTTAGCTTTACTCACTGATGAAGTTATTTAAACTTTAAATTTCTTATCATTGTCCTTAGCAACTTCTTGTCAGGTTTTGTGGCTGAGTGTGTTCCTAGAAGGAAGAGCATTTATAAGTAATTTTTAAATGAAGTTTGGGGACTTCCCTGGTGGCGCAGTGGTTAAGAATCCGCCTGCCAATGCAGGGGACACAGGTTCGATCCCTGGTCCGGGAAGATCCCACATGCTGCAGGGCAACTGGGCCCATGCTCCACAACTACTGAGCCTGCGCTCTAGAGCCCACGAGCCACAACTACTGAAGCCTGCATGCCTAGAGCCTGTGCTCCGCAGCAAGAGAAGCCACCGCAACAAGAAGCACACACACCGCAGGGAAGAGTAGCCCCTGCTTGCCGCAACTAGAGAAAGCCCACACACAGCAACGAAGACCCAAGGCAGCCAAAAATAAATAAATAAAATAAATAAATTTGTTAAAAAAAAATGAAGTTTGAACTTAGGATACACTTTCAAATTTGATAGGGTGTTTAAGCATCTTTAAAATCCAGGATGAAGAACCAGCTAGCTGATTTCATTGAGACCTTGAGAGAAGATGGCTAAAAGCATTACATTCACTTTCCCCAACTCCAGCAAAAGGCAAACTACCTGCTTCATTTTTAAATTGATTAAATTGATTTCAAAGCAAATTAATTCAAAGCAAAAAAGAAAGCTGGGGTGAGGAGGGAAAAACATTTTTAAAATACACATCAGAGGGGGCTTCCCTGGTGGCACAGTGGTTGAGAGTCCGCCTGCCGATGCAGGGGACAGGGGTTTGTGCCCTGGTCTGGGAGGATCCCACATGCCGCGGAGCAGCTGGGCCCATAAGCCATGGCCACTGACCCTGCGCTCCGGAGTGTGCTCCGCAACGGGAGAGGCCACAACAGTGAGAGGCCTGCATACCGGGAAAAAAAAAAAAAAAAACACATCAGATAAGAGAACTTCCAAATAAACAAAACTGCATGTCAACTATGGACTCCCTCTTAGTGATTCAGGGAAGTAGCTAACATTGAATGGAGAACTCAAGGAAAACTTCTTTGAGAAGCTTAAACGGTTTTGAATGAAATAAAGCATGGAAATGGCAGAGGACACGGAGACAGAAGAATGCTGAAGCTGGGTGTGAAGACAAGGTGGCTGCCTCGGCTAGAAAAGGGGCAGTGGCAGAAGTGACTCGGACATGGAAATGATTGGCAGCATGCCCAAAAGAGCATGTGAAGGAAATCAGATCTGCTACAAGCTCCCACAGACACTGAGTTTCTAAGCAAGGTACGGACAAAGGCTCAGAGCAGGGCAGACCTTGGAGAAAATCAGCCCCTCACTTTACAAATGGGGAGAATGAGGTCCAGTAGTATTAAGTAACTTGCCTGAGGTCTCACAGTGAGTGGAAGAGCTGGGACTAGAGCCAAATCCAGATCAAATCCGTTACTGAAGAGGATCTATCTGACACTCATGTGAGGGATGGGGGGAAGGGAGAGGACCAGGACACAAAATAGTCTAGTCATTCAGGTTTGTCCTGATTAGGGCCCAGAATAGGATCATGTTAGAAAAAGGCCACAACAGGTGATAGCCAGGGAAATAGGTACAGATGACCTAAGACACTTAAAAAGGAAAAACCCACTAAGACTTAAAAATAGATGTGGATACAAAAGGAGAGAGAGCATCATAAGCCATGATTCCCACCAAAGAATAATGTCATATTCCCACCAGCATTCACCTTTGTGAAGCTCCATACAAAGACAAGTCAGTAGCTTCCATTCAGGGTCCAGGCACCTGCGTCTCCCAGGCCCATTTCCAGGACCTAGAAAATCAAGAAGGACTCCTTGGAAATTCCAATACCTGTGACCCTGTTGACTTGGAGTATTTCACAATCACTACCCATGGTAGGGTAATAGATGAGGAACCAGAGAGGCAAGCTGGCTGATTACTACATGGGATTTACTAGAATGATTTTTATGTCAAGAGTTATGTTTACCTTCAATCAAGAAATAGTTAAAGGGCTTCCCTGGTGGCGCAGTGGTTGAGAATCCGCCTGCCAATGCAGGGGTCATGGGTTCATGCCCCCGTCCGGGAAGATCCCACATGCCGCGGAGCGGCTGGGCCCGTGAGCCATGGCCGCTGAGCGTGCGTGTCCGGAGCCTGTGCTCCGCAACGGAAGAGGCCACGACAGTGAAAGGCCCGCGTACCACAAAAAAAAAAAAAAAAAAAAGAAAAGAAAAAAAAAGAAATAGTTACGCATTTATTTATTTATTTATTTATTACATAGATTTGTTTATTTTTTTTTTTTGGCTGCATTGGATCTTCGTTGCTGCACACAGGCTTTCTCTAGTTGCAGCGTGCAGGGGCTACTTTTCATTGCAGTGGCTTCTCTTGACACAGAGCATGGGCTCTAGGCATGCAGGCTTCAGTAGTTGTGGCACATGGGCTCAGTAGTTGTGGCACGCAGGCTCAGTAGTTGTGCCACACAGGCTCAGTAGTTGTGCCACACAGGTTTAGTTGCTCCGCGGCATGTGGGATCTTCCCAGACCAGGGCGCGAACCCATGTCCCCTGCATTGGCAGGCAGATTCTTAACCACTGCACCACCAGGGAAGTCCCAAGAAATAGTTAAGCATTTAAATTTGACAAAATACATAGGAATCAAACTCCTGGAGAAGTTCCAGCCATGATTTTAAAAGTTAAATGCTAGAATAACTACAAATGAATATAAATAGTAGTCCTCCAAAGGGGACTTGTACAAACTCTAAGGAGTGTGCGTCTAGATAAAGAGAGAATAGAAAATAATGCCCCAGCTTAAAGCTAACCACCACCTTCCTATTTTCAAAGAGAAATCTTTAACTTTGTACACAGAACCTAACTACTCAAAGTGTAGTTCAGTAATATTAACATCACCTGGGAGTTAGAAAAGAATATACTCAGGCCCCACCCTAAACCTACTGGATTAGAATCAGCATTTTAGCAAGACACTCCCCACCCCAGGTGATTTATTTGCACATTCAAGTTTGAGCAGCACTGGTGCAGAATACTTTAAGGGTGGACTATATATAGCACTACACAGATAGAGTACCAAACAGGCAAATAAGAGACAAAGTACCTGTTCACTTTCTGTATACCATATTTTATTAGGTACTGCTCAGACAGACCTCCAATGCTTTTTAATGAATTTGGTACTTACTAATGACCACATGATATAAATGTGGGATCCACTTCACTTCCTGAAATAACACAGCTCTAGCGTTTTCATGCACATGAAATTTAAAACAGCTTAGTTGTTCTGAAAATACAATAATGATTCATTTTATTCAAGTTCCAACACCAAGTTCAGAGCACTTCACCACAAGCCCATTTCTACAGGTTCCTGGGAGCATCATTAAATCCCCCAGCATCCCTAAGAAGCAGGTGCTTGGCAAACATCCAATCTTCAAATGAGATTCAGAAGGACGTAGTCCTGAAAATGCAGTATTTTTCTGCCTTGTCCTGCCAGGGTAGCTTCTTGGGCTCAAACTCTCTCCAGCACTGAGGCCTCATACAGCTGCACACTCAAGTACTTCCCGAAAGGGAGAAAGGTCAGAGGTGTCATTATCCCATAAGCACTTGAGATTCCAGCTGTGGAGAAATTAATCTGGTTCGTTCCCGCTGAGAAGCCCTGAGTAAGATCTGGAAAGACAGAGGGAAATACAAAAGAAAGAACCTACTGAGAGGCTCTTAGGAGAGGAGAGGTCTCAGACATTTGCAGATTTTAAGGAGGGGGTTAGGGGCAAGGCTTGGCAGATAAGTGAGAGGATTACGGGGAGAGGTAAATATCCATCTCCCACTTCTCCCCCAGGAACAACAACAACAAAAAAAAAAAGAGTGACCAAGAGATTCCTCCAAATGACCTCCTTTCTTGATAAAAGGAAGGAAAAAAGCCACTGTAGGGAGGAAGCGTATGAGTTGGAAGCAAGACTAAAGAATCTCTTGAGGGTTTTTTGGTTTTGTTTTTTTCCAACGAAGGGAAATAAAGCAAAGGAGAAAACAGTACCCATCTAACCAGAATCTTATAGGAAGCAAACCACCAGGAGGATGAAGAGCCCTGTGAATAACCAAAGAAATGCAAAGGGATTCTTTCCAGTTTAAATCCAGCGCTGGGGAGTCAGGCAGCCCAGGACTTGAAGCCACTTCCAGAGCAAGGGGAGGAAAAGGGAAAATCTTTACAGCCACCAATAAGCAGAGCAGTGTCCAAAGAAAGAAAGAAACCAGAAAAATGCCCGGGGATAGGGCAAGCCAAGAGAAAAGAGCTCCTGTTAGCAGAAAAGTAAAAGATAAAGTAGACATGGGAGACAACAAGCAGGCAACCCCTTTAGGATGGGCGGGGAAATCCTCCCCTAGGGGGAGGGGACTTCAGGAGGTAAGACTAGGAAGTGTGCGCAGAAAAAAGGCCACAGAAGCAGAGAATGTGTGGTGCTGAAGATATATTCACTAGAGGAAGGAAGAGGAAATAGGTGCACTGCCCTGACAGGGAGAGCACCTAAAGGGAAACGGGGTTCCAAAGAGGGAAGGAAGCTGAGGAAAGAAAATATCTTGGATGGCAGAAAAGCTCAAGAACCATGGACCATCGTATGGAAATGAACGAACTCTGAAAAAAGGTGCGCCGTCCCAGATTTAACAAGCACCAGGAAGGCTGCTGCACCCTGAGAATTGTGTAACCAAAAGTAGTGCATGCTGTACATCTGGAGGGCACAGGAAACAACTACTCTTTCAGATATGAAAAGTCTCCCCCAGGAAATAAGGTGGTCGGATTTAGAGAACTCATGAAAAACGGTGCAACCCCAAGAATAGAGTGACTGGAAAAGCAGTGAATTCCCTTGTGTAAATACAAATATGTATCCTAAAATTTCAGGATTTGGATCTCATTTTCGGTAGACTCTGGAAATGAGGTGCACTCCCAGATTTTGAAGGAGCAGGGAAAGGAAGTGGCCCCTAAATTTAAGAAATTCTGGAAAGCACGTTGCCAGATTTGGGGCCTGGAAAAGGGAATTCTTCCTCGATTTTGTCGTAATATAAGTACCCCCAAAACTTTGGTTATTGGACCCCAGATTTAAGACTCGCTAATGGGAAGAAACCCAAAATTTGAAAGGGGATGCTTACTCAGACTGGAGGCTCGAAAAGGGAGTGTCCTCCCAGTTTGGGGGTCGTGGGTCAAGGGATACATCCTCAGCTGGGCAGGCTTTGGAAATTTAGAGAACATCCCAGGGCTGGAGCTTAAGAAAGGGGGTGCACCGACCACATTTTCTAAAAACTATAGAGAAAGGGGACACTCCCATAGTCTGGCGCTTGAGAAAGAGGTGTGCTCCCCAGAATAATATAAAAGAGTCAATAAAAGAAAACGCGTTCCCAAAGCACAAGGCAACGGCAGGGGTTGCTGGTGGAGCTCTCGAAGGCCACACAGCTCAGGCTCCGGCCCTAGCTCTTACACCCCACCCCCAACACGGCCAGCTCCGCGCCCCGGGCCCCGCACCCCGCGGCCCAGCCCCCTCGGGAGTCGCTGATTGGCCGCAGCCACCGTCACTCCTACGGGCAGCCCTAGGGATTGGGCGCCGCTCGCACGCCCGCCACGCTCTCAGCAGCGGTCCCCGGGCCTCCCTCCGGGCTGGGCGAGCCGGGCCAGGAGGGGAGCGGGGCCGGGTAGTAGACCGGAGCAGCGGTGGCGTCCGTCATCGTCCCCGCCCGTACGGCGCGCGCGCGACGCGGGCCCAGCCCGACCCTGCCCCAGCCAGCCGGCTTCACCTCGCCGCGCCTTGCCGCGAGCTCACCTCACAGCCCCGCTCCGGCTGCTCCGCTCCGGGTCCAACCGACTGAAGGACTCTGCGTGCTGCGCACCACGTGACCCCGGGGACGCGCCCAGCGTATCCCCCGCCCCCCACACACACACACGCACCATCGACTCCACCAAGTGACGCAGCGCCTCAGCTGCCCCGCCTTCGGCCCCGCCCCACCCGATCACCGTGGCGACGGCTCGGGCGGGACACGCCCACTGCCCTGACGCGCGGGAACAGGCCTTCTCCCGGGTCCGGAGCACGAAGTCCCCTCTCACTCGTATCCATTGTGATCACACGAAGGCCAGGACTGGATACTATCCATCACCTGTTAATTTTGCCTCCTGAATGCATCTCGAAGCCTCCTACTTCTCTCCATCCTGTTGCCAGCACTCCAGTCTAGTCCACCATCACCTCTCTCCTAGATGATGGTTGTCCTCTCCACCCAATTACTCTTTCCCCTTACAATCCATTCACACTCAGACAGCGGGAGCTTTTCAAAACGCAACTATATTCACAGCCATCCCCTGCTCAAAGCCCGTTGCCCACTGTTCTTCAGATTAAGATCTAAATCTTCACTGTGTGCCAGGCTCTTCAGAGTCTGTACCTAACTTTCCTCTCACGTTGGCACGCATTCAGCTCCCCCACATTCTCAGTTCTCAGCATCTTTCAAGTCCTCAAACAAGCCAGGTTCCTTTCCGCCTCAGGGCCTTTGCACTCATTTCCCCCCACCCCCCACTCCGCTTCACTTCATTAGCTCCTAGGAAAGGATTCCAATTGCTGGTGTGGAGAGGAGCAGTATTCTGCCTCAGGGGACCAGGTTGGAGTTGCACCCCCCAAGGGTCTGAGATGTTTTCCCAGTGGGACTTGGGAAGTTCCAAAGAGGAATGCTTAACATTTGTTATTTAGGAAGGCAATAATGACTTTATTTTACTTTGGAAAAACAGGGCAGCTAGATTGCACTTTTTAAATGTAAATGTCATCATGTCACTGCTCTGCTTAGAGCAAGCAACCAATCTCTCCAATCACATCCTCCAATCACCCTTGCGATTTCTCTGGCCACATTGACTTGCTATCATTTCTATGGTTCTCTCCAAGCTCTGTCCAGGCACTGGGCCATTGACTAGGCTGTTGCTTTTTGCAAAACTAACCCTTTAACAAGTTTCAGTTTGTCATCTCTTCGGTGAGGTCCTCTTTGACTACATTAGCTAGAAAGTGCTCCCCTTGATCTCCTGCCTGGTACAGGGCAATTGCTCTACCTTATCACTGTTCATTTTCATCAGAGCACTTAACATAGTTTGTAATTATTTAATTTGTTTGTTCTCTTGGTTTTATTTGTCTTTTTCCCCAAATTAGAGTTAGGAACTATCTTGTATCTACCGAATTGTCAGAACCTGACAAATAGTGGATGCTCATTATGTATCTGTGGTAGGAATGAAAGGAAAGAGAATATTTGGGGGAAAAATGATAATTGAAAATAATAAGTACATTCTTCTTTAATGACCTGGCTCCATAGGAGTGGTCTTTTCAAATCTGGACTGGAGGCTGAAGAGAGGATTTCCTGAGCTGATGTAGTCAGGGCAGAGGGCGGTGCTTAGGGAGAGCTTCTAGGAAACCAGGGACAAAAGGTTCAGCTGTACACACTTTGACAACACATATACAAAAGTTGTAACCATACAGAGAAGATTAGTGTGGCCTCTGCCCAAGGATAACATGCAAATTAATGAAGTGTTCCATATTTTTTAAAAAATTAAAAACACCTTCTGGAATTTGAGGACCAAAACTACCTACATGAACTCAGCTAAGGGCTCAGATACAGGAAGAAAGGACCTTCCCAGGATCCTCTGGGTTTATGTTTACTAACATGAAATTTCTCAGATTTTAGTGGCTGTTGTAGCATATAGAGAATTTTTTTGCCCCGCGACCGAAGTCATGCCACGAATCCATAGCCCCAAACAAATATAACATGTTTCTTTACTTATTCAACCTGCACATATCGAGACCCAGGCTTGAGCTGAGCATCAAAGACACAGAGCAGGGGACTTCATTGGCAGTCCAGTGGTTAAGACTCCGTGCTTCCACTGCAGGGGGAACGGGTTTGATCCCTGGTGGATGGGATCCCATGTGCTGGCAGTGCAGAAAAAAAAAAAAGACACAGAACAGAATGAGATTTAGGCCCTGCTCTCAAGGAGTTTACATCCTGGTAAAGAAATCATCACAATTTGTAAGTTAAAATTCTTTTTGTCTGTTGCAAGTACAAACATGGACACTGTTGCAAGTACAAACAAAAGAAACATGTATTACAAGGATGTTTGGGGGCCCAAGAGCATGCACAGGAGGGCAGCCTTGGAAAATAAGCGGCACAGAGCAGCTCCAGCAAGAAGCAAGAAACAGCAGCTTCTGCAGCCAGCAGCACCACACATCACAGCTGGGATTCAATCCTAACATCCTTTGTCTTTGAGTCACTCACTCAAGAGGCAAAGTCTTGGCGGGGAGCTGATGTTGATTGGTCAATCTCAGGTCACATGGATTAGTCTAGGCTGCCAGGGGAAGAGAGAAACGATTTGCCCCTAAGGATATCCCCCCAAATGAAAAGAGAGGGGGGAGGACTGATGCTGGCCAGACAAAAATAACTTCATACAAGTATGAATAAAATACCTTGGGAGTTAAGCTTTTCCTGATTAAAAAACCTGTGGAGGGCTGCCCTGGTGGCGCAGTGGTTAAGAATCCGCCTGCCAATGCAGGGAACATGGGTTCGAGCCCTGGTCCAGGAAGATCACACATGCCACAGAGCAACTAAGCCCGTGCGCCACAACTACTGAGCCTGCACTCTAGAGCCCGCGAGCCACAACTACTAAGCCCGAGTGCCACAACTACTGAAGCCTGTGTGCCCAGAGCCCATGCTGCACAACAGGAGAAGCCACCGCAATGAGAAGCCTGCGCATTATAAAGAAGAGTAGCCCCTGCTCACCACAACCAGAGAAAGCCTCCGTGGAGCAACGAAGATGCAACGGAGCCAAAAATAAATAAATAAAATAAACAAATTAAAAAAAAAACAAACCTGCGGAAACCTGGCTTGCTTGCTTCTGAACTGAACAGTCCTGGGCTGCTAGTCACAGAACCCCAGTTTGAAAAGTTCTGGTCTAAACTCCAGGTCTCACCACTGCCTCTTTAGCAGCTTCCATCATTCTGCCTTAAGGTCCTCCCCAGCATCTCACTAGTAGTTGGTCTCAACCTCCCAATTCTTTCTTACCTAGAACCTTTCTTTGTCTAGATAGGCATTCAATTAATAGTTATGATTGAGTGAACAAGTGATAGAATGAATGTACAGCAGCCTCAATTCCAGAGAGTAGAATCTCTCCAACCATTTCAGAACTGTGGTACTAGCACATAAGATGACAGCTCCACAATGTAACCCTACATACACACGAGAATATACTGTAGCACCAGAGATATTCAATACCTGCATGGAAGTGTCCTTTCTCTCCCTAAGCATCACTTTTCTTCAACTGTAAAATGGAATGATATTTACCCTCATTCACAGAATTGTCACGATTAAGTTAAATAATATGTGAGAGTGTACTGTAAACTGCATAGTTCTATATGATTTTCCAATTGCCTTCTTACTAGATTCATTGTCTACAGTATTCAATATCCCTAGCTAAAGAAAAGCAGAATTAAAGAACTGAGATAGGATATTCAATTAGAAAACTGATCTTTCTCAAGCTCTACCCAGCAAACCTTTATACTCGGCCCTTATGCAACCCCAAGGCATTTACAATCAGTCTGTCAAGGGAAAAGGGGAAAACTAAAACAGAAAAGCAAGCCCCTTGGCTGTGACTCACACCCACAGATCCCATGTACTCAGAGTATCACCAAGCCTGAGCATGTCAGTCTCCAAAGCAGGAACAGGGGTATGACATCTGCAGCACCAAGCTGAGTGTGAGAACTCAGGAAGTCGGAAACCACAGTCACAGCAGCATCTGAGGTCCAAGACGCTCCACAAGGCACCAGGGGCCCAAGGGAAGTGGGTTGAGTCTTTGCCCTGGTCTGAGGTCTCTCCAATCTGGGCCTGATGGAAAGTTCCTGAGCTCCTCAAGCCTTACTGCCCTCCAAGTGAGGGGGAGGAGAATTAAGTAGGAATTCCAATATGTTTCCAGAATTTTGCAAGATTATAAGGTGGGGGTAGGAGCAGGGAGAGATGGACGTTTTTTATTCTTGTTATAGCCACTAAAGAGAGTGATAAAATCCACCTGGACCACTTCAAGGGCAGGGACTATGTTCTGTTCTCCTTTGTCCCTTGGGAGTCCCAGTACCTAGCACTGTTCCCTATAATTTAAGCATACTTAATACTTGCTTCTTGTGGGTTGAAACTTTTTCCAGTTTAGAGATAAAGAGAAAGGGGGAGGAGTTTAGCCCCAGGGACTACTGGAATGGAAGCTATAAAGAAGTCAATTAAAGAAACAGTCTCTAAAAATCTGCTAGACTCCAGTTCACTCCCCAGATTTCTTGTAATTTAATTTTAAATAGTCATGCTGTCCCATGATTCGAATGCCAGAAATTATATAAAAGGTATACAATACAAAGTCTCCCTCAAATTTTTGTTCCTCATTTATCTTGTTTCCATTGGTAACCGCTCCTTTTTTTTTTTTTTCTCGTTGCCACGCCACGCGGCATGTGAGATCTTCACCCTTCGCTCCCGCACCAGAGATCGAACCCATGCCCCCTGCTGTAGAAGCACTGGGTCCTAACCACTGCACCACCAACTGTTACTTTCTTATGAATCCTTTCAGTATTTCTTTATGAGTATAAGCAAAGCTGAATATAAGTTCAAATATATTTTGAACTTTTTACGCAAAAGAAAGCATTGATACATGGTGTTCTCCACCTTAATTTTGTCACTAAACACACTTTGGACACCTTGTACATTTTGTACAATGGTATAAAAATAACTTTCTCATTATCTTGTTTTATTTTACTGCTACATAGTATTTCTTGTGTGGATATACTATAACTTGCTTAATCAGTCCCCTATTTAAGGACATTTGGGTTGTTTCCAATCCCTGGCAATTTATTTTTTTATTTTTATTTTTTTATTTTTATTTTTTTTTTGTGGTACGCGGGCCTCTCACTATTGTGGCCTCTCCCGTTACGGAGCACAGGCTCCGGAGGCTCCGGACGCGCACACTCAAAAGCCGTGGCTCACAGGCCCAGCCGCTCCACGGCATGTGGGATCCTCCCGGACCGGGGCACGAACCCGTGTCCCCTGCATCGGCAGGCGGACTCGCAACCACTGCGCCACCAGGGAAGCCCTATTTTTTATTTTTTTAACATCTTTATTGGAGTATAACTGTTTTACAATGGTGTGTTAGTTTCTGCTTTACAACAAAGTGAATCAGTTATACATATACATATGTTCCCAGCTGGCAATTTAAAAACTATGTTCCACTTAGAAATAGTTCAACACATGTGTGCAGACAGAACTGTAGTCTCTTCTCTGATATGGGAAAACTGAGCCACAGGGGTATATGCGTTTATAATTTTGATAGAGATTGCAAGTTACCCACTATAGATTCCCCCAAAATATAACTCCACAGTTGCAAGATGTGTTACAAGTCATCTTTACTTGTAACACTTAAAATCTGCAATATATTTATAGCTTAAGAAATAGAAATGCTTTCAAGATTATTCCCATAATGTTATTTTCACTTACATGCATTCTTGATAGTGAAATGAGTGACGTTCCAGTTATCCAGCTAGGAATGTGTACAACCCACTTCCACAACCATGTATGTCACACATGTCATCACCATGTGTCTTTTTTTTTTTTTGCCCCACCATACAGCTTGCAGGATCTTATTGCAGGACCAGATATTGAACCCAGGGCCCAGCAGTGAGAGCGCTGAGTCCTAACCACTGGACCACCAGGGAATTCCCACTATGCGTCTGATGGTCTCAGGACTATAGAGAAATGAGACAGGGAATGGAGGCTAAGGAAGAATAACTCAAAGAGGGACCATTCACTTTGTTTCCAATGTTTATAAACAATGTTGCAATAAACAATTCCCTTACTGACGATCATTCACAATGTTTCCAGTTGCTTACAGACAATACTTCAATAAACAGCCTTGTACATTCAAAAAAGAAAAAAGAGAGGAAAATGTGGGGCTGTCTTGCTTAATGGAAATTTTGTGCCAAGAAGCAAATGTGTGATTGAATGTATTAGTACAATTATGTGCATTTGAGGTTGAAAAAGGTAGGGGGGTGTGAAGAACATTGATAATTGTTTTTTTTTTTTTTTTTTTTTTTTTTGTGGTATGCGGGCCTCTCACTGCTGCGGCCTCTCCCGTTGCCGAGCACAGGCTCCGGACGCACAGGCTCAGCAGCCGTGGCTCACGGGCCCAGCCGCTTCTCGGCACGTGGGATCCTCCTGGACCTGGGCACGAACCCGTGTCCCCTGCATCGGCAGGCGGACTCTCAACCAATGCGCCACCAGGGAAGCCCATAGAACATTGATAATTGATGCTCTGCCCCTCGCACCCCTCTGGACTCCTTCTTGCCTGCTTATTGACTCACGAAGACCCAAAATCTCTCCCCTGCTTCTCAGTTGTTACACATTTGTGAGTTTGAAATCTAAAACTCCTTGACATCACCCTACCCAACCCAGCTCACAGTTCCCCTGGGCCTAAAAAAAGTCACTGAAGTCCAAACTAGATTCCAAATTCCGCGCTCTAAATAGTACCTCCAAAAAACTCATTGGATGACAATTATGGAAAAACGGGTAATCACAGGTACGCTCACACCTTATTCCACTTCCCTTGCTTTCCTTGCCTATATCACTGTGTTTTTTTTTTCCTTGCTACTTCATAAGCATTTTTAAGGCCTTTATGCTTTTCGAAGATTTATTTACCCTACATGCTGAATCATCACCCTTCCTCTTCCCACTCCTACAATTGTAGGAGGTAAAATAGAGACAGAAACTTGGCTAAAGTAGAAACTAAAGGTGCCGTAAAACCCGAAATGTTGAAATCTTATGAATACATACAGAGCTGGATCCTACACACTTTGAAATCTCCCTGCCCTAGAGAGCCTGTGTCTTCCCACCAGTGAAGACAGGGGTAAAACCTCTGACTTTTCAAAGGCCAGATGGAGAAATAAGTTATATATTTCCTATAGAGTTTCCAAATTTTCCTTTTACCCCTGCACACCACACTCACCTTTGCCTGTATCCCCTTCCTATTCTACTTCAAATTTTTATCCCTTTTGGAAAAAAAAAATAATGACAATATCTATTGAACATTCACTGTTTGCCAGGCACTGTGCTAAGCCGTTTACATGAATTATTTCATTTAATATTGACAATAACCCATGAAGAGAGGTCCTATGTATTATCATCATTTTGCAGTTGAAGAAATGGAGGCCCAGAGAAGTTCAGTTATTCATCTAAGGTCACATTGCTAAGAATAATTTAAACACAGACAGTTTAACTCCAGTTCTCATGCTTATTCATCCTGAACTCACCAAATTCTCAGTTGAGACTCCTCTAGTTCCCCTTTTCTCAAACTCTCTCCAATCTGGCCAATTCTACAAACTATTCAAGTTGCCATTCTAACATAATACTAATGATAAGCAAAGTGACCCTTTAAAAACATGTCAAATCATCCACTCCTCTGCACAAACCCTTATAATGTTGTCCCCACTCTAACTGAAAGTAAATTCAAAATCCTTACCTACCAGCCATTCTTGATCTGCCTCTTGTGTTCTCCCACTCTCTGACGTCAAATTCTGTTCTCTCTGCTTTGCTCACTCCAGTTGCACTAGCATCCTTGCTTTTTCTTGAACACACTAATCTCACGTCTCCCTGGGGTTTTATACTTGCTGTTCCCTCTGCCTGGAAAAATCTAGCCCCAGATACCCATAAGACTGAGCACCTCATTTCCTTCTGATCTCTGTTCAAGCATCATTTTATCATAGAAGCTTTCCCTACCACCCTAAATAAAACAGTATCCTGTCTTTCTCTATCTCCCTTAATCTCATTTATTTTTCTTCAAAGCACTTATCACCACGCAGTATATTACATATTTATTTTTCTGTTAATAATCTGTTTCATATCTTTAGAATTTGAAATTCTTGAGTGCAGAGACTTTGTCTTCTTTATTGCTATATCCCCAGCGCATGGAATGCTACCCAGCATAAAACTGGTGCTTAATATTTTGCATGAATGATAATGCTAAATAATATTTTTGGAGTGCTTCCATTACACCAGGCATCCTAAGTACTTTACATATGCATTTTCTCATTTAATCTTTATAACAATCTTATGAGATTTAACATCTTTTTGATGTGATGTCCAAAACTTTTCAGTGGCCTATGAACAACTAGCTCTCGGAGAAAAAAAGAAAAGTTTGATTTGTAACGTTTGTGATATCTGTAGTATAAATAATCAAACTGTGGCTGATTTAAGACTACTAATATGAGATCAACTGGCTCACAAAATTCCTGGACACTTATTAATTTACTCATAAGCTGGTATGAGTCTGCTGCAGCACACCACTGCTACTATTCTTAGCAGAGCATGGAAACCTCTTCACAAATTAGCCTTTATCAATCTTTCCAATGGAATCTCCTCTGACTCTCCAACTTGCCCACACAGCCCACTTTCAAATCATGAAGAATTCCTGTCTGTGTAAGAACATGCCCTGCTTGTTCTATACTTAATTGTCATTGGGCAATGTACTTTATTTCTGAGAAGTTCTTTTATCCTTCCTCACTTTGGCTCTGTACTCATGCATCTTCAAAGCAACACCAACTAATTCAACAAACAGTAGTTACACGACCAGCACATTCCACGCAGGATGTTAGGAGCTGGGGGGTAGAGATAAAGGAGAAGCAGTTGATATTCACAGAGTAGCTCACAATCTGGTAGTGAAGGCAAATGCATAAGCAATGAAGTTGAATTATAGTCTAAGAGGAGCAATAATGAGGGATTGATTTAGTCTAACAAGGGTGAGCAGGATCAAGACCAACTTCCTAAAGGAAATAAAACACAAACATCTTTACAGACAAACATTTTCAAGGCAGGGAGATACAGGCAATTTGAGAGTTCTGGAACAGATTGAGAAGGTGCTGTAGAATACACAATTAGGCTTCCTGGACCCCTCTTTGCTCCCCAAACCCTCAGTGGGAAACTCTATTCCACTCCATTATAGGAGAATTGCCAATGGGCAAGTGGTCAAAATCAATGAATAGTCACAAACACGGGGGAAATACAATAATAAGTCAACATCTTGAGAAATGGTTGCCAAAAATCTTATACTTGTTGGTTATCAGCAAATCATAGCCAATAAACTAGGTGGCCATGGATCAAAAAATGTCATAGAACTTGATAGACCTGTTCAATCAGTTAGAAACATTGGAAAATATAGCAAAAAGCATTGTTGGTGGGATATGGAGAAAAGTACACATAATAAAAATATAATTATAATAAAAATTATAAAATTAAACTATGTGTCAGGCACTGATTTATATGTTTTACTTGTATTAACTCATTTAATTTTGCCACAGTTTTATAAGCAGGTTCTATTATTATCCCACAGATATTTCACTGAGAAAACTGAGACTTAAGACAGGTTAAATAACCCACTCAATGTCACAGACATACAGCTGAATGCTGGAGCCAGCCTGTACTGGCTTGCAAGAGCTGATTATTAAATATACAGTTGCTAGATTAAAATAGGCCATAGTGGAAATATTTACACTATGAACATTGGCAAACTCTATACATCAGGCTTCTTTTCTAAAAAAAATTTATTTATTTATTTTACTTATTTTTGGCTGCGTTGGGTCTCTGTTGCTGCGCGCGGGCTTTCTCTAGTTGTGGCGAGTGGGGCTACTCTTCATTGCGGAGCATGGGCTTCTCATTGCCGTGGCTTCTCTTGCTGTGGGAGCACGGGCTCTAGATACATGGGCTTCAGTAGTTGTGGCATGCGGTGGGCTCAGTAGTTGTGGCTCACAGGCTCTAGAGCGCAGACTCAGTAGTTGTGGTGCACGGGCTTAGTTGCTCTGCAGCATGCAGGATCTTCCCGGAGGAGGGCTTGAACCCATGTCCCCTACATTGGCAGGCAGATTCTTAACCTTGGCACCACCAGGGAAGTCCCTCTTTTTCTTTTTTTTTAAGAGCAAATTTACCAGCACACCATCGGTAGTCTTAGGTACTATTCCAGGCCCTGGGGATATAATAATAAACAAAATAAACAAAAATCTCAGACTTCATGAAGTTTGAATTACAATGAAATTGTAATTCAAATAGTCTAATGTAATTAAATAGTCTAATGGTGGGAGATAGACAATGAACAAATAAATAAATAAAATATATGGTATGTCAGATGATGACAAGTCCTATGGAGAAAAGTAAAATATGGCATGCTACCATTTTATTTTTTATTATTTATTTATTTATTTATTTTTGGCTGCACCGCTCAGCATGCAGGATCCCAGTTCCCCGACCAGGGATGGAACCTGCCGCACTCCCTGCATTTGAAGCCTGGAGTCTTAACCACTGGACTGCCAGGGAAGTCTCCACGCTACCATTTTAATTTTTAAAATAAATTTATTTATTTTATTTTTGGCTGTGTTGCGTCTTCATTGCTGCACTCGGGCTTTCTCTAGTTGCGGTGCATGGACTTCTCATTGCGGTGGCTTCTCTTGCTGCGGAGCATGGGCTCTAGGTGCGCCGGCTTCAGTAGTTGTGGCTCGTGGGCTCTAGAGCACAGGCTCAGTAGTTGTGGTCTACAGGCTTAGTTGCTCCATGGGCTGTGGGATTTTCCCAGACCAGGGCTCAAACCTGTATCCCCTGCATTGGCAGGTGGATTCTTAACCACTGTGCCACCAGGGAAGCCACTACCATTTTATTTTATTTTATTTTATTTTAAAATTTATTTTGGCTGCGCCAGGTCTTAGTTGCAGCAAGCGGGATCTTCGTTGTGGCATGTGGGTTTCTTAGTTGCGGCATGCAAACTCTTAATTGTGGCATGCATGTGGGATCCAGTTTCCCCACCAGGGATCAAACCCAGGCCCCCTACATTGGGAGCGCAGAGTCTTACCCACTGGACCACTAGGGAAGTCCCTCCACGCTACCATGTTAAATAGGATGGTCAGGGAAGGCCTCACTGAGAAGGTAACATCTGATTATTACCTTAAGGAAATAGGAAGAAGCAAGACCTGCATCTCTCTTGGAGGGGAGTGTCAAGGCTCTAAGAAGCACAGACATACCTTAGGTACTTAAGGGACAGCAAAGAGGCCAGTTAACTGGAACAGACAGAGAAAGGGGGAATCTGCAAAGGAGAGTGTGATAACTGCAATTAGGCATTATTTTTTTTACTTAAAAAGAAGGTCTTGGTAGACATAGCTGGATAAATCATAAACTAATAGCAAAAATATAGCTCATGTTTATTGAATGTTTCCTGTGAGTCAGACACTGTGCTAAGTGCTCCACATACATTATCTTACTTAATCTTCCCCATATTATTTTACTTAGCCCTCAGAGCAGTCTGTGAGGCTAGAGAAACAAACTTAACTGTGAGTATAAGTAAATTGCACAGAATTATAATATGTAGGGGAACAGATGAGAGCCTGTGTCTGTTCCCACCTGCTCTATCACCTACCCTTCCCTATTAGATTTGGTAAGTGAATTTGTTCGATCCACAGGATTAATCTGAGTGAAGATGTATCAGTGTAATTGTAGGGCCACAGAGGGGTGTTATTAGGCGTATGTGTGTGACTTGGCATATGATTATGAAAACAAAAACCTATAGACCTTAAGAAAGGCATTAAGAATTAACTGGAAGGATAATTTTAACTGAGGATAATGGGAAAAGACACACAAAGAAGGTAGCACTTGAATTGGACCTTGAAGAGTAAATATCAGATGCTTATATATCAGTCAAGGTCATGTAGGGTGGTAGAGACCACATGTTATTTGAAGAGAAACAATTTGATACAATGGGTTGTCAACCACATAACTGAAAAGTAAAAGGAGAAATCTGAGCTATCATGAAAGTAGTAATTGTAGGAACATCTACAACCCTTAGGGCTGAGAGAACAAAAGGAAGAGGTTGAAATTATTAAAACACATAAACTTAGAGGAGGTGCCAAACAGAACTGAAACAGACCTCTGAAGAGGAGGCACAGCTTGGTGGGTGCTTGTGTTTCTGAACTCAGAGGTGCTGGGACCAAGACCTGTGTGAAGGAGGCACTGGGCAGTCAGTGCTAACTATACTGATTCTGGAAGTGCTGGAAAAACTGCAAACTGATTCAGCTGTTGTAATGGGAGGGAACTGCCACTGCCGGAATTATGACACTTTGCTGGGATGCAATGGATAGAAATAGGAAGCAAGTAAGAAGGAGGCTTCTATCCTTCCTCCTCCAGCTTTGCAATATCACTCTAGCAGTCTCTAAGGAAGAGCTTAACAGAGAGCCAGCATATAAAGGAGAAATATTGTTTGCAGAGTCTCAGCCCTGAAATCATAGAGCAGAAGGGTGAATTTGGAGCTGAGACAATAGCTAATAACTGACTCACCTTACCTGGTTTAGAAGGCTTTGCATAGGAAAACTGGACAATCACATGTAAAAGAATCAAACTGGACTACTCTCTCACACCATGTTCAAAAATAAATTCAAAATTTTTAAACTGTTTATATTTAAAGACTTACATGTAAGACCTGAAACCATGAAACTTCTAGAAGAAAACAAAGGCAGTGCGCTCTTTGACATCGGTCATAGTAATATTTTTTTGGATATGTTTCCTCAGGCAAGGGAAACAAAAGCAAAACAAACAAATGGGACTACATCAAACTAAAAAGCTTTTGCAGAGTGAAGGAAACCATCAACAAAATGAAAAGGCCACCTACAGAATGGGAAAAGATATTTGCAAATGATATATCCCATAGGGGTTAAAATACAAAGAACTCATACAACTCAACATCAAAAAAAAAAACCCCGATTAAAAACTAGGTAGAGGATCTGAAAAGGCATTTTTTCAAAGAAGGCATACAGATGGCCAACAGGAACATGAGAAAATGCTCAACATCATTAATCATCATGGAAATGTAAATCAAAACGACAATGAGATATCACCTCACATCTGTCAGAATGGCTATCATCAAAAAGACAACATGTGGGACTTCCCTGGTGGCGCAGTGGTTAAGAATCCACCTGCCAACGCAGGGGACACGGGTTCGAACCCTCGTCCAGGAATATCCCACATGCCGCGGAGCAACTAAGCCCGTGTGCCACAACTACTGAGCTCGCGCTCTAGAGCCCACAAGCCACAACTACTGGAGCCCATGCGTGTAGAGCCCGTGCTTGGCAACAAGAGAAGCCACCGCAGTGAGAAGCCTGTGCACCGCAACGAAGAGCAGCCCCCACTCGCTGCAACTAGAGAAAGCCCGTGCCCAGCAACAAAGACCCAACTCAGCCAAAAATAAATAAATAAATAAATAAATAAATAAAAAGACAACAAATGTTGGCAAAGATGTAGAGAAAAGAGAACACTTGTTCACTGTTGGTGGGAATGTAAATTGGTCCACTACTATGGAAAACAGTGTGGAGATTCCTCAAAAAACTAAAAATAGAACTACCAGATCCAACAATTCCACTCCTGGGTACTCATACAAAGAAAACAAAAATACTAATTCAAAAAGATACATGCAGACTTCCCTGGTGGCTCAGTGGTTAAGAATCCTCCTGCCAATGCAGGGGACACAGGTTTAAGCCCTGTTTTGGGAAGATCCCACATGCTGTGGAGCAACTAAGCCCACGTGCCACAACTACTGAAGCCCACATGCCTAGAGCCCATGCCCCGCAACAAGAGAAGCCACTTCAGTGAGAAGCATGTGCACCGCAAGGGAGAGTAGTCCTCGCTCGCCGCAACTAGAGAAAGCCTGTGCACAGCAACGAAGACACAATGCAGCCAAAAGAAAAAAAAAGAGACATGCACCCCTATGTTCTTTGCAGCATTATCTATAATAGCTAAGCTATATGGAAGCAACCAAAGTGCCCATCAACAGATTAATGGAGGGACTTCCCTGGTGGTCCACTGGCTAAGACTCCATGCTCCCAATGCAGGGGGTCTGGGTTTGATCCCTGGTTGGGGAGCTAGATCCCACATGCATGCTGCAACTAAGAAGCCCATATGCTGCAAGTAAAAGATCCCCCATGCTGCAACTAAGACCCGGTGCAGCCTAAATAAATAAATAAAAAGATGGATAAAGAAGATGTGGTATATATATATACAATGGGATATTAGCCACAAAAAAGAATGAATTCATGTTATTTGCAACAACAAGGATGGACCTAGAGGGTATTATGTTAAGTTAAATAAGTCAGACAGAGAAAGACAAATCCTGTATAATTTCACTTATATATGGAATCTAAAAATCAAATGAACAAACATAACAAAGTAGAAACAGAGTCATAGATTCTGAGAACAAACAGGAGGTTGCCAGAGGGGAAGGAGATCAGGGGTGGAGAGAAATAAGTGAAGGAGGTCGAGAGGTACAAACTTTCAGTTGCAAAATAAATGTCATGGGTATGAAATATACAGTGTGGGGGATATAGTCAATAATTATGTAATATCTTTGTATGGTAACATGTAATAACTAGACTTATCATGGTGAACATTTTGAAATGCATTGAAATATTGAATCACTATATTGTGTAACAGGAACTAACATAGTGTTGTAGGTCAATTATGCATCAACAACAAGCAAGCAAACAAACATAGGAAATGAGATCAGATTTGTGGTCACCAGAGGTGAGGAGTTCGGGGGAAGGGGAATTGGATGAAAGCAGTGAAAAGGTACAAACCTCCAGTTAAAAGATAAGAACTGGAGGGGCTTCCCTGGTGGCACAGTGGTTGAGAGTCCGCCTGCTGATGCAGGGGACATGGGTTCGTGCCCCGGTCTGGGAAGATCCCACATGCCACGGCGAGCGGCTGGGCCCGTGAGCCATGGTCGCTGAGCCTGCGGGTCCCGAGCCTGCGCTCCGCAAAGGGAGGGGCCCCAACAGTGAGAGGCCCACATACCGCCAAAAAAAAAAAAAAAAAAAGATAAGAACTGGGGATGTAACGTATAACATAATAAATATAATCAACACTGTTGTGTGTTATATATGAAAGTTGTTAGGAGAGCAAATCCTACGAGATCCTCTCACAAGGAAAAAATTTTTTTTACTTCTTTAACTTTGTATCTATATGAGATGATAGGTGTTCACTCAACTTACTGTGCTAATCATTTCATGATGTATGTAAGTCAAATCGTTATGTTGTATAACTTAAACTTACACAGTGCTGTATGTCAGTTATATCTCAATACAACTGAAAGAAAAATTAAAAGGTGGCTTTGCATGGTCTGGATCTTCACAAGCTTCTTTGCTATAGCCACATGGCCTCTGGCAGGTCCTTAAAGACACCATACATACTCCCGGTTGCTACAAGGACTTCTGCAGATTTTATTCTTTGACTAGAATGTTCCACCTATTAAATGCTCTTTCTCACACTAAATATACTTTCATAACACCAGACACCTCTCTTGTAGCACTTGTCACAGTTGTACATCTTCATTTACTGATACAGTCTTTTGATCAAAGCCTGCCTCCTCCAGCTAGAATGTAAGGTTCAGGAGGACAGGGACCATGACTGGTTTTGCACTCCATTGTTTTCCCAGTGCCTACTTCAGTGACTGACACATAATAGAAATTCAATATACATTTGTTTAAAATTATTTCAATATTCTGAAAATAGTGAAACATGAGATGTGTTCTAGAAAGCAGGGATTTGGGGGGCTTTTATCTCCTTGTAGCATCTTGCTCTAGATTCTGGAGGTCCTTAGAAGACCACTCTCTTTCTCCTTTCCCCTTCCTTCCTTCCTTCTTTCCTTCTATTCTTTTTTAAACTGAGGTAAAATTCATATAACACAAAAGAAAATTAACAATTAGTCATGCTAAACTATCCAGTTTTTGTCATTTCCTGCATTCACAATGTTGTGTAACCATCGCCACTAGCTAGTTCCAGAACATTTTCATTATTCCAAAAGGAAATCTCATATTCATTAAGTAGTCATTTCCCATTGCTGCCTCCCCCTAACCCCTGGAAACCACTAGTCTGCTTTCTGTCTCTATGGATTTATCTATTCTGAATGTTTCATTATACATGGAATTATATGTGACATTTTGTGTCTGGCTTCTTTCATTTAGTATAATGCTTTTGAGGTTCATCTATTTTGTAGCATATATCAGTACTTCATTCTTTTTCATGCCTGACCAATATTCTATTGTATGGATATACCACAATCAGCTTATATATTTATCACTTGATGGACATTTGGGTTGTGTTCATTTTTGGCTATCATAGATAGTACTGCTATGAACATTTGTTTACAGATATTTGTCTGAAAATATATTTTCAATTCTTTTGTGCTTATACCTAGGAGTGGAATTGCTGGGTCATATGGTTAATTCTATAAAAATTCTAAAAAAAATTTTTTTAAATTTTATTTTTGGCTATGTTGGGTCTTCGTGGCTGTCCGTGGGCTTTCTCCAGTTGCGGCGAGCAGGGGCTACTCTTCATTGTGGTGCAAGGGCTTCTCATTGCAGTGGCTTCCCTTGTTGCGGAGCATGGGCTCTAGGCGCATGGGCTTCAGTAGATGTGGTGCATAGGCTCAGTAGTTGTGGCCGTGGGCTCCAGAGCACAGGCTCAGTAGTTGTGGCACATGGGCCTAGCTGCTCCGTGACATGTGGGATCTTCCCAGACCAGGGCCCAAACCCGTGTCCCCTGCATTGGCAGGCATATTTTTAACCACTGCACCACCAGGGAAGTCCCCATACTTAACTTTTTGAGGAACTGCCAAACTATTTTCCACAACAGTTGTACCATTTTACATTCCCACTAGCAATGTCTAAGGGTTCCACTTTCTCCATATTCTTACCAAAATCTCTTGCTTCCTTTACAACCACTGCACACAAGTCATGTTCATACTGCACATATTCCAACTCTGATGCTTCATTTCTATCTTGAGTTAGGACCTGGTTATTTGGAGATGTTTGTGCAAGTCATGTCTCTTTGGGCCTCCTCCAGAAAATGATTGTTAAGGAACGTTCTTTCCTGATACAAAAAAAAAAAAAAATCTTTTTGAGTCTGTTAGAGACACACTTTCAGAGATGCTGCCTTTCTGGGCTATTCATTTTCATTCACTCGTATCACAGAATCACATGCTTTTCATTCAAAATCACCGAGGGTTGATGCTTCTTTTGTTTGTCATCCGTCATTTTCAAGGTAGATCTCCATCTTGTGATGCCTTGTGAGCAGGATCTTCCACTCCATTGCTAAATTTGCTTAAATTCAAAAACTTTTGCAATGTTATGTTTGATTACCTTTCTTCTTGCTTCCGTTAGCAGATTTTTTTTAAAAAATTAATTAATTTTTGGCTGTGTTGGTTCTCTGTTTCTATGCGAGGGCTTTCTCTAGTTGTGGCAAGTAGGGGCCACTCACCATGCGCAGGCCTATCACTCTTGCGGCCTCTCTTGTTGCAGAGCACAGGCTCCAGACGCGCAGGTTCAGTAGTTGTGGCTGACAGTCCTAGTTGCTCCGCGGCATGTGGGATCTTCCCAGACCAGGGCTCGAACCCGTGTCCCCTAGCATTAGCAGGCAGACTCTCAACCATTGCGCCACCAGGGAAGCCCCCATTGGCAGATGTTTTAAAACAATACTCTGCCTCCTAATTTGCAACGTTTTATCCACGTCTCTGGTTGTCGAATCATAATATTTTGGAATAAAATATATTGCTTTCTCTGGTCCTCTAAGTTTGCTTCTGCCATTCCTTCACTTTAAATAAAATTACTATTACCCAATTTGTATGCATTTGTCAAAACTCATATATTGGTAAAATTAAGATTTTTGCATTTCACTGTAGGTAAAATTTACCTCATTAAAGAAAAAAAAAGAATTGTGAACTACTAAACTCAGTTTAAAATATGCAATGCTGAAGAGTTTAGGGATGATGTGTACTGATGTCTGTAATTTTGAAAAGAATTAAAAAATTAAGCTGGATAGAAGGATGGAAAGAGGGATAGGTAGATGAATAGATACGTGGTAAAGCAAATATTGAAAAATGTTAAATTTAAAATAATTGGTAGGCATACGTTCTATTCTCTCAACCTCTCTGATAATTTTCATAGTAAAATGTAAAAAAAAAGCAAACCTCCTTAACTGCTCTGATGACCTATGTCAATCAGCTCTTTGCAGAAAATTCTGTGATCACTTCCACCATAGTCTGATCCCATCAATTTATTTCATCCAATTCAAGTAAACAAACAAAATTTAGAGGATAAATGGGATAATGTATAAAAATGGTTTATACACTGTGAAGAGCTATATAAACATGTTATTATTAGTTCTATGATGGTCAAAGCATTGAGCTTGCATAAAATCTTAATACAAAACACTATCCTGAACATAATTTTGTTCCTTCAAGAGTTCTCTAACGAATCTAGAAACTTTTGAAGGAAAGAGACTGTGTTTTTTATTTATTTGGTACTCACAAATTGTCCACTGAGTGCCAAAAATTCAGCAGGTACTAAATAAACAGAGAATGAATCAGTAAATGGCACATTTCACAGATCGAACTCTAAAAGAAGAGGGGAGGGGCAAGATAGGAGTAGGGTATTAAGAGGTACAAATTATTATGTATAAAACAAATAAGCTACAGGGATATATTGTACAGAACAGGAAATATAGCCAACATTTTATAACTATAAATGGAGTATAATCTATAAAAATTTTGAATCAATATGTAGAACATGTGGAACTAATATAGTATTATCAATCAACTATACCTCAATCAAAAAAAAAACCCTACAAACCTCTAAGAGTATTTTATTTTTATTCTTTTATTTTAAAAATATTTTCTAATTTTAATTATGCTTTATTATTTGACCTACATGCTATTTATGATTGTATTGATTAATTTTAAATTCTTTTTTTTTAAACCCCACATTTGTTTATTTATTTATTTTTTTGGCTGTGTTGGGTCTTCGTTTCTGTGCAACAGCTTTCTCTAGTTGTGGCAAGCGGGGGCCACTCTTCATCGCGGTGCGCGGGCCTCTCACTATCGCAGCCTCTCTTGTTGCGGAGCACAGGCTCCAGACATGCAGGCTCAGTAGTTGTGGCTCACAGGCCTAGCTGCTCCGTGGCATGTGGGATCTTCCCAGACCAGGGCTCAAACCCATGTTCCCTGCATTAGCAGGCAGATAAGGGTACTTCAAATTTTAAGTTATACTTTATTGAATTTTTGTTATTTTTATTTTCAATCTAAAATAGTGTTTTGTGGTACTTCCCTGGTGGCACAGTGGTTAAGAATCCACCTGCCAATGCAGGGGACAAGGGTTTGATCCCTGGTCTGGGAAGATTCCATATGTCGCGGAACAACTAAGCCCGCGAGCCACAACTACTGAAGCCTGCATGCCTACAGTCTGTGCTCCACAACAAGAGAAGCCACCGCAACGAGAAGCCCACACACCACAACAAAGAGTAGTCCCTGCTTGCCACAACTAGAGAAAGCCCATGTTCAGCAATAAAGACCCAATGCAGCCAAAAATAAATGAATGAATAAATAAATAAATAAATAAAATAGTATTTTGCAGGAGTTCCCTCGTGGCCTAGTAGTTAGGATTCCGGGCTTTCACTGCCATGGCCCAGGTTCAGTCCCTGGTTGGGAGACTGAGATCCTGCAAGCCACCTGGTGCAGCCAAAAAATAAATAAAAGTGTTTACTTATTTATGGCTGCATTGGGTCTTTGTTGCTACGTTATTTCTCCAGTTGCAGTGAGTGGGGGTTACTCTTTATCATGGTGCGCGGGCTTCTTGTTGCAGTGGCTTCTCTTGTTGCGGAGCACAGGCTCTAGGCGTGCAGGCTTCAGTGGTTGCAGCGCATGCACTCGTAGTTGTGGTTTGAGGGCTCTAGAGCACAGGCTCAGTAGTTGTGGCACATGGGCTTAGTTGCTCCACGGAATGTGGGATCTTCCCAGATCAGGGCCCAAACCCGTGTCCCCTGCATTGGCAGGCAGATTCTTAACCACTGAGCCACCAGGGAAGCCCCTTGCACAATCCTTCTGTTCATCGGATGGACAGGGGGACAAATAAGTGGCTGGTGATGTAACCCTGCAACGGCTCATCTTTCAATGTCTAACCATTTACAAATGTATGCAAATTCCTTTTGGATATGTCATTACAATGCCACTGACATTATGGCCAGTAGACAGGCAAGTATTTGAAACAAATGCCAAATTCAATGTCTAAGTAGATTTATTGGAAAATCAAGTACAAAGTGGGGGTAGGGAGGGGCATGATTTGATCAGCTCAAATCAGACAAAAGTCATATGGGTGGCAAAATTACCTCCATTACTATGAAATGGGATTGAGATTCTCATTGTTATGGAGACTTAAGGGTTGGGGGGAAGCTCACTGTGCCCTCTGTGGCTCAAGAATTGCTGGAATCTGTCTGGGAAAACCATGCAAACACAGTGTTTGGTCCAGGTCAGAAACTGGCCCATCAGGAACCTTGGTCCGCTAAGATAATATCTGAATTCTCTTGGAATGTTAAACTCAAAAATAGTAAAACCCTTTTAAGTGTCCTTTTTATACAGATAAGTTTAAAGTTTTAAAACTTTCATATTAAGGTTAAGAATAGTTTGTATGGATCTGTATTTAAATTGTAATGTTTAAGGGAACTTGGCATACTAGAAATTCAAATTTAAAAAATGTGATTGAGTAATTGACTTGAGATTTGTGATTTTAATTGGAAAAGTATGAGACTACATTAGAATACTTTAAGAAGTTTTAAAACTCACCCTATTTGTGATTTTAATTTTTTAGATTTAGGAGAATTGTTTACATACTTGGGAAAGTTTTAAAATACTAAGAAATAATACATCATGTTAAATTGATAAAAGCATACTAAATTTGAGGAAACTTGTCTAACATAAATGGGACTGAGTTTTTGAAGGGAGTTTAGCCCATTCAACTGGAATTCAACTCAATATTAACAGCAAAAGTGAAGATGATTCTAAAATTTTATTTAGTGAGATTCATAAATAAAACACATTTTCTAAGTCAGTCTTAAAGACTCAAGGAAAACTGGATAAAAATGCACTTACTATATAAGTTGAATATTATCTTTTAAAATGCAAGTGTGAAAAACAAAAACAAATAAAAAATAAAATGCAAGTGTGAAAAATAGCATCCCCTGTCCATAAAAATCATGTGGACATTAAAAAACTCACATTAGCAAAATATATTTAATTTTCAGCCAAATTCAATAAGCATAATATGTTACCTCCTTTATCCCTGGTGCTTAGTTATGCTGTGGTCTCCTCTTCATAAGTTTTAAGATAGAATGAGGGCTTCCCTGGTGGCGCAGTGGTTGAGAGTCCGCCTGCTGATGCAGGGGACACAGATTCGTGCCCCGGTCTGGGAAGATCCCACATGCCGCGGAGCGGCTGAGCCCGTGAGCCGTGGCTGCTAAACCTGCGCGTCCGGAGCCTGTGCCCCGCAACGGGAGAGGCCACAACAGTGAAAGGCCCGCGTACCGCAAAAAAAAAAAAAAGATAGAATGATATTCTTGGTTCTGGTGATGATTTAACCCAATGACCTTCACAGCAAATGACTCGAGAACAAAATGATGAAAGGGCAATGAGTCCACGAGCCAGACAGAGCGAGAGACGTTTTGCAAAGAGAATGAAAAGCATATTATGTTTTTAATATTTTCTTTTAAATATATAAAAATACTTTTGTTTTAGAGACTGAGTTTTCCAGCAGGTGTTCCTTGATTGTGTGCTCAATTGCCAGGTTCACTCTGATATTCCTGGAACAGAGAACAAATTAAGGGATATTCAATACTCAAGTGACTTAGAGCTGTTCCTTTCTCTTTTCAAATAAGAAGTCTAGATGTTAAGGTCAAATTCTGTCATGTTCCCAAAGAAAGAAAAAAATTAAGAAGGAGCCACCACCTATGCTTTAATATTGGCATAATTAACAAGTCACAACACTTAAAGGGAAAAGAGAGGCAAAGGCTAGCTTGTCTTCTCTGATACATTATGCGTCAATATAATGTGATTTTCAACATTTAAAAAATGAAGGGACTTTCCTGGTGGCGCAATGGATAAGACTCTATGCTCCCAATGCAGGGGGCTCGGGTTTGATCTCTGGCCCAGGAACTAGATCCCACATGCATGCCGTAACTAAGGAGCCCACGTGCCTCAACTAAGAAGCCGGCAAGCCGCAACTAAGCAGCCCGCCTGTCGCAACTAAGACCCGATGCAACCAAATAAATAAATATTTTAAAAAATACAATAAAAAATGAAAAGAGGATCTGAGTTTTCAGGAAAAGAAGTTAAGGGACTATTACTAATTATGCAAAATCTATTAACCCTCTAAAAGAAACACCTGAGTGGAAAGTTAATCCGAAATGGAAAGCCTCTCTATATTTTCCTGTAAATAATTTTGTTTAGAAATAACAGAAGTAAACTGTTTTGAGGATTAAATATTTGCCAGGCATTTTACAGCTATTATCTCATTCAATCCTCACTATACTCTATTAGGCTTTCAGCATTTTCATTTATTTATTACACGTCCACCTGGCTGGATGTGTGGCTTAGCGCTGAGAATTCACTAGTGAGCATTATCGGCCTATGTCAGGATCAAGAAGTTAAGTAATTATACTATACTCTTCACAAGAGGAAAGGGAGGGTAGGCTCTGAGAGGTTAATTTACTTGCCCAAGGTCAAACAGTGCTGAAGCAGGTACAAACTCATTTCAAATCTTTGCCCTCAATCATTAAGCTGTCAACAGACTTCAAGATTTTCTCCCTCAAGATTTTTTGCTTTTAAGTTATCTTTCCAAATTTTTTCAAGCATTTTTATCTTAGAGTTAAAAGTCTTATAGTCAATGATCTCTCTGCCCTCCGCTCTTTTTCACCGTGTAGACCAAAGAACAAGCGGTGAATGTACACTCTAACCGCCAGGCATCTGGGCGACTTCAGAGGCGAGGAGCCAAGTTCCAGGGGGATGGGGGACATTTTTGAAAAAACAATAGCAACCCCAACACAAGGCCAGACTATAAATTCGAGGGTCACAAAGCTGGTCCACTGCCAAGAGAAGCGGTGTTTTTTCACCTTCTCTTTGCCTTTTTCCACTACTTCCAAGGTTGTTTTGAAGCTCGACAGTCGCCGCAGTGCCTAGTCCACTTGGCTCCACAAGGCCGAGAAATCTAATTTTTTTATGCTACACCCTTAGCCCCCTACGCCTGTACGTCTCTTTTCGACTTCTCTCTCACATGCTTTTCACTCCATCTTCACCCCGGCGGATAATCTATATATGAGCGTTTCCGTTTTTGTCTATCGCCATATGTACTAGGTAGCTTTATGGCGACCTTGACAGACATCTAGGTGGGAAGCTGCGGGAGGGCGGGGAGAGCCGTCAGCGCTGAGGGAGAAACCTTCTGATAGCCGTTGGGAGGTGCCAGGAGGGGGCGGTGACCATCACGTTCCACTCAGCGGTGAGTTTTCTAGAATATTGACAGGAAGCGTACCAACTGTCTTTGCGCAAGCAACTTGCGCTATCTCGCGAGACGTGGATGCCAATCTGGAGGGGGGAGTCAAAAGCGGCTCTCTGGGTGGGGGATGGGAATATCCGTGGCGCAATCATTGCGCGAGATTAGGCCACAGTCGCTGGGCCCTATGCCTAGATCTCGCGATATTTCCACTGCTCCGGACTGAAGCTAAGAGCAGCTTCTCGCGAGAGCCCGTGCTGAGGGCTCTGTGAGGCCCCGTGTGTTTGTGTGTGTGTATGTGTGTTGGTGAATGTGAGTACAGGGAAGCCGCGGCCGCCATTTCAGAGAGCTTGCAGACGCTGTCGCAGGGGTGGATCCTCCGCTGCCGAAGCCGCCGTCCTGAACTCCCGCGCGGGCTCTTCTAATCCCATTGTTTCTTTTAGATTCGCTTGGGCCTATCCGCCCTCGGAGCCCGAAATTCGGGCTGGGTGGTACTGCGGCCTGGGCCTAGCGGCTTAACAGTAGCAACAGCGGCGGCAGTAGCAACCCCCCTCTTTCCGAATACGAGCACCGCAGGGGCCCCGAAAGCCCGCACAGGTAAGGAGGCGTCGCGGACCCCCGTATTTGCAGGGCTTTTCTGAGGTGTGGTTCTTTGATGGGTTGAGGGGCACTCCTTAGGCGGTCTTAAGCGACGGGGTTGGGGGGGGCAGGTTTTCGGGAAATAGGCTTCATTTCGAAGACCGCGCCCTTCTTTTCCGGTCGGGTAGATTTCAGGGTTTTCGGGGGACAGGGGCTCCAGAGAGGCCTCGGGCAGATGGCGATCTGTCCCTTCGAGGCCTGGGACGACCGCGACCTCCCAACATGGCGCCAGCCGAATGCTGCCTTGGCACCGAACTCCTCCCAACCGAGGGAGTTTCCCTTTGCCCCTAAAATGGCAGCGCGGGTTTTTGCGCGGAAGGAGGCGCTTTCGATCGATGCTCTCGGGTTGTTTTTTGAGGCATTAAGGGCTTTGTAAAAATCGGATACTTAATCTGCTTTGGCGTGTTCGGTCTTGGGGACATTTCAGGTTTAATTGTCAAGCCTACTAAAGTGCGTCGTCCCACCTTAGTCGTTTTGTGGGGTGTCTCTGAAGTTTTGGAATATGTCCGGTAAGAAGGAAATTTAGCAAAATTTAAAATTGTTTACGCACTGAATGTTTCATTCTTATTCTTTACCTAGGCGTTCAGAGAAAATGGCAGACGATATTGATATTGAAGCAATGCTTGAGGCTCCCTACAAGAAGGTGAGAAAAAACAAGTCGGTGAGGTTTATCTATTTCTTAATTTAGCATTATTCACGAAACTACTGCTGAAATGTAAACTAACCTCCCCGGAGCCCTCTTGATTTATCTTATCAGAGATGCATTAAGTGTAACTTACAAAAGTAAATATATGCTATTGATGTAATAATATTGTGCAGTAGTTTCACTTCAGCGTGATGAATAAATGCCCATCTATCTCTCTTTGTAGACTTGCCTAACGATATCTCACCTCTACTCCCATGAATTCACCTTTGATTCCAGTGTGAACTGTCAATCATAAGGTAGTAATTGAGTGACTTATCGCTGTACCGTGGTCCCCTAGGTAAAATGACTCAACTA
This sequence comes from Kogia breviceps, assembly GCF_026419965.1. Lineage (NCBI taxonomy): Eukaryota > Metazoa > Chordata > Mammalia > Artiodactyla > Physeteridae > Kogia > Kogia breviceps. The sequence continues at coordinate 23,160,821 of NC_081323.1, forward strand.
AGAATTACCAGCTCCAGTTTGGTATAGCAAAAAGGTGAATGTAGTGGTTTGGGAAAGCAGCAGGGGTCCAAGAATAACACAGCATAACCAGTCTGTGGCAAGCAAATCTTTAAATAAGACAAGTCTTACAAGAAGAAATGGGTGAGATTTAAAAATTTATCCTATACATAAGACTGGTAGTAGTCAATCTTAAAACAGGCAGGTGATGATCTGCTCAGTTAAAAATTACTAAAATTCTTGGATCCCTGAATAAAAAAAATTCTTAAAGCAAAAGAGGCAATATCACAACTTGAGTCACTTGATGACTGTTTAACTGTTCTCCATATTTTATTTTTAATTAGTCCCTGCCATAATATTTCACACAAAAAAACTACAAAGGAGTTATTTTGACTAATAATACAGTCTTTGACCCATTTCAGTATCACAGTAAAAGTGTCTTTTCATTCTTTCACCAGTTGGTGGTGAAAATAGCAGTATGCATGCATTATCACTTATGTCACAAACTGTAAGCTTTGTAAGTTAGCACTTATACTCCTATAACTGATGTGATCAAACTTTAAAGTAAACATTGCGCTAAACCTTTTAAAAATAATACATTTGTTTTGGAGTGTATAGCTCGACCATGTGGTACCAATTTGGATGAATTCTTTAAAGCTTTGAATAGTGTATGTAGTTTTGTAATGCTTAGACTCTTGAAGCGCTACTTTCTATTTTAATGTTAAGATTCTGTCTTAGTTTAACATGGATGTAATTCCATGTAAACAGGTATGGAAATAGGACTGGTCGATTATTAATTGACTTTCTTGGGTTCTTGGGAGTCAACATTACTAAAGCAGTGTGAATCCCTGTTTGCTTCAGGGCGAGATGTGTGACAGAGGTGGCATCAAGCTCTTACAGTCCCAACCCTCCAACGGAAATGGGCGAAGATCTCAGGAATGGCATCGGTCACAGGAAATCGATAGTGGCTGGCTGCTAGCATGGCCACATGGGGCTTAGGCAGAAATAGACCCATGGTACTGACCAAAGGGGCCATAGCACATGGAATAAAACTCAAAACAGGACTTCATTCATGTTTTATAGAAATTCTATTTAACCACTGCAACACTGTAAATCTGGATAACTTACTATCTAACTATGTAAGAAAATAAAATTTAACGTGTTAATATGCATTTTTATTTTTGTATCTTGATGACTTAATATGTAAGCAACAAAGTGGTTAAACACATACCCATCTAAATTTTTTTATAGCCTTCCATGTTAAACTATAAATAAATAATTAGTTTTAAAATTGTTTTGTATTTTCTTATTCCTATTCCCTTTACCCTTTGACAACTTGAAATGTTACCACTTCGTCCTCATGATGTTCTTCTATCAACCCTGCTTAGGATGAGAACAAGTTGAGCAGTGCCAACGGCCATGAAGAACGTAGCAAAAAGTAAGTTTTAAGAAGGGACCTGGGTTGGGGGGAGCTATATGTGATTGAGACTTTAAGTTGTATTCCTGTGGCTAAAGCATCAAACCCAAGGTTCTCTCCTGAAGGGTTTCTTTGCCTTTTTTAGAAGAGTAGGTTCTTTACCTTCTGGGATGAGACACTATTTGAGGATGTAAAACTATGGACTCTTTCCGTAATTTCAGGAATTGGTGTCAGGGACTTTTTGGACACCTTGCCCTCCAAGTCCATCCATGACAATCTGGATCAGAGTTCTAGTGTTAGAACTTGTCTTTTGTCTTAAATTTATTAACTTTGGCTTAATATTATTTGATGTTATCAATAAAACTATTATATCCACTGAAGATGGTTAGAAAGAAGAAGGTAATAACCAGGCTGTGGAGAAGTATTGTTTGCCCTGAATTACTGAAGGAGTCAGAGCTGTGAATTATTTATGCTCCTTGATGCTCCTAAAGGTTCTTTTTGTAGTAATGTTACAGCACACTTAAGTACTTCTTAATGTTTCTCTTACATGGCTTTCATCCTCTTAAGCATTTTAAACTCTGATAGACTTAATAGTGAAAATGGAGTTTCCAAAAACTCTGAATATTTATGCGTGTCATTTGGGTTAAAGAAGTAACTCTTAATAGGAACTCTGATACAGACTAGTACAGAGTATAGTATACAAGAAGTCTAAATAGATGCACTTTATAAAATTTGATCCTGTTCTTGGACTTTTCCTTCAGCTCTAAAATCATTGAGTCTTAACATCACATGGTCTGTATTATAAGCATTAAGATGTTTTATTAGCCTTCGTGATGTCATATTCAAACGTTCTGTCATGTTTGTGACCCCATGATACATAATGAAAAATGATGTAGAATAAGCCACTTATTTGGTTCTTCTTGGCGCTTTCTTCTAAGAGCTCTAAGTGCTTTATAATATACTACATCAACATTCTCACAAGTTTGTAAGGTAGGTTAATATAATTTCATAAAATAGATGAGGACATAGACTGGATTGTCCAGGTTTTGCTACACCGGTATTCTTACCCCTAGAATACTGTAGTAATGGATCATAATGATATAATTTGTAGGACATATATATTTTTTCTGTTTGGGTGGGAGTCTGTTATAGTTCCTCACTAATCACGTTAAGGGTATTGGGTTGGGTTTAGTCTTGAATTGTTATAATTTGAAGCAGTCAACCAATCTTTGCGTGGTGTAATGTCCTCTGATTTTAGACCTTTTACCAAAGTAAGTTTCCTAATTAATCATTGTGATTTGCAATTCTGTAATCAAAAGAAAACCCAGGAATGGGTAACCATATAAATTGAAATTACCCAATCTCTAGATATCAGGCCAAGTGGATGGATAAAGATCTCACTCTAAGTGCCAAAAGAATGAGGACCTACACTATAGGGCACATACCTTCTTTGTTGTACCATTCTTACATGTCATTCCTTGCTACTAATACCATCTCCAGTTTATATTTGTTAGTCATGCTACAGCTAAGCTCATTAAGACTACCAGTCTTTTACAAGGAAATTAGCATCAAGTCCCAAGTCCAATGGGACTAAATAGGAGAACGGACAATTTAATTGGCCATAGGATTCTTTGTTTAAGGGAAGAACCTTTTCAGAACTTAAGCTATTATCTAGTTTCTTTTGAAATGTACAAATTATTTCTGTCAGACTTCTCATTCTCCTCATTCTCAAAGTTGATTAAATAAATGACTCCCTTGGTCAGTCAGTAACTTCACCCATTTTTTTTCTGAAGGGAATTAGTCATTCAAATTAATTTGAAAGTTAGCTAGAAAAAATTTTTTGTATTTAGGGATAAATTATAAAACAAACAATGTTCTTGTGTATTAGTTTTTAGTATAAATTAGGTCTCTTAACCAAAGGAACGTGCCATGTGCATTTTCCATCCTAAAACTTCATTGTTTTTAAAAAGCCATTGAGTATTGGGATGTAGTTTCAGGGTAGTAAGAAAATGCACATTATGAGAAATTGAGAGTTGACTGACTAGTAAATGTTTTCTTTTAAACAATAGTAATTCTCATTACATACACTCAATTGATTACAGGTAATAGTAAAAGGAACTAAGTTTAATATTAATGCAAATTGGTTGTCTATTAGCTTTCTTTCTGAAAAACTATACCCCTGAGCTTGGCAAGACCTCAAAGTATGCCTTTTTAAGTACCTGAGCTTGCCTTCATGGGAGTATTATTTGTTAGTATAACCAGTTTTGCAAAGTCTCAACCAGCATCCATTCAGTTAAGCTCTTGGAATTTCTCAAAAAAGGATAAAAAACAATAAATGACACAGTTGAAATATATTGGCTACTGTGGTGTGGATTATCTATAAATTTTGGAATAAATGACTTTTCTATTTTTTTTTCTTATTTTCCAGAGTACTTTGCATTTAAAATTTAGATCTTCTTACATGGAAGAGGTCAAATCCAGTTATAGCAAAACACCTTTACAGCAGAGGCCATATAACCAAAAAGTCCAAAGGCCCAGCCCAGTGGACGATTTACTTCAATGATGTTCAGTACAAAATTCCACTGCCACTAAAGACTTTGGAAAGTCCCTTTTAAGTTGTAACAGGATTTGACTATTAGTGTGGATTTTGATAACCCTTCTTTAGTTAACTTAATAAATGTTCTTTGAAGCTTCATCTTGTTATAGAGAAGTACACTGCTTTCTTGCACCCTTAAATTTTTGTCTGGGCTTTATAAAGAGGATTATATTTCTGAATGTCTTAGTATGTTGCTGTCTTTTTACCTGTCTGGGGTTGCCTTCAGATGTGGGTGGGGACTCATTTATAAAAAGTCCTAGGAAGACCTTAAGTTGAAATTAGCTCTCCAATTTTCGAGTCCTTTCCTTTGGCGCAATAAATTTTGGGCCTAAAAAGAGGTAATTTGGGAGGTTGGCTGCCTCTCTGCAATGGACCATTTATGAGTAGAGCAAAACTTTATTTGTCCTTTTTGTGGGGGATGGAGTTTTTACTTTGTCCCCTAATTGATAATATTTAGGATTTTTGATTATAGCTATTTCAGATAATTCTTTAGTCTAAGAGACAGTTTCAGGTTTTTAGGCAACAAAGTTGGAATGTTATCTGTTGCCCTTCTGGGCATTGCTTTGATGACGTCTGTATAAGTAATGAGTGTAGCCTAATTTTCTGTCATGTGCTACTTAGCATATACATTTCTGACAGTCAGGTGGATTATCTTGAAATTTTAGACAAAGTTTCTGCCTCCTTGGAAAGCTCTACATCTCCTTGTGATTGGAGTGTGGGTTTCAAGATTCCAGAAGGTGGGTGTCTTCATTTTCTATTTTCAATGCACTCTAAGATGACCTGCTTACAGGTTCTCTGAGGCAGACTTCAATTGCTCTTGTGCTAACTGCTTTGATAAGGACTAAACAGTTAATTCAATTTCCAAATGATGTAGTTGTCAAAATGTTTCATAATCTTTTAGCCACTACAAAATGACATTTAAGTGGATAAGTTTAATTTGAAATGTCATTCAATTTATATTGAAATATCTGAAGGCACCTCTAAAATTTGGGTGATGACAGAGGTACAGATTATAAAAATTATGGAATGAGTGGGTGGTATGCTGTGAGGAATACAGAAATGAAGAGGAAGATACACGACTGACTGGCTTTTTTACCTTTCAGAGCTTGAGAATTTATAAAGATTTATAAAGGTGTTGATTCTTCCTTTTGGTTGTACCCCACAGGCTTGTATAAACTGGCATAAAAATGGCATATTTCAATATCTGGTATACTCATTGTAACTTGAAAAAGAAAGTATCTGAAGTGGTCATTGAAGTCTAGGAGTGTCAGATTGCATTTTACTGCATTAGTTTTATTGTCCTTTGTCATTATTTGTAATAATTTTGCCCATAAAAACCGAAATAGTGATGCCTGTATGGCCCTTTGAAAGTATATAATATTCATATGTGCAAATTGGGTCAAAATTGGTTTACTTAAGAGAAATTAGTGTATTTAATGGCAACGTTTTTATATGATCCAACACTAATACTTAATGTAGTATTCTCGTAACTTTGATTTTATTACTGTATGTTTTGGATTACAATTATACTTAGTTGGCCAGATATGATAGACTTTATTTAAAAGTTCACCGGGCTTCCATGGTACTCCAGTGGTTGGGACTCTGCTCCCACTGTAGGGGGCATGGGGTTCGATCCCTGGTCAGGGTAAGATATAGCCTGCATGCTGTGCAGCATGGCCAAAAAAAAAAAAACATGTAAAAGTTCAGGTTTTGATTTATACCTACCAATAAGTCCTCTCCTTGTTAAAGCTCTAGCTGACTCTCAAGAAAGATCATTATAGTCCCTCTCACTCAAATGATTCATTGTCAACTGGCTGCTGATTTTCAGTAGTAGAAGGCAAAGGTGGGGTGTTGTTTGCCTTACCTAGGAATTATTTTTCCATAAGTGATGATTAATATCATTGTATGATAGTAAAAATAGCAAAATATATCTGACCATAAAAGGAAGTATATTTTTGCAGATTCTTAAATCAGCAAGATAATTGTGACTTTTTTCTTCTCAGGAGGAAAAAAAGCAAGAGCAGAAGTCGTAGTCATGAACGAAAAAGAAGCAAAAGTAAGGAACGGAAGCGAAGTAGAGATAGAGAAAGGAAAAAGAGCAAAAGCCGTGAAAGGAAGCGAAGTAGAAGCAAAGAAAGGAGACGGAGCCGTTCAAGAAGTCGAGATCGCAGATTCAGAGGCCGCTACAGAAGTCCTTAGTATGTAACTATACTTATGATAATATTGGTTTGAGAGATTTTTCTGGGTATCCAGATGGCAGTGTAACTGGAGTGACTTGAATTGTGGAATTTTATTTTTCAATATGATCAGTTAAAAAGTATTAAATAAGGATTTTGGCATTGAAAAGTTCAGTAGAAATGCAGTGTGTGGACAGATACATAAGTTTGTTTTACTAGGCATGCAGAACATTTTCTGTTACTCCATCTAAAAATATTATTACTGTGTGCCAATTCAAACTAAAGCACTAAAGTGCTTTTTAAAAAAGATTTGATATTGTAGTGCCAAATACATGAAAGCTTAAAGGTTTGTGAGTTATCACAGTATCCTTTACTGAACATAAAATTATTTAAAATTTTAAAGCTCATATGGATACAAATTGCAAAATATATGTTAGTCAGTCAAAAATATAGTTAACAATCTTGTCTGTGTGGCTGTTTTCAGCTGAAATGACAGACCAGTTGTGAATTTAGTGCATGCTTCTTGATAATGATCACACATCTTTGTATTTAAGGTGTTTTAATAGTAAGAACGCACTAAAACTGCTTTTGAAGGTTGAATCACTGGAAATTCTGATGTGGTTAAACATGTTGGAAATGTTTCATTAATAGTAATTTTTAAAAAGCTAAAATGTATTAATGACTTTGGAAGGAGCCTTCTTGCAACTCTTTAAGCAGTTCAGTCTAACAATCCCTAGTGATTTATGATGTTCCTTCCTGTTAGTGAATATACTGTTGTAAACTGTGGGGTATGTTAAAATTAACAGTTTTAACGTTAAAACTTGAATGGTTTAAGATTGAATTCAAAGACAACAGTCCTGAATCAGAGCCTTGGCTCTTTAAATTGGTTAAACGTTCTAAGAAACATTCTTAAGCTTTAGTTTTCTCATCTTTTTTAAGAAGGAGGTAACCACTGACAGGGTATTGAGTCTTGAATGAGAAGAGAATGTAAATTCGAGCACCCACAATACTGCTATTGATGAAATGTTTTGGTATTATTTGAAGCCAATAAAGTTAGTAATACTTGGAGTTCTGATTCAGGTTTTTCAATAAAAGGGATTCCACTCCTTGTCCTCTAAGGTCCTCTTAGCTGATTATTTTATAAACTTTTTAACAGCTTAAAAAGGACCACAATGTTATTTTAAGTCTGAGTGCTTTATTAGAAAATACTTTGCTTTTTGTCCAATTTATCAAAATTTACTGCATTCTTCTTTACCAGAATGAACTAAATAGGGGGGAAGGATTACTTTAATAAATTCTAAATACTATTATCTCATCAGTGATGAATACTTGAAGTCAGCCTGTGATTCTGGTCTGACTAAAACTCACTTGGTTCTTATGTTTGGTTTCAGGTGATTTTTAACTACGAAGGCAGTAACTGAAACTTTTGTAATTGAAGGGGAAAGACAATAGCTTATAGACTTTTCTTACTTATCCAGTAAATATGTATTCTTAATGATCACTTTCAGTGTGCTTTTGCAAAGGACCCATTTAGTACAATTTTATTTGGAACTGCTTGGGTGTTAAATGTGCATGTAGAGTCCATGAAAACAAATCCAAATGTGGATTGAAGACCACCATATATTTTCATTTGCTACCCATCTGGTAAAGGATAGCAGGATGAGCACTAAGGGACATCTGATCTGACCTTTTAACTTAGTTTGGTCTTTCAAAATAAAAGGGCCATAAACTACTGGGCCTTTTTAGAATATTCTAGGCTACAGAATAAAGCTTTTTAAAAAGTTAATTTTGTGATCTTTTTCGAAAACACTCCTTTAATATGTCAAGTCCCGAAAAAAGAATTTTCCTGAGGGATTGATGAACTTCTTCACATCTTCACTATGGACTGTTTTGTCGAAAAAACTGAATTGTATGACATGCTACATATGCTTATATGCAGTCTTGGAGACTTATGTTAAATGAAAAAGTTGGAGTTTCATGATTATGGAAAGAATTAGTTCCTTTATTTTTCAAAAGAAATTCCTCAAGGGAATTCCTGGCGGTCCAGTGGTTAGGACTCTGCGCTTTCACTGCCTGGGGCCTGGGTTCGATCCCTGGTTGAGGAACTAAGATCACACAAGCCACGCCGTGTGGCCTGAAAAAAAAAAGTTCCTCAGACAAGAAAGACGCACCTGAATATCGTATATGTATGTATATATGAGCACATGTGTATACGTTAGGGGAAGGATCTGCAAAGATGCACACCAAATTGTTAATTATAGTTAGTCCTGGTGTGAGGGAAGTTCAGGATAATTTTCACTTTGTGTCTGTTTTTTTTTTCCCCTAAATCTCAGGAATGTATTCATAAATATGTAGTTAAAGAGAACTAGACTGAAAATTGAGCATCTTCAGATAATTAAAAATTTTGAGGCTGTAACCTTTGGTCTTGGCACCTCTCAGTGGTCCAGGATGGATAACTGTAAGAGCAGTTTGCCTGGGATAGAGTTGAGAAGAAAAAGTCTCTTTATTTCCTCTTCATAATTGAGGTGGAAAGCAAGCAGCCTAAACAATGTTAAACTTGCTGGAGAGCGCATGAACGCGATCTTAGCAAGACCCTAACCCTGTAACTAGTGTAATTTTGTGTTTCCTTTTTAGCTCCGGACCAAAATTTAACAGTGCCATCCGAGGAAAGATTGGGTTGCCTCATAGCATCAAATTAAGGTTTTTAAACATACTTCTGAATTGTTTAAATTGTTTTTCAAGGAACTAATGTGGTGTACTTGTTTGGGTAACTTTTGAAACTTTTTAACTTTGCAGCAGACGACGCTCCCGAAGCAAAAGTCCATTCAGAAAAGACAAGAGCCCAGTGAGGTAACTGCTGTCCCTATTTCCTTTGTTTTGTACTTTTAGCTTTTATAAAGTTTTTACAATTTATGCTATGCCAAATTTAATGACTACGGTAATTTGGATCATATTAAATCTTGATTCGTTTTGCAATTCCAGTATTATTAATTTTTAAAAGATTTATGTATTTATTTATTTTTGACTGAGTTGAGTCTTCGTTGCTGCACGCGGGCTTTCTCTAGTCGCAGCGAGCGGGGGCTATTCTTCGTTGTGGTGCGCGGGCTTCTCATCACGGTGGCCTATCGTGGAGCATGGCCTCTAGGCGCGTGCGAGGGCTTCAGTAGTTGTGGCGCACGGGCTTAGTTGCTCTGCGGCATGTGGGATCTTCCTGGACCAGGGATCGAACCCATGTCCCCTGCATTGGCAGGCGGATTCTTAACCACTGCGCCACCAGGGAAGTCTAATCCTAGTATGATTAATGTGAATTTCTAAGTTTTCAATAACTTGCATGTGAGAAGAAAAGAGCAGAAATTACCACTTTAATGTGTAGATGTTACATGTGCTTTAATTTCCCTTTTATAGTAGCTAAAATTTTTTAATGGTAGCTGTAGAAAACTTTAGAATTGACTCACCTTTGGAGTTAATAAATTTTAAGTTATTGAAATAACTTGTGGGAAAGTAGTTGAAATAGTCATGAGTTTTATCATTTGGCTCCCTTACTTGAGAAGAGTATTTAATTTCCAAAATCGTAACCGAATTGACTTTTGAAGTAGTAATATTATGTTTTTGAGTGTTTCTTTGAGGTATTTTCTTCTTAAAAAAAGATAAAACTTATCTATCCAGTCTACCATTTTGGTTCAAGGAACGTTTTGTTAGCATGATAGCATTGTTTTTTACTGATGTTCTGGCTTCCCTTAAAAGGTACCTTTTAACTTTTGAGTCTGTCTTCTTGTTTGATGTATTCTAATCCTAGGATTTTAGTGATAGCCTTTATGTTCTTAAAGGCTCTCTTTGTAACAGATACTGAGTTTTTATTTAATATTTAGTTTTCTTTCATGGGAAATCTCCCGTTTAGTTCTCATTCTTCGGATATAGTCAGCTTTGTACCTCTGTTTTACGGTAATAGGTTTAAAATTACTTGCAGATTTCTCAAAGGGATGTAACGTGAGTTTCGTAAAGTTCTTCTGGAGAATGTCCAGAACATGGTTAAGAAAGAGCATGTTTATGCTTAACGTTTTTAAGGATTTACTTAGAACCTTAATCTTAGTAGAATTATTTATAATAATGTCAGTAGACATTGTTATTTTTCCTTGACATTCGTTAAGTTAAATTTATCTATTGTGCTCTTTTACTTTTCTCACATATTTGGGCACTTTTAGTTTCCTCTGTAAATTTAGAAGTGTACACCATCTATTTGTAAGCATGAGTAAATTAAATCCCACTATTGTTATTTGTCTAGATAATCTCTTGCTTTTCATTTTTGACTTAATTGTTACTGTCTCTGTATTCTATAACCGTCAAGAAGTATTTTTTCGGGTATTCAATTTGTAGAGTCTTAGTAAGACTGATCTAATTCTGATAAACAACTGCCTCAGTATTCCATGTATCTGTCTCAGTTTGTGAAAAAAAATTCTTAAGAGTCAAATAGTTTTCATCATTTGAGGTTTTACTCACAAGTTTGTCATTTGTGATTATGAAACTTAATTTTATTTTATGATTTCCTTTTGGGGAAACATCCTTTCTACTAATTTGGACCAGTCCAACATTAGTGTGGACTCGGGTTATTACTTGTGACTGTCATTAAACTCTCAGGCTTCTGATTGGCCCTTTATTATCCTGGAGAGAGTACCATTTGTAAGATTGAGAGGCCAGTGGACTTTGGTCCTGATAATGTAAGATACTATGAGAAGAAACATTTAGAAATTGTCGTTATATTGAAGACATTGAGTCACATTGAATTATTTTATGGACATTTTATATACATCATAGTTAAAATGGGCTTGGCAGTAGTGACAAACTGGTTTCAGGAAAGTTTATTCTGTTTACTGAAAATGTCCATTAAAAGTTATCTTAAAAGAATAAGTTATAAAGTTAATTCTATATTCTTTACCCCTGTTAGGGAGCCTATTGATAATCTGACTCCTGAGGAAAGAGATGCAAGGACCGTTTTCTGCATGCAGCTGGCAGCAAGAATTCGGCCAAGAGATTTGGAAGAGTTTTTCTCCACAGTAGGAAAGGTAATCTAAGCCTATTTACAGAGCTAATTTAAGTAGAAACTGCAAACAACGTTTTAGTAATTGTCAGTGTGACAGATAAAATGAGAAAACATTTTTTTGTTTGGTGGAGTTTAGTTAGGGAATTTTTAAAAAAATATTTATTTGGCTGCATTGGGTCTTAATTGCGGCATGCAAACTCTTAGTTGCGGCATGCAAATCTTAGTTGCAGCATGTGGGATCTAGTTCCCTGACCAGGGATTGAACCCGGCCCCCTGCATTGGGAGTGGAGAGTCTTAGCCACTGGACGAAGTCCAGGGAATTTATTTTTGATACCATTTCTTTTTGCCTCACTTGGAAGTTAATAGTGTTGGAATTGATGTATGTTGATAAATGAATTGGGCCTACAAATTTACCTATTTAAAAACTTTTTAATGGCTTGCTTTGTAATATCATTAATTTGCCTCTTGTCTTTTGAAATTATTATACTTACTGTGAATGGTTGCACAAACAGAACCTAAACTGTGTTTTCTTTTTAGGTTCGAGATGTGAGGATGATTTCTGATAGAAATTCAAGACGTTCCAAAGGAATTGCTTATGTGGAGTTTGTCGATGTTAGCTCAGTGCCTCTAGCAATAGGATTAACTGGCCAGCGGGTTTTAGGAGTGCCAATCATAGTACAGGCGTCACAGGTAACTTTTTTCTTGGTTAAGAATTTGATCATTGGTAGTGTTAGAAACCTGCTGTTGCTTAGTGTTGTGTTGTAATGTCTTGAGCCTTAGACAATCACCACTTCCTACCATAAGTCAGATGTTCTCAGGGTAGTTTTTTAAAAAAAATTTGCCTTGATTTCTTTGATAATTGTGTATTCTTAATAACATCCTATTCCATTTTAATGTAAGTTGTAAATACCTATTTCATGAAAAAGACTTGAGAACTTGTTCTAGAATTTTACTAATTTGTGATAACTTCTTATTTGGGGATAGAAGCATCTAAGAACATGTTTTCCCCTTCCTGTCTTTTAAATGGAATGATTTTGACATTTTTAGTAAGTTTAATATTTTCACTGTTTTAAAATACATAGTTGTGAAAGATTTTATATAATGTTAAGAATAGTTTGAACAACTAGCTATTCTAGCATTTCTTGAAAGTAAGATGTTTCAGACTAATTTGGAGAAAGTTTTTTTGTTTAAGATAATCCAAGTTATGATTTAATTCCTCTTTGCTGATGCTCCACAATAAATGAGTGTTGTCTTTGTAAAAATGAAATTAGTGTTAATATTTTAGTTCATTTATGTATAGAAAAGTTGGGATATATCTATTGAGTATATTAACGTGAAAGTATTTTTTGGATTTTTCATCAGTACCTTTTTGTACTAAGAAACAAGTTGATTTCTGTGACTACCTGATAACTTAGATTTTTTAAATCAAGAATATAGGATTTAGAGAATTTTTTTTTTGGCCTTGATGAGCGGCTTGTGGGATCTTAGTTCCGCCATGAGGGGTTTGAACCGGGCCATGGCAGTGGCAAAAGCGCCGAGTTCTAACCATTGGACCGCCAGGGAATTCCTAAGGATTTAAAGAATATTTTTTGAGCGATACAAAATAACAATAGTTCTGTTCATTCCTTTTCAAACTCCTGAAACAGATACTCCTCATAACTCCTGAGAAATCTGGTTACTCATCAAGCTTTTACATCATTTTATAGTTAGGCACAAAATTTGTAATCAGATCTTAAGTGAAATTCCAGTTTCACTGTTAAGCTGTAACTGTGGTCAGATTACTACCTTCTATCTCTAAAAGATGATAGTAGGTCCTACATAGTGTTTTAGAAATATGTAATATTGGGTATTTATCATTTGATTATATGTCACAATAAGAAAATAATTGTTAGGAAGCAGGCTGGGGGGAATCATTGCTCAATTCATTTCCTGTGATGGAGGACAAACCTAATAGTGTGTACGTTGGCCTGGCAAAGGGCTCAGAAGAATCACATTGATAAATAAGATTTTGAATTCATTTAACTTTAACTTCCTATTATGCCCCAGTTTGTTAAAATAAAGGAGTTTGTGTTAGAATATAAATTGATAACTATTGCCTTTGAGAAGTACTTGGTATGGGAAAAAATGACTGCTGAACTGAATGGTTTACTTGGTTTGATTTATATTGACGTAAGTCCTTTTAAGATGGACAGCCAGTTGGTGTACTGTACGTTGAGTAACAGTGATATTGAGAGCACATGAATAATGAGTGTATTTAACACTTCCAGGAGATAATCTTATATTTCCACATTTGGCATATGTTACCAGGATGCTGCTTTAGATTGGCATGATGTAGGTTTTTTTTTTAATTTTAAAAAAATTTTATTATTTATTTTTGGCTGCATTGGGTCTTTGTTGCTATGTGTGGGCTTTCTCTAGTTGCGGTGAATGGAGGCTACTCTTGGTTGTGGTGCGTGGGCTTCTCATTGCAGTGGGTTCTCTTGTTGTGGAGCGCGGGCTCTAGGTGCTCCGGCTTCAGTAGTTGTGGCACATGGGCTCAGTAGTTATGGCTCACAGGCTCTAGAGCGCAGGCTCAGTAGTTGTGGTGCACGGGCTTAGTTGCTCTGTGGCATGTGGCATCTTCCCAGACCAGGGCTCAAACCCGTGTCCCCTGCATTGGCAGGCGGGTTCTCAACCACTGCGACAACAGGGAAGTAATGTAGTGTTGATAGATCACATTTTATATATGAAATACCTTGCATAGTTGCTTTATATGAGTTTTGTATATGTTCTTAAAACTTAATCTAAAATTTTTTTATTGTGGTAAAATGGCATATAGTAAAATCTAAAATTTTTGTTTAAGAATTTGGCATTGTAACCATTTTAAGTGTACTTGTTCAGTGCCATTAGTCACACGTAAGTGGAATCATACAATATTCTTTTTTTATATATATATGTATTTTAATTAATTTGTTTTTATTTTTTTGACTGCGTTGGGTCTTTGTTGTGGTGCGCGGGCTTCTCATTGCGGTAGCTTCTCGTTGTGGAGCACAGGCTCTAGGCACGCAGGCTTCAGCAGTTGTGGCTCACGGGCTCTAGAGTGCAGGCTCGGTAGTTGTGGCGCATGGGCTTAGCTGCTCCATGGCATGTGGGATCTTCCTGCACCAGGGCTTGAACTCGTGTCCCCTGCATTGACAGACGTATTCTTAACCACTGTGCCACCAGTGTAGTCCCCCAGTATTCTTTTATGTATGACTTATACTTAGCATAATTTGGTATCAGTTGTCATTAAGCAAACCGAAGGTATGAGTGGGATTTACTACTCTGTTCAAAATGGTATTTATTCATTCTAAATGGATGTGTGTGATGTGCCTTATGTGTTGTCTTAACTAACTTATAGGCAGAAAAAAACAGAGCTGCAGCAATGGCAAACAATCTGCAAAAGGGAAGTGCTGGACCTATGAGGCTCTATGTGGGCTCGTTACACTTTAACATAACTGAAGATATGCTTCGGGGGATCTTTGAGCCTTTTGGAAGGGTAAGTCCCAAGTTTTTGAGTGGATCCTAAATCTTGAAACAAATGTAACTGCATAATTATTTATTTGCTTTGTCATGTTTCTAAGAGATTAATGTTAGGATTGGAGTGGTTCTATAAAGTTTTTGAGACAACTTAGATAAAGGTAGTTTCCCTGAAGATAGCATTTGAAGACAGAATCTGTCAACATTTGTAATGCTACAGTGAAATGCATAGTATTAACTTCAATTATTAAAAAATCAACCTGAATGATAAAATGTACTGTGCATTGGAGCAAGAGATTCTTTTTTTTCTTGGTTTGTTTCTTGGGATAGTTTTTCTTACTGAAAATTTAGGGGTATATAAGCTTCTCTGTACTTAATATGTAAGGAATTAGACTGTTTATGCCCATTTAGTCCTCATTTTTTTTCTTATTGAGATAAAATTGACACAGCACTGTCTAAGCTTAAGGTGTACAACATAGTGATTAAACTTACATGCATCATGAAATTATTACAATAGGTTTAATGAACATCTGTCATCTCATACAGATAGAACATTAAAGAAATAGGTAAAAGAAATTTTTTTCCCTTGTGACGAGAACGTTTAGGATTTACTCTTGAGCCTTAATTTATAGTATACAGCAGTGTTAATAATACATTACATCCTTAGTACTGATTTATCTTATAACTGGAAGTTTGTACCTTTAGACTACTTTTATCTAACTCTTTCCTCCGCCCTCCACCCCCCACCCTTCACCCCTCACCCCTCTGGTAGCCACAGATCTGATCTTTTTTTTCCATATGTTTTTGAAGTGCAGTTGAATTGCAACACTGACAGTTCCTGGTACAAAACATAGTAATTTGATATTTTTATGCATTTTTTTCGTAAGAATCACCAGGGTAAGTCTAGTTCTCCTCATTTTAGAAGAGATGGTTAGAATAAATGTTATTAGTAGGCTGTGCTCTGGTTTAAAAAATTCATTGTGTGCCCATGAATAAAAATCTTGGTTCCTGTCGTACCTTGTCCACTACTTAATCTTTATGGCCCTTGGATATACGTTTCATTGTTTTCTTTCACTACCCCACTCAACCCCTTTGTTAAACTGTTTTATGTGTCAATAATGATAAAGTTGGGGTGTTTAATTTTGTGGGTGCTTTATATTTGTTGGAAATATACACATATTAATGGTGCACAAATCATAATTGTATGAGTTGGTCAGTCAGTACAAAATGGATATGTTCCTGAAACAACCAGAACATGAAATATAATATGTGGGTGCTGTATTTTAATTTTTCATGCTTCTTTGTATGGCCAAGTTTGTTGGGATATTGTGATGTAAATACATTTCCCTCATTTAAGGTGAACAGTCATTGCTTTGTAGCATATTCACAGTGTTGTGCAACCATCAACCACATCCAATTGTTATTTTTAGTTATTCCAACATTTGAGGCAATTTATTGTGTCTGGCATAATTGAGAATTAACATTTGGTGTACTTTAGTAAAGGGGAAGAAAAAAGGTTGATTTCGTTTTTAACATTGTATTCTGCAAAGGATTTCAGATTTTTAGTGGTTTTTGATGCAAAAGATTCCCCAGTGCATAACTTCCTGTTTAGGAAGTTCCTCGGCCTCTAGAAAGAAGATTTTTGGGGCATGAGGGATTGTAGTATGTTTTCTATTATGTTTTAGGGGGAGCCATTTTAAAATCATGTTTCAAGGGGTAAAATACTTTTGCCCCCCCTTTTTCATTTATATAAATAATAATTGTGGTTTTCATTTTTAGATTGAAAGTATCCAGCTCATGATGGATAGTGAAACAGGTCGATCCAAGGGATACGGATTTATTACGGTAAGCAGTTGACCATGAGTAACATTATGACTTAAAAGTTTTTGATTTGAGTAGTGTAGTGCAAAGCTTTATTGGTTATTGATAGTGAGGAAGGAGGTAAGGTTAATATTTTCAAGTGGTTTAACTTATTTTGCTGTTAGTTAGCCAATTCTTAGTAGCTAAAG